>NW_028327183.1:58403020-59065520 GCF_987537825.1 Furipterus horrens | reverse complement strand
GGCTACTGTATACAGAACATTTCACCCCAAGAAGCAAAATACACATTCTTTTCAAATGCACATGGGGCATTTTCAAAGACAGACCACATGGCAGGACACAAAACAAGCCTCAAAAAATTCAAGAAAATTAAAATTATATCAAGCATCTGCTCAGATCACAACAGCTTGAAACTAGAAACCAACCTCAAGGAAAAAACCAAAAAACACTCAAATTCATGAAGACTGAATAAGATGCTATTAAACAATGAATAGGTTAACAAGGAGATCAAAGAAGAAATAAATAAGTTTCTGGAAACAAATGAAAATGAACACACAATAGCCCAAAACCCATGGGACACAGCGAAAGCAGTCCTGACAGGAAAGTTCACAGCAATACAGGCCTACCTAAAAAGGATAGGAGAATCTCAGATATACAACCTAACCCTACATCTACAAGAACTAGAGAAACAACAATAAACAAAGCCCTGAGTGAGTAGAAGGAAGGAAATAATCAAGATTAGAGAAGAATTAAATGACAGAGAGGCTAAAAGAACAATTCAAAGTATCAATAAATCCAGGAGCTGGTTCTTCGAAAAGATAAAACAAAATTGACAAGCCTTTAACCAGACTCATCAAGAAAAAAAAGAAAAAGAGAGAGGACCCAAATAAATACAATTAGAAACATAAGAGGAGAAATCACAACCGATAACACAGAATTACAAAGGATTTTAAGAAATCACTACAAACAACTATATGCCAAGAAATATGACAACCTGGATGAAATGGACAAATTTCTGGAAACATACAATCTTCCAAAACTGAATCAATAAGAAGCAGAAAGCCTGAATAAACCAATAACAACTAATGAAACTGAAGCAGTATCAAAAACTCATGGCACACAAAAGCCCAGGACCAGATGGCTTCACAGGAGATTTTTACCAAACATTTAGGGAAGACCTAACTCCTATCCTTCTCAAACTATTCCAAAAAATTCAAGAAGGAAGACTCCCAAATTCTATGAAGCCAGTATTACCCTAATTCCAAAACCAGGTCAAGATACAACAAAGAAAGAAAACTACAGGCCAATATCACTGATGAACAAAGATGCTAAAATCCTCAACACAATATTGACAAACCAGATCCAGCAACACATTAGAAAGATCATACACCACGATCAAGTGGAATCCATCCCAGGGATGCAAGAATGGTTTAATATCTGCAAATCAATTAACGTAATACACCACATAAACAAAATGAAAGAAAAAAATCACATGACCATATCGATAGATGCTGAAAAAGCACTTGATAAAGTACAACACCCATTTATGATAAAAACGCTCAGCAAAGTGGGAATAAAGGGAGCAGACCTCAATATAATAAAGGCCATATACAAGAGACCTGCAGCCAATGTCATATTCAACAAGCAAAACTGAAAGCTATCCCCTAAGATCAGGAACAAAAAAGGGATGTCCACTTTCTCCACTTCTTTTTTAAAAAACCTAATTAATTAATTAGTTTGTTTATTTATTTATTTTATTTTTAGAGAGAGGGGAAAGGAGAGAGGGAGAGAAACATCACTGTGTGGTTGCCTCTCACTCGTGCCCCCAACTGGGGACCTGATGTGCAACCTAGTCATGTGCCCTGACTGGGAATTGAACCAGCGACACTTGATTCGCAGGCCGACGCTCAGTCCACTGAGTCACAGCAGCTTGGGCTCCACTTCTGTTCAACATAGTTTTGGAAGTTCTAGTCACAGTAATCAGAGAAGAAAAAGAAATAAAAGGCATCCAAATTGTAAAGGAGGAAGTAAAACTGTCATTATTTGCAAATGACATGATAATGTACATAGAAAACCCTATAGGCACTACCAAAAATTTACTTGACCTAATAAATGAATTTGGCAAAACACCAGGATACAAAGTCAATATTCAAAAAATTGAAGGCATTTTTGTACACCAACAACGAAATATCAGAGATAGAAACTAGAAAAAAAAAAATCGCATTTACTATAGCAACAAGAACAATAAAGTACTCAGGAATAAACTTAACTGAGGAGGTAAAAGACCTGTACTTGGAAAACTAAAGAACACTGAAGAAAGAAATTAAGGAAGATACAAATAAATGGAAGCATATACCATGTTCATGAGTGGGAAGAATCAACATCATTAAAATGTCTATACTACCCCAAAGCAATTTATAGATTCAACACAATACCTATTAAAATACCAATGACATATTTCACAGAGCTACAACAAATACTTCAAAAATTTATATGGAATCAAAAATGACCCCGAATAGCCTCAGCAATCTTGAGAAAGAAGAACAAAGTAGCAGGAATCACAAGACCTGATATCAAACTATATTACAAAGCCACGGTAATCAAAACAATCTGGCACTGGCATGAGAACAGACAAGCAGATCAGTGGAACAGAATAGAGAGCCCAGAAATAAACCCAGGTCCTTATGGTCAATTAATATTTGATAAAGGGGGAAGGACGATAAAATGGAGTAAAAATAGCCTCTTTAATAAATGGTGCTGGTTGAAAAACCAAAAAAAAAAAAGAATTTGAGAAGAAACCAAATTGCACACTTTTTTTTTTTTAAATGCTGTAATTCAAACCTGCAACAAATTAAAATCATGCTATTTCAAAGTAAAAATAAATAAATAAATGAATGGTGCTGGGAGAACTGGACAGGGAAATGAAAAAAATGAAACTAGACCACCAACTTACACCCTACATCAGAATAAACTCAAGATGGATCAAAGATTTAAATGTAAGCTGTGACACCATAAAAGTCCTAGAGGAAAACATAGGCAGTAAAATCTCAGATATCCCACACAACAATATTTTCATCAACAGATCTCCTAGGGCAAGGGAAAAAAAGGAAAGAATAAACAAATGGGACTACATCAAACTAAAGAGTTTCTGCTAAGCAAAAGAAAACATCAGCAAGATGAAAAGGGAACCAACCATATGGGAAAATATATTTGCCAATGATACCTCAGAAAAGAGACTGATCTCCAAAATATATAAAGAACTTATACGACTCAACACCAGGAAGACAGACAATCCAATAAAAAAATGGGCAAAGGACCTGAACAAACACTTCTCTAAGGAGGATATACAGAGGGCCCGTAGGCACATGAAAGGATGCTCAACATCATTAGCCATCAGAGAGATGCAAATAAAAACCACAATGAAACACCCCCTCACACCAGTCAGAATGGCCATCATCAACAAACCAACAAACAACAAGTACTGGTGAGGATGTGGAGAAATGGGAACCCTATTGCACTGTGGTGGGAGTGCAGACTAGTGCAGCTACTATGGAAAACAGTATGGAATTTCCTCAAAAAATTAAAAATGGAACTGCCTTTTGATCCAGCGATTCCACTGCTGGGATTATACCTGAAGAATCTTGAAACCCTAATTCAAAACAAACTTTGCACCCCTATGTTCACAGCAGCACTGTTTACAATAGCTAAGTGCTGGAAACAGCCTAAGCGCCCATCAGTGGAGGAATGGATCAAAAAACAGTGCTACATTTATACAATGGAATACTATGTAGAAGAAAGAAAGAACTCCTACCCTCCATGACAGCATGGATGGAACTGGAGTTTTATGCTTAGTGAAATAAGCCAGGTGGCAAAAGACAAATACCATATGATCTCACCTAATACAGGAGACTAATGAACAAAACAAATGGGCAAAACAAGCAGAGACCTGGAAACAAGGGTCAGACTGACAGTGACCAGAGGGGAGCGGGGTGGGGAGAATAGGAGAAAAAAGGGGAAGGGTCTAGTCAAGGAGCTAGTATAAATGACCCATGGACATGAACAACAGGGTGGGGATTGACTGTGGGAGAAGCGGGGGTGGGCAGGACAGGGGAGAGCAACTGGGGGAAAATGGGACAGCTATAATAGAACAATTAAATATTTTAAAAATGGAATAAAAAAAAAGCTAATGTTGTGTACCTTAATAGATATACCATATAAAAAGATGTGAACTGTGATATCACAAACATATAAAGGGGTGGTGTGGTAAAGTCAAAGGGTACAATTTTTGTATGTAATTGAAGCTGCCACCAGGAGAAAATGGACTATAGAGTGTATTAGTTGTTTTACGTAAGTCTTTCAGAAACCACAAGCACATACCTATGTAATAGAGAAAGAAATCTAAGCAAACCACTATAGGAAATGATGAAATCACAAAGGAAAACAGTGACATAAAAAGACAAACAGACTAACTAAAAAAGAGCCAGAAACCAATGATGAAGTGGCAGTAGTAGGCTCTACAATAAATTCTCCAATCAAAAGACAGATTGGCTGGAGATAGTAAAAACAAACAAATTAAAAACAAACAAACATAAGACACAATATATATGCTACTTACAAGAGACTCCCTAAACCTTTATGGACACAAACAGCCTGAAAATAAAAACAGGAAAACATAGTCCTTGGAAATAAAACCAAAAGAGGGCTGGAATAGCTAAAACTCTATCTGACAAAATAGACTACCTCAAACATTGTCAAAAAAGATAAAGGTCATCACAGAATGATAAAGGAGTCAATTCATCAAAAGGACAACAATTTTAAGTATTAAGCACCTAACAACATATATTAAGTATATTAAGCAAATAATATCAGAACTGAAGGCACATAAAAGAAGACCAGTATTAGTTCAGTATTAGAAGGGAACTTCAATATTCCCCTTTTGACAGTAACTAGATCACCCATCTAAAAGCACTAAGGAATCACTGAAGCTTCACTAGTTTAGAACAAGCAGAAGTCATAAATATATACAGAATATTCCATCCAAATGTAGCAGATGCGTTGTTGTCAAGGGCACATGAAACATTCTCTAGGTAGATCATATGTTAGATCCAAAAACAAGTCCCTAACTTTCTGAATAAATCACTCCGAGTGTCTTATCTGATCACAGTGGTAGAAAACTAGAAATCAATTTTAGTTTTAAGAAAGCTGGAATATTCTCAAATATGATGAAATTAAACACAATACTCCTGAACAGCCAGGGGGGTTAAAGAAAAAAATGAGAGATAACTCAACATCTAGGGGCAAAAGGAAATAAAAATACAACATACCAAAGCTCATGTACGTGCAGAAAATGTAATTCTAACAGCAAATTTTGTAGTGATAAATGCCCACCTTAAGACAAAAGATCTCAAACAACCTAAACTTGAACCTCAGGAACCTAGACAAACATGAAGGAACTAAACCCAAAGTTAGCAAAGGAAAAAAATACAGTAAATATTAGAAAAGTCATAGACAAAATAAAGACAAGAAAAACAAAAACAAAAGAATATCATAGTTAAGATATGTTTTTTGAGGGGCTGCAGGAGGAGCTTGCTGAGGCCATGGAAGGCAGCCTAGGACAGGACTGGCTGAGAAGCTGAACACTTCTAGAACCAATGAAAATAAAAAGAGGGCAAGCTCTGTGGTTCAAGAGCTCTTTTTGGCTCTCCGGCTGGCTCTCTCTCTCAGGCTCCGGCTCCAGCTCTCTGGCTCCTGGACTGGCTGGCTCTCTCAAACTTGCTCTCAGGCTCTTCTTCCTCAAGGATGCCTGGATGATGGTGCTGCAGCTGCCTGCATTTCCCAACGGACAATATCTTGTATGGGAAGGAACTCTGGGCGCAGCTGAGGATAGGGCTGGTCTGGCAGAGGGTGGCAGGTTTATTCTCTGGGTGTGCTAGAGGGAACAGGCTCTGAGGCAGAAGCCTGCCATTCTTCCACAATTGTGTGTAGCTTTTACGTATTATGTTGTTTTATTGTGTACACTAACCCCATAGAAACTAACAGGGGAAAAGATAGGAGAACCCAGGTGTTAAGAGTTTAGCCTTAAATTAAAGCGGTGACTTGATAGGCTTTCATGACTGCTTTTGAATAAAGACTCCTTTCCTTTATCACCAAACCTTTGCCTCTGGAAGTTTGCCTAGAGGGTGGCGGCGGGCAGCGGGACCCCAAGTTGCTGTTTGATAACAACATAACCCAACATACAGGAAATCGTCAACATTCCACTACAAACTTCTGAAATTAGTAAGTAAATTCCGTAAAAATACAGGATACAGAATGAACATACAAACATCAGTTCCGTATTTATACACTAACAATAAAGCTTTGCAGAGACGTTCAATATGTACAAAACACCAAAAGGAATATGTATAAAAAATGCATTTCCTTGCTCATCAAGGTGGAATGTATTCGGTTCCCTGCAAGGCCACCAACCACAAATCCTTCCCTGTGAGGGTTCACTAGAGCCGGTGTTGGGGCCAGAGGATGAGAAGCGGCAGCGCGGACGAGGAGCCCCGCCACGGCCAGGACCTGCCCGGGAAACCGGGGACGCGGGCAGTGCCCACAGTCCGCACGTGAGCACAGCGCGCCCTCGGGAGAAGAGGCTCCGGGGAAATGCCGACCCTGCTCGAGGTCGCCGGGAGAGAGCGGGGTCTTACCCTGCGAGGATGTAAGAGCGAAGTTCTCCCGCATCACACGCAGGTACAGGCGTCTCTGCGCCTCGTCCAGGAGGCGCCATTCACTCCTGGAGAAACACACGGCGACATCCGCAAAGGTCACGACAACCTGTCGGGATGAACACAAATGAGCCCGGGAGTCAGTCTGAGACCCGCAATCCCACTCGATACAAAACTTCCCCACGTTCCACGTGCTCCCAGCTCAGAGCGGACAACCCCCTCTGCGCTGCGCCCCGACTCGGAACGTTTCATGCCGGCCCGGGAAGGGCCCCGGGGTCGCGGCTCCGCCCGGGGGAGGCGCCCCCGCACGTGCTTACTTGGCGGCCCCTTCGCACCCGCCAGAGCCTCGCTGTCCCTGACGCCCCGCGCCCGGGCTGTGGGGTTCGGTGGGGGGCGAGGAGGGCCCCGGGGACGCGCGCTCACCTCCGCCGGGCGCCTCATCGCGGCCGCGGTCCGCGCACCCTGGGCGCAGCCAGGCGGGAGCGGCGGGCGAGGAGCGCCCCGGGCGCTGGAGTTCCCGGCCCGGCCCGGCCCTGGCGCCTCCCTCCCGGGCAGCATCACGCAGGCTGCAGCGACCATCACTGCCCCACCTTCTCCATCGGGTTCTGAGAGGCGGTTCGAACAGAAACTGAGACCAGAGGAACGAACCGCCAGGACCGACGGGAAGCCCCACCCTCCACGGGTGTCCGAACGGAAACGCCTTCACCGCGCGTCTAAGGCCTCAGCGTCCCGGGGCTCCACGCCGGCCTCCTGGGTAATGTAGTTCCTACGCTCCGAGCCCGGGCGCTGTCTCTCCCCGGCGGACCCCAGGAGCGCATTTGCAGAGACCTCCAAGAATACACTAGACTAGTAACTGCGCTCTGTCGCCCCCACGTGAGCATCACTTCCCGGGTGAGAGAGTCTCTGGTGTGAGTGCAAGGCCTTTATTTTATTTAATTTAAAGCTGTTAGTTTTACATACCTTTCTTAAGGTCCCGTACTTTCTGGCCTCCAGGCATCCTGTCTCTTCTGCATTCAGTCCCTCTGGCATGCGGTTCCCTCGAGCAGAACGTGATTCGGGGAGGTTGCTCAAGCCCCAAAGGCTCTCTCTCCTGCCTCAGTTGGACCCACTATGCAAAGCTAATGTAATAAAACATATACTAACTAATCTGTGGCTGATGCAGCCAGAAGTCTTAGCTCTGCCTGTGACTAGAATCCATACTGATTTGATCAGAGGCCTCTGACTTAAATTATACACCTCTTGCCAACCATGGAGTACATGCTGAAGACATCAGACATGAAATTACAGGAATTCAGCCCAGAAATTGCATGTAAATTTCCAGACCAAAAACTGAATATGCCAATAAAACTAGTCACACTAATTTGTTGGTTCCTTACTGCATAAGGTAGTCTATTAAATGAGCAACAGCACTATGTAAACAATAACAATATATATACTTCATTTAAAAATGATTGATTAAAAAGGCAAACTGTTACGTAGGCCTTCGTGTAGTTGCATGCAATCTTTTTGCAGGTGGAGGGTCTTGCCTTCCTGTTGATGCAAATGCAGAATCTCTGAAGCTCAATAAAACACATCACAGTAAAGAAGGATATGCCCACATGGAGAACCTGGGAAATTTTATCAGACAAGTAACCTAGTTACCCCATCATACATATGACAAATATCTCACATGAATGTAGGACAAACCTTTGAAAATAGAAAAAAAAAAGATGCATAATATAAACATAAGTGGAAGTTTATAATTTAAATTCAATCAAGAAAAATAAATTTTCAAAAAATTGGGAGAATTGAACTCTGACAAAGTTTTTGGTATTTTTGCTGGTTTAAAAAAAAAAGATTTTTAAAATTTATTTTTAGAGAGAGGGGGAGAAAGACCTGGAGAGAAACATCAATCTGTGGTTGCCTCTTGCATTCCCCCAACTAGGAACCTGGCCTGCAACCCTGTGGGAATTGAATGGGCAACCCTTTGGTTTGCAGGCCAGCACTCAATCCACTGAGCCACACCAGCCAGGGCTTAGTATTTTTGTTAATGTGAAAATGGTACTGTAATTATCATAAAGACAAAGAACATGTGAGTTACAGACATAAAGATTTATAGGTGAGATAATGATAAGTATGATATTTCAATGTGATAAGACTGGAAATATATTCGGGAATTATATTTAGATAAATGAAGTACATATCTTTAGTGAAAGTTGACCCATGTTTAGCTGAGAATTCTTTTACATCACATGAAATATTGTAATTAACAAAGAACTAAAGGCTGTTCTGTGAAGGTAGCTCAGCTGGTGAGAGCATTTACCTGACATGCAAAGTTGTGGGTTCAATGCCCAGTCAGGGCATATATAAGAATCAACCAATTAATGCATAAATAAGTGGGATAACATATCAACAATTCTCTCTCTCTAAAATATATAAAATTTAAAAAAGAAAATATGGGTATGCATACATACAACAAAAACTAAAAATCTTCCCTGGCTGGAATGGCTCAATGGATTGAGTGCTGGCCTGTGAACTGAAAAATCGCTGGTTTGATTCCTGGTCAGGGCACATGCCTGGGACGTGGGCCAGGTCCCCAGTTGGGTGTGTGCAAGAGGCAACCAATCAAGGTATCTCTCCCACACCAATGTTTCTCTTTCTCCCTCCCTTACCCTCTCTCTAAAAATAAATACAATCTTTTAAAAAATTAAAAATCAAAATTGGGACAACTGTAATAGAACAATAAAAAATAATAAATTAAAAATTAATAGTAATTTTATAATAATTTTTTCCCATTAAAAATTTTAAATCGGAGCCCTGGCTGCTGTGGCTCAGTGGATTGAGCATCGGCCTGCGAACCAGTGTCGCTGGTTCAATTCCCAGTCAGGGCACACGACTAGGTTGCACATCAGTCCGCAGTTGGGGGCGCGGGTGAGAGGCAACCACACACTGATGTTTCTCTCCCTCTCTTTCTCCTTTCCTCTCTCTCTACAAATAAATAAACAAACAAACAAATAAATTAAAAAAAATTTAAATCGGGCCCTTATGCCGAGGTTTCCAGAGCCATCACGGTGAAGACCATGTTGCTTCCGAACATCCTGCTCACCGGTACACCGGGGGTTGGAAAAACGACGCTTGGCAAAGAACTTGCATCAAGATCAGGACTGAAATACGTTAATGTGGGTGATTTAGCTCAAGAAGTCTGATCACCGGATATCACAGAGTCTGGCAAGAAGGCTTCTCCCAAGAGCATGCCGAAAGATGCACAGATGACGGCACAAACCCTGAAGGATATGGGGATTACAGAACATGAGGCGAGAGTTATAAATCAGATGTTGGCGTTTGCCTTCCGACATGTGACCACAGTTCTAGATGATGTGAAAATTTATTCAGATGATGTGCGATTGGCAATTCAGTGTCGTGCTGACCAGTCTTTTACCTCTCCTCCCCCAGGAGATTTTTTTATTAGATATTGCAAGGCAAATAAACCAAACCCCTTTGCCAGTAATCAAACCATATTCCGGCCCTAGATTGCCACCTGATAGGTATTGCTTGACTGCTCCAAACTATAGACGTAAGTCTTTACAAAAAAAGCCAACTACTTCTGCAGGAAGAATAACAGTTCCATGGTTAAGTGTTGGTTCAGTTACTAGCAGACCAAGTACTCCCACACTTGGCACACCAACCCCACAAATCACGTCAGTTTTGACTAAAGGAGGGACGCCAATGTCCCTCACAGGGCAAAGGTTTACAGTACAGATGTCCACTTCGCAGGCCCCAGCTGTAAAAGCATCAATTCCTGCAACCTCAGCAGTTCAGAATGTTCTAATTAATCCATCATTAATTGGGTCCAAAAACATTCTTCTTACCACTAACATGGTGTCATCACGAAACACCGCCAATGAATCATCAAATGCATTGGAATGAAAGCGAGAAGATGATGATGATGATGACGACCGTGATAATTTGTAATCTAGCCTTGAAACATGTTTAACATGTATACTTGATCTTGAATCCACTGTACTAAGATTAAACACGCATACCAGATGTTTTCAAGTTGTGTTTTAGAAAACTGAAATAGTATTTAATGAGTAGTTACCTGAAGCCAAGCTGTATTGACTTTGTCTTTCCCTTGGACCCTTCAGCTGCGAAGAGAGGGGGGGTCTGCTGCATGGGCAACAGCAGACCCTCCATATCACCCTGCCCAGGCTCTGTAGCTTCAGTTTCACTTGAGAGGACACTCCAGCGTCATCGCAGGATGTCGACTCAACACGGGAGGAGACAGATACCGGTTATAAGCTCATCCGATTGGCGAAGGAAACGAGCGCCAGGGGTCTCCTCTGACGGTGGGAGAGGTCATCGCACCTCACTGGACAGCTACCGTCTCGCCATGGCTCGCCTGCCCCACTGGGTGCATGGGGATCAGAGAGGCGCCTCTCGAAAAGTGGGCCACAAAACACCCGCACCAGTTAATTCCAAGCAAACAACAAGAAAGAAGCCTCCGGCTCTTCGCCTCGCTAGCTGGAACATCAGGACCATGTGCCCCGGACTTACTGCAGACCTTCCGTGGATCAAGGGTGCCAGGAAAACCGCTGTCATCGATAGGGAACTGGCACGACTAAACATCGACATTGCGGCTCTACAGGAGACCCGGTTGGCCGACAACGGAACTATCAGAGAAACCAACTACACCTTCTACTGGCAAGGGAAGTCTCCGGACCAACCAAGACAGCACGGTGTTGGGTTCGCTGTGAAGAACACGCTTGTTAACTCCATAGAGCCACCCACAGGAGGCACAGAGAGATTACTTACCCTCCGATTGTCAACAACTTTCGGCCCAGTCAGCATTCTTAGCGCGTATGCCCCAACCCTCTGCGCAACCACCGAAGAGAAAGAACAGTTCTACCATGCACTGGACGAAGCGTTATCCAAGATTCCCAGAAGTAACGCTCTCTATCTCCTTGGAGACTTCAACGCAAGAGTAGGAGCCGACCACACGGCCTGGCCCACCTGCCTCGGAAACTTTGGGAGAGGAAAGATCAATGAGAATGGTCAGCGACTGCTTGAGCTTTTGTGTCACCACGGCCTGTGCGTGACAAACACATTCTTCAAGTGCAAAGAGATCCACCAGGTGTCATGGAGGCACCCCCGCTCCCGTCATTGGCACCAGCTTGACCTCGTCATCACCAGAAGAATGGATATTGGCAGCACCCTCCTCACCCGCAGCTACCACAGTGCAGACTGCGACACGGACCATGCCCTCGTGGTAAGCAAGGTGCGCATAATGCCGAAGAGGTTGCACCACTCCAAGATGAAGGGTCGCCCACGCATCAACACCAGTTGTGCCAGCAACCCAGTTAAGACCCAGCAATTCATCAACAGGATGGAAGATGCACTCGGCGAGGGAGTGGCGGCAGATGACATTATCGAATCCAATTGGCCACGTCTCCGCGACGCCATATACAACTCCGCCATTATTGCTTACGGGAAGAAAGAGCGGAAGAACGCTGACTGGTACGAGGCTCACTGGGAAGAAATGGAACCCGTGATCGAGGCTAAGAGGAAGGCCCTACTGGCTTACAAGGTCACGCCCACTCCCAGTACACTTCAAGCTCTACGGGCTGCCAGGAACAAAGTCCAGAAGACCGCCCGCCACTGTGCCAACACCTATTGGCTAAACCTGTGCAGAAGCATTCAGGAAGCCGCCGATATAGGCAACGCACGAGGAATGTATGAGGGTATCAAGAAGGCAACAGGCCCAATCCCCTCCAAGATCGCCCCCCTTAAGTCCAAGACAGGTGAGGTCATCACTGACCAGGAACAGCAAATGCGGCGGTGGACCGAGCACTACCTCGAGCTGTACGCAACGAAGAACACCGTAACAGACACTGCTCTTAACGCCATCCCAGACCTACCAGTCATGGAGGAGCTAGACACCCCACCTACTGCGGCAGAGCTCGGCAAAGCCATCGACCGCCTCGCTTGCGGGAAAGCACCAGGAAGCGACGGAATCCCTCCAGAAATCCTAAAGAGCGGGAAACCAGTCCTGCTACAGCCGCTCCACCATCTACTCTGTCTCTGCTGGAAGGCGGGTTACATCCCCCAGGATATGAGAGACGCCAACATTATCACCATGTACAAGAACAAAGGAGACCGCAGTGACTGCAACAACTACCGGGGCATCTCTCTCCTCAGCGTCGTCGGCAAAGTATTCGCCCGGGTCGCCCTTGCCCGCCTGCAGACCCTTGCTTCCCGCGTCTACCCAGAGTCCCAGTGTGGCTTCAGAGCTGGCCGCTCAACAGTGGACATGATCTTCTCCCTACGCCAGCTGCAGGAGAAGTATCACGAGCAGCATAAACCACTCTACCTCGCCTTTATCGACCTCACGAAGGCGTTTGATCTGGTCAGTCGAAGCGGTCTCTTCAGCTTGCTACGGAAGATTGGCTGTCCACCACATCTGCTTGCTGTGGTCATGTCCTTTCACGACAACATGCACAGCATGGTGTCCTACAACGGCGCAACCTCTGAGGCCTTCCCAGTCAGCAGCGGAGTAAAGCAGGGCTGCGTCCTCGCGCCTACGCCGTTCGGAATCTTCTTCTCCATGCTCCTCCAATACGCCTTTAAGGACTGCAGCGAAGGTGTCTTCATTCACACCAGATCCGATGGCAAGCTCTACAACCTGGCCCGTCTACGAGCCAAGACCAAAGTCAAAGAGGTGCTCATCCGTGAGATGCTCTTCGTCGACGACGCAGCTTTGACATCACACTCCGAAGAGGGACTCCAGCAGCTAGTCACTTGCCTTTCCCACGCATGCAAGGAGTTCGGACTAGCCATCAGCCTGACGAAGACGAATGTTATGGCTCAAGGCACGGGGACTCCCCCATGCATCACCATCGACGGATACACCCTGGAGGTTGTCAACGACTTCACTTACCTCGGGTCCACCATCTCGAGCTCTCTGTCAGTCGAACTGGAGGTCAACCGGAGAATCGCCAGGGCAGCCACAGTTATGGCCAGACTGAACCGGCGAGCGTGGAACAATTCCAGCCTCACTGAGAAAACCAGACTGCGCATCTACCAAGCCTGCGTACTCAGCACTCTCCTCTATGGCAGCGAGACGTGGACCACCTACGCAAGGCACGAAAGGAAACTCAACAGCTTCCACATGAGGTGCCTACGACGCGTCCTGCATGTCACCTGGCAGGATAAGGTCCCCAACACCGAGGTGCTGAAGCGAGCCAACATGAGCAGTTTGCATGCAGTTCTTAGCGAGAGACGCCTCAGGTGGCTTGGCCATGTCAAAAGAATGGATGCAGGCCGTATCCCCAAAGACCTCCTCTACGGCGAGCTAGCAGAAGGCCAGAGGATGACAGGGCGCCCAAAACTGCGGTTCAAAGACATCTGCAAAAAGGACATGACACAATGCTCCATCAATCTCAACACATGGGAAGTTCAAGCAGACGACCGCCTAGCCTGGAGGCTCGCGGTCAGGCAAGGTATGTCACGCGCGGAGGCTGCGCGCAACGAGGAGGCGGTCCAGAAAAGATCGAGGCGGAAGCAGCGTCAACAGCAGCAACAACAGCCATCTGCCTTCACCTGTACCAAGTGCGGCAGGGATTGTCACTCCCGAATCGGACTGCACAGCCATTCTCGGCGGTGCAGATAGACTCTCAAGAAGCTGCGCCATCGTCTCTCGAGACGGACGGCTGCCGACGACGAGTTACCATAGTTTTTAATTGAGATACTGTACTATATTTTCTTTAATAGAATTCATAATGGTTTTTCATCAGCCTTTAAGTGTAAGAAATAAAGTTGCTATTCATAAACAAAAATAATTTAAATCTCCATTTTCCTGTTTCTCAGATTACAGTAGGTGTCGAGGTCTCTGTCTCAAATCATCTTTCACCATCCAGGCTGGCTGAGGTTGTGCAGGTTTTAGAAGATTGCAGTTTACGACACCCTGGATCCAAGACAACTCCTCCGGCTGGGTGCGGTCCCTAATGCAATTTCCAATGACTTTTGGGATACTCGCTACCAGCCATTCAGGAAAAAAGATCTCAGCTAACAAAGGATGCAGGCTCGCCAGGGTGCCACATACAAGATGGAAGGGACATGCATTAGTACCCTTCTCAGTCTGGTGAAGTCAGTATCCTTGTGTCCACAAGGAGGATGACACTGTTTTGAGCTGGCTGACGTAGTGTGCACAGAGAAGACAGCCCACCTGCTGAACTGGATGATATTTTCACAGCAGACACTAAGCTGAGATGAAGACCCAAAAAACAGAGAGCAGTTGAAGCTGCAGACGCTGCCTCAGAGCACCAAGGAAATGCATGTGCCTGTGGGGAAAAACCCAGAAACATTTTGGAGAAAAAAATGGAACCTAACTTTAACGGAAACCATGAGACTCTGAAGTTTGTAGAAACTGGGAGCTGAAAGAGAAATGGACTTACCTCCGTTAATGAAGCTGCTCTCCTTGGAAGTGTCTGAGCCACAAGACATTGAGTAATGTGCGACCCTATTATATTACGATAGAGCCTTTGACCGCATTGCCATGAAAAGTGACAAGCCACAGAGGAGCGTGAAGGGCATCTTCCACACAGTCACCACCAGTAAACATCCAGGGCAATATGTTGGCCATCGATGCACATCTGGCCACACCGATGAGCTGCATCCATCCCCTAATTCCTGGGACTTTGTACTACTGAGGCCTGAAAGGTGAACCAGGGGCATGGTCCTGGACACAACCCCAGAAGGGAAAAGCACCAAGAGCTATAATATAAGCATCCCCCCAAACAAGACTGTACCAACCTTGAATGCTAGAAAGGGGAGGGGCGGCTCCATGTACTCTGGGAATCTGGCCAGTTCACAGAGGCCAAGGACCCACCAGGTGTTTCTCGTCCCGCAGAGAGCAATTATCTTCATATAATTATTGTTAGCAAAATCTATATAAGCTAGGGAGCGGGGAGCGGTCCCCTGAAGCCTCACCTGTGGAGTGAACACACTGCCTGGGAACCCTGGTGTTCCTGCTGAGGCTCTGGAGAACCGCCGCCCCAGGGCTTCCTGGCGTGTTGCTCTGTGAGTTTGGATGCTGATAGCTCGGTTCGTGATGTACGTATTTCCCCTGACACTCCTCTGCCTTTCCCTGCATCTTACTATTGATTTATACTCTTCCCCTAATAAAGCATTTTTTTCTTTATCAGCATCCAGAGTGCCTGTGCTTTTGTTTTCAAATTTCTGTTTCAGTAGTGCTGCGCGCTACAGACATTGTCATCCAGAGTCGGGCCCAAGCTCTTCTTTGACAAGAGGCACAATTCTGACAAGAAACTCCTGACAGTGAGTGGGAGGGCCAACCATCCTCTCTGGGTGAAGAAATTTAATCAATTTAGTCACAAAGCCTGGCCATGGAGTCAAGCTACATCAGCCACAGCTACCCTTAGACCAAGGTGGATCCCTGAAGGAAATGAGATAACAGTTGTTTGAGAAATGAAACATGATGTCATGGTTTTCCTTCAACTCTTCTAAATTTATCAGCTCACAATTTGCTATATCTCTCTGACATCTCTATTTTTCCTCACATTCTCATGAATGAAAAGGACCCACACTTTGAAGAAGAAAGAATTTCAGGGTAGCCACATTTCCAGCAGAGCCAGAGCTCAAGTTAATTCTCCTACCTCATAGGGCTCAGTGACCTTTTACCCATGGAGACTTACCTGTCCTCAGGACTAATAGAGCCCTTTTTCTTCTAAATATTTAAGTAATGATCATTCACAACTCCATTAATCAATACTAATACCTTTCTGTAGTTTGCTCACTCCATAACTTTTTTAGCAGAAATAATCTGCAGTCCCCATGAAGAAACTGTCAGTACATTTACAGGTAAAATGATCCTCATTTCCTTGCTAGGAAGAAAAATCCAAAAATCCAAAACCTTTATCTCACATCCAGATGCCTACTTTCAAAACCTTCATGAATCCAAACATTGCAGCCATCCTGGCAGCAATTTTAAATTTGGTATGTAACCATGATCTCCAGGTACATGTCATATTCATAAAAGCTCAGAAAGACAGTATCTTAGAAAATTCAGTAAGATATTTCATGTGCAAAAACCATTGTTTTCTGTAGTTACAACATAAATACTGACAGAGAGGCAGAGGACTATATTCTGAGGGTCTATGAGCCAGGTGACACCTCATCCACTTGCTTTAGGTCTGCTTAGTACCTCCTCTCGGGGTTCCTCTACAAACTGGAATATTTTTGTTCAAATAACTGAGAGAACACGCCGAACCTCCTGGTGTTCAGTCTAAATATTTTGCAAGAGAAAAGCAGTTAGTTACCTACAGGGGAGCTCCCAAAAGACTGTCAGTTGATTTCTCTAAAAAAACTTGGCAGGCTAGAAGGGATTAGCAAGGAATATTCAAAGTCATGAAAAGCAGGTACCTACAGCCAAGAGTGCTCTGCTCAGCAAAGCTATCATTTAGAATGGAAGGGCAGACAAAAATCTTCCCAGACAGAAACAAAAAACAAAAAACTAGAAGTTCATCATCACCGAACCACTATTACATGAAATATTAAAGGAACTTATTTAAGAAAAAGAAGATCAAAACTATGAACAGTGAAACGGCAATAAGTACATATCTATCAACAACTGACTCTAATAAACAAACTAAGCAAATAAGAACAGAGACAGAATCCTAGATACACAGTGCGTTTTGATGGTTGCCAGTTGGGTGGGGGCAGTGGGGGATGGGTGAAGAGGTGGGGGGATTAAGAAGTACAAACAGGTAGTTACAGAATAGCCACGGGGATATAAAAGTACAGCACAGGGAATGGAGCAGCCAAAGAACTTATACGAATGACCCACAGACACAACAATGGTGTGGGGACCACTTGAGGGAGTGGAGGATGCTGGCTGTAGGGGGGCAAAGGGGGAAAAACTGGGACAACTGTAATAGCATAATCAATAAAATACAATTAAAAAATAAGAAATTAATAAAAACACAAACCCTGGAATGCTAGTACTAGTATTTTTTCAGTGTGTGTGTGTGTGTGTGTGTGTGTTTTACCTCTGTTGACCTTCACAGGGTCCGTGGTTAGTGACTTCATTAATTTCATATCAGTGAAGTAAGTTTTGGAGGGATTTAGAATAACTCATAAATGCTCTGGCGGGGAATTCATACTCAGACCTCAGTGCCCTGAAGCCACCTCCTCCACATGGTGGGGTCTGTGTGGCCCGCAGCAGATCATGGAGTTCTGAGAAGCTCCATTTATTTTTCACAAGAACTCAGGGCAGAAGTCTCCAGGAATGTACAGTGCTACATGGGTTCTTGAAATACCGAGGGGATTGGTTTATAAAGTATGTGACTATCTAACCACTATGCTGTATACTTGACACTAATATAAAATAATACTGAATGTGAACTATATTTAAAAAAAAATAAAAAAAGAACAGATAAAGCCCTGGCTGGTGTGGCTCAGTGGACTGAGAGCTGGCCTGAGAACGAGGGGGTCACCAGTTCAATTCCCAGTCAGGGCACAGGCCTGGGTTGTGGGCCAGGTCCCTAGTTGGGGGCACGTGAGGGGCAACCACACATTGATGTTTCTCTCCCTCTCTCCCTCCCTTCCCCTCTCTCTGGAAATAATAAATAAATAAAACCTTAAAAAAAAACAGATAAAGTATGCATTGGGTTGGCCAAAAAGTCCATTTAGTTTTTTCTGTAAAATAAAAGACACATTTTTCATTTTCACTAGTAACTTTACTTGGATATTTGGACATTTATTTGGATATTTTGAGTATGTCAGCTACCTCCCATGTAGTAATAACATTGATTGTTCTCAATTAATGTCTCGATTTGATCGCTATCAACTTCAACTGGTCTACCCGACTGCGGAGCCTCGTCCAGCGAGAAATCTCCAATACGAAACTTCACAAACCACTTCTGACATGTTCAGTCAGTCACAGAATCTTTTCCATACACTGCACAAATTTTTTTGTTTCAGCTTTATTTTTACCTTTCATGAAATAATAAAGCATAATATGCCAAAAACGTTGCTTACTTTCTTCCATCTTCACTATTAAAATGGCTATACAGAATTCACCATTTTTGATAAGTTTTTTTAAATGCACACTGATATGACAGCTGTCACAATACAATCTAACAAAATTGTTTTGAATGAAGTTAAAGACAACTAAGCACTACCAGAGTCATCTTACGGAAAAAAAAAAAAAATGAACTTTTTGGCCAACCCAATATTAGTTTTGGTGTATAACTTACTAAGTGATCATTCTGATAAATCTTGTTCCCAACTAACAAAATCCATAGTTAAAGGTAATCTCTCAGCCCTTGCCAGATAGCTCAGTAAGTTAGAGCATTGTCTCAATTGCCAAGGTTGTGGGTTCAATCTCTGGGCACTTATAAGAATCAACTAATGAATTCATAAATGAGCAGAAAAACAAATTGATGTTTCTCCCTTCTCTCTAAAATCAAAAAACAAAATAAAACTCAATCTCTAACTTGTTAGATCTCAAGGTCCTTTATTTGTCACCATTGAGACCTACCTGTTCTCAGTCTTCAAATCCTTTTCTCCTAGCAATCTATGTAATCCTCATGGTATAACTCCATTAATCAGCCTTAATACCTTTCTGTAGTTTATTTAACTATAATTCTTTTCCAGAAAAAATTCTTTTTTCCATGTAGAACTGCATTTACATGTGAAATGATAATTATTTTCTGGCAAATCTGTGGAATCCTCATATCCAAAATCTTTATCTCAAGAACAGATGTCCACTTTTCAAATCTCCACAAATGCCAACCTTGCCACCATCCTGGCACCAAATGGAAATTTAGTACATCACCGCTCTTCCCAGATCTATGTCTTATTCTTAGAAGCTTAAAATAGACCCTATTGCAGAAAACTCAGCAAGAAATTTTATGTGGAAAACAAATGTTTTCTGAAGTTGGAACACAAATAGTGACAGAGAGGCAGAAGCAACATTGTCTGAGGGTCTGTGAGCCATGGTGCCACCTTACCCACTTGCTTTAGGGTTGCCAAGGATTAGTGCCCCCCAGGTTTCCTCCACAAACTGTGCGGCACATTCTTGCTCTCGTTGCTGAGCAAACGCATCAAACCTCACTGTGTTCATCCTAAAAGCCATACTCTCCATTACAAAAAAAAAAAATCACGTACACACACAAAAAAGACCCAGAAGCATTTTTTCTGTCTTTTGAGATTTTTCTTTTAGGTATATTGTTTGGCTGAAATAAATTTCACAAAAATTTTTTTTAGAAGGCACTGTTTCATTCATTTTTTTATTGACCTTTAGTGTCTTTATAGCTAGCTATTGTTGGATATGCATTTTTGACCTTTTTAGGGCATGAATTACCAATGGAATCTGGAGGAGTACTACATATTTTTTAAATTTAATGATTGGAGGGAGAGAGACATACATTTTTTGTCCCACTTATACATTTCATTGGTTGATTCTCATACGTGCCCTAACTGGGGATCAAACCCGCAATCTTGGCAATGATCTAACCAACCAAGCTAACCGGCCAGGGCTTGCTAACACATTTTGATGAAGGTGGGTGTTAAAACTTTGTGCTGCATGCCAAAAAAATACTGTAAAATTCAAAGTAGCAAGAAAATCAATCATGTAAAGAATCTAAAAGCTAAACAATAAGGATGACGTGGTGATTAGCGCAGGAGAAGTGGGGAAGAGGTAAACAGAAGAGGGGAGGCAGGAAAATGGTGATGAATGGAGACTTGAGTTGAGGTGGTGAACACACAATACAATAAACAGTTGACATATAGAACTGTATACCTAAAACGTATTGAATTTTATTATCCAATGTCTCCCCCAGGGAGTTCAATTAAGTACAAGTACATTTTCAAAATAAGGATGATGTTAGAAATTCAGTGGGTGGTGTTTGAACTGTGCCCGCAACCTGATACCTGGTCTATACTTAGAGAACCTGAGCTGTGACCATGGTTATTATTTTCTTTAAAATGACCCACACTTAAATTTAAAAAAAATTTTTTTTTATTTGAGAGACAGAAACATTGATTTGCTGTTCCACTTATTTATGCATTCATTGGTTCATTCTTGTATGTGCCTTAACCAGAGATCGAATCCACTATCTTGGCCAATCAGGATGATGCTCTAACCAACTCAGTTTACATTTTTTTATAAATAGATTGTATCCTAAAATGTATACTTGTAAATTGCTGTCTTGAGTAAAAATCTAGGTAGTGACAAGAGTATACTGGGTATTGGGGTAAAGGTTTGTGTTTAGAAAAAACTATGTTCAAACCTGAAGATTTGTGGTGTTGACACAGGGAGACTGGAAAGGAGGACTTTCCCTAAAATATAATCAGGGCTGAAAAGACATTGCGTGTACAACTGCATCATGTAGCTACTCTGGACATAAGAGGACAGAAACACAAGAACAGTGGGGTCCCTTGCATGGAGAAGAGAAGTCACCCAATGAAACCAGGATTTTACAGGTCTCCAGCATCACCTGACTATAAGGTCCCCGAATTCACATGCAGTTGGCTGCTCTCCTGCAGGGCAAATGTCAGTACCAGGTATGAACGCCACTCAAAAGACTTGAATTGAGATGTTGAATTCACCACAGTGAACACATCCTGTAACCCAAAATGTGAATGAAGGTGCAGAGACCCAGGACCAAATTACCAGTCTCCTGAGGCTCGATTTTTGTGCTGGGCTCAGACGTGAGGCAAATTGTGCTCAGACCTCAAAAAAAAAAGGTCCCCTAGGAAAACCACTGCAGCCGACAATTAATGACGTTCTCATGAACACTAAGGAGCAGAGAGTAAGTGCTCTGAGATGTCAGGGGAATGGGAGAAAGTCATAATTGCAACAATAAAAACAGCAGCTTCAGCTGACCGTCCCGGGTCCTCACAGTGTACTTGCCCCAGTGAGGGTTTCACAAGCACTGGCAGAGACTCTCCCGAGCTCTGGAGCCGGGATTCTGGGTTGGAAATCAGCCTCTTAAGGCCGACACTTACCTGCTGTGTAAACGTGAACCTACTTCATTTCTCTAATCCTGGGTTTCCTCAGCACTTCAATATTAGTTTCAACTTCCCAAGTTATTGTAAGAATTAAGAGAAAATGCTGAACAAGATAACCTTGGAATACTGGCACCTGCAAGCCCTCAGTGTGTTCCTTTTATTGATCCCCAGAGGCCAAGGTATGTGCCATCATCACCTGCTTGTCGCATTGAGCCAACTGAGATTCGGGGAGCTCTAGTGGGTCACCTGGAGATTCCTGGGTGGCAAAATTACACTGAAATTTCAGTGCCCAGAGCATCTGCCTCCCTTAACGGTGGGTCAGTGGGTTCTTAAAAATCTTTGTTAAAGGAACCAAAAAAACAAACAGGCTTGAGGACATTGGAGAAAATTAGGGGAACATGGCCTGATAATGTCTCAACAAGCAAGATATAGGCACAGTGCTGCACAGCAAATGGTCACTTCAGCTCTTGACCTCCTCCAACAGCTAAGGGATGGAGACATACCTGATACCCAATTTACACACACACACACACACACACACACACACTGAAGTCCACACCAGAAAGAGTATTCACTTCCCTGTAAATCTCAATGATATTTGGGAACCTGGGATTCAAATCCATGGAGCCAGACCCTGAGCATGGGAAGTCTGGTCACTGCCCTCCTACTTCCTCTTCCGTGGGCTTTGGGACTCAAAACCACCATGCCCATCTGATGCCATCTGGTTTCCCTGAGTCCTGTTCCAACCCAAGATCCCCATGATAGCAGACCAGGAAAATGGGGGAAAACTGCCAAGAAAGGGCTTATTGTATTATTAAATGATAGGACTATTGAAAGTGATGGAGAATGTTAATAGTGAGGATAAAAACTGAAAGTTTCCATTGAATTTTGCATACTACTGAAAATGTGAAAAATATTAGAATATATCATTCCAATATAAAAAATTTTTATTCCACAAAGAAAAAAAGACACAAATTGAGTGAATTCCAACATGCATTTTTGTTGTTTCACTGTTCTTCTCTTTAAAAAAAAAAATTGCAAAAACTCATAGATTTGGCCAAACACATGCTCAGACATTTTACCAAACATGCAGAAGTATCAAGTACACATCTAAGGAAAGACTCAGTTGATTTGAACATCATCCCAATACACCAAGGTTGTGGGTTCGATCCCTGGTCAGAGCACATACAAGATTCAACCAATGCATGAATGAGCAGAACAACAAATCAATGTTTCTCTTTCTCCCTGTCTCTGAAAATCAGTAAATTAAAAAAAAAAATTTTTTTTTTAAGGAAAAAAGAAAAGAATGGCGAAATAGCATGACAGATATACAAAGTTTAAATAAATAATGACTGACCAGACCTGCTCAGTTGGTGAGGGCATCATCCCCTACACCAAAAGGTTGCGGGTTCAGTTCCTGGGTTCGATGCCTGGCTGTGGCCAACTGATGTTTCTCTCACATCTATGTCTCTCCCCTCCTGTCTCTAAAATCAATACACATGTCCACAGGTAAGAATTTAAACAAATAAATAAACAACCAACAAACCAAAGCAAATATTCTCTAGAATGTAGAGGAAACGAATCCTTCACATGCTACTCGAAGAATGCAAAAAAGAACAATCGCTTTATATAACAATTTGCTAATTTCTTTGTTTTTTAATCCTCATCTTGAGGACATTTTTAAAATTGTTTTTAAAGAGAGGAGAGTGAAACAAGGATCTGAAAGAGAGACATCTATTAGTTGCCTCCAGTATGCCCCCAAACCAGGGATCAAACCTGCAAGCTAGCTATGAGCCCAGACTACAAACAGAATTCACATGCCTTTGATTAGGAGGAATCTCTCCAACCAAGCTGCACCAGCCAGGACATGACTTGCTAATTTCTCTCAGTTAAATATTCACCTACACTCCAACTAAGACACTGCATTCTGAATCACTGACAAAGATAAACAGAACATATATCCATATAGATAATTATATGCAAATGTTCCTACTAGCTTTATTTTCAATAGTGTACAAATAACTCAATGCCCATGAACAAATGAATAAATAAACAACTGGCGACATATTCAAAGACAAGAATTCTAAAACAACAAAAAAGATCAGCTACAAATATATCATTACTGAACCTCCAAGTATTTACACAACATAAATAAAAGCAGAATAACTACTCTGACTCCCATCATATAAATTCTATGAAATGCAAAGTTGTCTATTAAAATGGAATGCAAAACAATGCTTACTTAGGTCTCAAGGGCAGGGAGAGAGAATAGAAAAGGACATGAGGTAAATACACAGTGACAGTTATGCACGGTACGACGACTGTGGTGATGGTTTGTTTCATGCCTAGGTCAAGTCTTCTCAAACACGATACTTGAAATATGTGGTTTACTCATAAAAACTTTTGATGAATGGTTCAAAATTTGAAAAATCCTTATGTCCAACAACTTTTTGGAAATAGGTTTGGCAACTTGATATTCAATCCATGATCTCATGCCCTCTAGAAGTGCGTTTTTCTCAATAACATTCAAATACACCAAAGAATAAATAACTTTGATCCAAATCAATCAGAATGCAAGCTGAGTCAGTAAAGCCACATCCCTACTTGACAGTGCTTTTTAAAATTTTTCTTATACATACCCCTTTTTTTATCTTTGTTTCCCTACCTGGGCATCAATGGTCTTTAGGTGAGTATCTGAAAGGCTATAGAAATCCACAAAACGTCTTGATAATTTTTACTGACAATTACTTTGGCCACAGAGGATAAACATGCCTGGAGATGGTCAGATTTGTGTACACAGTTATCCTGCCGTCTTTTCCTCAGTAACATTTCTGGATGCACACTCCGAAAATGCACATTCCGACTAGCTGGTTGCAGTCTCCTCCAATCTTTTAGGCCAGTGATTCTGTAGCAATCATGATTTTCCCTAATCAAGAGTTTCCTTCAGTGTTGTTAAAACTAAATAAGGAAACTGTACATTTCATATATATCTAAGAAATTCCTCCAATGTGAACTCTCATGTACAAAGGTAGGTTAGAATTTTGGGAAAAATATTTCCCAATTACTGTACTCATGAGGCCTTTCTCCAATGTGAATTCTCTGATGAGAATAAAGGTCAGTTTCTGATTAAAATTTGGCACATCACTGTACCCAAAAGTACTTCCTCCAGCCATGGCCGGTTGCTCAGAAAGCTGGAGCATTGTCCAGTGCACCAAAAGGTTGCAAGTTCGATTCTGGGTATTGCACACCCTAGGTTGCAGGATTGATTCCTGATCAAGGCACATACAAGATGCAACCAATCAATGTTTCTTTCTCGTATTTCTCTCTCTTTCTCTCCCACTCTCTAAAATCAATAAACATATCCATGCATGAAGTTTTTTTTTTTTAAGTTCTCCAGTGTAAACTATCTGATGACAATGAAGGTCAAAGTTTCTGATAAAAATCTTCCCACATTCACTGCACTCATACAGCTTTCCTCCTGTGGGAGCTCTCTGATTACTGTAAACATTATTGCTAATGAAAAAGGATTCCCCCCATTCACTGCACTTTGAAGGCCTTTGTCCAGTGTGAAATCTTTGATGGTAACAAAGGTTATGATTAGTGGTGTTAAGATTTCCACATTCACTGCAAACATATGGTCATTCTCCAGTGTGAAAACTTTGATGATAACAGAGGTTACTTCTCAGAAGAATCCTCACATTCACTACCACCAGTCTCCAGTGTGAACTCTCTGGTGTTCAATAAGGGTAGCTTTTTGACTCAAAGATTTTCAATATTTGCCACACTCATAATGGCTTTTCTCCAGAATGAACTCGATGGTGTTGAATAAGGCTGGAGCGTTTTATAAAACATTTCCCACATTCACTGCACTCATAAGGCCTTTCTCCAGTGTGAAGTCTCTGATGACAGTGAAAGTCATATTTCCTCTTAAAAGATTTCCCACACTCATTGCACTCATAAGGCCTTTCTCCAGTGTGAACCCTGTGATGTTTACAGAGGGCAGAGCTACTGGTAAAAGATTTTCCACATTCACCACACTCATAAGGCCTTTCTCCAGTGTGAACTCTGTGATGTTTACATAGATCAGAGCTACTGGTAAAAGATTTCCCACATTCACCACATTCATAAGGTCTTGCTTTAGTGTGAACTCTGTGATGTTTACGGAGGTCAGAGCTACTGGTAAAAGATTTCCCACAGTCACTGCACTCATATGGCTTTGCTTTAGTGTGAACTCTGTGATGTTTACGGAGGTCTGATTTACTGGTAAAAGATTTTCCACATTCACCACAGTCATAAGGCCTTTCTCCAGTGTGAACTGTCTGATGATAACGGAGGGCAGAGCTACTGGTATAAGATTTCCCACATTCACGGCACTCATAAGGCCTTTCTCCATTGTGAACTCTCTGATGACAATGGAGGGCAGACCTATTGGTAAAGGATTTCCCACATTCACTACAGTCATAAGGCCTTTCTCCAGTGTGAACTCTCTGATGATCACGAAGGGCAGAGCTATTGGTAAAAGCTTTACCACATACTCCACACTCGTAAGGCCTTTCTCCTGTATGAACTCTGTAATGTTTACGGAGGTCAGAATTACTGGTAAAACATTTCCCGCATTCACTGCACTCATAAGGACTTTCTCCAGTATGAACTCTCCGATGACAATGAAGGTGAGAGCTACAGGTAAATGATTTTCCACATTCACTGCACTCATAAGGCCTTTCTCCAGTGTGAACTCTCTGATGACAATGAAAGTGATATTTTCTCTTAAAAGATTTCCCACATTCGCCACACTCATAAGGCCTTTCTCCAGTGTGAACTCTCTGATGATATTGAAGGGTAGAACTATTGGTAAAAGATTTGCCACACTCACAACACACGAAACATTGGCTTCCAGTAAGGAAACCCTGATCCTCAACAAGTGTGTCATCACCACCAATGGCTTTCTTACATTCTCCTGGGGTGTAATAACATGTTGTACTTTGAAAAGTCATTCCAGTCTTAGAGATTTCATTTGCCCTATGCATGGTGTGAGCAGTCACTTGCTCAAGACGTTCAGAGTGGACAAGGAAGTATTTTCCAACCTGACCAGAGTTACAAAACTTCCATGACACATGGAAGTTGCAGCTCTTTCCAAGGGAAATTCTGTCCACACTACTTATGAAACAATTTCTTGTGTCCTCCTCCTGGTGCTGATGACTCTGTGCACTGAAATAAAATGGTTCTGCACATGCCCCACACCTCAGCAGTGTCGGGCTCTGTTGTGTTCCCTGCTGGTCAACCAAGAGGAAAATGTCTCTCAAGATGCGCCCACAACTCTCACAGGGGTGGCTCTTCTGGGAAGACAAAGCTGAGTTGGGATCCTTTGCCTGCGAGACTCTTACAGAAACGTTGTGTTCACTGGGTGTCTCCGCATCCGCTGCTCCACAGCAGCACCCTGAACAAAAAAAAAGAACACCGTTGAAGTACAGACTGAACTACAGGGAGGGGTATTCTCACCATAAATTTGCATCTGTCACGTCTAGTCATGATTCCATGTGATGGTTTTCAAGACAAGTAAGATAGACTCTGAAAAAGTGGGAGTTGTACATTAGTCAGCCACTAAGGTCAGCACATAATGGAAACCTCAGTAAATGAAGGACACTAGGATAAGACGGAACATAAAAAAGAGAGGCTGGGTTTTCAAGTTGTTCCACTGCTGATGGCGGCCTGCAAAACCCCTCCTGCTGGTGATGTAAGGCTCTGTAGAGGAATGTGAATGTGCTCAGAACAGGAAAATCCGCTGTAGCAGAGATGTTTTGCAAGGTTTGTATAGAAATACGTGTGCACTTCAAGGCTCAGCAGGCACTGATCAAAGTTGGAATGCTCACCAAAAAGATTCTCTAGATAAATGGTCGTGGTGTAGAGCAGCGGTCCCCAACCTTCCTGGCACCAGGGACTGGTTATGTGGAAGACAGTTTTTATGTGGACCAAGGCAGGCGGGGTGGGGACTGGTTCAGATGATTCAGGCACATTACATCTATTGTGTACTTTATCTCTATTATTATTACATTGTAATAAACAATGAAATAATACAACTCACCATAACACAGAATCTCTGCTAATGATAACCTGTATTTGCAGCTGCTCTCCAGTGCTAGCATCACCACCTCAGCTCCACTTCAGATCAGGCATTAAGAGTCTCATAAGGAGTGTGTAACCTGGATCCCTCACATGCACAGTTCACAGTAGCGTTCACACTCCTATGAGAATCTAATGCTACTGCTGATCAGACAGAAGGTGGAGCTCAGGCAGTAATGTGAGCCAAGGGGAGCAGCTGTAGATACAGATGAAGCTCCGCTCACTTGCCTGCCGCTCACCCCCTGCTGTGCGGCCTGGTTGGGGGCCCCTGGTGTAGAGGTTAGACAGGCAGGTACTAGCCGTGGCTGGAAGTCAGAGTACCAATGACAACTATGAGAACTAACAAACTGGCAAAGTGTCAACACTCGGAAAGGACAAGTAGATTAAATTGTGACCACTGGCAATGGTGACAAAATACAGTTAAACAGAACAGATTCCTCATTACGTTTTAACAAAGCCCCAGCATCAAACCCTCCCCAATTGCCATTCACCAACGCTAGACCCCCTCTGAACCCATCCTGTCATGAGGGACTCATGTTCCTCTTGTGATACACAAAAGACTCCTCCACTTCCCTCCCAATTGAGCAATTACATGGAATACTGATGATATAACTCCTAAGAGAAAACAGAAGACATTAATAACCAGCACTGTCATAGAGCAACTCAGCACAAACAGACGAAAGGAAAAAGATCTATGTGAGACATGTCAGCAAGATGGCAGTATAAAAAATAAAAATATTCAACCTCTTTCATGAATAATTGGACAATTATCCATGATAAAAAGCAGCCCTTGATGAAAGGGGTAAAGGCTTGAAGACCAGTTTTTTCAAAGTGCCATAAAGTGAAGCATAAAACAAAGAATTGCACAGAAACATCTGCAGGAAAGACCGCCCTAGCAAACATGGTTAGATTCAGAAGACAAGGGTGAGAGGTTCTTCTCCAAGGCACTGCACTTGTGCTACAGTGAATTCTAATGGACTGTTTTGTGAATAACCATGGGAACCATTGTTGCTGAGAACTTCAGGATTCTCTGTAATATCTACAAACTCCCCACAGACTTCAACCCAAAGGAACCTATAGAGTCTGTCAGCACGGATATTAAGAGGAATCCCCTTGGCCACAACACCACTTACGAAAGAATAACATCAGTAAATCCCAGGCAATCTCTGCCACCAAAAACTCTAAAAAAAGAGCACAAATATTGGAAAACTGCAGCCCTGGCCACTGAGGACACCTACAATTTTCACTACTCTTACCTCAGCTCATGGGGAGGCAATAAGAATGAGAAGTGAAAGCTGACTTCAACACAAAACACAATACACCACATACCACACACCCTTGTATCCATGTGCAGAAAAAACTACTTCTCTATACAGAATTGGTTGCTGGTGGATTCCCAGTAGGTCCCCAGTTGGGGGAGAGCAACAATCAACCAAGCAATGTTTCTCTCGCACATCGATGTCTGTCTCCCTCTTTTTCTCCCTCTTGTCCCCTTTCTCTAAAAAATAAATAAAAACTTAAAAAAAAACTTCTCTAAGCAAAATTGGTCAATAAAGTCCAAAAAATAACTGTTTCATCAAATGCTCAGATATTAACACTAAAACAAAGAGAAATATAAAGAAAAAAAATCACAAGAGGAACACCACAAGTTTAATCTGAATTTCCAATAAATGGAGGCATACAAATAGACAGAAAAAAATGCAAATAATAATTTTAAAAACCCTAAGTAAAGGCAAATACACATGGAACTCAACATAATGAACAAACAAATACTTGAACAACACATGGGGTTCAGAGACAGAAATCACAATAAAGAATGAAACAGAAATTATGGAATAGAAGATTACGATGAATAAAATGAAAACTGCAAATAGTTTCAAAAGCAGACAAGATCAAGGAGTAAAATGGAGACCTCATCCCAGAGGCAGGTTATATGAAATCATCCATATAAAAGAAAAAATTTAAAAAATAGAGGGAAGACAGCCTAGATGAATTTTGCAACACTAGAGATAACCTAGATTTGCATTATGGGAGTCCCAGAGGTGGTGGAAAAGACAGAAAAAGAAAGAGACATAAAAGGGAAAGGAAGGAGGGGGTATAAAATTTTTACTTTTCTCTCCCTCTCTCCCTCTCTTCCCCTCACTCTAAAAATAAATAAAGTTAAAAAATATTTACTTTTAATAAAGGAGCTAAAGATTGACTTCCAAATATGAAAAAGAAATGTGAATAACCATGTTCATGATCATCAGAGGTCCCTGTCCAGACTCAATGCAAACAGTACTTCAGTAACCCATTATAACAAAAGTGTCAAAAGTGAAAGACAAAGAAAATTCTGAAAGACCAAGAGAACAGAAACTCCTCATATACAGGACAATGTTCCCATAAGGCTAATGGTAGATTTCTCTAAAGAAACCTTGCAGGCTAGGAGAATATCAAATGATACATTCAAAACACTAAGGGAAAACATCTGCACACCAACAATACTTTAACCATAAAACCTCTTCCTCAGAAATAACAAGAAAAAAAAAACTTTCCCAGAAAGGCAAAAGCTGAAGAAGTTCATTTCCACTCATCCCGACTTAACTAGAAATGACAAAAAAAGTTCTTTGAGCTGAAATAAAAGCATACTACATAGAAACAAGAAAATATAGCAAAGTGTAAAACTCCCTGGCAAGGCTGGGAAGTCATCAAATTCACAACACTAAAACACTTCACTGGGGGAGTATACTTTATTGAACTATTGTATAGGATAAAAGTAAAGTATATTAAGAATAACAACAGTGACAATAACTTGTTAATAGACAAAATGTAAAGGTGTGAACTATCACATCAAAACATATGAAGGGCTTCTGTAGAAGAAAAATCAAAGGATAGAATATTTGCATGCAGCTGACGATGTATTCAGGTTACACTAAACTATAAGAGTGTGAGTTGTTTTATGTAAGTCTACTGGAAACCACAAGCACAATCCTGTGTCATGGATACACAAAGGAGAAAGGAATCAAAGCATACCACTATAGAAAAGGATCAAATCACAGAAAAAATAAACAAACAAAATAAAATAACATAGCAAGAGAGGAAGATGAAAAAGGAAATACAAAAGAACCAGAAAACAATGACAAAGTGGCAATAGTGGGCCCTTCACAAATTCTTTAATCAAGAAACAGAGTAGCTGCAGGGATAAAGAACACAAGACATAAAAGCATCTGAGTCCTTGCTTTTCGGCCACTGACATCATTTTGGCTCAAATAAACACATAAAAATTCTCACAATGGGTGAAATAGGTGAAGGGATTAAGAAGTACAAATTGGCAGTTTCAGAACAATCACGGGATGTAAAGTTCAGCTTAGGGAATACAGTTAATAATATTCTAATAAGTATCTATGGTGTCAGATGGGTGCAAGATTATCAGGATGATCACTGTTTAAGTTATATAATGTCTAATCACTGGGGTATACAAATGAAATTAATATAATAATGTATGTCAATTATAATAATATTTCATTTTTTAAAAAGATTTTATTTATTTGTTTTTAGAGGGGAAGGGAGGGAGAAAGAGAGGGAGAGAAACATCAATGTGTGGTTGCCTCTTGTGCACCCCCAACTGGGGACCTGGCCTGCAACCCAGGCATGTGCCCTGACTGGGAATCAAACTGGCAACCCTGGTTTGCAGGCCGGCGCTCAATCCACTGAGCCACACCAGCCAGGGCTAATTTATTTTTAAGTATATTTTATTGATTATCCTATTACAGTTGTCCGAATTTTTCCTTCTTGGCCCCTCTCCAACCAGCACCCTCCACTCCCTCAGGCAATCCCCACACCACTGAAAAAATTTTAAGTTTATAAAATAAATAAATAAGCTGAGGCCTGGCTGGATTTACCATGTGCCCACCTCAAAAAAAGAAATCCAAAAGACACAGTATGTCCTGCCTCCAAGAGATTCACTAAAATTTTATAAACACAAATAGGCTGAAAATAAAGAGATGTAAAAAATATTCCATACAAATAAAACTAAAGAGAACAGTAGTAGCTAAGGTTCTATCAGACGAAATAAACAACCTTAAACACTTTCACAAGAAAAAAGATCCTAAAATGATTAAGGAGTCAATTAATCAAGAGAATGGCAATTTTAATTATTCTGCACCAAGCCACAGAGCACCTAAGAAGAGTAAGTAGAAAATATGAGACCTGAAGGCAGAAAACCAATGCAACAGTAATGCACAACCTAAACACTCCTGTTTCAACATAGTTAGATAATCCTGTTCGAAAGCAATAATGGATTATTGAATTTTAACTACACTTTAAAAAAAACAGAATAAATATATACAAAGTATTTTAATCTAGCCTTGGCCAGGTGACTCATTTAGTTGTACTGTCCAGTTCACCAAAAGGTTGCAGGCCCTGGCTGGTGTGGCTCAGTGGATTGAGCACTGGCCTCCAAACCACAGAGCTGCCAGTTCAATTCCCAGTCAGGGTATACGCCTGGGTTGCAGCCCAGGTCCCCAGCTGGGGGCACATAAGAGGCAACCGCACACTGATGTTTCTCTCCTTCTCTTTCAACCTCTCTTCCCCTCTCTCTAAAAATAAATTAATAAAATCTTTTTTTAGAAGGTTGCAGTTTGCCCTGGCTGGTGTGGCTCAGTGGATTATGTGCTGTCCTGAGGACGGGAAGGTTGCTACTTTGATTCCCAGTCAGAGGACATGCCTGGGTTGTGGGCCAGGTCCCCAGTTAGGGGCATGAGAGAGGCAACCAATCGTATCTTTTGCACACTGATGTTCCTCTCCCTCTCCTTCTCCCTCTCTTCCCCTCTCTCTAAAAGTAAAATAAAAATAACATCTTAAAAAGAAACAACGGGTTTGATTTCCAGTCAGAGCAAATACCTAGGTTGCGAGTTTTATCCCAGGTTGGGGCATGTACTAGAGGCATACAACGGATGTTTTTCTCTCACATTGATGTTTTTCTCTGTAACAGTCAATAAACATATCCTTGGGTGAAGACAGAAGGAAGGAAGGAAGGAAGGAAGGAAGGAAGGAAGGAAGGAAGGAAGGAAGGAAGGAAAGAATGAAGGAAGGAAGGAAGGGACGAAAGAAAGAATGGTCTGTCCAGAAAGTACACAGCCATGTAATATGAAAAATAGAGACATTTACTGAAGAAGATACAAGAAACAAGAAACATTGTAGAGTTCTGGCTGGTGTGCTCAGCAGATTGAATACCCTCCCATGAAGTGAAAGGTCACCAGTTCGATTCCTGGTCAGGGCACATCCCTGTGCTTCAGGTCAGGTCCCTGGTTGGGGGCATGCGGAAGGCAACTGATAGATGTATCTCTTGCACATTGCTGTTTCTTTCCCTCTCTTTCTTCCTCCCTTCCCCTCTATCTAAAAGTAAATTTTTTTTAAAAAAAGAAAGAAACATTGTACATAGAACAATGATGCCTCAATCCCCTTTGAAATAGGAACCTTGGGACCTCACACAGTTCTCCCAATGGCCATCAGCTGCCCTGTCATATTTTCCTGAATCTCGTGGACTGTCTGAAATCTCTTCCCTTTCAAAGGAGATTTTAGTTTTGGAAAAGCCAGAAGTCACAGGGCGCCAAATCTGGGCAATAGGAGGGCTCGATCACCTGGGTGATTTAATGTTTTGCCAAAAAACCTCTGTACCAGATGTGATGCATGAGTGGGCGCATTGTAGTGACGAAGCTGCCAATTACCAGCTGGCCATAGCTGAAGCCTTCTGAATCACCCAAATAGTTTCTGCAAAGGAATGTTCTAGCCTAATGCAATTCTGATGCAGATTTGTTGCTCTACTCGCTCAGTCATTGCGAATGTGATGACCACACAGTGCACATGCTCACTAAATGGCATCTACTGGCCCCACTGACTAGTACAGTGAAGTCTACATTGTTCAATATGCGCATTTGAGTCCATTCTCCTTGACTGCCACGTTACACTGATGTCGTGCCAACCACTCTCATTATATCAACAGTGGTTGGACTTTTTCTGGATAGACCTCATATGCCCTGACTGGGAATCGAACAGGCAACCTTTCAGTTCCCAAGCTGGCACTCAATCCACTGAGCCACACCAGCAAGGTCTGTATGATTTCTCGTGGCGATTCCCTGCAGAGGAACGTTGGGGTGGGTATTTTTAAGGCTTTTCAGAAGTCTTCATAATTATGAAGTTTATTCTCTCACCACTGTGGGACTATAAAAAATGCTTTGCCTCACTAATTAATATGATCTATTAAAGGCTTCTGGCAACTCTACTGACATCAAATCCTTTTCTATGAGGATTCAATACACCAGATATTGGAGCTGCAGAGAGAAGCGGAAGTGCAAACAAACCAGCCCTGCCAAGGTCAGGATCTACCCAGAAACTGGAAAAGCAAACACTGTATACAGTTCACAGGTGAGAACATAGCAACCCCTGAGGAAATGCAAAGCCTACTCCCTATCACTGGTGAGTGTGAGGTGTTTTTGTTTGTTTGTTTTTTAAGTGAGAGTTTATTAAAGTTTGGGGCAATGAGGCAAAGAGAAGGACCCAGGAGATCAGATCAGGGGTGAGCCCAAGACTACCTGCTGCTGTCATTGCTCTGTGGATACAAGTCCGGCCAGGACCCTTAGAGCGCAGGATAGAAGAAGCAAACTGCAACCCTGAGGAAAGGGAGCACAGGCATGCAGAGCAGAGAGCACAGGGAGAGTGAGTGCCTTACCCAATGAAGATATAAGAGCGAAGTTCTCCAGCATCACACTGAGGTAGAGGTGCCTTTGAGCCTCATTAAGGAGGAGCCACTCTGTCCTGGAGAAGTACACGGCGACATCCGCAAAGGTCAGAACAACCTGTCAGAATTAATACAAATGGATCTGGAACAGTCTGAGACCCCGCAATCCTACTCCATACAAAGCTTACCCACGCCCAACACCTTCCTGAACGCCCAGTTCAGAGAAGACACCAGCCTTTGGTGCCAGTGCTGCCTGCTGTCTCGTCAGTCTCATTAGTCAGTCCTGTCATCCTCAGCAAGCGCAGCAAAGACGGGATGTGCAGCAGGTGAGTAGCGTCTGTGCTCAGGTCCATGCCTGCTGGGCTGCGTCCCTCCCGCCCAGCAGTTCCACACAGTCTCCCAGACCGCGCCTCCGACACAGCCAAACGTGGGCTCCCGCTTCACCCGTAGGTCCCCACACCGGGTACCGGGCCCGTCCGCTCACACTTCCTCCAGCTGAGCTCACAGTGTGGTCCTTCCTCCTTCACAGCCTCACACCCAGGGTCACCCCCTCGGCTCGGCCCCCTCCTGCTCCGCACCACAGGCATCTCTCTGAGATCACCCATGAACTTAGCATGTGGCTTGCAGAGGGTGCTCGGAAATGCCAGAAGGACCTAGTACAACTGAGGCAGGGCAGAAGGACGTCAGGAGAATCCCGACAAAAGGATGGAAGAGCCCACATCCTCTCACCAGAGCCCTACGTCTGGGCACGAACAAAGGGGAGTAGGTAATGGCAGGAGGCCCCTGCGTCAGCCACGGAAATCGCAGCCACAAGGGCCCCTCCCAGCCAGGAGGCCCCTCAGAACCAGGCGTCACAAAGCCCGGGGACAACGCCCCGCCCTGGGAAACGCGGAGAACCCCACGAACCCTCTCAGCACGGCCCCGTCCGCTCGGAGGCACACGGTTTGCCCCCGTCCCCGTGGCGCCCGCACTGGCCTCTTCCTTCCGTTCTGACTGAAACTGCCCGAGTCTCACGCCGGTTTGTCCTTCAAACCTGTCCCGGGCCGGTCAGGGGCCCGAGGGGTGTCTGACGCGCGGAAGTTTCAGGGGCGCGCCAGGCGGGGGCAGCCCCCGGAGCGTTAGAGGTTCGGTGACCAAACCGCAGCGGCCCCTCAGCCGGTCGCCCTCCCCCACCCCCGTCACCCGCGTGTCACCCGCGAGCGCCTCACGTCCCGGACGCCGGGGCCTGGGCCGCAGGACTGACAGGCGCCCCGCACCCGGGCCGCAGGCCTCGGTGAGGGAGGAGGCCCCGCGGACGCGCACTCACCTCCGCCGGGCGCCTCAGCGCGGCCGCCGCCAGCGGACTCCGTGGGCGGAGCCGAGGCCCCGACCCGGCCAGTGGCGGGTCCTCAGGCCGCGGACGCGCCTCGGCACAGCGGCGACCGCACGCGCTGCCGTCCAGCGTCCGTCCGGCTTCGCAGACCAGACAGGTAATACCCGCCGCCGGACCCCGGGGACTCACGCCCTCACCGCCGCGCTCCGCAGCCCCCACCGGCTCCGCGCCGCCCTCGGGCGCAGGGCCCTCTGTGTAATGTAGTCCCGGCCCCAGGCACTCGGCCTCGCTGTCCCGGTCACCGGCCTTGGCCAGTAAGGGTACTTCGGCTGGGCACAGCTGTAATAGCATAAATAATTTCTAAAAATGCTTACTTTAAAAAAAAAGATAATTAAAGATAAAGTGGTCATTTATAATATATAAAAAGCAGTAAGAGCACTGCCTGGTGTGGCTCAGGGACTGAGTGCTGGCCCGCGAGCCACAGGCTGGCAGATTGGATTCCCGGGGCGCAGGCCTGGTTAGGTAGGGGTCAGGTCCCCAGCTGGGGGTGCGCAAGACGCAACCACAAACTGATGTTTCTCTCCCTCTCTTTCTCCCTCCCTTCCCCTCTCTAGAAATAAATAAAAATCTTTTAAAAACAAAAAAGTAATGATATATGAAGTGAGGGAGAATAAAACGATACAGCATGCTACAGTAGTCTAAAAAGTGAGGAAAGGGTTAGGGTTAGCATTTGCTTATATAAACATTTTTTTAAGTGTGTGGAAGCCTGCCTACAACACTAACAGAAGTTATCCAGGGTGAAAGCCCGCAGATGGGGACTCGTGAGAGAGAAACTTTGGTTTTGGTCAGTTTTAGTCTTACTGAAGTCTAAACCATGTACATCTATTCCTTATTCAAATAAATGTTAAATACAGAAAAAAGATGTTGTGGCACCATGTTAAGCGGCACTGGGAAACGACAACTTTAGGTTTCAGTGAGTATTGGGAGGTTTCTGGGGAGTATTGTCTGCATCTGTAAGTGACTGTCTGCCTTACCAGGTATCTGGAGAGACTAGCCTTCATTTGTTAATATCACCTGAGGCAGCTGCCTATAAAGGAATGCCAATTCTTCACATGATTTAACAGAACCACCTATAACTAGTACTAATTCTAAGCATAATCTAGAAAAATAATGGACACATTATAAAATTGATACTTTGCCAGTATTTTTTGTTTAAAAAAAAGGGGAGCAGCTGTGGGTATGTATTCTAAGGCTATTTGACCAGGAAACATAAAATATATTAATAGACCACTACAATATATAAATGGACCAAATCAAAACTGACAGTCTTTTAGTTCACAGGCTGGCGCTCAATCCACTGTGCCACACCAAGCAAGGCACATGTCCTAGAACTAGAACAGCACAGAGAAGATTACAATGGCCTCTGCGTAAGAATGACATGCAAATTCACGAAGCTTTCTATATTTAAAAATAAAAGGGAAAAATAAAGAACAGACATATCAGCTGAATTTATTATGTGTGAGAAGTGCATTTGTACATGTATTAATGACATTCATTTATCTTCTGTATTGCCTAATGTTGACATCTTGGAAGCCCACAGACTTGGAAGAGACTGCCCCTCCCAGGTATAGCTAAACTCTAATAAAAGATAATAAACAACCTACCTGCCCAACAGCCTGTCTTTCAATATGCAAACCAAACAATCCGTATCCATAACCCAACACATTAAATACACTTCCTTTATCTGACTCTCACACAAGCAGCCAGTATTTCCCCTAAATCGACCCAGGGTTAGTTACCAAAATAATAGGGACCAGCCCCATTCCCCAAAGCCTGCCAGAATTATTCAAAGCCGCCAGTCCTGTATGATGGAAGCTTCTCTGCCTTGCCTTTCTCAGGAAAACCATGAGAAACACTTGTGCCATGTTCTCCTCACTCCCTTCTGCCTCCTGACCACTGTAGCTTTCCCATCCGGCCACGTATGGCACAGCGTATCCCTGCTGCTTAGGAACTGTAAGTAATGAAAAGTTCTTATAGCTACTTTGAACTCTCCATGTCACCAAGCAGTCACCTCTGTAAATTAAAACACCTTGGGTATAATCAAGATCACTGGTGTAGGGAGCAGGGAGACTATGTCCAACAGAAGAGCATGCCTTCCTGCTTTCTCTTGGCTGCCCAACGGGATTCACTAAACAGCCAATAATGCCGGGGAAGGCACAGGTGCTTCTTGGCCCAATTGCACTGTGGCTGCCATTTCTTTATGCTGTGAGTGTGCACACCGTCAAGGGACGCCAACATCATTTATATGATGATCTCAAAGAAAGGTGGGGAGGACCAGTCAAAGTTAAGCTTGCCTGCTAAACTGGTGGGAAAGAACCTGAGCTTCCTTCAGTCCTCCAGCATGTCTCTCCAGGTCCACGAAGTGAAGTGATTACTGGGCGGCTCTCAGTACTGAGGAACTGACGGGAGAAAATACCCTGCAGTGATATTAGCAGGAAGACAGGGATCAACTGGTGTCCTTAGCAAGAGGCTAGGACACACACACGTGCGCGCGAGCACAGCGACGTGATGACAGAAGAGATGGCCATTTGCAAGCTAAGGAGAGATGCCTCAGGAGAATCCAACCCTGCTGCTACCTTGACTAGATGTCTAGCATCCAAATGTGTGAGAAAATATGCTTCTGTTGTTCAAGCTGCCCAGTGTGAAGTCCTTCGTTAAAGCAGCCCAAGCAGACTAATACAGGTCCATGGTCATCCGGTAAGAAGGTCTGTAGGCCTCCCTGAAGATGAAGAAGGACTCAGGAGGAGGATTTCTTGAGGTGCATCTTTGCTAGGAGAAAAGGGACGTGCAGTGGGCCAGACATCCTAAGACACTGGGCTGTGGGCTTGGAATCAATACCTGGATCCCCACCCTCACTGTGGGTCATGAGAGACCCCCCTCCAATCCCAACCCAGGTTTGGTTTCCAGCAGTGGGAAGTCAGGATAGTTCGCAGACCTGCCTCAGGGGCTGCTGGAGAATGTAAACATCTCAAGAGCCAAGAAAGGGGCTAGTCTTGGAGTCCTGATCTTTCTGGAAGGGGGGATGTGTGATGACACAGCAGTGCATTTGGGGAGAAAGTTGGGTTGTTTATACCTGAGGCGCCTTCTTGGGGTGGGCAGGTTGGCAGGGTTCCCATATGCCTCTTCCCTAAGCTGTAATCCTCCAGCCAGGTGGGGACAGAGAGTGACTACATGGCCTGGGCCACCCAAACGCCACCATGGGACCTTGGTAAAAAGTGCCCATACTTCAAGGGGCCTTTGAACACCTTTGGATGAAATCTATGCAGCTTCTACCCTCCCAGGAATTTGAATGTTTTCAGGCTGAGTTATTAAAAGATTTCTTTACAGAAAAGCTACAGCCCTTAGTAGCTGAAAAAATTATTTTTAAACAATTTTATCTACTTCTAGAGAGCAGAGAAGGGAGGAGAAAGAGTGGGAAAGAAACATCAATACCTGCCCCAACTTGGGACCAAGCATGCAAGCCAGGCATGTGCCCTGACTGGGAATCCAATAGCTTTATGGAATGATGCTAAACCAACTGATGCACACCAGTGAGGGCTGAAAAAATGATTTTGTTTCCAACTTTGAACAATCCCAATGTTTCACCTCAAATGTCACCCACTTTATGAGGAATATTACGGTACCTCTAACTGAAAAGCTACACTATCACCCACATTCTTCTGGAAAAGCTGAACAAAAAACTCAATGGCATTCTTAAATTAGAATCAGCAGACCTTTCAAAAACCTTTGAGCTCCCTTGGCTAGAGGTACTCTCACTAGCCCTGATGCCCACTCACTCAAGGACAAGTCAGTTATTTCTACTGAAGTACTGATTGGAAGACCCATGTGTCCAGGGATTCCACTTCCCATACCAGAGTATATTATTTGCAGGGATGGCAAAACAGTACAAGGGACACAGGTACTATACTTATTCCCTATCATCAACTCATTAAAGCCACCTTTTGGCCCTAAAAAGAAATATGAAAAATAAATGATTATCCTTCAAAATGAAGCCAAAAAAGGTTGAATTACAGTTAACAGAGCAGCAAGTATAAACATTAATGTGCCAAAGGATACGGTACCTGATATCAATATCCGACCTCTAATAAGGCTCTTATTGATCATTCCACAAAAGCAACTACCAACAACTAATTTTTCCTTTTCCAAATACAAAGTGCATCCTCTCTAGGGGAAAGTAAATTAGCAAGTATATTGTTTACTTTTGTTCTGTGTGATAATAAAACCTTTTAATTCCCCCAAAGTTCTATTTTTCAACATTAGCTCACATTATGGCTTTGTGTGGGTGTGATTTCAATTTTTTTCATCTTTATTGAGGTATAATTGACAAATATATACAATATTCATAATGGATGTTGTGATTTTCAACATATACATTGTGAAAAGCAGCTTAAGGCTTTTAATTTGGGGGGAAGGTTGCTTCTTTTTTGAGAAAGGTTTACAATTTATTAAAAAATCTAGAGAGACTGGGATTTGTGAACTGCTAAAGGTGTAACTGAAAGATTAATGTTTTATTTATCTGACAAATGGAAGTTAGGGAAGTCTAATTAGTAGTCTAAGAAGAGAAAGTATATTTAAACACATGTCTGTACTGTAACCATCTAGATTTAGAATTCAGAATTTTTAATTTAACATGTGTTATTGAACCAACTATATAATACATAAACACTTTAACAATTTTTCAATGAACAGAGGTAAGTGGTACATATAGGTGAATACACTCTAGAGACACCTAATAAAAGCCATAAATATATATTTTGTATCGCAATTGTAATCTACCTCAAGTATTTACGTAATTCAGCACTATCATATTTTAAAAATATGCTTGTGTACTTAGGTTATGAGGTCCTTACATTTTAGAAATGCATTTGGAAAAGTTTACACATTGACATACCTGAAAATTTAAGTATAACACACTATCGTGCCTGGGGACAGAGAGGTAGAAGAATCACCATGGTGACAGATATGATGAATGGTTAGGATAGGATTCATGGGATTTCATATATTTGAAAATAGACATTACAAAGGTAGAATATGTCTCAGTATCAGTAATTTTATTTGCCTAAAAGGAAGCAATGAAAAGGGCATGAGGTACCTGGTTTAAGGGATGCAAGACTGTATGGAAACATAAACACTCTGTTTAAAAAATTGCATGTTTTAGCCCTGGCTGGCTGGTGTGGCTCAGTGGATGGAGCGCAGGTCTGCTAACCAAAAGATCGCAGGTTTGATTCCTGGTCAGGGGACACGCGTGGGCTGCCGACCAGGTCCCCAGGTGGGGGCGTGTGAGAGAGGCAGCCAATTAATGTGTCTATCGCACACCAGTGTTTCTCTCCCTCTTACTCCCTCCCTGCTCCTCTAGAAAATAAATAAAATCTTTTTAAAAAATTGTATGTCTTAAATACACATAAATAAAAGTTTAAATGTTTAAAACTTACTACTTCCCAGTTATTTTACTGTTATAATGTTTTATTGTATTTTTTTTTGCATTACCATTTGTCCCCCTTACACCCCCTCCCCTGCCCATGCCATCACCACATAGGTGCCACATCCTTGAGTCCTCTTTCTTATTTCCTACCTCCTACCTCTCCCCTATCGATGCTGAGGTTACTTATGGCTACTGTATCATTATGCTGGAAATAAAATATAATCGTGTGCCACTGGAACATTTTACCATCTCCGTGTTCAGTGACATCATTTTAGCCGTTTGAAAATGACCACAATAAGAGTATTTACACCAGGGAAATTGACAAAGATTCAAAGATTACAAACCCAGACTTGACTTCACGTATGACTGAATATTTAGACGTAAGAGCGGTGAAGAATGTTCACAAAGCACGTTATACTTGTGTATGGCACGTTAGGGCGGCTGGTGACACCGGCTATGAAAGATCTCACAAAGAGAAGAAAATGGAGAGAGCAAAGTTCCATTCGCTCTCCCAGAGAGGAAAGGAGCCAGGTGTGGAGAACTGTGCTGGCACTGAGGTGTTGGGGCTTTTGAGTTTTTATCTGATTATAAAAGGGGGGGGGGGTTGCTGTTGTGTGGCTGCTGAGCTGTTAGGGGCGTTGTAACACAGGAGGTTTCAGTTGGTTTTGCAGAAGCTGCAGTTTGCTCCAATGTTAACTTTTGCCTACAGCTGTCAGGGACAGTTATGGCACCAGCTTTGTCCTTTAATCCCCACTCTGTGGTCTGAAAATTATTTTACAATGGCACCGCAGTACTCGTCATTAATTTGTTCTGGAACTCATGATGAGTGCTGAAACTGACGAGTACTGAGCAAGTGATAAGTGATGAAGCATTTTCTCTTGTGGGGTGGCATCACGACTCATACAAGCTCTAGCAAGTGCTACGAGTCCCTAGGAAGCACTGAGTGATTTTTTTTTCTCATCAAAATGCAACAAGTACAGGGTTTGAAAAGCTCTGAAGCTGATGAGTACCAAGGTACAACTATTCTTAATGATTGGACCTGATTTTGGGGAGTATGGATAAAGGTCTTGTCTTATGTCTATTTCCTACAGGTTAGGGATGTAGAGTTGTCCTTACATGAGGGTCTGGATATGGGTGGTTAAGGGGAAGAGGGTGGAATTGGACAGCTCAAAACTGAGAGCTATGGCCGGAGGCCGTTTATGGATGCAATCTCCCAGAGCCTGGATGCTCTGTTGAGTGAAGGATACAAAATACCTGAGGAGACCTGGCCAAAAAGCGAGAATGGAGGTAAAGGCCGCTATAGGTCCTAGAGAGGGAGTCAGCCAGGAAATCCAGGACAAGATATTGGTCTAAAAATCCCACCAGTCAAATCCTGCCAAGTTGTTGGCTTTGTGAACAGAATTTTTTAAATTGTATTTTTCCAGATTGGTTAACAAAAAGACAGCAATTCCTGTTAAGTATAGCACAGGTCCCTCGCTGGTTGGCCACTGGTAAGTCTAGGCCCCACTTACTCCACAGGACTACTCCTACTAGGTAAGTGGTTTGTTCTTGCAGGGTATTAATTTGGTTGGCTAGTCAATTATCTTAACCCTGGCTGGTTTGGCTCAGTGGATTGAGCGTCGGCCTGCAAGCTAAGTGTCGCTGGTTCCATCTTCCAGTCAGGGCACATCAGAGAAGGAAACTCTGACTCCAAAAAACCTCCGCTGCCTTGCGGCATACCTCTTCAGGGGAAAGGCTAAGGGAGTAAACCCCGACAGAAAATCCGGAGCCGGAGTCCCTAAGGCGGTTTGACGTTGTAGTCAACACCGGCAACTCCTGCGGCGCACCTGAAGCCAAGCTGTATTGACTCCGTCTTTCCCTTAGACCCTTCAGCTGCGAAGGGGGGGGGGGGGGGGTCTGCTGCATGGGCAACAGCAGACCCTCCATATCACCCTGCCCAGGCTCTGTAGCTTCAGCTTCACTGGAGAGGACACTCCAGCGTCATCGCAAGATGTCGATTCAACACGGGAGGAGACAGATACCGTGTCACTCCCGAGTCGGACTGCACAACCATTCTCGGCGGTGCAGATAGACTCTTAAGAAGCTACACCATCGTCTCTCGAGACGGACGGCTGCCGACGACGAGTCAATTATCTGCCGAGTTACTTCTAAGGAGAGTCACTGGGCTGTAAAAATGGAGGTTAAGAGGCCTCTGATGCCAGTCCCTACTCCAGCTGGAATGCCAGTTATGATTATGGCGAAGGCCCCCCTTTTTGACTCTTGTGGGTTGGGAGTGTAAAGGGAGAGGCATGCTGTCACTGATGAGGGTGAGTTTGGGAATAACATAAGCAAGAGTACAAATGCCCGTCCAGTTAGCAGGCAAACACAGATAGGCCTTATCCCTGCAGAAGTAGGTGTGATTTTTTGAGCTTAGGCAAAAAGCAATCGTAATATTGAAGTAGTGTCTCGATGCCATCAGAGGTGGTAGCTAGAGCCATTTCCACCAGTGGGAATAGGTATGCAGCATGGATTAGGATAGAAGAGAAACTGAAGGCCCAGTTGAAAGGGAGGATTTTAGCATCCCAGCCAATATTATAATTTTAGAGAGTAACTTTTTCCATTTACTAGTTTATCCTTTGTTTTGTGGTTGGAACCAGAAGTTATGGAATTTGAAGAGGCACTTGTTCTGGGGCCTGGGCAAATAGAAGTCCAAAAATAACTAGCTGCTTCCATGCAACAGTTATATTGGGGAGCTTTGGGATCTAGATTCTGTAAAAGGGAGAGGTGTAGTAGTAGGTAGAGCTAGTTGAGGAAGTAGTATCTAAAGAGGCCCATGTCCAAGAAGGAGAGGATAAATGAGTGATCACAGGTCTTCGATAGCTTACAAAAGGATCCAACTAATGGTCGTGGTCTAATATCAGCTGTTAAGGCAGAGGGGTGCTTGGTTAAAGAGATCCATGGAGGAGATTACTGGTCCTCAGATATTATAATAGGCTTGTTGGTGTAGATGATTTAGAAGCACATGGTCTACTGTGGGCTTAACCCTTTCATAAATGGTCCATCTGGGTCAACTGAAATAGATGGGGACTGGGTAGGTCTCTAATTGGCTCCATTCTGAGGGAGGGATAGGAATTGCTACTAGTCCCTGTCTGAGAAGTGTTGGCACAGATTCAACAACTTTTGTAGAGCCGAGTAGCCTCATAGTTTAGAAAATTAAGGGCCTCCTGGACTATAGGCAGGTAAGAGTGTTGGAAGAGAACCTTTTCCAAAGGAGAAAAGTTTAGAAGGAATAAAACTAGGGTTCCCATCAAGGACACAGGAGATCTCTTACCAAGACTGGCACAGAGTTGTAAAAGAAGGGAACTGCCCAGTAGTACTAGATCGTGTCAGGTACTTTCCAGGACTCACATGTCCGACTGCTGGGCTTTGGTATCCAAAATTGGCTGGCAGGTATAGGAGAGGAGAGTGGAGTACTCGGGACGTTCCTCCCATGGAGAATTCTTAGGCAGGTCAGTGAATTTGAGTTGGGAGATGCAGCCACAATGGAAGTTCTCAGAGCTTTGCTGTGTATTGGCAGGGATGGTGCTGAGTAAGGTGTCGGGTTAGGAAGAACTGGATGAAGGGGATGGTGCTGAGTAAGGTGTCGGGTTAGGAAGAACTGGATGAAGGGGTATGACGGCCTCATTTACGACTCAGAGGTCCTGTACAAATCAATAGGAGCCATACGGTTTCCGGCAACGGAGAGTTACCCAAGGCTAAGTTCACTTCGTGTGTGATGGTTTCACAGCTTTCTCCATATGGCAAAGCTCAGCAAACAGCACACACTAGTAAGTGCACTTTGTTGTATATCAATTATACCTATACCTGAATAAGCATTGAAAACTGGTTCCAAAGAAAGACCCAATATCCCTTCTTTTCTCGGGAAGTTCAGTTGGCAGCCCTCCTTGAACTACCACCTCTTTCCTCATATCCTGGGAGAGGCAGCCTTGCCTCAGTGACAGCAAATATTAGCAGTGATGACTACTGATATTTGAATCATCAGAAATGCTGACTGGGTCACAAGGACACAGCTTAGGACTGATCGCAAGACCATTCTTCTCTCTAGCTTTGTGTACTTGCCTGTAGAGCAATGGCCTTGAGGTGAACACCCCAAAAAGGCTGGGGGAAGTCCACAAACCGATAGATTATTTTCTCTGCCCATGACCTCAGCTAGAAAAAACAGTAATGGAAGTCCTGAGAATGCCTGTACACAGATTACAAAAGCTCCTGTTGCTGGAATATTTGTTGATGAGCTTAAAGGAGAGGCACCTTCCACTCACCATTAATACCCTGTTTTTGTCACAATAGTGGTTTAACCCCTTGCTCAGAGTATTACAAAAAACCACACTGGCCTATAAGATTTGGTACATCATGGCACATAGCTCCCTTACATGAACGGTGAAGGGGGTCCCCTCAACATTACCTGGGAATTATGTAGTATGTACTGTGAACACAGCGGTGAAATTCACATTGTTCAAAAAAGCACAATAAATGCCTCCTCTTCAGGGTACTTTTGACCTCCATAATAACCAGGGCACCAGGCTGCAAATTAGGACCACAATCCTGCATTCCTACTTTCTAGGACTTGGAAAGCAATACAAAATGAACTAATATTGGACAAAGAGTGATTTTCTGCTATCATACTGTGTCTTTTTAAAAGATTTTATTTATTTACTTTCACAGAGAGGGTAAACGAGGGAGAAAGGGAGTGAGAAATTGATCGGTTGCCTCTAACACGCCCCCCAACTGGGGACCTGGCCCACAACCCAGGCCTGTGCCCCGACTGGGAAACAAACTGGCAACCTTTTGGTTCACAGGCCAGCACTCAGTCCACTGATCCACACCAGCCAGGGCATCATGCTGTCTCTTTCAAAGCACAGAAAGTTTGGGACTGACAAAATCTGCTCACCACTAAATGCTGACAGATCACAATCCTGCTTTCAAATCATCCTGCTAACTAAATAGAAACACCAAAATTCAAAGTACAATAGCAGAACAGAAATTTACAAAAAGATCATACACCAGCACAGTTTATGGCAAGCAATTTCCAGGCTGGTGAATGAGCACCTACAAAACTTCATCACAGCATAATGTGAGTACGACAATGTCGCTAAAGAGGTAGTTCTTGTTTACTGAACATGGGTCCTCTGGACCCACACTGAGTCAGAGAGGAAGGAATGAGGATCCTGATAAAGACTCTGAAGTATTCATAATTTCCTCAAGCAAAGGATGAACAAAGGTCAGCTTCCCTGAGCAGGCTGAGGTGATGATGGACGCACACTGGGCAGGTGAGCCAGGTGGTAGAGGTAAAATGGCTTCAGTCACAAACACTGGGAACGACATCCAACTGGAAACATCCTTGGGCAGGTTAAAAAGTGCAATGCAACTCCTTAAAGCCTAACTTGTAGCTGAAATTATGAGGAGTCTGTTATAGTGTATGTTCCGCTGAAATAGGTTTAAGCTCAGGTAAATGGCTCTCAGAGTCTCCCCTCCAGCGTTGTTAGACTAAGGGAGGAAATAACTTTCCCAGAATATTTAAGGTTTTTCTCCAGTGTAACTTTCTGGAGGAACTTTCTTTCAGGAGATAACTGCAGCCAAAAGATTTTCCACATTACTACACCCGCAAGATCTTTCCCCACTGTAAACTGTCTGGTGTGGAATGAGGCTAGAGAAATGGTTAAGTAATTTCACATATTCGCCACAATCATAATGCTTTTCTCTAGAATGAACTGGACAGTATTGAGTAACATTGGAGAATTTCCTAAAGAATTTCCCACACTAACTGTACTGATAAGACATTTCTTGAGTGTGAACTTTTCTGTATCAGATGAAATTAAAGATTTGTCCAACCCCAGCTGCACTGGTTAAAGCACTGTTCTGATATCCCCAGGATTAAGGATTTGATCCCTAGTCATGGCACATATAATAATCAACTAATGCATAATTAAGTGGAACAAATCACTATTTCTCCCTCTCTCCTTTCTCCATCTAATATGAAACTTTTCAAAGAAAGTTTCCTCATTTTCTGCACTCATAAGGTCTTTCCCCAAAGTGACCTCTGTGTGAACAATGAACTTACTGCTTTGTTTGAAAGATTTCCCACATCACTACACTCAAAAGGGCTTTTCTCCCGTGTGAAGTCTCTGGTGTTGAATGAGGGCAGATATTTGGTTGAAGGATTTCCCACAATCATAACATTCATACAGCTTTTCACCAGTGTGAACACACTCATGTCTAAAAAGGGAAGATCTGCAGCTAAAGTATTTCCCACATTTAATATACTCATAAGGTCTATCAGCAGTGTGAACTTTCCAGTGTTTAACCAATTTTGAGCACTGGTTAAAACATTTCCCACATTCACCACACTTATACGGTTTTTCTCCAGAATGAACTCGATGATGCTCAATACGGCACCATCACTGACTAAAGGATTTCCCACATTCACCACTCATACAACTTTTCTCCAGTGTGAACTCTCTGGTGGCGAATGAGGCCAGTGCTTTGGCTGAAAGACTTCCCACAATCACTACACTCATAAGGCTTTTCTCCAGTGTGAACTCTGCCATGTGTTGAGATGATATTTGTGACTAAATGATTTGCCACATTCAGACACTCATAAGGCTTTTTTCCAGTGTGAGCTCTTCGGTGCTCAATGAGCTTACCACTTTGTCTGAAGGACTTCCCACAATCACTGCACTCAAAGGGCTTTTCACCAGTGTGAATTCTCTGATGTTTGATGAGAAAAAAAGAAAGGCGAAAAGACTTCCCACATTCACTACACTCATAAGGTTTTTCACCAGTGTGAATTCTCTGAGGCTGAAGGAGGACAAATTTGTGGCGAAAGCATTTCCCACAAAAAGTGCACTCATACCGCTTTTCTCCACTAAGAATTCTCTGGTGCTGAATGGGGCTAGAGCTTTGGATGAAGGATTTTACACAATCACTACAAATGTGCAACTTTTCTCTGGTGTGAACTTTCCTATGTGGAATGGGGTTCAAAATTTGTCTGGAGGCCTTACCACCTTAGCTACCCTCATCAAGATCTTTTCCAGAACAGACACTCTGATGTTGAACAAGTTTCCGGGTGTGGCTGGCAGCTTCTTCACATTCACCCAATGGGTGATGAGTTTTGCTACCATGAAAGGCCTGCCCACTCCCATTGCAACTGTGTGGCTCCTCATCTTGGGAGTGGCCTGGTGCTGGAGAAAGCTTGAGATGGCCGAGAAGTCACTCCTAATCTCCCTACTGGTAAAAGGTGCCCCTGGTATGTGGCACCTGCACCTGATGACAAACGAGGCCCTGTCCATATCTCCTTTCCAGGGCTTCTCTCCACTGGCAGGTCTCTGTTGCTGTTGAAGGTTTGCACTGAAACAGAAGCCTCTCACACACGCGTCACTGAGGAAGGCTTTCTGCTCAAGGTACGCTGCTTGGCCCTCGGTCAAGTGCAAAATATCTTTCAAGACTGAGACACACTGCTCACAGGGATGGGTCTTCTGGGTTGCTGAAGCTGTCTCAGAAGCCCTGACCTGTGACTTCTCCTACAGACACACTCTCCACAGGTGGGGCCTCCTCATCTTCTGTTTTATGCCAACAACCTGAAAGCAGAGAAATGCTAAGAAAATGGATGTGGCCTTTGGTGGGAGGGGCAAATCCATTACAAAGGTGTGTCAGACATAATATGATGGTTTCATGAGATTTTCTAAAACTAAAAGAACTAATGGCATATTGAATGAAATGCTGCTTTGCAGTACTGGGCCTCTGAAGATCACAAAACAGAAGAGATCTCACAAAAAATAAAAAAAGACACAAATACGGCAAGCTCCACATGAAAAAAGCAGGATCTCCAACTCGTCTTTGTAACAGCGTTAACAGGGCTTGTCTGCCGGAGACATGGGCAAGATGTGCAGGAAATGGTTATGTCCTCTTCCCAACAAAATTCAGGAAATAAGTAGCTTGTGTTAGAGGACTATTTAAGGTGTATGCACACCTTCTAACACCTGCACAGGTCAATGGTGGAGACTACTGCAGAGGGAGCCGTGCAGGTGACGCATGGAGGCCACAAACGTGGAGGTAGCCAGGAGCTGGGAAGTCACAGATGAAATGACCAGTCAACAAAGTGTAGTATGGGAAAGGAAGGGTAAAAATGACGTGTGGCCAGTGTCCCTTGCATCAAAACAATACTGGAACAAGACAGGTTCTTGGTATAATGTGAATACAGCCCTCATGTCCTGACCTCCCCCAACTGCCACTCACCAGGGCAAGGTCTCCTCTGAGAATATCCTGCCATGTCCACCCTGTGAAAGAACTAGGGTTCTCCCTGCACCCTTTATTGTACTAGACTTAGAACCTGAATGATTCGAGTATTAATGAAAGACAACAGATGTGATCAGCAAGCACTAGTCCAGAGCAACCTGACATGCAATAATATTCATGGAAGGCAGTATTACCATAAAAAAAATAAAAAATAAAAATAAAAAATTCCTCCAGGGACAGTTTTACAAGAATAGCCCATGGCTCATGTAAGTAATGACCATGACTAAGCACAGGTAGTCACAAAGGAATGTTAGCTAAACAAAGGAGGGCAGAACTGGAGGTCATGGATCTGGTAATAGTCACCTTGCCAGGGAGAGGGCAAGCAAGGTGGGATCCATTAGCTGTTTGTAAGACTCCTGACTCCCAGACACTTCCTTACACTTTCTGAGGCAACAGGTGTTAGAACTGGTCAGGGAGTTCATGGCGCAGGGCAGTCCACACAGCTCAGCACTGGCAGCCACAGCACAGATGGCATGAGTGTGGGAGAAATCAGCAGAGCCCACGGTCTGGCTGTGGGAAAGACACAACTCCTCTGGAGAAAAGAGGGAAGGCAGGTCACCACCACAGGACACAATGAGACATGGGAACATCTTACCCACAGATGCGACAAGTGCAAAGATCTCCAGCATCGCACTGCAGTGCAGGTGTCTCTGAGCCTCATCAAGGAGCCCCCACTCCTCCTGGGAGAAGGCAATGGCCACGTCCGCAAAGTTCATATCCTGTCAGAATGGGGACAGTTCATTCCATGACCAGCTTCTCTCCTAGGATCCCAAGTTTGTCCTAACTCGTACCATCCACATCCATCTGCTCCCTCGAGTCCCTACAGCAGAGAAGGGACCATGCCTTGGTGTCATCAGCATCACTCTCTCCTTATATTCCTATTGATATTGTGACCTCCCATAACAACTATAGGTAGATGGATGGATAGATGATACCTGAGCTCTGGGCCTGGCATGCAGGTACACTGCCTCTTACCAATACAGTAGGTGTCACAAACATATCTTAGGGAGAGAAGATGGCCACAGAGATCGTGTGACTGATCTGACATTGGTCTTGTCAGGCAACACCCCTGTGGTCTCCCAGATCGTCCCTCCAAGTCACAAAAAAACATAGCCACCATTCAACCTATGACCCCAATGCTGGGCCCTGAGGCCATCAGTTTACGCTAACTTCTGCACCTAATTCTTTGAACCCAGTTCTCTCACATAGCTACATTCCATGGGGCACAACTTCAAAGGTAGCAAAGCCCTGCATGACAAGGACAATGTGTCCCTTGATCAGGCTCTTTCCCAGGATTCTAATTTCACCACCTCCATAATCTATCTCGTGCTTACCCTTCTCCCTTCCACATGCTGGTGGAGGTTTGCCATTGTAGCTGGCACTGACATCACTGTTTCATCAAGGTGCTATTGATCACTCTATCAGCCCTCAACAACAGCAGGCAGGTGGGCAAATAGAATCTAATCTCTGGGCCTGGCATGTATAATCACAACACCTTTTTTTCAGACAATTACTCTAAGTTTTCCCATATCATTCTTCCAGAAACCACTAGGCACAGGGTCACCCTTCATTCACTGGTATGTCAATGCCAGGGCCCTGAGGCCATGAAGTCGCACTCCCCCTCCAAGTGCACATCAGTCTTCCTACCACATTTCTTTCTCACACCTGCACTCCCACAGCCCCGCCTCTTCCTGCCCTGCATCCTTGCCTTGGCCTCCCTACTCATTACTCAGCATACATGAAAAATTCAAACAGGATCAAGTACAACCCAGACTCTGATGACCCCCACTGACAGGGTCTCCCTTCGGTCCTGCAGTGAAGGCCTCCCTCCCTGACTGCTCCTTGCTTCAACCTCACCTACTGAGAACCACATCAGAGCTCAGACAGGCACAGCCCTCCTCCACTGGTGCCGCCCCTCATGTGCATCCACCAGTCTCAGCCTTCCCCTGTCCACCTCACCCTCACCGAAGGCCCAGCCCCAGTGGTCCCCTACCCCGTGCCCAGGGAGTCTCACAGATGATCACTTAAACCCCTAAGCTAATCTGTCAGCCTGACTGGGACACCCCAGGCTACACCAAGGGTCACAACAAAGTCCTGGTGAGCCTTTAGAGCAGTGAATACGCCCCAGCCCCCTCTTGTGTGAATTACCCTCAGGCCTCTAATCCACTTCATGTCTACACATGCGCTGTAGGCGTTGGTCACGTAACAAACCATACTCTCTCCCTGTCCAGCTACATGACCATATCCTGTGCTGTGGCACCCACTTCCAGAAACTCCAGCAGGAAACCCAGTCCTCAGGCCCACCGTGTCTTTACTAAGCTACTACTACCATCCTGACCCAAGTGAACTACAACTCCTCCCTGGTCCACAGACTTTCCACCAACTCTTAGAGAAGTCTCCATCCTGAAATCCTCCTCAGAGTTTCAGATACCCGTAAACTGCTCTCTGAAACAACTCATACCCTTAACAGGCCTAAAATAAACCTTCTGGTATCCCCAACTGTGGTCTTCCCTTTCTCATATGATAATCCTTCCATAACTCCAGTTGCTAAAACCTAACCACTGAGTCATTCCTGATTCCTACCTTGCTTTCTCTCAGCCTCAAAGTTAGAAAATTTTGGCAGCCACACCTACAACACCCGTCCAGAATCCAACTGCTTCTCCCACCTCTACACCCCGCTTCCTGGCCCCTTACACTCACGCAGGTTATACAAGCAGCCTCCTGCCTGGTCCTTCTACCGCCTCCCTCACACCCGCACTCTTCTCCACGCTGCGGCCACAGCAGGTCTACTGAGACCCGGTCAGATCACCTGCCTCCACTGCTCCCCACCTCCCGCTGCTCCCGTCACCCGCAGGACAGACGCCCACCTGTCACAAAGCTGCTCTAGACCTGACTCCTGTCACACTGGTCCGTTACCGTAAGAAAGGAAGGATCCGTACAGGCGTCTGAACCAGCTCAGCCTCCCCTCCAAGCCTTTGCACATCGGGGTACCTGCGCCAGGGAGGACCTCCCGCATCTCATTCACGGGCTGCCAACCGCGGGAACCGCTTCATAGAATCTGAACCTAAACTAAGGGCCCCGGGCGCGGTGTCTGTTCAAGGTCCCCGGGCACCAGGCCTGGAAGAGTGGCACCACCGTCCCAGGACACCTCTGCCTCACAGACCGCAAGGGCGGGCGGCCCTGAAATAAGCCCAGACACCAGGCCTTAAGCGATTCCGCCGTCGCAGGGGCTGTGGGAAGAGAAAGGCCGCTGAGACCATGGCCACCCCCGCCCGGACCCCCGAGTCCAGGCCGCTCAGTGCCTCCCCGGTCCGGGGCCGGGTGCCCTGGAGGCGGCTGCGTGACCTCAGCCCCCGGTCCCCAGTGCAGCCCCTGCCCGGCTCCCCCTCTTCTCCGGGGTCCGCGCTCCCGTCCCGTCCCGTCCCGACGGCTCTCGCCGCGCCCCGTCTCTCCGGCCCCTGAGCCGCGTTTGGAAACGTTGCGACCTCACCGCAGCCGGTGTCCCTTTTGTTCACAACCCTCCGCGGCCGCGGCCGTCCCGGGAGGAAAAGTCAAACTCCTCACGCACAACCTCGCCTCGGCCTCTCCGGCGCCTCCACACGCAACACGGCGCCCGGGTCCTCCCGGCTCAGCCGCCCCCGCGCGTCGGTACACGGCGGCCCCTCAGCGCGTCACCCCGCGTGTCCCCCACGGGCGCCTCACGTCCCGGACGCCGGGGCCGGGGCTGCAGGGCTCGGTGGGGTGAGGGGCCAGCGCCCGGGGGACGTGGACTCACCTCAGCCGGGCGCCTCGGCTCGGCCGCCGCCAGGGGACTCCGTGGGCGGAGCGGAGCCTGGGAGACACTGAGGCCGGGCCGGGTCACGCCACGAGGAACCCGCTGAGCGTCCGACCCGTCTCTGCCCAGCAGGCACCCCTCCTGCAGCGCCGGCTTCATCCAGACGCAGCTCTGCGGAACCTCCGACCGGGAAAACAAGCTGGAGAGGTCAAAATGACCGCCACGGAGAACCGGATGTCCCGCCCTACCTCGATGTGCACGGACCAATGGGCGCCCTTCTCGGCTTTCATTGGGTCATGCGAGCCATTGCTGTGCGCATTACCCTCTGGGTAATGTAGTTCCGTCACGCGCACAGGCAGCATTAGCTGTCTATCGCTGAACTTAAGGAACAAAAGTGGTGTGAGACAGGGAGTGGCACCAGGGAATGACAACTGTAGATTTCACAAACCAACCCGTAGGTTTCTGGGGAGTGTTTTCTGCAACTGATTACTTGCTTAGAGATGTTATTTCAGACTCTGTGAAGCTCAGAATGCTACATGACGCAAGCAATATTATTTCAAATTAAATTGATATATATTCTCATTGAGAATCAAAATGCATCCACTCTTACCTGGAATGTGTTAAGTATTTTCTGCCATTCAAATGCATGGGGTCAAATGCATGAAATCCACCGATTATATAACTCTTTGTACGTTCAGTCTGAGACAGGAGTTGGAGGATTTGGGCCGCCCTCAAGTAGGAGGACTAGGAGTTACCTCTGCCTCTGGTTCCAACGGAGAACATATTTCCTGCCTATATCCTCAGTGACCGGTGTCCAGTCTATAGAACAACATTGTTGATCACTTTACTATGTCTTACTCAATATTCTAAGATATAGTCTGTACCTTTCGGAATCTGACTTATTTCTCAAATGCAGAGCAACTTATCAAATTGTGTTTGGGTATGGGATAGTGACTACAATTTTCTCAGGCAGAGCACACGTGCAAACGGAACCGCTACCGGCGTCTCAGTCGCCTCTATCGCCTGAGTCGCTTCGGTATCTTCAGACTCCTCAGATTCAGTCGCCTCAGGCTCCTCCGCCACCGCTTGGATCACCCCGTCCCCACCCCCGATCCCGGCCAGGCTTCCCGGGGGCCGGCCCGCGGGCACGCTCTCGAGAAGGAAACTCTGACTCCAAAAAACCTCCGCTGCCTTGCGGCATACCTCTTCAGGGGAAAGGCTAAGGGAGTAAACCCCGACAGAAAATCCGGAGCCGGAGTCCCTAAGGCGGTTTGACGTTGTAGTCAACACCGGCAACTCCTGCGGCGCACCTGAAGCCAAGCTGTATTGACTCCGTCTTTCCCTTGGACCCTTCAGCTGCGAAGAGAGGGGGGGTCTGCTGCATGGGCAACAGCAGACCCTCCATATCACCTTGCCCAGGCTCTGTAGCTTCAGCTTCACTGGAGAGGACACTCCAGCGTCATCGCAAGATGTCGATTCAACACGGGAGGAGACAGATACCGTGTCACTCCCGAGTCGGACTGCACAGCCATTCTCGGCGGTGCAGATAGACTCTTAAGAAGCTACACCATCGTCTCTCGAGACGGACGGCTGCCGACGACGATATGTATATAAATTATGTAAACCATATTTTAAAACTTTTCCTTACTTATCATTAATGATTCTTCAATAGGAAAACATTGATCTTTACTATTTTATTATACAAGAAAAATTTAATAAAAATATGGATAAATAACAAAGAATGAGGTCTGGGAGGGTCTCAATCTCAAGTGCATCTGTCCTGGTGGAGTTCGAGTGCACCACAATCCTGGACAATGGATGTGTTCACCAAGTTATTTGAACTCCATACCTAGAACAGCATAATCGATTATTAAATAAACCTCTAAACCCTCTCTTTGTCTTGAAAGATGGGGGTAGGGCTGAAAGTTCCACACTTCTGTTCATAGCTTGGTCTTTCTGTTGACCAGGCCCACCCAGAGTCACCTCACTTTTAAAAGAAAAGATACCGCTATCACCCAGGAAATTCCAAAGGATTTGAGAACTCGTGTCAAAAAACAGAATCAAAGACCAACTATTACAACAAAAAATGTTCTTAGTGTTCTTATCACTGAGGAAAATATGAGGGTTCCAGAATTCTGTCTCTGGAATTGTGATATATATATAAATTTCACAACTTGGCTCACAGAGGTCTTTTTTTTTAATCGTTTTATTAATTAATTTATTTATTTTTAGAGATGGGAAAGCAGAAAGAGAGGGAGAGAAACATCACTGTGTGGTTACCTCTCACGCACCCCCAACTGGGGACCTGACATGCAACCTAGTCATGTGCCCTGACTGGGAATTGAACCAGCGACACTTGGTTCATAAGCCGATGCTAAATCCACTGAGCCACAGCAGCCAGGGCTCACAGAGGTCTTTTGAAAAAAAATTTCCCATGACCAGAAAGCATGTGCAAGAGCATTCATTAGATCACCTTCTTACACCATAAACACCATATGCAAAAATAGAGTCAAAATGGGTTAAAGACTTTAATGTAAGACTCAAAACCATAACAGTCATAGAAAACATAGGCAGTAAAATGTCAAACATTTACTGTAGAAATATTTTATCTGATATATCTTTTCAGACAAGAAAAACCAAAGAAAAAAATAAATGGGACTACATCAAACTAAAGAGATTTAGCACAGGAAAGGAAACCATTGACAAAATGAAAACACAACCCACTGAATAGCAGAATATATTCATCAATGATACATCTGATAAAGGGTCAATATCCAAATTTTATAAAGAACTCATGCAACTCAACACCAAAGGGAAAAAAATACAGTTGAAAATAAGCAAAGGATCTGAATAGACACCTCCAAGCAGGACATACAGTTGGCCAGTAGACATATGACAACATGCCCAGCATCACTAATCAGGGAACTACAAATAAAAATCACAATGAAAGACTTCCAGCCGAGCTGGAGGCCTAGACAGACATGCTACATCTCCCTCCACAACTAAGAACGAATACAACTACCTCAAAACTGTAGACAACCAGAAGTTCCAGAAAATCTAGCCTCATGGAAGTCCAACAAACAAAGAAATAAAGAAGAAATACTCATCCAGACAGGTAAAGGGCCTCAGCCAGGGTGCAGAGGAAGTGGTGTGGTGGTGGCAGCAGCAGCGGCGGCAGCGGCAGGCTGGCACAAGGTGCAGTAACACATTAAAAAAGTAGGGAGGGACACCTGCGGTGTGCTCCCAGCACCAGACCAGATTGTAGAGCCTATGGTTCCAGCACTGGGCAAAATAAAGTCTCATTGCCTCTGACAGTGAAACAAGTGGGGGTTGGGGCAGAGGAAGACCCTGCTGGTCTCTCAGCAGAGTCTATTTGTTTAGAGGCCACCAAAGTCCTAGAATATCTACAAACCCACAAACCCTGGGAACCACAAACAGGGCAACAGCTAGTGGGGTGCCAGTCCCATATGGGAAGTGGGAGAAGTGCCTGGAAAAGGAGCAAGTGCTGAACAAGTGCCATTGTTCCCTCTTAGACCCTCCCCCACAGCAGCACCACAACGTGGTGAAACGGGTTGCCCCATACTGATGAATACCTCATGCTCCACCCCTTAAATGTAACAGGTGCGACAGCTCTACCTAAGACACAGAGGCAAACACAGGAGCCTGTGAAGTTGAGGAGAGAGAGAAGTATGGCCCAAAGGAGGGAACAGATCAAGGTTCCAGTGAGAGAACTAAGAAACAAGGAGCTAGCCAACCTAACAGACACGGAGTTCAAAACACTGGTGATAAAGATGCTCACAGACTTGACAGATATGCTAGAGTATGGCAAATGCATAAGGGAAGAAGTGAACTGTAAATTGCTAAAGTTGTATCTGTGAAATATTGTTTTATTTATTTGACAATTGGAAGTCAGCAACTTTGCACTCTAAGTAGTAGGATGTATGGTTTATAGAAGTGTGTGTATTGTAGGCAACTCAGGATTTTAAATTACAAAGAAATGTTGAGCCAAGTATATAAACATTTACACCTCAAAAAACAATTTTTCAGAGACTAGAGAGGTAAGTGATACATACGGGTGAATAGATGTAAAAGACATAATAAAAACACAACAAGTATATTTTGTATTCTGATTCCAATCTGCTTTATATAACTAATAAAATCCAACACTAACACTTCTATCATAGTTTAAAAATATTTTTGTGTATTCAGGTTATCAAAATCCTCACATTTAGCCCCAGCCAGTGTGCCTTGGTTGCTTGAGCAACATCCTGTACATCAAAAGGTTGCCTGTTCAATTCCCAGTCCGGGCACATACCTGGGTTGCTGGTTCAGTCCTCAGTTGGGGCTTATACAAGAGGCAATTGTTCGATATTTCTCTCTCACATCTATGTTTCTTTCCTAGGATTCTAAGTTTGCCCTAATTCCCCACCTTCCACATCCATCTGCTCACTCGAGTCCCCACATCAGAGAAGGTACCAGGCCTTGGTGCCGTAAGTTTCACTCTCTCCTTATATTCCCACTGATACTGTGTCTTCCCATTACAACAATAGGGAGATGGGCAGATATATGATACCTGAGCTCTGGGCCAGGTATGTGGGTCACACTGCCTCTTGTCAGTACAGTGGGTGTGACAAAAGATATGTTAGGGAGAAAAGTTGACAATAGAGACGGTGTGAATGGTTTGACACTGGTCTTGTCAGGATATATCTCTACGGTCCTCCAGATTGTTCCTCACACAGATTTAGAAAAAGATGGCATCTCCCTTCACCTTATAACCCCAGTTCCTGTGCCCTGAAGTCATCAGTTTGCACAACCTGTGCACAGAATTTTTTGAATCACCTCTCACACAGGTACCTTCTCAGAGGCACAACTTGAAAGGTAACATAACCCAGCCATTATGGGGATAGTTTGTTTTCTGATCAGCTTCTTTTCCAGGATTCTAATTTCATCACCTACCTAATCTTTCGTGTGTTTGTGTTTTATTATGTAACATTAGATACATACAAAACATGTAATGAAAATAGAAGTTATGGGTTAAAAAATTTTTAATGGGCCCATCAACTAATTTAAGAATAGAATCTCTACTAATCCTACTGCATCTCCTTCTATGGTCTTCTCTGTCCCTATTTTGAATTTTGTTTATTATTGGCCTGACATATTACATACCTGTATATCTATCTATCATCTATCTATCTCCTATCAGGCTGAATCTAGCCAGGTTTCTGTGACTTCCTAACTCATACTATTTTGCATTCTAATCTATGACTTAATTTAACAAATAGGTTTTGTGCCATGAAATTATGTGTTTCTATTTTACTTTTAAATTTTTAATTATATATAGTTTATACTAATATAGTTGTCCCAATTTTCCCTTCTCCCCCTCCACCTAGACCCCCCCACACACACTCCCTCAGGCAATCCCTACATTGTTGTTCATGTCCACGGGTCATGCATATATATTCTTTGGCTATATTCCTTATGCCATACTTTGATATCCATGACTATTCCGTAACGACTCTGTACTTTTTAATCCCTACAACTTTTTCACCAGTTCCCCTGAGCCCCCTCCCATCTGGCAACCAACAAAATGTCCTATCTATGGTTCTGTATACTAGGATTGGAATGACAGAGATTAAAATGGTTCCTGTGCAAGAATGACACATAAATTCATGAAGATTTCCATATTAAAAAAGAAAAATTTAGGAATAAAAATATTAGCTAAATTTATCATGTGTGAGTAGTACATCTATATATGTATTAATCACATTTTTATTTTCTGTATTTCATAATGTAGACATCTTAGATGCCCACAGACATGGAAGAGACTGTCACTCCCAGGGCTAGCTAACTCTAAAATAAACTACCTGCCCAACAACATGTATTTCTTTCCTACGCAAACCAACTAATCCATAGCCATAATCCCATACATATTTTTTATCTGACTCTCACAAAGCTAGTGTTTCCCCTAAATCAGCCCAGGGCTAGGTACCACAACATTAGGGACCACCTTTATTCACCAATGCCTGCCAGAATTATTTGACTTGCAAATCCTATATGGTGTATGCTACCCTGCCTTGCCCTTCTCAAGGAATCTACAAGAAATGCTTATACCCATGTCCTCACTCTTCCTTCTGATCAGCACTGTTGCTTTCCCATGTGGCCATGTGTGGCACAGCGTGTCCCAGCTCTCGGGAACTGTAATGAAAACTTCTTACAGACACAATTAAACTCCTCATGTCACTATGTAATCACCTCTAACTTAAAACCTCATGGGTATAATTGTGATAATCACGTAGGGAACAGGGTGACTGTCCAACAGAAGAGCATACCTTCCTGGTTTCTCTTGGCTGCTGAACTGGATTCACTAAACGGCCAATAATGCCGGGGAAGGCACAGGTGCTTCTTGGCCCATTGCACTGTGGCTGCCATTTCTTTATGCTGTGAATGTTCATGCCATTGGGGGACTCCATCATTTTTAAGAGGATTTCAAAGGCATGTGTCTTTCTGGCGACTTTCATTTAGTCTTAGGGATTAAAATGCTTTGAGTATACAATTGTTTACAGACCAGTGCTCAGCCCAGTGAGCTGCACCAGCCTAGGCTTTGGGTATACAATTGGATCCACTCAGTGGTCTTTGATTCCCTACCTCTAAGGTGGCTCTGATAATTGGTTTCATTAACAGTTAATTGACAAACCTATACAATATTTATAATCTATATTGTGATTTGATAAACACACTGTGAAAAGCAGATTAAGGCTTTTGATTTGGTGGGGTTTGCTTTTTCTGAAAAAGGCTCAAAATTTCCTAAAAAACTCAGAAAACTTGGAATTTATGACTCCTGTAAGTGTAACTGTGAAAGGTTAAAGCTTTTCATCTAACATATGGAAGTCTAATTAAAAGTCTACATAAAAGGAAGAATACTTTATATATGTCTGTAATGTAAAATTATGGTGTAGAAGCCACTCAGAATTTTTAATTTAACATGAAATATTGAATCAACTATATAATACATAAACACCTTAATAAACCATTTTCAAGTGAACAGAGTTAAGTGATACATATACATGAATAGACTTAAAACACACAGCTAAAGCCCTGACTGGTGTGGCTCAGTGAATTGAGTACTGGCCTGCGGATCAAAGGGTCGTCAGTTCAATTCCCAGTCAGGGCACATGCCTGAATTGCTGGCCAGGTAATCAGTTGGGGGCATGCGAGAGGCAACCAACAGATGTTTCCTTCAACTGATGTTTCCCTCATACATTGATGTCTCTCTCCCTTTCTCCCTTTCCCTCTCTCTGAAATAAGTAAATAAAATCTTTAAAAACAAAACAAAAAAGAAAGTTTATAAAAGCCAAATATTTTTATATCCTGATTGCAATCTGCCTTAAATAATAAGTGAGCACTAACATATTTGTCATATTTAAAAAATATGTATATGTATTCACATTATCAGAGTCCTTACATTTTAGAAATGCATTAGGAATAGGTTACATATTGATATATCTGAAACTTTAAGTAAAATAACCCACTACTGTGCCTGGGGATAGACAGATCCAAGAATCACCACCATGACAGATAATGATAGAAGGATAGGACAGATCATAGAATTTAATAACATTCTATTTATGGATGTATTTGAAAATAGCCATTATAAAGGTATACATCCCTGTATCAGTATTTTTATTTGCCAGAAAGCACTGAAAATGGCAGAAGTTACTTGGTTTAAAGGATGCAAGCACGTATGGAAATATCAAAAACTGTACTCAACCCTGGCTGGTGTGGCTCAGTGGATTGAGCACTGGCCTGCAAACCTAAGGGTCACTGGTTCGATTCCCAGTCAGGGCATATGCCTAGGTTGTGGACCAGGTTCCCAGCTGAGGGTGTGTGAGAGGCAACCACTCATTGATGTTTTGCTCCTTCTCTTTCTCCCTCCCTTCCCCTCTCTCTACTTAAAAAAACAAAAAACTGCATGTTTTAAATTAATTAGATTTATATCAAAAATTTTTTAAATGTTTAAAACTTGCCACTTCCCAATTATTTTACTGATTTATTATCAATGCCCTTGAGGTTACTTATCGTGACTATATCGGTATGTTGGAAATAAAATCATGTGCTGCTGGAATATTTTACAACCTCCATATTCAGTGACGTCATTTTGGCAGTTATACCAGGGAAATTGACAAAGATTACAAACCTAGACTTGACTTAATGTATTATTGAATGCTTAGACTTAAAAAAGTATTAAAGAAAGTTCACAAAGCACATAAAACTTACAAGCGTGTGATACAAGTGGGCTTTAAATTCTACATAAAATTAAAAATTCAGAAAAAAAATTTCTCCCAAGATTCAAAAACATTTGTTCCATAGAACGCAGTAGTTACTCAGGTCATTGAGGAATGAGTGAAATTCCAACGTAAATCTTTGTTGCTGCACTGTGTCCTTGTTGGTTAAAATATCTGATTTATAAAAAGAAAACAGACAAAAGAGTCTGAGCAGCAATTTTACCAAAGGTGATAAAGACAGGATAAAAAGGATTAAAAAAATGCTCACCATCATGATTTCTTAGGGAAATGGAATTAAAACCAAAGCAAGTAAACACTACACTATTTTCCAGGGCTATTATTAAAAAAAAAAACAACATTAAACATAACAAGTGATGGAAAGGCTGCAGAAGTAGAATTTTCATATGCTGTGGGTGGGTGAAAAGGCAAAGGAAACAAGTATTTTACATTTATTTTTTTTCTAAAATATTCAGACACTTTGAGAAGTAAACATCCGTATAAAGAACTGAAGGCAAACATGCATAGCAGCATTATTTGTAATACCTCAAACCTGAAAATAAACCAAACCATAGACAGAAAAATGGATAAAAAAACACAGTACTACTCAGCAATAAAAAGAACTATTCACAGAAGTATTAGTGTTCACTCTCAAAATAACCATGCAGCATGAAGGGAACCAATATTTCTTAAGAGTATACACATTATAATGTCTATAAAGTCATACAAAATATGACCTATTATAAAGGAAGATATATTAATGATTGCCTGGGGGAGGGGCTAAGAAACCCAGGGAGAGATTATAAAAAGGCAAGAGGTAACTACAGGATGGGACAAAAGTAGGTTTACAGTTGTTTGTCTGGAAAACAATGCAATTAAATGATACAAATAACAATAATAATACCAGAATAAACTGTTTTGCATACTCACAACTATAAAACTACTTTTGCCCCACTCTGTATACAAGTGCCAGTTAAATTCCTTTCATGAGTGATGGTTCACAGCTTTGTCCATGTCAAAGTTCACCAAATAGTACACATTAGGTAAGTGCACTTTGCTGCATGTCATTGTACATATACCTGAATAAACTTTTTAAAACAGGTTCCAAATAAAAACCTAGATATCCCTTTTCTTAGAAATTTAGGTTGGCAACCCTATTTGGACTCTACCATCTATCACCTCATATCCTGGGAGAAAGCGTTGCTTCCGTGGCAGCAAATATTATATAATGTGTATGTGAATGAGGGAATATAATTTATATAGTTTACAGAAACACAACCAATGCCCTCTCTTCAATGTGACCTATGAGCTCCTTAATAAATGAGGCAGAAGGATGCAAATCAGGACCACAAAATTACACAGTCTTTCTTTTAAGGACTTGGGTGTCAAAGCAAAAAATAAGCCAGTATTGGATAGAGTATTTTCTGCCACTTTTACGTCCCTTCTAAAAAAAAAGTTTAAGAGCTCCACAAAAATCTGTTCACTCTACATGCTGACAGACCACAATTCTGCTTTCAAATCAACCACTGAAGAGAATCACCAAAGGTAAAAAAGCAAAAATATCTTTACAGAAGACCATACACCAGAGTAGTGTGTACAGGAGGCAGATTACTGGTTTGTGAATGAGGAGCTGCAAAAACCCATCAGAGCATGTAAGAAAGACAATGTCTCTGATGGAGGCAGTCATTAGCTAAGGATGGGTCTTCCAGACCAATACTAAGTCTGGTCCATTCCCCAGTCAGAGGAAAAGAATGAGGATCATGCTGAGAGCTCAGAATATTCTTAAATTCCTCAAGCAAATGGGAGAACACAGAGGTCAGATTTCCTGAGCATGCAGGAGTTGTGACTGGCACACAATGAACAGGTGAACCAGGTGGTAGAGGTGAAATGGCTTGATCCACAAAACTAGCAGTGACATCAACCTGGTAACATCTCTGGACAGGTTAGAAAGTGCAATCAGCTCCTTAAAGGCTCGCTTATACCTGAAACATTATAAGGAATCTAGCACATTTTATGTTCTGATGAAATATAAAATCATGCACATGGGTCTAAAGGAGTTTCTCTTCCAGTATTGTTATAGAGTGGAGAAATAAAATATTCCCAGTATATTTAAGGCTTTCTCCACAGTGAACTCTCTGGCATTTAAGGTGAGATTTACAAGAAAAAGATTTCTCATGTTCATTACACTCATAAAGTTTAGTTACAGGGTGAACCGTCTGATGAGGAATGAGGTCAGGTTTGTGGGTAGTTTCCCATATTCACTACACTGATAAAACATTTCACCACTGTGAACTCTCTGGTGTTGAATAAGGATAGAACTTTGTCTGAAGGACATACCACTACCACTACACTCATACAGCTTTTCTTCACTGTTAAATGAGTACACATCTGTAGCCAAAGCATTTCCCACAATTACCACACACATACGGCTTTTCTCCAGTGGAAACTTTCTGGAGTAAAAGGAGGTGAGGATCGCAGCTAAGATTCCTTACCTTTACTATACTCATAAAATCTTTCCCGAGTGTGAACATTCTGCTGTTGAATCAAACTAGAGAAATGCATAAAGAATTTCCAAAATTCACCACTCATAATGCTTTCCTCTAGAATGAACCGGATGGGTTTGAATAACTTTGAAGAGTTGCCTAAAGAATTTTCCACCATCACCCCAACCGGCATGGCTCAGCTGGTTGAGCCTTCTCCTGAAAAGTAAAGTCACTGGTTCGATCCTTCATCAAGACACATGCCTGGCTGCAGGCCCAGTCCCCATTTGGTGTGCATGTGGGAGGCAAGCGATTGATATTTCTCTTCTGTTCCTTCCTTCTCCTCTATTAAAAAAAAAATTAACAAGTATAATCTTTCAAAAATACCATTTAAAACAAAAGAATTTCCCACAATAACACTGAGAAGGCATTTCCCAAGTGTAAGATGTTCTATATCAAATGATGTTAAAAAATTTTCCAGTCCTGGGTGTGTTGGTTAAAGCATCGTCCCAATAGCCCAAGGTTGGAGATTTGATCCCTGGTCAGGGCAAATATCATAATTAATAGCATGCATAATTAAGTGAGCAAGTCAATTTGTCCAAAGTTTTCTCCATATTCGCTTCATTCATAAGGCTTTACTGTGAATTACGTGGTGTCGGGAAAGGCTAGAGCTTTGTCTAAAACACTTCCCACATTCACTACATTCATATGGCCTTTCCCCAGTGTGACTTCTACGGTGATAAATGAGCATACTGTTTTGTGTGAAAGACTTCCCACAATCACTGCACTCAAAGGGCTTTTCTCCAGTGTGATGTTTCCGGTGTTGAATGAGGGCAGATCTTTGGTGGAAGGACTTCAAACAATCACTGCACTCAAAGGGCTTTTCTCCAGTGTGAACTCTCTGGTGCTGAAGGAGGGTAAAGCTTCGGCTAAAGGACTTCCCACAATCACAACATTCATAAGGCTTTTCTCCAGTGTGAACTCTCTGGTGATGTAAGAGGTTAGATCTTTGGCTGAAAGACTTTCCACAATCACTACACTCAAAAGGCTTTTCTCCAGTGTGAAGTTTCCTATGTTGAAGGAGGTTAAAGTTTTTTCCAAAGGTTTTCCCACATTCGCTGCATTCATAAGGCTTTTCCCCACTGTGAACTCTCCTGTGTGTTTGGAGATGATGTTTGCGAATAAAAAATTTACCACACTGAATACACTCATAAGGCCTCTCACCAGTGTGAGCTCTGCGGTGATCAATGAGTTTAGACTTTTGTCTGAAAAATTTTCCACAATCCTTACATTCATAAGGTTTTTCACCAGTGTGAATTCTATGGTGTTGAATGAGAGAAAAGGAAAGGCGAAAAGACCTCCCACATTCACTACATTCATAAGGCTTTTCACCAGTGTGAATTCTCTCATGTTTAATGAGGACAGATTTGTAGCGAAAGCATTTCCCACAAAAAGTGCACTCATTCTGCTTTTCTCCACTAGGAATTTTCTGCGGTTGAATGATGCTAGAGCTTGGGTTGAAGGATTTCCCACAGTCACTACAATCATACAGCTTTTCTCCAGTGTGAACTCTACCATGTCTCTGTAGGTGATATTTGCGACTAAAATATTTTCCACATTTAATACACTCATAAGGCTTTTCTCCAGTGTGAACTCTCTGGTGATGTAAGAGGTTAGATCTTTGGCTGAAAGAGTTTCCACAATCACTACACTCAAAAGGCTTTTCTCCAGTGTGAAGTTTCCTATGTTGAAGGAGGTTAAAGTTTTTTCCAAAGGTTTTCCCACATTCGCTGCATTCATAAGGCTTTTCCCCACTGTGAACTCTCCTGTGTGTTTGGAGGTGATGTTTGCGAATAAAAAATTTACCACACTGAATACACTCATAAGGCCTCTCACCAGTGTGAGCTCTGCGGTGATCAATGAGTTTAGACTTTTGTCTGAAAAATTTTCCACAATCCTTACATTCATAAGGTTTTTCACCAGTGTGAATTCTATGGTGTTGAATGAGAGAAAAGGAAAGGCAAAAAGATTTCCCACATTCACCACATTCATAAGGTTTTTCACCAGTGTGAATTCTCTGAGGCTGAAGGAGGACAAATTTGTGGCGAAAGCATTTCCCACAAAAAGTGCACTCATACCGCTTTTCTCCACTAGGAATTTTCTGGTGTTGAATGGGGCTAGAGCTTTGGATGAAGGACTTCACACAATCGCTACAATCGGGCAACTTTTCTCTGGTGTGAACTCTCCTATATGGAACAAAGTTCAAAATTTGTCTGGAGGCCTTACCACCTTGGCTACCCTCATCAAGCTCTTTTCCAGAACAGACACTCTGATGTTGAACAAGTTTCTGGGTGTGGCTGGCAGCTTCTTCACATTCACCCAATGGGTGATGAGTTTTGCTACCATGAAAGGCCTGCCCACTCCCATTGCAACTGTGTGGCTCCTCACTCTTGGGAGTGGCCTGGTGCTGGAGAAAGCTTGAGATGGCTGAGAAGTCACTCCTAATCTCCCTACTGGTAAAAGGTGCCCCTGATACGTAAAAGCTGCAGCTGGTCACAAACGAGGACCTGTCCGTATCTCCTTTCCAGGGCTTCTGTCCACTGGCAGGTCTCTGTTGCTGGTGAAGGTTTGCACTGAAACAGAAGCCTCTCACACACGCGTCACTGAGAAAGGCTTTCTGTTCAAGGTACGCTGCTTGGCACTCAGTCAGGTGAAAAATATCTTTCAAGACTGAGACGCACCGCTCACAGGGATGGTTCTTCTGGGTTGCTGGAGCTATCTCAGAAGCCCCGACCTGTGACTCTGCTCCTATAGATACACTCTGCTCAGAAGGGGCCTCCTCATCTTCCCTTTCATGACAACAACCTGAAAGCAGAGAAATGCTGAGGAAATGGATGTTGACTTTGGTGGGAGGGGCAAGTCTCATTACAAAGGTGTGCCAGACACAATACGATGGTTTCATGACATTGAAAGGGAGATACCAGGCCTCTGAAATTCACAAAATAAAAGAGACCTCACTAAAAAACACCCACAAATATGGCAAGCACCACATGGAAAAGAAGGAGGATGTCAAACTCATCTTCTGCTAACAGCATTCATCAGGGCTTGTGTGTTGGTAATGTGGACAATCTGTTCAGGAGTTTGGTTATGTCCTTTTTTGAGTAAAACTCAATAAATGAGTAGCTGGTATTTGAAGACTACTTATGGATTTACGTGTGCCTCATAACCCATGCATAGGTCAATGTTGGAGAATACCGCAGAGGGAGCCACATAGAGGAACAAGTGATGCATGGAGGCCACATGTGGAAGTAGCCAGGAGGCAGGAAGTGACAGATGAAATGACAAGTCAGCAAAATGTGAAATATGGGGAAGAAAAGGTAGAAATGTGGTGTGGTCACTGTTGTACAAAAACGATAGTGGACACAAGACAGGTTCTTGGTATGATCTGAACATAACCCTCTTGTAATTATCTGCAGCATTTACCACCACAAGGGTCAGGCCTCCTCATAGACCATCCTGCCATGTCCACCCTGTGAAAGAACCAGGGTTCTCCCTGCACCCTCTCTTGTACTACTACTCAGAACCTGAATGATTCAAGTATTTTGAAAGACAACAGAAGTAATCAGCAAGCAATGACCCAGAGCAACTCAGCATAGAGTTGTATTCGGGAAAGATAATATTACAAAAACAAACAAACAAATAAACAAAAAAACTTCAAAGAGTGTATCACAAGAAAAGCCCACAGTTCATGCATGTGATGATTATGTCCTAGTACAGGCAGTCACAAAAGAACCTCATTGGAGAAAGGAGGGCAGAACTGGAGGCCATGGATCTGTACATAGTCACCCTGAGAGAAATAGGGCAAGCATGGTGGGATCCATTAAGCTGTTTGCAAACTCCTAATACACAGACATTAACCTGCACTTTTTGAGGAAACAGGTGTTAGACCTGCTCGGGGAATTCATGACTCAGGGCAGTCCACACTGCTCAGCACTGGCAGCCGTAGCACAGATGGCATGAAAGTGAAAGAAGAAGACTGATTTCCAGTCAAGATGGAGTCGTAGGAAAATACAGCTAGCCTCACACAACCACATCATAATTACAACTAAACCATAGAACAAGAGTTATTCAAAACCATCAGAAATCAAGCTGAAAAAAGTCCTACAACCATGAAATTAAAAGTAAAAACTACAATGTGACTGGTAGGAGGGGCAGAGAAGCAAAACAGGCTGGTCCCACACCCACGTGCGGGAAATAAAATCAACAGGGGTCATCTTCGAAGCAAAGCATCCCTGCCCAACACCAGGACCCCAGGTCAGGGTTCCAGTGCCAGGAAGAGAAGTCACCATAAGTTCTGGCTATAAAAACCAGTGGGGATTGAGGCTGTGGAAGATAGAACCTGCTGGTCTCCATGGCAGATCCTCTTAAAGGGCCCGTGCACAGACTTACTCAGACTCAATCCCTCTGAGTCCAGTGCCGGAGCAGCAGAAGGAAAGTTACCAGACATATGGAGAGGAACTGAATTATTCAGCAACAGGGCGAGAGCTGGGGGGGCAACTTTCTCCCAGACAGAAGAGCTGGCAGAGGCCACTGTTCCATTTCTGAGCCCTCCTTCCACATAACCAAATAGTTAGGAGGCAGGAACCATATCTGAGACTCCATCAACCTGGCTCACACAGTTTGCCCCATCCTGGTGATTCTCTGAGGCCCTGTCCCACTCAACTTTCCCACTCACTCAAGCAGTTCCCACTGGATTTTCCATATTTGTGCCTTGTCCTGGCCCATACATCAGATTTTCCTAAATAACCTCTAAAAAGAAGATCTGGCTTTACTGAGCCTTGTACCTCTCACTAAGTTGCCCCAACCCTGGCACTAGCAACAGCTGGCCTCAGTTCACAGCCTGGCCTTGCCTGGGCACCTCCAAGCCTGCTAAGTAGCAGCGATCTACAGATTGCTTTGTAGCTTATGCTGTGTACTCTGAGTAGAACACGGGCTGTTGCTTACGCTGGATGTGCCAACAGCAATCAAGGCTCAAGTACGCAGGAGGGGTTACCCAGTCCACACAATGGGTAAACCTCAAGTACCCAGCTAGGGTAAAAGGGGAGGCTGTGCCACTGGATCCTACAGGACACCTACTACATTAGGCCACTCTACCAAGCTGGGGAGTTGTATCAGGTCTACCTAATACATAGAAACAAACACAGGAAGGCTGCCAAAATGAGAAGACAAAGAAACATGGCCCAAATAAAAGAACATAATAAGATCCTAGAAAAAGAACTCAACAAAATGGAGTTCAAAACACCGGTTATAAGGATGCTCGAGGAACTTGGTGAGGACCTCAACAGCATGAAAAGATCCGGTTATAAATGAAGGATACACTAATGAATTAAAGAAAAATTTATAGGGAATTAACAGAGTACATGAAGCTGAGAATCAAATCAGTGGTTTGGAATATAAGGAAGCAAAAAACACACCATCAGAAGAGTAAGAAAAAAGAAATTTTTTCAAAAGAGAATGAGGGTAGTGTAAGGAGCCTCTGGAACAACATGAAGTATACCAACATTCACATCATAAGGATGCCAGAAGAAGGAGTGAGCGAGAAATTAGAAACCTACTTGAAAAAATAATGACAGAAAATTTCCCTAACATGAAAGAAATAGACATACAAGTCCAAGAAACACAGACAGTCCCCAACAAGATGAACCCAAAGAGGCCCATCACAAGACACATCACAATTAAAATGCCAAAGGTTAAAGACAAAGAGAGACTCTTAAAAGCAGCAAATGAAAAGCAGTTAAGTTACCTACAGGGGAGTTCCCATAAGTCTGTCAGTTGATTTCTCAAAAGAAAGTTTGCAGGCTATAAGGGATTGGCAGGAAATATTCAAAGTGATGAAAAGCAAGGACCTACATCCAGGAGAGCTATCAATTAGAATTGAATGGCAGATAAAGAGCTGTCCAGACAAGAAAAAGCCAAAGGAGTACATTACCACCAAAACAACATTATTCGAAATGTTAAAGGGTCTTCTTTAAGAAGAGGAGGAGCAAAAATATGAACAATAAAATGGCAACAACTACATATCTATCAACAATTGAATGTAATAAACAAAATAAACAAAGAAGCAAAGCAGAACAGAATCATAAATACAGATATTTTGATGGTTAGCATATGGGAGGGGGGTTGGGAGGATGAGTGAAAAAGATGAAGGGATTAAGAAGTACAAATTGGTAGTTATATAATAGTCATGGGGATGTAAAGTCCAGCTTAAAGTATAGCAGCTAAAGAACACGTATTCAAGACCCAAGGACATGGAGAATGGTGTGAGGATTGCTTGAGGGAGTGGAGATGTGGGGGAGGGGGGGGCGCAAAAACAAAAAAGTCAGAACAACTGTAATAGCAGAATCAACGAATGTAATTTTAAAAAGTGGAGGAAATTAGCAGAGTTCATTGTGTGGCCGTGGGAAAAACAAAGCTCACTCTGGAGAAAATAAGGAAGACAGGACATCACCACAGGACACAATGAGAGATGAGAAGGTCTTACCCACAGATGCGACAAGTGCAAAGATCTCCAGCATTGCACTGCAGTACAGGTGTCTCTGAGCCTCATCAAGGAGCTCCCACTCCTCCTGGGAGAAAGCAATGGCCACGTCCGCAAAGTTCATATCCTGTCAGAATGGGGACAGTTCATTCCATGACCAGCTTCTCTCCTAGGATCCCAAGTTTGTCCTAACTCCTACCATCCAAATCCATCTGCTCCCTCAACTCCCCACAGCAGAGAAGATACCATGTCTTGATATCACTGGAGTCTCTCTCTCTCCTTATATTCCCATTGATACTGTGTCTTCCCACAACAGGGATAAGTAGATGGGCAGATATATAATATCTGAGCTTTGAACCAGGTATGTGGGCCACAGTGCATCTAGTCATACAGCGGGTGAGACAAACATAGGTTACGGAGAGATAGATCTAGGCCATAGAGACTTTGTGAGTGAAATGACAGTGATCTTGTCCGGAAAGACCTCTATGGTCTCCCAGATTGTAATTTCACCACATCCCTAACCCACCTCCTGTTTATCCAATGCCAATGTAGGTTCTAAAGCTCAGGTAGGAATGATCTCTGCTACCTCACTGAGGTCATATCAGCCCTTAACAACAATAGGCAGGATGGCAGACAAAGGATATCTAATCTCTGGACCTGACATGTAAAAATCACAATACCCCTTTTCTTCAGTTAGTTCACATGGGGTTACACATGGTCACACTTTCAGAATCCACCAGAGATGGACTCACCATTCACTCTTACGTCAAAGCCAGGGCCCTGGGGCCATGAATTAAAACCCCCACCCCCCTGCAAATGCATATCAGTTTTTCTACCACACCTCTCTCTCACAACTGCACCCTCACAGCCCAGGCCTCCTCCTGCCCTCACCATAGGCATCACCTTGGCCTTTCTACTCTTTACTCAGCATATGTGGTCCAGAGAATACATGGTAAAATCAAACAGTATCAACTACAGTCCAGATTCTGACAGTCCCCACTGACGGAGGGTGCCTTCAGTTCTGCTGTAAAGGCCTCCCTTCCTGAAAGTTCCTGGCTTCAATCTCATCCACTGAGAACCAGATCAGTTCTCAGACATGCACTGCCCTCCTCCACTGGTGTTGCACTTGATGTCCCGACACCAGACTCAGCCCTCCCCTGTCCACCTCGCCCTTACTAAAGGCCCTGCTCCAGTGGCCCTCTACCCCATGCCCAGGAAGACTCTCATATGCCCACTTATGACCCTACGCTAACCCATCAGCTTGACTGGGACACCCCAGGTCTCACCAAGGATCACAACAAAGTCCCGATGAGACCAGCCCCCATCTCCTCTTGTGTGAATTACTCTCAACTTTACAATCTATCTCACATCCACGCATGGGCTTGGACATTTGACAAACCGTAATCTTTCCTCATCTCTCTATATGACCACTTCTGACTGTATCCTCTGTTGTGACACAAACTCCCCACAATCAGAATTCCCAGTCGAAACCTTGGTCCACAGCCCCAACCTGTGCCTGGGCCACTACTACCATTATAACCCTGATCATGAGTCCCCTTATCAAAATGATCTACAGCTCCCCCCTGGCCCATACACTTTCCCCTTCCTTTGGAGAAGTCTCCATCCCGAATTCCACCTCAGAGGTACAGGCGTCTATGAACTGCTCTCTGAAACAACCTCATACCATTAACGGGCCCCAGACAACTCTTGAGAGCCCCAGTGAAAATCATTCTTACTACTGTGGCCTTCCCCTTCTCAGACGATAACGCTTCCACAGTTCAAGTTACTAAAACAAAACCACTGAGTCATTCCTGACTACCGCTGTCTCTCTCAGTCTCAAAATGAGAAAATTTTGGCGGCCACACCTAAAAAAGCCTCATCCAGAATCCAACTGCTTCCCCCACCTCAGCAGCCGCCTTCCTGGTCCTTCACACTCACGCAGGTTATCCAAGCAGCCTCCTGCCTGGTCCCTCTACGACTTCCCTCACACCCATAATATTCTCGCGGCTGTCGCCAGCGGACCCTCCCGGCGAAGCCGAGGCCGCGACCTCAGAAACAAGCAACTCACGGAGCGTCGACCGCCTCCGCGCACTTTCCGGGAAGCGCCCCCTGGGCCCTGACGCAGCGCTACGGAACCTCGACTCAGGGCAGCTAGGGAGGTCAAAAGGACCGCCACAGGAAACCGGAAGTCCCGCCCTAATGTGATGCGCACGCACGCATGTTCTCTTCTGGGCGTTCATTGGTTCAATCTCGTCATCGCTGTGTGCAGTGCCCTCTGGGTACTATAGCTATATTTAGCCGTATAGGAGGGATTAGCTGCCAATCACTGAGCTTGGGCGCTGGCGAATCACAATTTGAGGCTTCACTGAGCGGTTGGCCGGTTTCCGGTGAGCTCTGTTTGCAACTGATTGCTTGTTTACGAGACATTATTTCAGACTCTTTGAAGCTCCTGCACGAGGCAGGAAGTACTGTTTCCAATCAATTTGTCTCTATTCTCATTGAAACACAAAATGCAACCTCTCTTACCTAAACTCTCTTAACTCATTTCTGCCTGTTCAAATGCATGGAGCCAGAAGCCTTAGTGGATTTTGTAACTGTCAGTACCTTCAGTTTGGGCCTTGATTGGAAGATAAGGGATTTACGAGGCTCTCAAGGAGGAAGACTAAGAGTTATCTCTACCCACGGAGAATATCTCTCCTGACTTCATCCTCAGTGACAGACGTCCAATCTACAGAACAACCTTGTTTATCCATTTAGTATTTCCTATTCAGTATTCTAAGATATAGTCAGTGGATTGAGCGTCGGCCTGCGAGCTAAGTGTCGCTGGTTCGATCTTCCAGTCAGGGCACATCAGAGAAGGAAAACTCTGACTCCAAAAAACCTCCGCTGCCTTGCGGCATACCTCTTCAGGGGAAAGGCTAAGGGAGTAAACCCCGACAGAAAATCCGGAGCCGGAGTCCCTAAGGCGGTTTGACGTTGGAGTCAACACCGGCAACTCCTGCGGCGCACCTGAAGCCAAGCTGTATCGACTCCGTCTTTCCCTTGGACCCTTCAGCTGCGAAGAGAGGGGGGGTCTGCTGCATGGGCAACAGCAGACCCTCCATATTACCCTGCCCAGGCTCTGTAGCTTCAGCGTCATCGCAAGATGTCGATTCAACACGGGAGGAGACAGATACCGTGTCACTCCCGAGTCGGACTGCACAGCCATTCTCGGCGGTGCAGATAGACTCTTAAGAAGCTACACCATCGTCTCTCGAGACGGACGGCTGCCTTCCTAGTCAGTGTTTTAAGGAATGGACCTATTTCTAATATGAGGAACAACTCATCAAATTCCATTTTTGTATGGGATATTGACTACAGTGCTCTCAGGCAGATCACATGTGCAAAGGGAACATCCCAACACCATCCTCTCATCTCATTTTGCAAGGAAGGGATTATCTTATCTCTGGTGATTGCTGTAGCTCTTATGCATGAGTTGTAAAATGCAATTAGCAGAGAGCTATTAATAATGACTAGGTAGTTATTCAAAAACACTGGTAGAAATAGCTCTGAGGAAACAGTGGAGGAGGAAAAGGGTTAAGACCTCATTATTTTTATCAAGAAACATTGAAGTCTGCCCTGGCCCAGGAGCTCAGTTGGTTAGAGCATTATTCTGATATGCCAAGGTTTGTGCCTAGTTCAGGACACAAACAATAATTGACCAGTGAATGTGAAAACTGAAAAGTAGGTGTTCATGCTGCCTCTCACTATGAGAACCCATAAGTAGAGACAAGGATTGAATCTTTATGGGTGCTTTATTCAGATGCTGGTGATCTGAGAACACCCCAGGTTATGTACCCTAAAAATTGTCTTAACATCTCATCTCACGCTGCCCTAAGGAGAAGAAAATAGTAGGTAAGGGGTTTGGGAAAAAAGGTTAATGAGATAAGAGTTACAATCCAGGGATGATTTTCCTACTACTTCTTTATCTGCTGATCAACGAGTTTTGATCTGCTTAAGGGACTATCCCTCCCTGGAACACAATGGCTCAGATACCATCTCCAAAGATTGCAGATCCCCTGGGGCACACAGGTTGAATTGCTTCCTAACCTCATGGAGTCCTGTAGGTTATGTATTTCAGTACCTGGAATAACAGCTTTCCACTTGTATTAATCACTGAAACCTATCAACAAATAACTAAACCTGAAATCTTTAACTCTTGAGTTTCCCTATCAAATGCATCAATAACTGGAACAACAAATCAATGTTTCTCTATGTGTATGTGTCTCTCTCCCTTCCTCCCCCTCTAAAAGCAATACATTAAGAAAAAAAAACCCTTAAGTCTGAATTAGGCTGAACCAAGTCTTTGTATTGTGATTCTTTTTAATCATACAAATCCTAGTGGATTTGTAATGCTTTCTCATTGAAGTTCTTTTTTTAAAAGATTTTATTTAATTTTAGAGCGAGGGGAAGGGAGGGAGAAACAGAGGGGAGAGAAGCATCAGTGTGTGGTTGCGTCTCATGCACCCCCAACTGGGAACCTGGCCTTCAACCCAGACATATTCCCTGACTGGGACTTGAACCAATGACCCTTTGGTTCACAGGCCACCATTCAATCCACTGAGCCACACCAGTCAGGGCTCACTGAAGTTTTAACTTACAATTTTATAATGACTGATGTCAAGCTGTCCTAGGCCTAATAATCACGTTCTGGGTTTTTTGTTTTGTTTTGTTTTGTTTTTGTTTTTTATTTCTTATTTAAAAAATATTTCATTCTGCTGTAAGGTAGATTTGTTGAATGACCCATTCATGGAAGTTTACTTAGTCCAACTCAATGAAGTCCATATCCTTTGCCCACTGAAAGAAATAGTGACGGGATATATTGAGGCTGTATTTTTGTTTTACGTAGTGCTCGTCTGAGCAGACATGGCAAGAACAAGAATCTTTACAGAATTTTCTCAAATGGTTTTGATAGAGCAGTGGTGACTGAATTTATTCTCTTTGGTGCAACAAGGCAAAAGGAATCATGTGTTATTCAATAAAGATTCTGCTAAAATATAGTGTCTATTTTTCTTTTTAATTACTTTCTATTATTTCTTTTATATTCAAAGCCTTCAGCCAGATATTCACAAATCTATTCTAGTCTGTGTTGCAGCATTTAATTCCTTTTTAAAGTATTTATATAGTAATCCTAGCGTTTCTAAAGTTGTCTTACTTATAATTAGCAATTACTAAATACTCCAATGTTTTAGTTAATTATTTTTAGTAAGTTTTCTCGAATCAAATTGCTATGGACAAACCCATAAACATGAAAATTACAGATTGTTTTGGCCATGTTCTTGAGCTTGAAAAAAGTACTTAACATCTCCCCAATGGGAAGTAAGGTGGTAGTTGTTAGGGCCAGGGACTTACGTTGCCAACCTTGACCCTGCCACCTGTGTCAGGACTTGCAAAACAGGCTATGGTCAGTGGTCACTGTGGTCTCGGGAGCTGTGGCCTGCAGTCATGCAGGACCTGAGCCGACACCTGTGCTAAAACAAAAAGAGTATCCATCACTGGCCATGTACCCGATCACAAAGTTCAGGCACAGCTGCCAGACTCCTGCTGAGACCTGGTTTCTCTCCCCCTGAGCATTTCCCAGGAGCAAGGGCCATAAATATCCTGGACTTTCTGTTCCCATAGCAACCATCCCTAACCAGAAGATACCATTATTTCACCTACATCCCGGACTCTGGAGCTGACCAGCAGCGTGACTCAGTGTGCCGCCCCCCACCCCGGGGGGGGGTATGCTTCGTGCCCTTAAAACACCCCCATCCCTTCCCTTGTTGCTGTAGTCTGCTCAGACTTAGCCCGCCTGCTTGAACATCCTTCAGTAAAGGCTTTGACCTGGTCCACCTGACTCCTCCTTTCTCCTGGGAACAAACCTCACAGTAGTGACTAGCGGCACACAGTGGTATCATAATCTGTTACCTGGAGCTGATTATGATGAAGGGGGAAGTGTATGTCATGTCTTGAGGCCAAGGAGGTGTTGCAATTAATATTAAGAGTGAGAGTGACTACAAGGACTGTGGTCAGGAAGGATTGAGTCCACATTATTGCTTACAAAGAGAAAATGGTAAATTCAAGTCTCAGGATGAGAAACAGAAAGTTCTATGATAACCCTAAAAGAAGTTCTGATTCTGTAGCTCCACGGCTCGTAGACCTAAAAATCAAAACATTCAATTAATGTCTTGTGGGGTTACAATGAGAGTTGAATACATACCATAATGTTTCTCATGTGAAACTTAGGGTGTTGGTTGATAAAGTGAAATTCAGAACCTTAGAATGGGGACACCTGGTTGGATGCAAAAGAAAATGGCAACCTGAAACCCTGAAGTGACTGAGTCTCTCTTATCAGGCATCTGGAAAGACTAGGCTTCCTCTGCTGATAGTGTGAGAAATGCTCACAATCAAAACTGGGACGCAGGACTTGAGCAGTAACTGAGGCAGTTGTTTATTCACAGATCTGCAGCTCTGGGCGCAGCCTAAAAGCCAAATCAAGGTGTGCGCCGAAAAGGTGGAGCTGGGTGCTTTTATCCTAATGCAAGAAAAGCCTGCGTCTCCTTCCCCTCTCCCCCTCCTTCTCCTTCCCCATTTCTCCACGCTGGACACTCCGGAGTTACAATCTAATGCAACTATCTAAATTAATTGAAGGCGAAAATTAACTGAGGGGGATCTGGTTATAGGTCCGTCCCCAGCTCTTCTTTGAAATTTCCCTATCTTGTTTGCTGGGCTGTCTAGCTACATTTTCCCATTTCCCAGAGTTTGGTGATGATTATCTCTCCCCCTTTTGATCTGAGGATGCCCCTTTTCTGATTTGTAAATATGTTAATACTGTTAGCTACATTCTTTCATTTTCCCTGAGTCTGGTGATGACTGTCTCTCCCCGTTTTGATCTCAAGTAGCCTTTGGTTTTAGAAGCATTTGTGCTGAGCTGCAGGATGCCCCCTTTCTGATTTGTAAATATGCTAATACTGTTAACTCTGGTTCAGAGACCCTCTAATTACATTTGCCTTTTGTTGCTAATAATTTTCTACTGGTTTGGGAGTCACTATTTCCTTTCTTACAATATCACCTGGGGCAGTCACCTGTAAAAAAAAATGCCAATTTTTCACAAGACTCACCAAAACAACCTATAACTAGTACTCATCTCAGCATGATCCAGGGAACTACTGGGCACATCAGAACAATTGTGATACTTTGCTAGTGTTTATTATCATAAAACGGAAGCAACTGTGGGTATGGGTTTTAAGGCTCTTTGAACAGTAAGGGTAATTGTATGAACAGACCAAATATGTGAATGGACCAAATTCATTGAAATTGTGCAATACTAGATACTCTGGATTTAGTGTGTTAGCTCGTGTGGCTGGAGCAGGCGGCTCTAACAGCGTACCTGTTCAGTTGACTGTAGATTTAAAGGTGGCCTTTTAGTTAATGAGGCTGAGATGCCAGTTAGTGTGGCATGATGTACAAGACAGAACTCCAAGGCTTAGGGATTAGAACATTGCTGAAATTTTCACACGTGAGAAGTACATTTATGCATGTATTAATTATATGTACTTATTTTCTGTATTTTCCAAAGCTGGCATATTGGAGGCACCACAAACCTGGAAGAGACTGCCCCTCAGAGGGCTAGCTGATTTTAAAAGATAATAAATTCCTGCCCAACAATGTTTCTTTCATATGCAAATCAACAAATCCAAAGCCATAGTCTCATCCACCTCCTTTACCTGCTTCTCACAAAGGAAGCCAGTATTTTCCCGAAATCAATCCAGGGTGAGGTAACAGGAAGTTAGGGATAACCCCTACATCCACACCCCAAAGCTTGCCAGATTTCCTCCGACGTGCGAGTCCTGTAGGGGCATGCCACCCTGCCTTGACTTTCCCAAGGAAAGGACAAGAAATGTTTGTGTCGATGTCCTCCTCACTCTTGGCTTTCTGGCCAACACTGTTGCTTTCCCATGTGGCCGTGTGTGGCACAATGTGTCCCTGCTCTTGGGAACTGTAAGTAATGAAAATGTCGTGCACATTAAACTCTTCATGTTGCCATTCAGTCACCTCTGAGTTAAAACCCTGTGGTATAATCAAGACAATTGGTGTAGGGAGCAGGGCGACTGTGTTGGACAGAAGAGCTCGCCTTCCTGATTGCTCCTGGCTGACTGACTGGGTTCATTAAACAGCCTACAGTGCTGGGGAAGGCACCCCTGGCTGTTGGCACCTTTGCACTTTGGCTGCCATTTCTTTATGCTGTGACTGTGTATGTGGCCAACATCAAATATGAGGTTTCAAAGGATATGCCTTTCTGGCTGTCTTCATTTTGTCTTGGGTGCTGAAATCCTCTAGGATATATGTTTAGGTCCACTGGGTGTAACTTGATTTCCTTCTCTGACACACCCAGAGAGCATGACTAAGGTAACTGGTGAACACAGAAGGTAAAGGCTTAGGAGTGGAAAAACATTCCCTCAATGACAACAAAGTCAGTGTGGGCCATTCCCCTTGTAAGCAAAATCATGCAATGATTTGTCTTCATAGTGGATGTCCCTGGACTGGGGGTTTAGTAAAGAGCTAAAGGGACCTAGTGGAAGTGTGGTGTGGGCTGCCTTTCTCACAGAAGCCACGGTACCCCAAAAGCTTAAGTGTTGCTTCAAAGGCAACTTTCCTTTTTGTTGCTTACTCTGCTGTGTAGGTAAAAACCACTTCAAAAAAGCTTGTCCCTATGTACAGAAAAAACACACACCTGTGTTTCTCTTTCACTCTCATGACTCCTCTGACACCAGATATGTGAATATCTTTCTCCCATACCAAGCAATTCTCTGCGACACCAACTAGGTGCCCCTCAATTCAATTAACTCTGACACTAGCTGGAATTACTGAGAACCACTCAGGTTGAGGGATCAGTTCTACAGGACTGAACCCCACTTCAGACTCCAATCACAAATGGTAGCTCCCCAGGTTACCCACATATTCTCTCTGATTTGTCTACAAACTATAGGCTCCCATTGTTACCGAATGGCAAGTGGGGTCCTGCTGCCCACCACCACCCTGTAGGCAGAATTCCAGAAACAAAAATTTGGTGATAAAGAAAAGGAGTTTTTACTAAAAAACTACACAAAGGTATGATTGATTATTAACTCAGTCTCCAGACCCTCTCTTCTTCGTGGAAGATGTGGATGGGGGCTGAAAGTCCCAGATTTCTAATGATGGCTTGGTCTTCTGGTGACCAGCACTCATCTTGACGCCATACAGGAACCCACCCAGAGTCACCTCACTTTCAAAACAAAAGACACTTCTATCACCCAGGAAATTCCAAAGGATTTGGGAACTCTGTGTCAAAGGCCAACTATTACAACAAAAGATGCTCCTAGTGCTCTTATCACATAGGAAATTACAAGGGTTTCCAGAGCTCTGTGTCAGGAACAGTGGTAGAGAGAGATAGGCAGATAGATACCTATAAAAATATTTATGCATATTTTAAAAATTATTTCACAACCTAGTTCACAGAGGTCCTTCAAATAAACTTTCCATGACCAAGAAGCATGTGCAAGAACACTCATTACATCACCTTCTTACACCATACACAAAAATAAACTCAAAAAGGAATAAAGACTTAAATGTTAGACTCAAAACCTAACAGTTATAGAAGAAAACATAGGCAGTAAAATCTCCAACATGTGCAGTAGATATAGTTTACCTGATCTCTCTTTTCAGGCAAGAAAAATAAAAGAAAAAAATAAACAAATGGGACTACATCAAACTAAAGAGATTTTACGCAGGAAAGGAAACCATCAACAAAATGAAAAGACAATTCATTGAATAACAGAACATATTTGCCAACGATACATCTGATAAGGGGGATGATATCCAAAATTTATAAAGAACTTATAAAACTCAACACCAAAAAACAAATATCCCATTGAAAAATAAGCAAAGGACCTGAATAGACACTTCTCTAAGGAGGACATACAGAAGGCCAACAGACATATGAAAAGGTGCTCAGCATGACTAGTCATCAGGGAAATGCAAATTAGAACCACACTTAGATATCACCTCACACCTGTCAGAACAACTATCACCAATGAATTAAAAAAAGGCAAGAGCTGCTGAGGATGTAAAGAAAAAGGAATCTTCATGCACTGTGGTGGGATTGCAGATTGGTGTAGCCACTACTGAAAACAGTGTGGAGTTACCTCAAACAATAAAAAATGGACCTGCCTTATGTCCCAGCGATTCTCCACCTGGGAATATACCTGAAGAAACTCAAATCACTAATTCAAAGAACTATATGCACCCCTAAGTTCATTGCAGTGTAATTTACAATAGCCAAAATCTGGAAGCAGCCCAAGTGCCGATTGGTAGATGGGTGTCAATTTGGGAGGTAATTCAGGAGGGTTGGATCAGAGGAAAAAGTGATCTTAATGAGGTCTTAACCAAAGTGGAGAACAGAAACTGTGGAACTAAAGCTACTACCAAGTTCAGCTGAAATATAAACAAATCAAGCCCTGGCTGATGTGGCTCAGTGGATTGACTGGCAATCAGTTCCCAGTCAGGGCACAACCCTGGGTTGAGGCCAGGTCCTCAGTTGGTGGAATGTGAAAGGTAACCACACGTTGATGTTTCTCTCCCTTTCTCCCTCCCTTCCTCGCATTGTAAAAATAAATAAAATCTCTCTTGAAAAGAGAGAGAGAATGTGCTCCACAATGTTCAATATGGTGAGAGTGTTGTCTAAAGGATTTCCCACATTCATATGGCTTTTCTCCAGTATGAATCCTCTGGTCTTGAATGAGGGTAGAGTTATTACTAACGGATTTGCCACATGTGCCACACTGTAAGGCTCCTCTCCAAAATGAACTCGGTGGTGTTCAATAAGGTGCTAGTGTTACCTAAAGGATCTCCCACATTTATCACACTTAATGGCCTTTTTCCAGTGTGAACTCTTTTGTGTTGAAGGAGGGCAGAGTTTGAGTTGAAGGACTTCCCACAATCACTACACTCATATGGCTTTTCTCCAGTGTGAAGTCTCTGATGTTGAATGAGGATAAATTTGCAGCTAAAGCATTTCCCACAAAGACTGCACTAATAAGGCTTTTCTCCACTGTGAATTCTCTGGTGTTGAGGCTGGAGTTTTCAAAGAAGGACTTGCCATAACCCCTAGACTCATAGTGAACTCTCCTATGTCAAATGAGGTTAAAGATTTGTCTAAAAACTTTCCCATATTTGCCAGACTCACTAAGCTCTTCTCCAGAGCAGACACCCTGGTGTTGTACAAGTTTCTGGGTGTGGCTGGCAGCTTTTTCACATTCATCCCACTGCTGGTGACATTTTCCACCACGAAAGGCCTGCTCATTCTCATTGCCACTGGGTGGCTCCTCAGTGTTAGGAGTGGCCTCGAGCTGGAGAAGACCTGGTATGGCTGGAAAGCCTTCCCAAACTTCCCTACAGATAAAAGGTGGCCATGATATGTACAAGCTGCACCTGATGACAAACAAGGCCCTGTCCGTTTCTCCTTTCCAGGGCTTCTCTCCACTGGCAGGCCTGTGTTGCTGGTGAAGGTTTGCACTGAAACAGAAGCCTCTCACACACACGTCACTGAGGAAGGCTTTCTGCTCAAGATACGCTGCTTGGCCCTTGGTCAAGTGCAAAATATCTTTCAAGACTGAGACGCACTGCTCACAGGGATGGGTCTTCTGGGTTGCTGGAGCTATCTCAGAAGCCCTGACCTGGGACTCTCCTTCTACAGATACACTCTGCTCAGAAGGGGCCTCCTCATCTTCCCTTTCATGGCAACAACCTGAAAGCAGAGAAATGCTGAGGAAATGGATGTTGACTTTGGTGGGGGGGACGTCCCATTACAAAGGTGTGCCAGACATAATACGTCGGTCCCATGGGATTGGCTGAAAGTAAGGGACCTAGAGGCAGGTTGAATAAGGTGCTGCCGCGCAGTACTGAACCTCTAAGATCACAAAACAGGGAGACCTCACCAGAAATGGCACAAAGATGGCAAGCACCATATGGAAAAGAAGCAGGATCTCTAAGTCATCTTCTGCTACCAGTGTCCATCAGATCTTGTCTGCTAGTGACCTAAGAAAGCTGAGCAGAAGGCTGGTTATGTCCTTTTCCCAGTAAAATTCAAAAAATGAGTCAATGGTGTTCGAAGACTACTTAAGCTGCATGCACACCTCATAAGCCACGTGCAGGTCAATGTTGGAGAACACTGCAGAGGGGGCTGTGCAGAGAAGTACCCGATGCACAGAGGCCACAAACATGAAGGTAACCAGGAGCCTAGAAGTCACGGATGAAATGACAGGGCAGCAAAGTGTCAAAGATGGAATTGATATGTCAGAAAAAACGTTGTGAGTTCCGGCCAGGTTGTTTAGTTGGATGGAGCATGGCCCTGCACACCAAAATATTGTGGGTTGGATTCCCAGTCAGGGCATATACTTAGGTTGTGGGTTCACTCCTCAGTGAGGGTGGGTATGGGAAGCAACCAATCAATGTCTCTCTCTCTCTCTCTCTCTCTCTCCCTTCCTCTCCCCTAAAATCTATAAATATTAAAAAAGCAGTGGTATATTTACACAGTGGAATACCATGCCAACATAAAAAAACAAGGAAATGTCACATTTTGAGACGGCATGGATGGACCTAGAGAGTATTATTCTAAGTGAAATAAGCCATTCAGAGAAAAATAAATGCCACATGTGTGGAATCTACTGAAAAAAAAACAAAACAAAACAAAATAGAAACAGACTCATAGATACGGAGAACAGACTGAGAACTATCAGAGGGGATGGGTGTTGGGAGGGCTCAGTGAAAAGGGTAAAGGATTAAGAAAAAAAACAAAAAGAAAAGCCCTGGCTGGTGTGGCTCAGTGGATGGAACACTGGCCTGCGAACCAAAGTGTGGCTGGTTCAATTCCCAGTCAGGGCACATGCCTGGGTTGGGGGCCTGGTCCCCAGTTGGGGGCAAGTGAGAGGCAACCACACATTGATGTACCTTGCACTGTCTCTCCCTTCCCTTCTAAAAATAAATAAAAATTTTTTAAAAAATCAATTCTTAAAAAAAATAAAGATATGGATAGAAATCAAGTATTGTATCAAAATGTGCTCAAAACAAAATAAAACACCTCACAGACACAGAAAACAGTATGATTATCAGAGGTAAAGGGGTTGGGGGGGTAGTAGAGGGTAAAGCGGGGACAAATGGTGATGGAAAAAAGAGTTACTTTGGGTATTAAACACAATATATACCTGATGTATTATATGTATAACTATACACCTGAAACCTATAATTAACCTATGTCATCCCAATAAGTTTGATAAAAATAAATAAAAACGTAAAAAACTTAAATGTTCATAATAGCAGAACACTTGGATACAGCCCCAGAAAGAGGACAGCTTCTCCACACAGTGGAACCTTATCTGCAACCTGATAGTCCTTCCTTCTATAGATGCAGCAAGGAAAAGAGAAATGTCACGATACACCTGGCAGATTACCCCCTTCCATGATTCAAGCTGTTCCTACAGGGCACCTTCCAGTTTCTCGGAGGGACTGAGCCCCAGTTCTGAGTGGACACCAGCCCACAAATGGACTCTGAATAACCAACGCAACGTGCTTTTGCCTGTGCACTGCACAGAATCCTTTCTTCTTCCTCAAACTGGTTGGGTAAATTAGCTCCTTCACTCCCCATACTCACCATCTTTGGAACAAGTGAACAGGAAATATTGGACTTTTCAGGTATCTGTTCATAAAACAGCATTCTGTAACTTTCAGTCACCAGTCATATTCACGTCCTGCTTAGCTATTGATATTTTCAGTGGATTAAAGAAATGATTACATTGTTTGAATATATCAGTTCTCTTTCATGGGCTAAAGCCTATTTCCAGGTTCCCACCTCCCCTCCTCACGGTTTTAGGTGCCTGTGGCTGCACTAAAATAAAGGGCGCGGGCAGAGGCCTGGGTAGCCAGGGTTTGTGTCCTGGCCTTGGACCTCACTGTATTCTCACATGGGACATATTCCTGGATTTTAAAAAGTAAACAACACAAACATTACACTTTCGTTTACTCAACAGGTATTTATTGGTCATTTGAAATGCGTCAGCCACTTTCTAGACACCTGCCCTCCTTAAAATTACATTTTAGAGGGGAAGATAATGAACGGAACATATGATCATGAAGTTATAAAGTATGTTCTCAATAGAGAGGTACCATGGAAATATACATACTTGCAGGCATAATTATATGCATTGCATAGAGGAAACACGTCCGAAGGCAGGTCTCTGGTGCGTCCTCAGGTGGCGGTAGTAGGTGGATGACTGGCGGTAGCTTCTCTGGCACACGGAACACACATAGGGCTTCTCTCCCGTGTGGATTCTCTCATGAGCCAGAAGGTTGGTTTTGTAACTGAAGGACTTGGTACACGTGCAGCATCTGAAAGGCTTCTCTCCCGCATGAATCTTCTGATGCGCACGGAGGTCTGAGGTCTGGAAGAAGCCTTTGTCACACACAGCACAAATAAATGGCCTCTCGTTATTGTGTCTTCTCTGATGGACTTTTAACCGAGAGAAATACTTGAAGATCTTGGGGCACTTGTCACACTGGTATGACCTTCGAGCTCTGTGGAATCGTTCTTGGCATCCCCCATGTGTGGAGTTTCCTGAATTGCTCTGGTGGGTAGGAATGGGCTCAGGGGTGACCCGGTGCAGCCTGGAGAGAAACGCTGGTCCCACCTCCATGAGGACACCTTGATAAGAGGGTCCTCTGATGGACCCTGCCTGGGATCTGGAGGTGCCTGGCCTTGCTCTTCTGGAGCTGAGTGGATTCTCCAAAGAAACATCTCCCTCTCCAGGCTCAGGACAGTTCTCTCCCTGGATAATGAGGAGGGAAGGTGTTCGACGGCCTTGACTAGTAATATTGCCATTTACTTCAGTTTGTAAAGAAATGTTGCCACCATTTTCTTTATCCTCATCTCCTGTGAGTATAAAAAAGTGACTCAGTGAAATTGTACCCAAGGAAGATTTACACAGAACATCCCTCTGGTCCCCGGGCTCCTGTCACTCACCTTGTCCTGTTTGCAGAGAAGCATCTTGGGGAGTCCAGGGGGGTGTCCCCACGTTTGCCACTGTTGAGGTTCCTGCTGACAACTGTTTAGTTAAATGAACAATGACCTCTCTTAAGGGCATATTCTCAGAAAAGAGGGCTTCCTGTCCCTGCATGTGGACGTGGACCTGTTTAAAAAAAGAAAAAGCTTGATCACCGTCATATAGAGGTCTACTGTGTGGGAAACCTACCCAGTCAGGCTTCCCAAGATCTCTATACCTCTTTGTTCTGCCTTTAGCTCTACTTGTATTGTATTTCATTGTAATTTCTTCATTCCTCATGAAAAAAGACCAATACTAAGGCTTTCTGAGGGAAAAACCAGCTGATGTTCAGGCATTTTTCCTCATCCTTGAGGCTTCTGCCTATCTGACAGTCTCTCAGTGAGCCCTCCTACCACCTCACCAATGAAAATCACTTAATAAATTAATGTTGGCTCTTACATGTCCTAACTGGATTCATACCTAGAAGTTTTATTCTTACTTAGGATGGTAGATTACCTTGGTGAGGGCTAATAACTGGGTCTACAATAACTCTTTCTCTACTTCCGGGCACCCCCAACAGACTGTAATTATTCCTTTCTCCCTTCCACCCCTCACCCCTGGGGTCAGAACCCTCCACTCACCAAGCCAGGGGGCTTCATGCAGTCATCACTCAGACCTTCCATGAATGTCTCCAGGTTTCTGCCACTTGCTTCCCATTTCTCCTTCAACATGGGCCTGTCACTGCAGTGCCTATTGATCATAAACTGTTCCAGGACCACTTGAAAAATAATTTCATCCTTGCTGTGTTTTTCTGGCTGCAGCCACGAGTGAAATGACTTATAAAGTCTTTGCAGTTCCTGCCTTGCACATGAGTTGTTGCTGTTTTGAAATGAGCTGAGCTGAGTGTTCTGGAACCCAGAGTTCTCCCCTGCCTTTTGGAGAGCAGGTCTTTGGCTGGGTGTAAAGTCCATGTTTTCTGACCCACAGTCATCCCTGCATGGTTCACACAGAAATGAGGTTCTGAGGTCTAAATCCATTCTTGCAATATTTCTCAGAGACTCAACTACCAGGATTCTATTTTTGAACACCTGTGTTGATAGTGCTGGATGTTTAAAAGACTGTGAGCTAGAAACAGAAGAGAGATGAGAGAGATGTATTTAATTCTACCACTGGCATACTTAAAAAAATAAAAGATAAATTTCAGGCTCAGATTATTTCATACATGGATTTTATAAGACATTTAAGAAAGAAATAACGTTAATTCTTACCTGAATTCTCCAAGAGCAGAGATGATCTTTTAATTAATGGAGTTAATTAATTAATCAACCTTCCTAATCACAAAACTTCACAAGTACATTAAAGAAAGGAACACTAGTGGCCAATAATTCTTATGAGCAAAAATCCCGAACTAAATATCTGAAAATGAAACCCAGTCATATGTAAAGAAAATAATACCTCATGAATAGATAGGTTTTATCTTCTACATGCAAGCTGGGATAAACTTCAAAAAGCAGTATGATTTACCCCATTCACAGAATCGAAAGAACATGCTATCATCTTAGTAGATACATTAAGTATGCTCAAGAAAGTCATACTTCAATGCTGAGAAAGACAGTAAACAAAAATAGAATAAGTACAGAAAGAATTATAAATATTTTGTCCTTGAGACTCAAAGATGGAAACCCATTGTTAACTCTATACAACATTTGTCTGGTACCTAAATCAGTGAACTAAGATCAGAAAACATGTCAACTACTGTTTATAGATGGTCTGATTTTGTCTGAAGAAAAATCCAAAATATTTTACAAATATCTGACTACATATTTAAATATAGCAAAGTGCCTGATATAGCTCAAGATTTCAAAATCAATTTCTGGAATAAGACAAGCAGATAAAATTAAAGTAAAAACTGTATCACTTCCATAAGCAACACCAAATATCATATCTACAAACAAATCTAATGAAAGACATGCAAGCTCTGGCCAAGAAACTCAGTTGGTTAGAGTGTCATCCTAATATACCAGGGTTGAAGGTTTGATCCCCTGTCAGGGCACATATGATAAGCATCTAATGAATGCATAAATATGTGAAACAAATTGATGTTTATCTCTCTCTCCCCCTTCCTCTCTCTAAAATCAATAAATAAAATTTTATTTTTTTACACTTTTATTTATTTTATCCTCACTCAAGGACATTTTTCCATTGCTTTTAGAGGTGAAGGGGGGGGAGGCAGAGAGGCAGGGAGAGAGAGAGGGAAGGGGGAGAGAGAGAGAAACATTGATTAGTTGCCTTCTCATTTGTGCCCCAACTGGAGATTGAACCCACAACCTGAGTGGGTGCCCTGACTGGGAATCAAGCCTACAACCTTTTGGTTTATGATAGGACGCTCCAACCAACTGAGCCACACCAGCCAGGGCAAAAAAAATAAATAAATAAATAAATAAATAAATAAATAAATAAATAAAGATAATGCAAGATGTCTATAATGATTATATGAAATATTATTATATTATATGCCCTGACTGGTGTGGTTCAGTGTGTTGGATGTTGGCCTGCAAACTGAAAGGTCATCAGTTCGATTCTCAGTCAGGCACATGCCTGGGTTGAGGGCCAGGTCACCAGTTGGGGTTGTGTGAGAGGCAACCAATCAATGTTTCTCTGGTGTATCGATGTTTCCCTCTCTTTCTCCCTTCCTCTCTCTCTAAAAATAAATACAATCTTAAAAAAATATATATGGAAAGAAAACCATGTGTATGGATTGACTGAAAGACTCAATGTTATAGAAAATGTCATCTTTCCAAATTGATTTATATATTCAATGCAATTCCACAGAAAATCCAGAAAATTTGTGTGTATGTATGTGCAAAAATTGATAGTAATTCTAAAATGACATGGGTATCAAAAAGCCAAACATAAATAAGATATTTTTGAAAAAAAAATTTAGAGGATTTACATAACCAGGTAATAAAGTCATTTTACAACTACTGCTAATAATTAAGATAGCATCATAATGGCACAAAGATTGACAAATACAGCAACAGAATAGTGTCCTAATACAGAGCAAGATATACACAGTTATTTGATTTGTGAAAAATGTGACACTGACTTGATGCCATTAAATTAAGGCAATGATCTGGCCTACGGTGTATTCTATTAATCTAAGAAATTCTAGTATTAGAAAAAGTAGAGAAAAGTGAGTAAGATAGAAGACATGGGCCAGAATCCATACAAATGAGTCCTTTGTGCTGAAAAGTCCTACCCAGGCACAAACATGTGCCTGGCAACTCCAGCTATACCACTCTGTTAGTCCTATGATCTCTTAGGAAACTTTCCATCATCACCTTGTGTTTTTTCCCCCTTAAAGGTACTTTTCCTTGAGAACAATATTTGTTTTCACTTTACTGCATTTGTCAAAGTTACACTTTTACATATTTTTAATAATTATTTTAAAATTTGACTTTAGGGAGAGAAACATCGATTTGTTGTTTCACTACTTTATGCATCCATTGGTTGATTCCTGCATCTGTCCTGACCAAGGATTGAACCCTCAACCTTGGGATATTGGGACAATGCTCTAACCAACTGAGCTACTGGCCAGGGTGCATTTAAAAAATTTTATACCATAAAACAGAAAGAATTGGGGAATGGTGGGAGTCTTACATGGGCTTGTAACAGAGAGGAGCAGGAATCCACAAAGTCCCTACAGCCCACTGTTTTGGGGATGGGAGGAAATAATACCACTTTTACGGTACTTTGTATATCTATGGCAGGCTGGTAGCTAGGGCCAGTGACAGGGAAGATGATATTGCCTGACATACTTCGCTGAGCCTTTCCTGAGGAAGAGAGCCAGGAGGAAAGGGGCAGCCAGAAGGAAGGGAGCTAGCCAGGAGTCAGCCATGAGGAAGGGGCCATGCTGTTTGGAAGGAGGAAGAGGAGCCCTGCTGTCCACCATAGAGTCTGATGTGAAAGAAGGGCCACGCGGTTTGAAGGAATGAAGAAGGGCCACTGTCCACCATGAGAAGACACAGGATGGAAGGAACATGTTAGAGGAGCCCGATGGAGCAGCAGGGTGTAGCAGCAGCTGTGCAGTTTGTAGTCAGGATTCAGCCACGCGGCCTGGGCTAGTAGGACAGCAGCCGCGCTGCTGCTGTGATTGTGCCGCTCCAGCGGACTCTGAACCCACCAGGGATTCTGCCTTGCAGACCCGGACTCTCAGAACTTGGGACATATGGAGAGGACACTCCCTTAGGACTCGTGCTGTTCCTGGACTTCTCCATGACCCAGTGTGACAAGCGTTCCTGGACTACTATAGAGAGGCTGAAGACATCATACCCCAGGTCCTGAAGGAGACAGCTGACAGATAAGGGGTGGGGAACTATTGGGCTTGGCTCTGGCTTATAGCCTTCTGGGGAGCAAGGGAAGTGCTGGGTCTCGGGGGAAAACAGGGCTCTGAGCAGAAGTGCTCAAACGGCCCCCTAGGTTGGAATATTGCAAACAAAAACCTGTTTTTCTCAACACCAATTGTTGGGTCTTACACTAAGGCACCCCTTTAGTTGGTAACAGGCCCAGGAAAGGAATTAATATTTACTGTTAATTAATCTCATCTGGTGATCTGATCAGATTAAGCACCTTTATCCCATCAGTAACAGGTGAGGATGAATCTAGAACAGTGGTTCTCAACCGTCCTAATGCCACGATCCTTTAATACAGTTCCTCATACTGTGGTGACCCCCAACCATAAAACTATTTTTGTTGCTACTTCATAACTGTAATTTTGCTACTGTTATGAATCGTAATGTAAATATCTGATATACAGGATGTATTTTCATTGTTACAAATTGAACATAATTAAAGCATAGTGATTAATCACAAAAACAATATGTAATTATATATGTTTTCCGATGGTCTTAGGCGACCCCTGTGAAAGGGTCATTTGACCCCTTAAAGGGTTGCGACCCACAGGTTGAGAACTGCTGATCTAAAAGGACCTCAGAGAAAAATGCAACACAGCCTTTCCTTTTAAACTACCAGATGATCTTAATCTAATGATAATCTCTAAGGTCATGCCTATTTCACTCTCTCTGCCCTGAGGGAAAAATACTAAGTACCTGGGGCCTTGCCCAGGCCTGTTCTCATCTCTCCAGGTGTTGTGCCTGGTTCCGTACCCTCTCCTTTTTTTGGTCCTCCCCCCAAATTCTCCTTCTCAGGACTACTCCAGGCACACACAGACCACCACTTGGTCACACTTGCAAATATCCCACAGGGACACAGCTGTGAAACACTGTAGTAAAGACCTTGGCATTCAGAATCAGACCGCCAGGGTTCCAATGTGGAACCAGCTGTTTGACCCAGACAAGGTATCCATGGGGTGCCATCAATGTCACCAGGCTCTAAACACACCAGGCTCCCAGAGTTGTCCCTGGAGCTCAGTGAGTTACTATACAATTAAGGCTCAGCTAATCGCTTTGAATTTTAGCCCCCACCCCCACCCCAGAAGGCCATAGACCAACGTTCGTTCCCAAGATGCCATAAAAATGAATTACTAGAAACATACAGTTAACAAGACAACACAGCCACACACACAAGACTTTCAGGAAAACTGTCAGGTCAGGCCTTTCCACAGACTCTACAACATCAAGCGCTTTTAGGCCAGAGCAGTTGTCAAAAGAGACCACAGTCCCTTCTTGAAAAAAGCCGCATATCTCTCTGCACCTAGGAAACTGCCCCCCAAAATTATGCCCACACGCACATGCACAAAACGCAAGCACGAAACTAGAAATTGTCATTTCTCTCTGGAAACTCACCTCCCCGAGACGACTGAACTTCAAAACCGGTAATCCCGGACCGAAAGCTGAGCTGCCGACGGGCTGTCTGCGCTGGTTCTTCTGAAGTGCGTTCCCAAGGCTCCTCCCTTTTATAGAGGAACTGGGGGTCAGTAGTCCAATTAAAGACGTGATTGGATAAGAGCTGGCGGTTGATGGATTCCTGACGGCGTGTTCATCCTCCAGCTCCAGCCCCCTGATACCTGGTACAATAGAGTATAATCCCCTGGGCGGGGGCCCGAGGCCAACGTCGACCACCCTCACACTCTGAGGTGAAATCTGACAGCGTCCCCACTGAGGGGGTGCCAAGGCTGACATCAGAGTCTCACAGAAACCCTGGTCAGGTCGTGTCAGCGATGAGTCTCCAACCGACTCGCTGATTTTCCGAGCGTCGGCGATCACAGCTGCAGAAGCGAAAAGGCTCAAGTGCAGCCAATGAACACGCAGGAGCGGGGCGTTCACGGCGCGGTGGGAACTACATCACCCACAATGCCCCGCGCCGCGCGCGTCGGCGGGCAGCCAATGAAGGCCCAGAAGCAGGGCGCGTCCGCGTGCGAACTGACGGTGAGGGCGGGGCAGCACCCGTCATGTCAGCGAGGGCCCCGCCCACAGGGTCGGACGGACAGCGGCCGCCGCGCTGAGGCGCCCGGCTGAGGTGAGTGCGCGTCCCCGGGCGCTCCTCCCTCCCTCACCGAGCCCTGCCGCCCAGGGGCGGGCCGCCTGTCACGTCCTGCCACCCAGGCCCCGGCGTCCGGGACCGCGAAGCGCTCGTGGGTGACACACAGTGTGGCGGGCTGAGGGGCGGCCGAGCCGGAAGCGTTCGCGCCTGGAACGGCAGGGAGAGGAGTTCTTACTTTCCGTCCCCGGTCACCGTGGAAGGTTGTGAATAGAACAGGAACGTGATCCGAGTTACACCTTTTTTCCCCCCAAAGTTGACCCGAGTTAGAACAGACTGGAAAGGGGATCCTGACCCCGAAGCACAGGGAGGTTGAGGTTCTTTCGTTTCGTTTTAATGGGATGGTGCATATACACTTTTAAAATCCTCACCCGATGACATGTTCGCTGATTTTAGAGAGAGGAAGGGAGAGACAGCGATGTGAGCGCGAAGCGTCGCTCAGTTGCCTCCCTTGCACGCCCCGAATGGGCCGATGCGCCAGGCAGTTGAGCCGCCTGGCCAGGCCGAGGCTGGGTTCCAGTTCTAGGTCACACAGCTGTAAGAGTCAGCACTGAGGACGGAGGCTCAGAGGCAGTGGAGACGCCTGAACCTGTGGGGCTCAGCCATGGTTACGTCCCTTTAATGCGTCTCCTCTTCCTCCAGATGCCCATGACTGCGGACGCGCTTATGGACTGTACGCAGGTGAGTGGAGGGATATTCCAGGTCCTCCGTGGTCCTGATTTCACCCGTTGTCTCTACAATTGCGTCCTGGGAGCTTGGGGACCCTGAAGAAACCCGGGTTTGTAAACCCAGGTTATACGGAGTGGTGCCTATTGCTAGTAACCAATACGATGAGGTATAAAAGATTGTTCCAGACATAGGTCCCAGAATGTGCTGATGCTAGGAGGTGAGGCTGAACTTGTTTGGGGACCTGCAGGTATCCTTTCTCCCTTCTCAGGAGACAGAAAGGAGAATGGAGAGAAGGTGGGATGGTGTCAGGCCTGGATTGGCTCCCTGAGAAGTTGGCTCTCTGTTCTGGAGGTGATGGAAGAAATAGGAGGTTTGGAGCTGAGGAGGGGGTGACCGGAATGAGGTCAGGCTCCCTGTGGCTGCAGCCCAGTGAACAGACTGTAAGTGTGGGGAGGTGATAGGAACAGTAGGGAAGAGGTGACTGTAATACCTCAGGTGAGTGGTGGTGGTTTTACCAGTGTGGTGGCCGTAGAGGTGGTGGAACTGGTTGTTTTAATTAGGGCCGCCCAGAATTTCAGATTTCAAGGAAGAGAGAAAGGTAGGAGTTAGGGGTGATTCAAAAGTTTCGGGGGTTGGCTGCTAGAAAAATGGACACTCCATTAACCAGAATAGTAAGATTAACTGTTGTTGAGCTATCAGTTCTGTTTTGGGCTATCTTAAGAGTCTGAGATGCTGAGCTGCCTGGCTTGTTCAGTGATTGGAGCATCATCCTGTGCACCAAAAGACTAGGTTCGATTCCCAGTCAGGGCACATATTACCTAAGTTGTGGGTCTGATCCCTGGTTGGGATGTGTATGGGAGTCAATAGATCAGTGTTTCTCTCTTACATTGATGTTTCTCCCCACCCCCTTCTTCTTTCTCTAAAATCAATAAATGTATCCTTGGGTGAGGATAGAGAAAAAGAGTCTGAGATGTTTCAAAGAACAATTTGTGGAGAGTAGATGACCACACTGGTCTAGAACTCTTAGGAAGTGTTCAGTATAGAGACATCCAAAAGGTGACAGCCAGTGTCTGCACTGGGGTATAGCTGAGGATCACTATTAGGAGTTGGATCCTGGTCATCGAGGTGATGATATTAGCAGCCTGGCACAGGACAGTAGGGGCTGTGACTGGGTCTCATGCTTGGTTACCTGGATGGGGTGGTGGGCGTAACAAGCACAGCTGAGAGAGGTGGCTGTGAGAAGGGTCTGGGAGAATAGATGGTCTGTCAGGTGGCCAGGGTTTCCAGGGGAAGCAGAGGCATAAGAGAAATGTGAAAGCAGAAGAGTGATTCAGACAAGATGACCCCGAGGCCCCGATTATTGCTTATTTAAGCTTTGGACTCGCCAGGATTTTTTTTTCCTCCGGGATTTTTGTTATGACCCTTGGTGTATCTTGGATATTTCAGTCACTCTGGAAGATTAGTACAAGGGTACAGGTCACCATCTGGGACAGTCACAGGGCCTGGGGTAGAGGACCTCTGGGGCTGGGCTTTCCATGATGGTGAGGTGGAGAGAAGAAGGCTGTGACTGGAGAGGGGACATCAGGTGTAGCACCAGTGTAGAAGGGCTGTGGGTCCCTGAGATCTGAGGTGGTTCTCAGTGGCTGAGACTGAAGCAAGGGGCAGAATTAGGCAGGGAGGCTTTCAGAGCAGATTTTGTCCCCTCTGGTAGTGGGGACGATTGGGAGTCTAGGCACCGTGTGCTGAGGGACATACAGGAAGGCCAAGGAGATGCCTGTGGTGCAGGCAAGAGGGTGTAAGTGGTTGCCGGAGTTAGACTGAGAGAGAAGTGTGGGAGAAAGAGTGACTTGGAGAGAATGTAAACTGCAGGACCGTCAGGCCATGGCATTGAGGGCATATGTCCTAATGCCAGGCTGTTTGGATGGCTTCTTCCTGCCTGTGTGCCTGAAGTTGCTGTGGGCAAACAGTGACTGTGATACTGTGAGAAGACAGTAGGTATCTGTGACACCAGGGTCTGGTGTCTGCTCTAAGGTGGGGAGATGGATAGGAGGGTGAGCAGGGGATGGATGTCTGGGTGGGTGAACTTGGGGTCCTGAGAGAGAAGCTGATCATGGAATGATCTGTCCCTATGATGGCAGGGCTGTGTAACCTTTGAGGATGTGGACATTTTCTTCTCGCAAGAGGAGTGGGGACTCCTTGATGAGACTCAGAGACACCTGTACCTCGATGTGATGCTGGAGATCTTGGCACTTATAGCCTCTCTGGGTAAGGCCCTCACTCACTCCAATATCCTGGTCCTTGTCTGTCCTCTTCCTCTTTCCCCCAGAGGTAGCCTTGCCCTTCCCATAGTCAGACCATGGGCTCTGCTAACTTTCTCCCTTTCTCGGCACATGCGCTGTGGCTGCCAGTGTCGAGCTGTGTGCACTGCCCTAAGTAGCCCCAAATCCTTTTGCCCCAGGCTTGCAGGGAACGACCTGGGGTTCAGGAGTCAAGCAGTCAGCCTAACGCAGCTTACTTTGTTTGCCCTCTTACAGGAGAATGACTGTGTCCAGATCCATGGCACCTTGTGTTTCAAGTTCTAGTTGAGTCTGTAATTTTTTTTTTTTTAATCCTTACCTAAGGATATGTAAGGATATGTTTAGAGAGAGGAAGGGAGAGAGAAAGAAAGAGAAACATTGATCAGTTGCCTCCCCTGTGCACCCTGACCAGGGATCAAATCCACAACCTAGGTGTGTGCCCTGACCTGGAATCGAACCTGCAGCCTTTTTGGTGTACAGGATGATGCTCCAATCAAGTGAGCCACCTGGCCAGGGCTAGTCTGTAAGTTTAATAACATTGATACTATGTATAGGGTCCACCAGAGGTATCCTTTAATTTTTCCAAATTTAAGAGCAGGCACAGTTGGGTTGTAGGATGGAGAAACCATGAGAATAACCCCTTTATTTATTAGATATTATATAATAAGTTTTAATCCTTGAAGGCCCTGCTTTCACTTACATTGGGCCATAGTAACTATTTTAACTGGGTGAACTGTAGGGTACCATTTTATTAAACCGGTTTGTTTCAATGACTTATGTTAATTTAAATTTATTATTCACTATGTTAGAGCATTTGTACTCAATACAGGATACTGTCGAGTTAAGGATGCTACAGCTTTGGGAAATTTAGGAAAGGCTACATTTCAAGTGAGGCATATCTATTTTTCTCTGTTTTATATTTAGTTACTTTTCTAAGAGTATAGGAATACATTGAGTAAAAATACTGGGACTCCCAGGTATAATTTGAACCCCAGTAATGTTTAAATCTATGAAATTTGGTCATTGGTGCCTTTTAGTAAATGTTAATGTAACAGAAGCCCTGGGCTGCTCCGATTGAAACAGAACCCACGGGCTGTTTAGTTAGGGGCCCGACTGCCCGCCGCCAGAATCATAACTCTGAATACCAGAGTTTGGTGAAAAGAAAAAGAATTGTTTATTTACACAAAGTCCTGCCTCCCCCTCCCAGACCTGGCCAGTCTTACGGAAGTCAGAGACACCGTTTCCCTACTTCCCAGGCACAGTTCAGCTTTACCAGCAGCTGCCAATCACTCAGTTCTGATTGGGGAGGTCCTTTCTGTGCTGTGGTGCCCTCCAGCTCTCAATGCAGGACCGCCTGGATTCTCAGCCTCCTTGGAAACTGCCTTCTTCCTGCAAACCACATGGATCTCCTCTCCTTCTCAAAACCGCCTGGCGAGAGCTTCTTCTTAAAGCAGCCTGGAGACCCCTGCTCCAAGCCAGATGGAGGGAGCCGACAAGAGCCAGAGAGTGAGGGCATGAGGGCCAGAGAGAGCCTGAGAGAGAGAGCCTCCTAGAGCCACAGCCAGCCCAAAGATCTCCGCAGCTCCTTCTCTCTTCCTCCCTGCCTCCTCTCTCTCCCTGCATCCTCTCACGCAGTGGGTGTTGCAAAACAGTTCGGACCATTCACAGAACCCTCCGTAGGCTCTGTCTGCTTCTTCCCTACCAGCCCACAGTCCAAGATCCCTCCCATCTTCCTGAGTCTTGGAAGTAAAGCGGATCTTTGCAACAATGTATCCAGCCACTAGCTCCAGGCATGCAAGGGCATCCTGAAAGCTGCTTCCTGCTGCCTATCTCCCAGCCGCAAACTCTGGGGTTTGTTTTTGGACTCCCCTGTTTCTGTAACATTAAAAGTTGTTTATTTATTTATTTACTTATTTTCAAACCACATTATTGAGGTATGAATGGCATGTAAAAAGCTGTAACTGTTCCATGGATACAATCAGATGGGTTTATACCCTTAAAACCATCACCACCATGAAGGCCATAAACATATCCATTACCTCCCAAAGTTTCCTCCCATCTTCCATCCCTTCATTATTATTATGATTTTTTATTTTGTGTGAGTGCATGGTAAGAATACTTAACATAAGATTACCCTCTTAGCAAAAAAAACTCTTCGTTTTTATTTTTTCTATTGTTTTTCTAGTCTCTTTTTTATTTACTTCCACTTTGATCTTTTCCCCTTCCTTCTGCTAGCATTGGGCTTGGTTTGTTATTTTTCTCTACTTCCTTGAGGTGTGAGGGTAGAGTATTTAAGATCATTCTTTTTTTTTAAATATTTTTTAAATTCTCACCCAAGGATATATATATTTTTTAATCTATTTTTTATTGTTTTTCCATTATAGTTGTCCCATTTTCCCCCCTTTGCTCTCTCCTTCTCTACCCACCTCCCCCCCCTTGATATTTTTTATTATTTTTTGAGAGAGAGAGAAACATCAACGCGAGAGAGAAACATTGATTGGTTGCCTGCCATATACACCCCTTTTGATTTCATCTTTGATTCATTGTTCAAGAGTGTGTTGTTTAATTTTTGCATAGCTTTGGTGAATTTTCTAATTCTCCTATTATTAATTTTTACTTTTATCACATTTTGGTCAGAAAAGCTACTTGGGATGATTTCAGGGCATGTCTGTTAGTTCCCTTTGGTCTATAGTGTGGTTCAAGTCTGCTGTCTCCCCGGCAATCAAGGTTTTATAAGATATCAAAACATCATATTATACAGAAAGTTAAACAAAAATGATGAAGCAGTGGCTGCCGTGGCTCAGTGGTTTGAGTGCTGGCCTGCAAACCGAAAGGTCTCTTGTTCGATTCCTGGTCAGGGCACATGCCTGGGTTCTAGGCCAGATCCCTGGTTGGGGGCATGCAAGAGGCAACCAATTGACGTAACTCTCATACATCGATGTTTCTTTCCCTCTCTTTTTTCCCTCCCTACCACTCTCTCTAAAAATAAATAAATAAAATATTAAAAAAAAAAACAAAAACGATTAATATTCTCCCATTACAGTCAGCATGACTTACCAGCATTTTGCTTCTTTCAGTTTGTTGGCATACGACAGAGAGTGAAGAGACACCTTCTGAGCAGAGTGTTTCTGTAGAAGTTTTGTCATGGGTGGGTCCATCCACCCGGAAGACTCACCCCTGTGAGAAGTGTGTCCCAATCCTGAAAGACATTTTGCACCTGGCTAACCTACATGGGCACAAACCATACTTGGTTGGGGCATGTGCAAACTTACACCAGCTTCAGAAGCATTTCAGTGCAGAGAAAAGACATATGGATAGGGCACTGTTTGTAAAGAACTGCATATTCCATGTGTCAGGGAATCCCCTCACCCATAGGAAGGTTGGAAAAGAGTTCCCAGCCACATTGGACCTTCTCCAGCACCAGATCATTTCCAATAGTGAGAAGCCAAATAAAGTCTCCAAGAATGGGGTGTCACTTCATGGTACAAAACATCATTACAAGTTGCATGAATGTGGGAGAGCTTCTGGCCACAAACACAGTCTTATTTACCACCTGAGAGCCTCCACTAGAAAGAGGGATTCTGAGTCTAGCATATATGGGAAAGCCTTCTTTTGTAAGTATTCACTTGTTCAGCTTCAGAGAGTCCTCACTGGAGAAAGGCCTTTTGAGTGCAGTGAATGTGGGAAATCTTTTAGGCAAAGAGCCACTCTTATCATACACCAGAGAGTTCACACTGGAGAAAGGCCTTATAAGTGTGGCGAATGTGGGAAATCCTTTAGTCAGTGCTCCAACCTTACTGAACACTGCAGAATTCACAGTGGAGAAAGGCCTTTTGAATGTGAGGAATGTGGGAAATCTTTTGGGTGCAAATCCAATCTGGTTCGGCACCAGAGAATCCACACTGGAGAAAGACCTTATGAGTGCAACGAATGTGGAAAATTCTTTAGACAAAGCTTCACCCTTGTTCAACACCAGAGAATTCACACCACAGCAAGTCCGTATGTGTGTGTTCAGTGTGGGAAATCCTTTAACCAAAGAGCCACTCTTGTTAGACACCAGAAAGTTCACACTAGTGAAAGGCTTTATGAGTGCAGGGAATGTGGAAAAACCTTTGGATCTAAGTCCAAACTTGATCGGCACAACAGAAGTCACACGGGAGAAAGGCCTTATGAGTGTGGTGAATGTGGGAAATCTTTCAGACAAAGCTACACCCTTGTTGAACACCAACGGATTCACAGTAGAACAAGGCCTTTTGAGTGTGGCCAGTGTGGGAAGTCCTTTAGCAGAAGAGCCACCTTCACTAAACACCTGACAGTTCACACTGGAGAAAGGCCGTATAAGTGTGGTGAATGTGGGAAATGCTTTAGTCGAAGCTCCAGCCTCATTCAGCACTGCAGTATTCACACTGGTGCAAGGCCTTATGAGTGTGGCCAGTGCGGGAAATCCTTTAGACAAAAGTGTGTTCTCATTCAGCACCAGGTAGTTCACACTGGAGAAAGGCCCTATAAATGCAGCAAATGTGCCAAAGCCTTTAGCCAACGCTCCAGCCTCAATCTCCACCAAAAATTCCACACCATGGAGAGGCCTCATGAACACAGGAAGTATGGAAGATACTCCAGCATCTAATGTTGTTTAGCACTAGGAAGTCCACACTTGAGAAGAGCCTTAGACCTGAAGGAAATGTGTTGACTCCTTGTTCACTCTAACGACATGTGGCAGATTTTGTGAGGGAGCTATCTGCCTGAACTTCAACCTCATACTTCCACACATCCAGAGGGTTGATATTCTCCATGAGTTTCCAGCATGTGTGAGGCTTATGGGAGCCACAGAGCAGATTCTAAACTCCCAGGGCCCTTACCAGTTACATCGCTGCCTGTTTCTCTGGTAGAAGTTGTCTCTCATCTCTACAGCCTTGCACAGTGTTACATCGGTCATGGCATATGCCGAAGGCAAGGGACACGTCTGTGCTTTCTCCCATTCTCTGGGGGGAAATCTTAAGTAGTTTGTGCCCTTACCTTGGGTTCCCTTTTCTGTTGATTTAAGTGTGAAGTTGACTCAGTTTGGGCCACAAATGGGTTCTGCTGGAGGCTAGAAGGGAAGGTTACCTTTTTCATGGAAAATTTTGGTCTCTCCTGATAGTTCTTTATCTTTCCAGCCTCCAAGTCACCAACCAATAACTGTCTGCTTCCCATTGCTCTGTTTTGTGCAATAATAAAGGCTTATTATTGAATCTACCTTGAATCTTGGGGGTTCTCTTCACTGTGTGGGGTGGGCGGAAAACAGAATTGGGCTTGGTTTGTATGAAGGGCTAGACTGCTTAAATTTTTTAAAAATTATCAATTACAGTTTACATTCAATATTATTTTGTATTACTTTTAAGTGTACAGCAAAGTGGTTACATAATTGTATACTTTATAAAGTGTTGCCTCTGATATTTCCAGTGACCAACAAGGCATCATACATATTATTACAATATTATTGACTATATTCCTTATGCTGTACTTTGCATCCCTGTGACTACTTTTTAGCTACAAATTTGTACCTCTCAGTCTCTTCACCTTTTTCACCCAGCTTCCCAACCTACCTCCCCTCTGGCAACCATCAGTCTTTTCTCTGTATTTATGAGTCTTAGTCTGTTTTTTTTTTTAATTTCAGTTACATTTTATTTTTTAAATTATTTTATGAATTATGCTCTTACGGTTGTCCCAAAATTTTCCCCTTTGCCCCCTCCACACTGCACCGCCCAACTCCCTCAGGCAATCCAACATTTGTTCATGCCCATGGTTCATGTGTATAAATTCTTTGGCTACTCTTATTTCCTATCCTGTACTTTACATCCCCAAGGCTATTCTGTAACTACCTATTTGTACTTCTAAATGCCCTCACCTCTTCACCCATTCTCCGACACCCTCTCCCATCTGGAAACCATCAAAACACTCTCTGTATCCATGATTCTTTGTCCTTGTTTGCTTAGTTTGTTTTTTAGATTCAATCGTTGATAGATTTGTACTTGTTGCCATTTTATCATTAATAGTTTTGATCTTTTTCTTTCTTAATCCCTTTAACATTTTATGTAATAATGATTGGTGATGATGAACTCCTTTAGTTTTTTCTTGTCTGGGAAGCTCTTTATCAGCTCTTCAATTCTAAATGATATCTTTGCTGGCTAGAGCAATCTTGGCTGTAGGTCCCTGCTTTTCATGACTTTGAATATTTCTTGCCAATCCCTTCTAGCCTACCAAAATTTCTTTTGAAAAATTAGCTGACAGTCTTATGGGAGTTCCCCTGTGGGTAACTAACTGCTTTTCTCTTGTTGCTTTTAAGATTCTCTTTTTATCTTTAAACTTTAGCATTTTAATTATGATGTGCCTTGGCGTGGGCCTCTTTGCATTCATCTTGTTTGGGACTCTCTGTGCTTCATAATTATTTTGAGATTCATCAGTGTTGTTTATGTGACTAGTTATTCTTTTTATTGTTTAGTATTCTTGCCTATGGATATGCCACTCTTTATTCATTCATTCCTCTGTTAATGGGCAGTTGGAGTGTTTCCGGTTTAGTCCTATAAGAAGTAAAGCTGGACATGGGCATATAATTCTTTATATAAATGTGTTTTCTCTTGTGCCAATACTTCAAAAGATGTAAATGTTTTCATATTTAAGAAACTGCCAAACTGACTTAAATTGGTTGTACTCATCTGTGTTCCCACATATCCATGTAGTAATATTAGTTATAATGAATAATAGTAATGTCATACATTTTCTTGTACACTGCATTCCTGACTCAGGAAAAATGGGATATTTCTTCTCCTTTGAAATTACTATTTCGCATCCCACCCTTTCCCACATTCTCCATTCATTTATGCATCCTCCTCTTCATCCATTAGATTCTCAAAGGCATTTCCTTGCACTATGTCTCCCTGACCTTTATGTTCCCAAAATATCATTATAATATTTGACCTTGCCTGTCCTACATCTGACTGCAGAAGCAGCAGAAGCCATCAAATGAATGGATTGGCTGCTCTGCCAGCCAGTGTCTGTGTTCAGCCTCAGCTCAGATCCTGAGTCTATTCCAAATGTTCCCCTATCTCCTCAATCCAATGTCAACCCTTGAACATTTCAAATGCACCTTGAACTCGTCATGAGTAACAGGATGTCACCATCTTGTCTCCTATTCCAACATCCTCAGTTTCAGTAAATAGTCTTACCATCCAAATAAGTTTGAAATCTAGGTTCAGTTTTTGGCCATAATATTCCACACAGAGCTGAGAAATTGTGACTACATGACAGAAGTCCACACTGATGTCTGAATGTTTCTCTTTCATGGGTCCTAATGTTATTAATACTTTAATTCAATACCAATTTTCCATACATATTTTATCTGTTGTGTCTGCATGCAGTGATGATGATTGGGTGGTTGATTATTTTATGAGCTGTTGAAACATTTGGATCCTACTTCTATTGTTACTACTACATTTATTAGCTAGAAATCCTATATAAGGAATTTTCTGCAATGTTCTATATGGTTACCTCAAAATACAGCCTGTACAGAAAAAGAAGGAAAGAACTTGATACTTTCACTCTAATTAGCAATTTCCCAAATAATTATTTGGATCATGGACATCATCCTCAAACAGTGACAAAATGTCTATCTCGGGGGTGAAACTGTCCCCTTGGCACACAGGCTCAGATTGTGACCATGGCAGCCACTGTCTTAGTAGGAAAAAAGCATTTGGTAAGCCACTCTTCACATAAATCTTAAGATTTTAAAATAAGTTGTATCTATCTTAGTCCATTCAGGCTGCTATAAGAATATACCCTAGACTGGGTGGCTTATAAGCAACAGAAATTTACTTACAGTTCTGGAGGCTGAATATCCAGGATCAAGTGTCAGGAGATTTGGCGTCTGGTGAGAGACCTCTTCCAGGTTCATTGACAACCCAACAGCCTCTTTCTCTGTGTGTCGGTACCTGGAGGAAGAGGCAAGAGGATTTTTTTGGGTTTCTTGTAAGGACATCACACGCCACTGCAGGGGGCCCAGATGGGATTGGTGCCCAAGGATGGAGCTCAGCTAAGCAGGATTAGAGCCCAGAGAGAGAGGAGGGATCCCCAGTTGGAGGAGTACACAAAGAGCATGAAGGGATTTCACTGGTGCTTCGAAATGTCACTAGGTCAAGGGGATGATGAAAAAGGGAAATTATGTCAAGGGCCCACCTGATCACATGGGTGCAGGTGGTTACCTGGGTGGGGTGCTCACAGCCTCTCGTGGGGATGCTGAGGCAGCAGGAAAAGATGGTTTTTATAATTCGCAATAGTGTGTCCATTGCTGCGTTAGGAGCATCTGAACTAACAAGAGGCAGAAAACACAACGGGGGCATTCCCTTACAGAACACCCAAAGGCCCTCCTTTCTCGGAGCCTCTGCAAGCCCCTTCCCAGCTTCCCTCCCCAGTGTTCCCGAGGCTCAGCTCCTAGAAGGGGCAAAGAATCCGCCGCTTGGTCCGATGCCGGGAAAAACTACATTACCCAGAAGGCTATGCTCCGCGGGTCTGCAGCGATGCGCGCCAGACCAATGAGATTAACGGAAGGGGCGTTCCTGGCCCTGTTGGCAGGGGTGGGACTTCCGGCACATCTGGGTAGGTGTCCGAAAGTAGCGAGGTGCGTCTGTGAGCCCCGCAACGGGGTCAGGGCAGCGAGGCCGCCTGGCCAGCGCCTTCGTGGGACCTGGGGGACGGTCGGCGGAGCCCGTCCGATGGCGTCGGCGCGGGTAAGTGGACGGAGCCCCAGGCCGCTCGCCCTCTGCGGACGGCGGGGTCCGGTGACGTCTCGGAACCCCGGGATGGGGACCCTCGGCTCCGGGTCGCGGTCCAGGCCAAGGGCTACGTGGGGTCGGGTCCCGTTTCTTCCCCCAAGGGGATGCCGAGTGGAAGGGACACGCGGCGTCTGGAACCCCCGGGACCCCACGCCGTGCGCATCGTGCCGCGGAGCCCTCCTCGTGGGTCCGGCTGCGCGCCGCGTCAAGGCTGTGACCTTGCGCAAGCCCTTCGCCCTGAGCTTGGTTTCTCGGGTATAAAATAGCAGGAACACCGAGGGTTTCTCGTCCGAACTGAGGCAGCGGGACAGGACACGCGGGTGATGTGCGCCCAGGGTCCAGCGCGGGCCAGCGGTTCCCCGACAAACGAAGCTGCGTGAAGGGGAGGCAGGAGGGGCGTCTTTGAATGGCGGCCGCGCGACGGCAGAAAAGGTGACACGCAGCTGGGAGCCAGGAGGCCACGCAGTTTACCTTCCGGCTGCGAGCGGGCGGAACTGGCGTCCCAGCGGCGCAGTGAACCCGTTTTCCTGCTCAGGACATTCAGTCGGATTTGAAAAGCGAGCCCATTGGAGTGCTTAGTAACGTTAGTGTGCAGGAGTGTGCCGTTCTCCGGGCACAAACGCACGGGTGGTAACTGGCAGACACCCCGAGTGTCCCCATCAGATCCCTGTCGGGACCTGTCTTCTTGTTAATTTCCTGTCCACGGGCTTCCTCCCTCGCTTTATGCCAGAGTCACTCCAGTGTGCCTTCCGGAAAGAGGTCTTCCCTGTTGCCCCATCTAAGGGGGACTGTAATCTCTTCAGTTTCCTCCGTTTTCTTGTCTTCGGCATTTTTAGGGCCTTCCAATGTTTTCTTACTCACTTATTTAGCTGCCTCATTAGGCTGTGTTTCTGGCCTGGGCCGTAAGTTCCTGTCGCTGCTCCATGCCAGGACTAGAACCGCCTGGGCTTGTAGAAGGTACTGGATAAACGGCTGAATGAATGAATGGGTCTCCCCGTCAGGGGAGGGAGAAAGAGAGGGAGAGAAACATCAACGTGTGGTTGCCTCTGTCACATCTCCAACTGGGGACCTGGCCCTCAACCCAGGCGTGTGCCTCGACTGGGAATCAAACCGGCAACGCCCTGGTTCACAGATGGGCACTCAATCCACAGAGTCACACCAGCCACGGCTCCCATCACTCTTATAATCAATGAAAACTGCCCAGTGTGGCCTGCAGGGTTCTCCTGGATGTGCCCCTGGGGCTACCTCTGCTCTTCTTCCCTTCCCTTCTTCTCTTGCTCAGGGCACCCACCCAGGCCATCTGGAACTTGCCAAAGCCCTGCTCACTGGGCAGTCTTTGCACTTGCATTGCTCTTTCTCTGGGGCTCGGTCCCCAGGTCTCTGCATCCTTCCTGTGCATCAGTGTCGCCTGTTAGGATAGCCTTTTCCTGGCTGTTTGAGTTCTAGTTAAGGTACCCCTGGCTCCAACCTGGCCCCAGCTCTTCACCATCTTTTGTCGGATGTTTAAATCCTGCTTCTGCTCCTTACCTGTGAGATTGTGGGTGAGTTTCTAGAGCTGCCCGAGCCCCAGGCCACTGACTGTGACATGAAGGTGATGATGGCACTTACCTCATGGGCCGTGGGAGGATTAGGAAAAGTCACAAAGTACACTGAACACTAACCTGTGCAGGTCCTGCAGTGTTTGCCGTGCGAACGTTTCCTCCTTAGTTCTCAAAACTGCCTGGTGAGGCGGGGAATATTGCTGCACTGATGGGGAAATCGAGCCTTGCTGTGACCCGCACAGCTTGATGTCGAAACCTAAGGTATCAGAGAGGGGTCCCGACCTGGAGATTAAAAGACAAACGCAGACACAAGATTAATGCAAAGCGGGGGTCAGGTGGTCCATTGCCCTTGGATGGAGAGACAATGACCCCAGCCTGAGTCCACCAAGTTTATTTGTAATGTTCCATCACAGCAGCTACTGACATCAGCAGTCAGGAGGTAAAACTAACAAGTGAAACTTCTAAGAAACGAAACTGATGAGAAACTCCCGAGAAAGCTGTAGGCAGAGTGTTCTCAGATATCTTGTAAGCAGCTTCTGCTCTAATCTAATGGACCGGATGTTCCCTGCTCCTGCTTTGTTTCCAGCTCCCAGGGCTCCAGCTTTCGTTATCAAAAGGCTACATGTTGCAGACGTGTTCAGTCAGGCAAGACCTTGCAAGTACCTGACCCATCAGCAAATGTAGACAATCAGGCAAGACCTTGCAAATACCTGGTCCTGGCCAAGCGAGTTCGCCTTCATTTTGTAACTTCAGCTTTCACCGTCCCCTACAGAAACTTAGAGAAATGATGTGATGTCCTCCCTGGTTCAGAGTCAGGAGTTTGATTCAGTCCCGGGAGTCTGGCACCAAAGCCTGGGACAATCTCTACCCCAGCATGTGAAGCCTTCCCCTGGGGCAGGTGGGCGGCAAGGACCTAGGAGGCTCAGCTGCTGCTGTTTCCATTGTTGAAATTAGCATCATGGTCATTTCCACCAGAATGCTCCCCATCTGTGCCACAGTCCTCATGGGAACAGCACTGTCTGCGTCGTCTCCAGTGGGTTCCCCAGGGCAGGCTTTTCTCTCAGCCGCAGCTGCCCTGTGCCCAAAGTGACAGCCTCTGTTCCCATGCCCCTCCCCCCCCCCGCCCGCCTGCAGCAGTCTGGGAGTTTCCCGTGATAGCAGGGAGTGTCAAGCCGAGCTCCATTTGGCCTTGATCAGCCCCCAGACTCACAGCTGCAAGATAAACAACTGAATTCAATAGTTTATCTTTTTCTTCCCCATATAAAACAGCCCCTCCTTCCCTAGGAACCCGGAGTTGGGCCATTCGTGGCACGGCTTCCTCCCGCTTGCTAATTCCCTCAAATAAACTTCTTTTTGTCTGTTCGCTGCCTCCTCATGGTTCTCTGAGTGACTCTGTTCTTACACAAAGGCCCTTCTTCTCCCCCTTTGCACCCAGCACAGAACTTGGCCCTTAGAAGACCTTGGTGATCCAGGCCTGGGTCTCTCAGCACCTTTGCCAGTGACTGAGTGAGGGGCTCTGATCTCACCCAACAACCCCAACGCGCATGAGACTAATGTGTTTGACTTTCTAGGCACCAGTGACCTTCAAGGATGTGTCTGTGACCTTCAGCCGGGAGGAATGGGAGTTGCTGGACCCGGTTCAGAGGACCCTGTACCAGGAGGTGATGCTGGAAATCTGCAGTCTCCTGGTCTCGCTGGGTAAGTGCTCATTTCTTATCCTTGTGGGGACCCCGATGTCTATTTCTGGCGGGTCAAGAAGGTCCCAGAAGCCACCTTCTCTTTTCCCCACAGCCCCTGCAGTTTCCTGGCTCCTCCTCCTCCTGCCTGGTCTGCCTGTGTCTGCTTCAGGGATCGCTGGCATGGAAATATGTCTTTCTGAACCCTCACTCTCACCCCAGTGCCCAGCATGCTCAGGCTTCAGTCTGAGGTCTGTATTCTGGATTCCACAGGAGGGGAGGTCACTGGCCCAGCCTGGTTGGATCAGGTGTCCCCAGTTAGCAAGGCCCTGGGTGATGGGCTGTTCTCAGAAGACAGGGTGAGTCGGGCAGACTCCCACATGGCATTTGTCATCAGTGCCAGCCAGGAGTCCTCTGAACACCACAATCTCGGTATTGCGGCCCCTGGTGTCTACATGACAATCATGTCTCCTGAGACCCGACCGTGCAGGAGATGGTTTAGAACAGCAGATCCCAACCCAGGGACCAGCTTGTCCCTGGGCGGACGGGCTGGAGGTGGGTAATAGGAGGTGGAGCTCCCACAGGCTTTGCTTGCCTGCCGCCCAGTTCCCAGCAGGCCAGAGGCCAGTGCTGGTCTGCAGCCCATGGGTTGGGGCTCCTGATTTAGAAGGTGTGTGGGAACGTCACGGTGGACACCCCGAGAAAGCCAGTCCCTTCACCTTCTCTGTCTGGCATGCTGGTTGTTGTCAAAAGAAAGTCTCACTGGTGCCGAGTCTTCCCTGCCCCCCAACTGTGACTAATGACTCTCCTCAACAGAGCGAGCCACCGCCGGCTCACAGCTCTGAGCGTCTACACGAGCTCACTGGGACTTCATGGCACTGTTTTTTATTTCATTTCATTGCTGTGTTTTGATGGTGACCTTCTGTTGTGGGATGTGAATTCGACTTTCTCATTTGCCAGAGAAAAACAGGGTTCCTTTTAGAATAAAATACCGAAGAACAATATAAAGTGGGTTGGTTTGACGAGAAACCTTCAGTAATGATGGCACACTGTGGGTGTTAGGAAGGGGACATCATTCTAGGGTGAATTGTGATGAGTTGTAGAAGAAAAACAGGATTTAGGAGTATGTAGCCAGGGGTCATAACCTGTCTTGGATGCTTGAAGAAAGGCATCTGAGGAGGTGACTCAGAGGCTAAGAGCTAAGTGGGAGGGGCGGTGAAGGAGGGGTTCCAGGTGGAGGAACCAACTTGAGAAGCTGCCCTGCAGTGGGAGTGAGCTCAGCTGGCAGAGCCAGGGGACATCTGCATCACCTTTGGTCCCGCCCCCTCCCTGAGGTCGGTGCCAGGCACCTAGCACATGTCGCTGACCGTGCCTGAGACCTGTGTGAATGGACACCCATGCCTCAGTCATGGACTTCTACACGGAACCGTCCGGTCTCCGCTGAGATGTACTTGGCAGCATGTAAGGGAATGGCGTGAAGGTTCTCTCTGCTCCCCTCCCTGGACCGGCACCTGCGCGCCCGGGCAGGGTCGTAGGGGGCCGCGGCAGTGACGGAGGCAGCGGGCCCTTGCTCAGCCCTCTGCTCCAACACAGGATTCCCAGCTTCCTCTTCAGAATGAGGATCCAGCCCCGGGTTCCCTGCCTACCCCAGATGACTGACGATCAGGGGGGCCATTCACCGACTGACTTCCACAAGCAGTTTTCAGCCCTCTCGGGGCACCCACACTCCAGGGGGTTTCTCAGAAACGGGTGCCTCTGCCTCACCCCAAGAGCTGGGGTTTCTCCTGGTGGAGGCTGGAATCAGGGATCCCCAGGCAGTTCTGAAGAACCAGGGGTTTAAGAGAGTTAGATGGGCCCACCGTCCCGGTGCCCTGTGGCTGTGTGGGACAGTGGCACGCACCTGAACCGCATCGGCTTCTATGGTGAAGTCCAAGGGCAGTGCTGTTGCGGGACGGACGCAGCGCCCTCCACAGCAGGTGCAGCCCAGGAGTGGGATTTGTCCCCTTGGTCTTCACTTTGGGAGCAGCTTCTTTCATTTTCGTCCCTGTCCTGAAGTCCCAGATACGACGGAGGGGTTTCCCCCTTCTCTGCAAAACACCCATATCTGATGCTTTCTCCATCCACAGGGCATCCGATTCCCAGGCCAGAGCTGGTCCACCTGCTGGAGCACAGGAAGGGGCTGTGCGTGGTGAGGAAAGGCCTCGCACGGAGCACCCGTCCAGGTAGGAGCCAGCGGGTGGCGGTCACGGCAGCCTCGGGCACACCACTGCTTCTGAACTCCTCTGTGAAACTCTGTGCCCTCCTGGGGCTTCTGTTGTTTCTCTCACGTCAAGGTTCGGTGTGCCTCAGCATGTTTGCCATGAGCCACACCGTTAGAGAGACTCTAATGTCACAGAGTAGCAGTGAGGTTACTCCAGCCACTTGCAGCTGGAGCAGGAGAGACGCGGCAGGGAGCAGTGACAACGGGAGGGCACGTATGCTGCACTTCACGCATCCCACTGACAACATCTGGGCACCTGGTCACACTGGCGCTCAGGACTGGGGACTGCAGGTAGCAGCGTGCTCTGGGATCACAGCCAGTGGCTGGGCCCATGTCGGCTCGGCCTGCTCTCGGAAGGCTAGTGGTGACGGTCCCTGTATGACTGGGCGGCTGAAGGCTGTGCTGAGATGTCAGTACAGTGCCTGGCCTGGAGGGGAGGTAACAAAATTTAGCTCTTAGTGGATCCATGTAATGACACAAATCATGAGTGATAGGGATTCCGCACATTCCTTCCTGGACCCAGAGGAAAGGGGGCCTTTCTTCCCCCAGAAAGGATGATCTGCACTGTATGCACTGTTTCCCACTCTTCCCCGCCTCTATCCATTCGTCCATCATCCTGTCGGTCCATCAGAAGCTTAGAAGCCACACCTTGCACTGCATCTTCTTGCCTACCTCACCCCAAGAAACAGCAAGGTGATGTTTGGTCCACATCTGTGCTGTGAGTGTGGCTGGACCCAGCCGTGGTGAGCCATAGTGTGTCCTCCCTGGTGGCCCTGAGGCCGCTCAGCCAGCCTGTGAGTATCTGCGGCCAGCCCCACTGCAGCCTCCGTTCCAGGTGCCGCCCCAGCCTCCGTTAAGTGTCTCAGAGGCTCATCCTGCCTTAGAAGACACCCCTGAGCATGCCCGCTCCTCCCCACCCCTGTTCAGAGAAGGGCCTGCCATCCAAGCAGGTGACATGGGAAGCCCCTTGTCACCTCTGTCTCCATCAAGCCCTGCAGCCACTCGTCCCCACTCCTGTCCACTGGACATTTATCTGTGTCCCCGAACTCATCACCTCCACCACCTTCACCCATCATCTGTCACCTGGATGATGCCAGAGCCCCAGCAACTCTCTATCTGCTCTTCCTCCTGCTCCAGCCCCTGCGACACGCTCCAGATCCTCAGTGTCGCTGGAGTCTTAGCACACAATGTCATGTTAAAAGAACAGGCAATGTGCTTCCTGCTCCTCGATCCTCAAAGGCTCATTGGTGTCCACCTCACACCTGCGCCTTACCCTGTCCTCTGGAAGTCTTACCTGCGGTCGTGGCCAGTGGGAACTTAGTTTTTCACTTGTTGTTTCTTTTGCCTTGTCTGTTTTCATCTTCTCTGTTCAACATATAATGTGCTCAGGGTGCCTTCACTTGGGGGAAAGAAACACAAATGCTTTTAGATCTGTGAACGTCACAGCCAACACAGACTACATATAAAGCCAAGTTCCCCGAAGGAGTTGTCTCATTTCTGGGAAATATGTAGACATTTGACTTCATACCTATTATTTAAACTCTCCTTGCCCTGGCTGGTGTGGCTCAGTGGATTGAGCTCCGGCCTGTGAACCAGAGGGTCGCCAGTTCGATTCCCAGTTAGGACACATGCCTGGGTTGCGGGCCAGGTACCCGGTTGGGGGCGCGTGAGAGGCAACTGATTGATATCTCTCGCACATCGATGTTTTGCTCTCTCCCTTCCCCTCTCTAAGACTAAATAAATAGAATCTTTTTAAAAAATTTAAACTCCTTATTTCAATTCTTTTACTTCGGAAATGTACAAGTGATGTGCACAAATCTGAAGGATTCAGCTTAAATTGTTACATATGTATGAACTGAAATGTCCTCTGCCCCAGTCAACATTTAGAGTATTTCTAGGACCATAGCAGGTTCCTGGTGCCCCAGCCTTGTCAGTAGCTCCTCCTACAGTGGTACCCACTGTCTCTGTGGGTTGGCTTTTTTCTTTTTCTTTTTTCGGTGTGTGTGTGTGTGTGTGTGTGTGTGTACGCACACGTGCCTGTGCCTTGAACAACAGACATTTATTTTCTCACAGTTCTGGAAGCTGCAAGTCTGAGATCAAGGTGTTGGCAGGGTTGGTTTCTGCTGAGGCCCGTCCTTGGCTCTTGGCTGGTGTCCCTGCTGTCATCCTCGCTGCGCAGGCCAACAGTGAGAAACATATAGGGAGGGGCAAAAGGTTCACAATTGTGAGGACACAAAACATAGTTTGTTATTCTATTATTATTTATTAATCATATTTTCTATGTGAATAATTATTAACCTACTTTTGCCCCACCCTGTATTAGTCAGGGTTCTCCAGTGACTCAACAAACAGGATATACTGTATTTTTCGCACTGTTAAGATACACCTGACCATAAGATGCACCTAGGTTTATTGGAGGAAAACAAGAAAAAAAATATTGTGTACTAAAATATTTAATAAAATATAACATAATAATATTTCAACCATGTAAAGTGAACAGCAGTCAACAGTGGTATTAAGAACCATCAGCACTGTCATTAACAAATGAAGAGAAACTTAAGGTTCAAGTACTCTTCTAATTTTCTGGGAACCCCAGGTCAGGTTATACACATCACGGTCTGTGATGCAATATTTGCTCCATAAGACGCACAGACATTTCCCCCCACTTTTGGGGGGGGGGGGGAGGAAGTGTGTCTTATGGTGCGAAAAATACGGTATGTATTTTATTTATTTTAAAGAGTTGGCTCTTGCGATTATGAGGGAGAAGCAGTTTCGAAGTCTTGCAAGGCAAGCCAGTGTGCTGGAAGAGTGGATTTTTGGAGGTGAATTCCTTCCCTCCCTGGGGATGAGGGGGGTCAGTCATAAGGCCATTAACTTGTTGGCTGAGGCCCACCCAATTGTGAAAGATAGTCTTCTTTTTCTCAAAAGTTTACTGATTTAAATGTTAATCACGCTCAAAAACTACCTCACAGCAATATCTAGACCGGTGTCTTGACTGAACAGCTCAGCGCGATACCCTGGTCAATTTGACATGTGAAACTAACACAAAGAACAAGGATGACGACCCCCAGTTTAGTGAACACTCACGTCAAGAACCGTGCTGAACACTTTTCTCCTTTACCCTCCATGGCAGCCTGGGAAACTGGGTCTCTTCATCAGTCTCTCACATGAGAAAAGTATGACTTACAGATGAAAGACGTCCATCCAAGATCAGCTCATTGGACAGAGGCCAGGGTTTAGGGGAGACCCAGGCATGCTGGCCCCAGAGCCCTCACTTTTAACTGGCACAACGATGCCTCACAGAGCAGAAGCTTGTCTCTTGTACCATTCGGCCTGCGTATCCCCTTGACCCCTCTCCTGAAACCACCCCTTGATGTCGGCTTCACCAGGTGACTGGTACCCTTTTCCTCTTTCAAGGGTGAATCTTCCCCATTTCAACCCAGTGCCCCTCTCTCTTCCTGTCAACTCTGAATTCTCCATCAGGACCCAGCTCAGGGGCACCACCCTAGGGAAGGTGACTCTTTTTCTTCTCAGTCTTGTTAGGTGCCACTTGTCGATACAGCACCAAGAGACATCGACCTTACTTCTTGGGGGCACACTCCTCCCCTGCCCCGACAGTGTCATCAAAACTGCCCTCACTCCCCTACTCTGGACTGTGAGGAGGGGTCTCCGCACTAAGTCCTGTGTCCCGTGGTCCAGCCCACTGTCCAGATTTTCCCTTTCATGGGGCCAAGGATACAAGGACCGTCGTTGGGAGACCAAGGTTATAGGGACGTCAGAACACAGCAAATTCCAGAGGTGGCATTTTTGTCCTCACGCGCCCACTGAAGTTTTGCCTATGTTTCTTCTATGTTGTGTCACTAAAAGTCTCCTTCTGTGTCCTGGATTTTTCTTCAGGTGACGGAGCCAAACTTCAGACCAGAGGGCCAAGCACCACTCAGCCGGTTTTGTGTGAGGGAGCCCAGCGAAGGCGGACTCCGGAATCATCCAGGGACTCCAAACTGGAGCCAGCCAGGGACCGGGAAGGGCTTCTGGGAGTGCGGCCAGAGACAGACCCCCACAAAGACACCCATCCTGGGAAGAGGAGCCTTGACGGTATCGGTTTGGAGACAGAGGACGGTCTGCCCTCTAGGGTATTGCAGGAAAGAGCCTCCCGGGGAGCTGTTCTCCATGAACGTGACCCACAGGGACCAGCCAAAGGCACCAGGACCCAGGCGGGACGGAACCTCTACAAGTGCAGGCAATGCGGGAAAGGCTTCAGCAGGAAGTGGTACCTTGCTCGCCACCAGCGGGTTCACACGGGGATGAAGCCCTACGAGTGCAACGCGTGCGGGAAAACCTTCAGCCAGAGCTCCACGCTCGTCCGGCACTACCTCATCCACACCGGGGACAAGCCCTACACGTGCCCAGAGTGCGGCAAGGCCTTCAAGCGCAGGTCCTACCTGGTGCAGCACCACCCGATCCACACCGGGGAGAAGCCCTACGAGTGTGCCCAGTGCGGGAAGGCCTTCAGCCACCGCTCCACCTTCATTCGGCACAAAAGGACCCACAGCCGGGAAAGGCCCTTCGCGTGCAAGGACTGCGAGAAGGCGTTCAGCAACCGGGAGCACCTGGTGCAGCACCACGCCGTGCACAGCGGGGCCAAGCGGTTCGAGTGCGGCGCCTGCGGGAAGGCCTTCCGCTGCCGCTCGGAGCTGCTGCAGCACCGGCGCGTGCACACCGGGGAGCGGCCCTACGTGTGCGCGCAGTGCGGGAAGGCCTTCCACCGCAGCACCTACCTGCTGCAGCACTCCATCATCCACACCGGGGAGAAGCCCTACAAGTGCGGCCTGTGCGGGAAGGCCTTCAAGCGCAGGTCCCACCTCCTGCAGCACCAGCGGGTCCACACCTGAGCCGAGCCGGCCTCACCCACGGCCCCTTCCTGGTCTGTCAGAGGGGATCGACATGGGAGGAAAACACCCTTCCAAGCGAAGAATGTCGGAGAGGGTGTTTTGTCGGCTCTGAAACGCACGAGTGGTCGCCTTGGCGAGGAGCCCTGGGAATGCAGTGAATGCACCTTGAGCCGCAGCTCAGCCTTCCCTCATCAGGGCGGGAGAGAAAGGAGAGAAGGTGGGTACCAGGGGGTCCCCCTCCATCAGCATCAGAGAACTTACTGGGGAGAGATGCTCGATGTAACTACTAAGGACAGCCTTAAGCCAAAGGGAAAATTCTTACTTGCCGCCTGAGAATTCATAATGGAGAAGCCACGTAATTGTCATCGCTGTGAGCAAACCTGGGACAGGTCACTTTGATACAAAGAGATCTGATCTGATCACTGAAGAGAGTGGGGGGAGGGGTGGAGAAGGAGGTTGCCCACAGCAGTTGGTGAACAGACCAGGACCAGACTGACCAAGAAGCTGAACACCTCTGGTGGGCATGGATGGGCTGGAAGGTTTAAAATAAAAGGAGGCAGAGATTGTCTCTCTGACTCTCTTTCTCGAGGATTCCTGGGTGATTGTACTACAGTTGCCTGCAGATGGTATTTGGACAGAAGGAACTCTGGGTGCAGCCGAGGATCAGGCTGGCCTGGCAAAGGGCCGCAAGATTATTTTTCTTCGGGTGTTCTAGAGGGGGTGGGCTTTGAGGCAGAAACCTGCCAGTCTTTCAGAATTGTGTCGTTTTTGTATCTGATGTTGTTTTAGTTTGTAAACTAATGCTATAGAAATAATTAAAAACTAACCTGAAATGTTAGGGGAACTCAGGAGTTAAAGAGTTTAGCCTTAATTGATAGGCTTAATGATTAAAGCTGTAACTAAAGAGTTAAACGTTTTAGCTTTAAATGACAGGCCTAAGTGACTAATGCAAGTGGAAAACTTATTCCAAAATTGTGTAGCATTTGAATAAAGACTCCTTTCCTTTATCACCAAACCTTTGCCTCCGGGATTTTGCCTAGAGGGTGGCAGTGGGCAGTGGGACCCCACTAGCTAGCTGCCTGTGGCTGGTTGACACCTAGAGTGGGACTGCAGGGTTTCCTAGTCACTCAGAGTTCCTCTGCATGCCCGCTCAAGGTGCTGGCTGCCTAAACACATCTGGCAGGTGGGAAGGAAACAGGTCAGGGAAGGGGCCATGAAACGAAGTACAGGTGAAGACCACGGTTTGTGAGATTGCTTGGCAGAATATTTGCTGGTGAGGACTCTGGAATAATGCAGTCACGGATACCAGTTTTGTTGATTCTCAGGGTTTTTGGATTTTTCTGGTTATAGCTCTTGGCCGGTGCGTCCGAGTCAATAAAGGCAGTTCTGTGCCAGCTCCTAGAGGGAGCCCACTGGGTAGGATTTTGGCAGACTTGAGCATGTACTTGTCATTATCCAATGTCCAAGGAGATATTGACTTATTATTGCAATACCTGTGTGAGAGAATCATCAATCGATTGCCTTTTGCACTCCCACAACTGGTTGTTGCAGGATTAGAAACGGCATTTAAAGGGTTAAAAAACTGAGGCTTGACACAGTACTTACTTTTTGTTTTTCTTTATCTGTTTTGTTTTCTATGTAAAGACTACCAAAATGAAAATCTTGGAGTAATTTCCAAGTTAAAAATAAAAAAATCAAGTGAGTGCCTGTTTGAAATTAAAAAATGAGAATTATATGCAACAAAGTATCTTTTTAAGCTACATCAGCTAAAAAATTAGTACATAAAATTAGACAACATAAATCCATTGCTGACAGTAATTATTAAGTTAGCATGCTGGGTGGTGTTGCAAGGAAAAGCTGCTAAGAGACTGTGCAAAAATAGTAGAAGTATGTGGGGGTGAGGTCAGGTGTTCATAATTATAGTTATAAGAGGGTGGGAGGAAGTGGGGGAGGGGAAAAGGCACAAATGGTGATGGTCAGAGACTTGACTTGGGGTGGTGAACACAGGAAAGTGTACAGATAACGTGTTACAGAATTGTGTACCTGAAATCTGCATAATTTTGTTAACCACTGTCGCTCCAACAACTTCAATAAAATGGGGAAAAGATAAAATATAATTATTGCCCAGATTCTTCCTTTTGAGAAAAGATAAATACAAATAAAAACCCTTACAACCACTGTCCAAAAATATTAAACAGAAAATTCCAGAAGTAAACACTTCATAATTTTAAAAAATAACACTTATAAATGTAAAAATACCAGTATTCTTTTGGAATTTTAGATGCTATTTATAAGTGTCATAAAGCAATAAATATAAGAGATACAAAGTTATTTTAATATATAAAGTAATTTTTCTAAAAGAGACTACAGCAAATCATAAATTTACAATGAGAAGGGTATTTTATTAAGTAGTGGAATAGAATTTACATTTAAAATTAGCAGAATAAATTTTTAGATTAATAAAGGGTCACTCACATATTTAGATTCTTCATTTAAGGCTGAGATGTCAGGATAATACAGAACACTTTGAAATGCACGCTTTAAAAACTTGTTCCAAGGAAATAGGGTATCAAATAGATAAGACTCTAATTTTCATCTCTGCTTTTAAACATATATAAGAATTAATTTTAGGACTTTCAGCCAAGATGGAGGCCTAGACAGATGCTGTGTCTCCCTCCACAACTAAGAAGGAATACAACTACCTCAAAACTAGAGACAACCAGAAGTTCCAGAAAATCAAGCTGCATGGAAGTCCAACAAACAAAGATATAAAGAAGAAATACTCACCCAGATAGGTAGGAGGGACGAGCCAGGGTGGAGAGGATGTGGTGTGGTGATGGCAGCAGCGACAGGCTGGTGGAAAGTGCAAACACTTTTAAAAAGCAGGAGGGACACCTGGGGAGCCCTCCCAGCACCAGATCAGACCACGCAGCTCACGGTCGCAGCACCGAGGAAAATTAAGCCTCATTGCTTCTGACTGTGCAAAACGGTGGGGCTTGGAGTGGAGGCAGAAACTGCCAGTCTCTCAGCAGAGTCTGCTTATTTAAAGGGCCCCCATGGTCCTAGAATATCCGCAGACCCACCCACTCTGGGAACAACGGCCAGGGCAACAGCTAGAGAGGCACCAGTTCCATACGGAAGTGGGAGAAGTGCCTGGAAAAGGGGTGAGTGCGGAGCAAGTGGCACTGTTCACTCTCAGACCGCCTCCCCCACAAACAGTGCCACAACAAGGTGAAACGGGTCGCCCGTACTGACGAATACCTAAGGCTCCACCACTTGCAAGGTAATAGGAGTGACAGCTCTGCCTAAGACACAGAGGCAAACAAACACGGGAGCCTGTCAAGATGAGGAGACACGGAAGTATGGCCCAAAAGGGGGAACAGATCAAGGTTCCAGTGGGAGAACTAAGCAACGAGGAGGTGGCCAACCTAACAGACAGAGAGTTCAAAACACTGGTGATAAAGATGCTCACAGACTTGACAGATAGGCTTAAGTACGGAAAACGCATAAGGGAAGAAGTGAAGGCTATGCTAAATTAAGCAAAGGAAAATCCACACAAAACCAATGGTGAAGGGAAGGAAACCGGGGTTCAAATCAATGATTTGGAACATAAGGAAGAAAAAAACAGTCAACCAGTACAGGAGGAGAAAACAAGAATTGAAAAAAATGAGGAGAGACTTAGGAACCTCTGGGACAACTTTATACGTGCCAACATCCGAAGCATAGGGGTGCCAGAAGGACAAGAGGAAGAGCAAAAAATCAAAAGCTTATGTGAGAAAATGAAGGAAAACTCCCCAAATTTGGTAAAGGAAATAGACATACGAGTCCAGGAAGCACAGAGAGTCCCAAACAAACTAGACCCAAAAAGGACCACACCAAGAAACATCATCATTAAAATGCCAAAGGTTCAAAATAAAGAGAGAATCTTAAAAGCAGCAAGAGAAAAGCAGAGAGTTACCTACAAAGGGGAGCCTATAAGACTATCAGCTGATTTCTCAAAAGAAACTTTGCACGCAAGAAGGGGCTGGCAAGAATTATTCAAGGTGATGAAAAGCAAGGACTTACAACCAAGATTACTATATCCAGCAAAGCTATCATTTAGAAAGAAAGGGCAGATGAAGTGCTTCCCAGACAAGGTAAAGCTAAAGAAGTTCATCATCACCAAGCTATTATCATATGAAATGTCAAAGGGACTTACTTAAGAAAAAGAAGATCAAAATTATGAACATTAAAATGACAACAAACTCACAATTATCAACAACTGAATCTAAAAATAAAAACAAAATCTAAGCAAACCAGAATAGGAACAGAATCATAGGTATGGGGATCATTTGGAGGGTGATCAGCTGGGAGGGGGAAGGGGGAGAAATGGGGAAATGGTGCAGGGACTAAGAAGCATAATTGTTTGGTACAAAAGAGTCAGGGGAAAGTTAAGAATAATATAGGAAAGAGTGAAGCCAAAGAACTTTTATGCACAACCCATGGACATGAACTAAAGGGGGTGGGATTGCTGGAGGGAAGTGGATACTGGGCAGAGTGGAGCAAAGGGGAAAAAATTGGGACTACTATAACAACATAATAAAACATACTTAAAATAAGAATTAATTTCAGATAAAGAAGCCTTAAATAGGAATAAAAATGTATACTTCTTAGAAGATTATGGAAGAAAATGTCCTTGTGAAAGAACAAAGCATGAGTTCTCAAACCAAACATAAAAATCATCACAGAATGTACACAAACTCAAGGAATGATCCATTAAATGGCAAAAAACCTTAGTGTGGGAAACAATTATGGACACTGTTATTGGACAATTACGAAGAAATTTAGATTATTATATACAGTCATATTTTTCCAGCGACTTTATGAGTTTGGGCTTCATGATCTGAGCCAGTGGCTTCGTGATCTTTGTCCTGCACAGGCACCAGCCACGAGCGCAACACACTCACAGCAACAGACTCTTCCCCTGACCTTCCCACAAGGCCAGAGCCACGTACACCATCCTAATTATAATGAGTTTCTTTGTTACCTTTTTTTCAGGCTGTACCATTTTGACCCTTTGGATGACTCTATTTTCCAACCCAGGCCGGTGGGTGAACAGCTCTGTGTTTGTGGCACCATGTTTTCCAGCATTCAGTCTCTTTGTCCTTGTGGGCAGTGACACCCGAGTCTTTTGGTTGTGCTTTGGCTGCAAGGTCAAGAGTACATTGTTTTTCTAATCTGGTTACAGGGCTATGAGACTGTTCTGTAGGTGGACTGAATCATTCACTTCACATTGGTTAATAATTGGTTAAAACACTGCCTGCTAGAAAATTATGATGATGTGACAGCCAAGGCCAGAAATGTCCCCTGGATCTTACTATAGAGGTAAAATGAATATCACCCACCCTTACATGAACAACACTCACTCTAATTGGGACAGAGTCTGCAGAGTTCAAGTTCAGGAAATTTTGAAATCGTGTGAAAAGGGAATTTGTATGTATAGGATATTCGGGGAAATCTCTCACTTTCGGTGTGATGAAGATGCATGGAGGACTTTTTAAAAATATACGTTTGAACACAGTTGAGTCCAATTCTATCAGGGGACAGCAGCCAAGTAAAAAGTCATGCTCTCAGTCCAAAATCCTGGGAAAGTATGAATCTGCCAACAAATATGTAAGTTTAAAAGAGGGTCATCCCCAGGTCAGCCTTCAGATGAGACCACAGCCCTGGTAGTTGGATTCACTGTGACCTCACAGGAGACCTAGAGACAAAAGCTCTGTTAAGCCACACCCTGCTTCCTGAACCAAGACACTGAGAAAATGTTTGTGGTTGAACTGCCTAAGTTTTTGTATAGTTTTTTTTTCTTTTTTAATGAAGAAGTAGATAAATAATAGTAAGAGCAAGTGCAGACACAATTTCAACGTATTCCACTGCAGTACAGAAATCTCATCCAGGTATCTCCACTCCTCCTGGGATAAGTACATGAACATAATCCTGATGGCCACACAGCTCTGCCATGATGGGGACACTGGACTCCATGAGCAGCCTCTCTCCCCAGGACACCAGTCCTTGTGCCCCCACATCTACCCTGCTCACCCTCCTCCACAGCTCACTACTCAGAGGAGTTTCCCGGATCAGAAGTCAGTGGCGCTCTCTGCTCATGCTCCCTGGTATCTGTGTCAGCCCACAGACACAAAGGGCAGGGATGCACATAGGGGATGCCCTTGATTTCTATATGTTGACATACAGGGTCTCATCCTTTTCTTAAAAACCAGTTCTTGCCCTGGCTGGTGTGGCTCAGTGGATTGAGTGCTAGCCTGTGAACCAAGTTTGCCAGTTTGATTCCCAGTCAGGGCACATGCCTGGGTTGCGGGCCAGGTCTCTGGTTGGGGGCGCGCGAGAAGCAACTGATGATATTACTCTCCTCTTTCTTCCTCTCGTCCTCTCTTTCTAAAAGTAAATACATTAAAAAAACCTCTAAAAAAATGAAGTTCTCTTGGGGTGCTCCAAAGTGTGCCTCCCTGACATCGTAAACTTAGGCTGACCCTTCTGTCTTCAATCCTGATGGTCTGATTCAGCTCTTCCTAACTGCACATAACTCTGGAGAGCACGTCTCTCACATCTCTGGCCTCTCTCCCTCCATTCTCCCTCCTCCTTGGTGTTCCCACACCCCTGTAGTGACACCTAGGGAGTGCCCATCTACCTGTGTGAAACCAATCATACCCACCCAGGCACACCTGTAAGAGAAGTTCTTAGCTCCCACCTTGCCCCCTTTGCACCCTAAGAGCAATGCCACCATGAACTGGAGGTAACCCCTCAAATCGCCCCCACAGGGACACACGTGGTTGGGACTCAGGAATGGAAAACTGACTGCTAGCTCCTTGTGGAGCCTCCTGAATTCTTCAAGGATGAGGGACCCAAGTGGCTGCAGGGAGCTGGCCTGGGTCTTGCCATTCCTGCTGCAGGTGGCACCCCTTCGGTGGCTCCGATCCTCTGCCCATGTCCCCGGAGGTATGTTCAGGGGTGGCTAATGTGGATCTAATAGCAACACTTATTAGAAGTGCTTTGCTCCTGGTCACCGTGGGTTCACCTGGTAATAGAAGAGGGTGAGGGTTAGCATCAGAGGGCCTGGGTTCAAATTCCTCCTGCTGTGTAGACTGGGGACTCTGGGAGACTCACTACAGCTCACTGACAATGAGGCTGACAAGGGTGTTTCTCCCCCATGGCTGTGGAAGGATTCATAAAAGCAACAAAATATACCAAGCACTACCCTAGGCCCCACTCAGACTCCAGTATTTGCTGTATCAACATTTTCTCTTGAATTCTCACAACCCAAAAATGCAAGAATTACTGTTGTACTGACAGGGAAATTGAAGCTCAAAGAAGTAAAGTGGCTTCCCCGGGGTCACACAGCAGGCAAGGGTCAGATTCAAGAGGCTGGATTCAGACATAGAACCTGCAACCTCGAGTTCCCTCTGGCTGAGGAAGAACACAGGCTGAGGATGACGACTGAGTTTCCCTGTGTTCAACCAACCATATGTTCCTGATAAAATCCAGCGAGTCATATTTTATTATTTGTAATTTTTTCCTGGATTTGATGTGCTATATTTTGTTAAGGGTTTTTTCACCTGGATTAATGAAAACTGTAGTTCTGTGATTACTTTTTTCTTGTACTCATTAAGTTTTGATTTCAGAGTTATGTTGGTCCCTTAAAATGGGTTAGAAATCCTTTGATCTTCCTGTTTTCTCAAAGGATGTATTGTGGTATTATTTCTTTCTCTTTTTTTATCCTCACCTGAGGACATGCTTGTTGATATCAGAGAGCAAGAGAGAAAGAGAAAGACAGAGAGAGAGAGAGACATCAATTGGTTGTCTCTTGATTGTGCTGGGACCATATCCACCAAAATTGAAACCTAGGCATACGCCCTTATCAGTTATGAACCCATGGCCTTTTAATTTACAGGACGTTGCTCCAACTCACTGAGCCACATGGGGCAGGGTGATATTATTTGTTCTTTAAATGTTTTGTAGAATTTAACAGTGAAACTAGGCCTTTAAGATTGCTCAGCAATATTTGGTAGTATCTTATAGTTGTTGAACATATTTTATTAAATTTAGTTTCTTAGCAGATAATTTAGAATCTTAAACATAATTATATCATTTGAGTGTAGACCATTTTAATTCTAGCTTTACAGTCTTTAGACCTTTTTTTTTTCTGACCTCACTAACACAGACCTTTAGTACAACGTTCTACTGTTAAGAAATGAAAAGCCAAGCCAAAGGCTGTGATAGAATGTTGGTAAAGCACATATCAAATGAGGAACTTGTATCCAGAATATATTAATAAATCACAATTATTTTAATAGTAAGCAAAAGGTATAGATAGAAGATAAATGGATGACAAATAAACCCAGGGGAAGTGTGCCCCACTGAGTCATTAAGAAAATGCAAATTAAAACAATGAAAGACTACTACACACCTGTTAGAATGGCTAAAATAAATGGTCCTTGTCTTACAAACTAGGTCAGTAGGCTGTGAAAAACTGGAAATCTAATATACTCCAGGAGGAAATGTGAAAAGGCATGACAATGTAGAATATGATTTGGCAAGTTCTTAAAATGCTAAATATGTGAATCAACATCCAGGTTGGCAGTGTAAGGAGTTTTGTGGACCTGCTTCCCATTAAGACTGTGGAAATAGTCCTAAGGGTGTACAGCAAGTGAAGAAACATTTATTCAAGAAAGTCTAATATTCGGTAAGAACAGCAAGAGCCAGTCACATCTGAACCAAGATCACTTCCTCTTGCCTCCTTCCAAACACAGAGAGATGAAAAGGCCACTCCAGAGTGATACAACCAAGAATACAGGGCGCTCTCTCTCTGGGACTCTGGGCAGAGGGCTGTCTTCTTAGAATGGTCAGGATGTCAGAAATGTATCCTCCTGTCCTCTGGGTCCATAAGTGGCTGGTGCTCAATTGCTGGCTCAGCGATAAAGGCTATTCTTGGAGCTTCTCTCTGTGTCAGGGGAGGCTGACCAGGGGCAGCCCGTGCCCTGCACTCCTAAGGCCTTTCTCCACTCTGAACTTTCTGATGTTGAACAAGGTTAATTTAGCCTTTGGCTGAAGTCTCTCTTCATGTCCACTGTATTCATAAGGCCTATCTGGGATGTGAAGTTTGTATTACTGGATCAGACCAGACTTTTAGTTAAAGACTTTTCCACATTAACTGCTTTCAAGACTTCTTTGCTCTGTGAACTTTCTGGTGTTGAATGAGGTTGAAACGCTGGCTAAACGATTTCCCACATTCACTGCATTCATAAGGCATTTCTCCAGTGTGAATCCTTCGATGTTTAACCAGGCTAGAGCTGTGGCGAAAAAATTTCCCACATTCCCTGCACTCATAAGGTCTCGCTCCAGTGTGAACCCTGTGGTGTTTAACGAGGCTGGAATTCTCGCTGAAGAATCTTCCACATTCATCGCATTTAAAAGGCTTTTCTCCAGTGTGAACTCTGTGGTGTTGCATGAGGCTAGAGCTTTGGCTAAAAAATTTCCCACATTCCCTACACTCATAAGGCCGTTCTCCAGTGTGAATTCTCCAGTGATTAATAAGGCTTGACTTGTGGCTGTAGAATTTCCCACATTCAGTGCATTTGTAAGGTCTTTCTCCAGTGTGAACTCTCTGATGTTTCATGAGGCTAGAATTGAAGCTGAAGAATTTCCCACATTTGCTACACTCATAAGGCCTTAGTCCAGTGTGTATTCTGTGATGCTGAACAAGTGTGGAATTATGCCTGAAGGATTTCCCACATTCACTGCACATAAATGGCTTTTCTCCAGTGTGGACTCTCCGGTGTTGAATGAGGTCAGCGTTGCGGCTAAAGGATTTCCCACATTCACTGCACCCATAAGGTCTTTCACCAGTATGAACTATTTGGTGTATAAAAAGATTAGATTTATGGCTAAATAATTTTCCACATTCGTTGCATTCATAAGGCTTTTCTCCAGTGTGTAGTCTCTGGTGCTGAACAACTAAGTATTTCTGGCCAAAGGCTTTCCCACATTCACTGCACTTGTAATGCCTTTTGTCAGGGCGATTTGCAATGTTCCTGTGTGGCTCCCCTGAACTGTGAGTCACCAGATGGTTAAGACCAGAGCTGGTCTGGATGTCCGTCTCACCCTGCCCCCGCTCTTCTCTTCTTAAGGGTTTCTCTACACAGTTCAGCTTCTGGTGTTGGTGGAGGTTTGCACTGAGCACTTCTTCTACAGTAACACTCTGCTCAACCTCTGCTCCACGCCAACAACCTGAAAGCAGAAAAACGCTGCTGAAGTGGCTGTAGACTGGTGGGATGGGGCAGCACCCTTGCGAACGTGCATCTGACACACCCAGCCATGCGTTCCTGAGACTGCTGGTAGAACGAGGGGCCAGAGATCAGAGTGAAGGGCCCGCTGCGCAATACTGGGCCTGCCACGCTCCCAGATCTGGTGGGGGCCTCATGAGCAGCAAGAGCACAAGGACAGGTCCAGCTCCAACACATTCCTATGCAGACGACTTTCGCATGGGCTTTGCACTAATTACACAGGAACATAACACAGAAGGATGTGTTCAGACCCAGAAAAACTGAAGCAACTGAACAGCTGGTGTTTGAGCACTATAAGGATGCCCTCCCCTGACTTGGACGTAGTGCCATTCAAATGCACCCACGAGCCCTGGTCAGGTAGCTCGGTTGGAGTGTTGATGTGATGAGCCAAGGTTGCGAGTCCAATCCTAGTCATGGCACATACAAGTGTCAACCAATAAATGCATAAATGGTCCTGGATGGTGTGGTTTAGTGGACCGAGCACCTGCCTGTGAACCAAAGGGTTGTGGGTTCAATTCCCAAGCAAGGCATAACTGGGTTGCAGGCCAGGCTCCCAGTTGGGGGCATGTGAGAGGCAACCAATTCGTGTATCTCTTGCACATTGATGTTTCTCTCTCTTCCTTTCTCCCTTCCCCTCTCTCTTAAGAAATAAATAAGTTAAATCTTTAAAAAAAAGAAAGAATACTTAACAAGGCTACTGTTGGAGAGTACTGCAGAGGGGGCAGTGCAGAAGACCAGGTGAGGGACAGAGGAGAGAGAGGTGGGGGATAATCCTGGGTCAGAAATCAGAGTAGACATAATAAGTGGGCAACTGGGAAGGAAAAGATGTAAATTAGGCATGGTCCCTTGCCTTGGCACTAAAATATCAGGGCCCACTGGAGAGACTCTGGTACTATCTGCACCCCTCCCTGAGTTCACATCTATCCTGCTCCTCCAAGTACCTCCTGACATGGCTGCGGTCATGACTCCATGGGCAGGCAAAAAGGGCTCTCCCCACTGCTCCGGCTGGGTAATGTCATGGGTCCTGGAAGATGCAAGTCCTAAGGGGGAGACAAAGCAGGTGGGTCAAAGCAAGTCACCCCACAAAAGACCAAAAGAAAGAAAACCAAATATTACAAAAAGAACCCTGGAGGAGGGTCTTGCATGGACAACCCATTCAAATGGTGGCCATGTTGGTGCCTCAATTCCTTCCACAGGCAGATCCTATGTTAACTAGAGGAAGAGGGTAGAACCTAGGGACAGAACTGCCATGGATCTTCAGCGTTACCAGGCCAGGAAGAAGCTGAGAATGTGATCCACTAGGCTGACTGCAAAACTTCTCATCTCCAGCCCTGGACGATGTGGCTCAGTTGGTTGGAGCATCATCCCATACACTAAAAGGCTGTGGGTTTGACTCCTGGTCTGGGCACATGCCTACGTTGTGGTCTGGTCCCCAGCTGGGGCACATACAAGAGGCAACCAACATTTCTCTCTCACATTGATGTTTCTTTCTCTCTCCCTTGCTCCTCCTCTCTCTAAAACCAATAAGCATGTCCTCAGGTGAGGATTTAAAAAAAAAAAAAAAAAGGCTCCTCATCCACAGCCCTTCCCACAAGGCTTTGGGGTAGCTTGGGGACTAACAAGTAGTGCACAACCCAGGCTTGGGCTGAGTGCTCGCAACACCCACTCCAGGGCGTGGAAGGAAGCAGGGCCCATGGTCCAGCTTTGGGCAGGACAGACCTGCCCCTGGGGAAAAAGGAAGAGCAAGCCCAGCCTAGGGTGCTTACCCAGAGAGGCCATCAGTGACAAGTTCTCCAGCATCACGTTGCAGTATAGATGTCTCTGGGCTTCATCAAGGAGCCCCCACTCCTCCCAGGAGAAGTAGACAGCCACGTCTTCAAAGGTCACATGGCACTGCCAGGATGGGGACAGTGGAGTTTCCTGCAGCCTTCTTTCCCAGAACTGTAGGCATCTCCCCTAACATCTGCCCTTCTCCTGGGCTCCCCACCTCAGAGGAGATGCCAAGCCCTGGTGCCAGTGATGCTCGCTTCCTCCTCATAGTCCTGTTATTCACCGCTCAGCCCTCAGCAACACCAGGCGGCTGGGCAGACCAATGTCATGTGAGCTCTAGGCCTGGCCTGCAGGGCCTCACCCTTCTCCTGCCAGACAATTTCATCTGAGAGCCTCCAGACAGTGTTTCCCAAACCGTCAAATTCAGGCCACAGTTCTCTCATCAGCCCCTAGGTCAGGGCCTGGGGCCATCAGTTTACACTCCTCCAATAGTGCTCATCACTCTGTACCACACCTCCCTTCACATCCCCAACCCTTCCAATAGCCCCGACTGCCAGCGGCAACGTCCGGGCCTGCTTTGAAGGCCTCCCTACCTGACCTTGATCCTTGCTTTAGCCTCAGCCACCTGGAACCACAGGCAGATTTCAGACACCCTCAGCCCTCCTCCACGTCTCTGTTGCAATGTCGTCCCCTCAACAATTTCAGCTTCCTCTGATGCTTACTGGAAGCCAAGGCCCAGGTGTCTCCCACATCATGCCTAGATTCTCCTGGAGGGTCCCATTGGATCTTGAGCTAATTCCGGGTCCCAGCAAGGGTCAGAGCCTGTAAGCCACCAACTTTACTGTCATCTCCCTGCCTTGTCTCCACATTCATCTCCTATCCACTCCTCATAGAAACCCTGCCCACCAGCTAGGCCCTCCTCACTCCTGCAGTCCCTCCCCTCATGGCTATTACTCTCCCTCACGTGTCTTTGTGAAGCCCACCACCTCATCCAGGTGTCCAGCAAGAGACCCAGTCCTTGGTCCCACATTCCCCTAGTTACCTAAAAGCACTGCCACCAGGACTGAAGGTGCCCACTGCCAAGTCTGACCCACAGCTCCATCCTGGTCCACACACCATCAGTATGGGTGTCTTCAATCTGAACCCTTCACCTTAACTCCAGACTTGTGTTTCCAGGTCCCTGCTCGATGAATCCACTCAAGAGTCTCTACAACATCTCAGTTCAATATGACCAAAACCTGACTCCTAATACTCTCATTGAAGATTACTCTTACATCTAGTGGGTAGCTAACTTGGTTAGAAAGCATCGACCAGATATGACAATGTTGCAGATTCAACCCCTGGTCAGGACACATAGAAGAATCAACCAAAGAGTGCATACATAAGTGGAACAACTAATCATTGTGTGTCTCACCCTCCTCCTTCTCCCTGCCCCTCCAAAGTCAATAAATAAAAAAATTATATAAAAAAATAACTCTTACAAACAATGTTGACATAGTATTTCCCTGCTTCTAGCTACTAAGGCCAAACATCTTGGAGTCACCCCTGACTCTTCCACTTCTCTCTCCCACCCTCCACTTGAGAAAGTCAGCTTGGACCTACTTAAAATGCATACACAGACCCCAACAGGCCTTCAACCTCCATAGCCACCTCTGGTTCAGCCACCACCAACATTCACCTGGACTATTGCAGTAGCCTCCTCTCTGGTCTGCTCTCTACTCTGCAGCAGAAAAGTTTGTTAATAAGTCTGGGTCAGATCACCATCTGCCTCTGCTCCAAATGTTCTCTGGCTTCTACCACCATCAGAATAGAGGCCAGCTCTTCAGGCTATCATTCCTGATCTAATTCCTGATTCCCGCTGTTTCCACCAGACATAATGAAAACCCAAGGTTACTTGAGCATTCCCAGCTTAACCTCACCTCCAGCATTTCCTGTTCACTATGACTACCACATGTCACTGGTTGTCAGAAATGGAAACCAATCCATACAATCTCTGGGCAGGACTCAAAGCCCTAACCTTGGGTGATCACCTTCCAGGAATCTCAGATAGGGAGAGTAGCAGGCAGAGTCCCAGGACACCCGGGAGCCATTCAGGTGGGAATGGAAGAGGATGAGGATCTGAGATACCGTCCTTTAGATGATCTGGAAGCAGTTCTGCAGGCAACAATGTTGGCCTTCAAAGGCTCATCTAATCCCCCCTCACACCATCTGGGCCTTAGTCCTCAGTGATGCCTCTTACCAACTGCATGACTTTGGCAAAGCACTGGACTCCTTGTGCCTCAGTGTTGCAATCTATAAATGGGAATATAATGGTGCCCACCCACTGAGGTTATAATTTGTACAAAACTCATTCTTGTGTGTCAGGTACTAAGTATCAGCTCTTACTGTCCTCATAATTAACATGTCAACATTTTCAGTGCAAATGAACTGGTAGTTATTGAAAACGCGAATTTTTGTACATGCCTTTTAACTAAGAGAATGTGGTATTTAAGGCATTTGATTTCAATGAAATGTTTAGCAGTATGATTCCAACCAAGTATTAAGTGCTTACATCACTTTTACTTGTTAGATCCATGTTATTTCAATTACCTATGTACATGTGCTTATATGTATGTGTATACAGGGTGGGGCACAAGTAGGTTTACAGTTGTGAGTACATGAAAGTTTATTAATTGTATTTTTCATATGAACAACTGTAAACCTACTTGTGCCCCACTCTGTATGTGTGTATACGTATACTTATGTATTTTTTATCAACTAGTGCTTAAATGCTTAGTTAATAAACTCTCAAGTTAATAAAGTGGGGGGCTGAGCTTGAGGAAACTGAGTAAAACTAGTCCTGTTCACAGCCTGGCTGTCTGCTGTCTGCTCCTGAAGGCTCTCCTGCTGGGGCCTTTCCATTTGCTCATTTTCCTGCCCTGAAGGCCGGAGGACTTAGGTCCCAAAGAGGGCGGCTCCAGCAGCCTGGCTAGCATTTTCTTTTCTCTACAAGGAGCGGACGCGAGGACCTGCTGAGCCTGGAGTGGCCCATCTGCACCACTGACTACCTCCGACTCCTGGTGCTTACACCGGTCCCGACGACCGCCCAGCCCCACACACACCAGCCAGAACACGCGGGGCCACAGGAATCCACCCGCTCGGGAGGCAGACCCGCCCTCCAGGCCCATCTGAATTCAGAACTTTGACTCTCCCTCCTGAATATGAGCCCCAGGCCTGACGCTGGTCCAGGCTACCACCCACCACCCCTTGGCCACCTCCAGCCCAGGTCCCGCCTCAGGTGTCCAGCAGTGAGCGAGCAATCAATCTACTGCTCCTGACACCCCCACTCTGAGACGCCTCGGGGTTACCGTGTCCCAAGTCCAACTCCTCTTTTCCCTGAAACCTGCTTGCTGTGCGGGCTTCACCATCTCCGACCTTTCCAGATATTCAGGAAACACACAAAAATGCAAACCAAAGAAAAAAGGGGGAGGAGAGGGATGGCGCTTCATCCCCTACTTTCTTCACAGCCGCATCTGATACCGCAAGAGATCCACCCCAGATCGGGTCATTCCTCCCCCTTTTTGCCACCAGCATGGTCCAGGTCACACCATCTGCACCGGCTTCCTTGAGCAGGGGACGCTCACTCGGGGCTCCAGGCTTCGGTGGGGTGAGGGTGAGGGCCAGGGGGACCTGCCCTCACCTGAGCCGGGACCCTCAGCTTAGCGGCCGCCATCGGGTTCCGTGGGCGGAGCGGGGCTCCGAGCACCCCGGCCCCCGGCCCAGAATCGGGGTCACCCGGGCGGCGGTGCCCAGCCTCGGCCTCTCTCGCGTCGTGCCTTTTTGTCACGTCGGCCCCAAACTAGCCAACCTGACTGACGAGACAGTCCGGCCCCAGAGACTCCAAAATCAACCCCTGGGGGCTACAGCGGAAGTTCCGCCCAGAGCTTGCGCACTCACGGAAACGACGGTTTTCATTGGCCGAAGATTAGCACTGTAGTGCGCAGTTCCTTCTGGGTAATGTAGTTCCCACAGAGCGAAAGGTAAAGGAAGTAGAGCGGCTGAGATGGCGGTAGAAGAGAAGTGAGGGTCCAGCACTCAGCCGTTTGTCCTGAAGCCATCCTTATTGATGGGCCTGGATTTCAATCTCCCTGCGTAGCTGGGGCTCTAGTTTTTCCTCTCCTTGAAGGACTTACTAAGTCTTAAAGACCATGTTGAGAGCCATAATAAAGTGGTTTTCTCTATCTGAAGCAGTTATCCATTTCCAAATTCTCCTGCCAAGGGGGCGCCCAATGTCAAACGCCAGGCTGATGAAGCAATACCTGATTTGTTTAAAAAAAGCTCAACAACTGCTACTCCTCCTGGGTGAAATCTACAGCTCCAATCCTGTAAGCCAGTCCATGTTTTCTTTACTCTGTCCAGGTGAGACACCTCCACAACTGTAGACAGCTTTTAGGAGTTTATTTGAGCCAAACGGACAATTGCTGGGAAGCAAAATTTCTTTGGATTGAAAAACATGCTTACAAGAAGGGCAGTTTTGCCTCTTATTTAATAGATTAGAGCAAAAGGAGGACGTGTAATCAGGATTGCACGAAATTCATTGGTGGTAGATAAAGAGGATGGGAGAAAGCAAAGGAGGAGTACCACTGGGATTAGATTAAAAGTACAACAGATGTACATTTTTGCATTGGTGCATAATACATAGTTAAAACTTAACATTTTCAGCACATAAAGATGGTATTTGGGCAACAAGATAACAATGGGGGTTTCTGTGTTCTCATGCACTGGTGCCTATGGTTGTGCATTGAAGGGTTTGGAAAAGAAGATTTTTCTGACATCTCAAAGGTATGTTATCTTAGATACAAAAAGACAACAGGCAGACTCACTTAAGGTAAAGACTGAAGTTTGTCAAGGAAGCTACAGGCCTAGGACATGACTATCTGCCACGACTGACTTTTAGTTGGGAAGTTTTAGTTTCAGGTCATCCTGTGTGGTTACTTTTGGTCTCTTGTGTTTGTAAGGTCCATTATGCAGGCCTCCCTTGAGCTTCTCAGGTTTTGTACATGGCCTCTTTTTTGTCCACAATTCCACAAAAATGAAAAATGCTCTGCCTGCAGGAGAGCACTAGAGCAGGGAGCATGTGCTACGTGTCCCAGTCTGCCTCATGTTGGCTGTTCGAGACTTCAGGAAGCTGCTTTGCTTCTCCTGGATTTTGTCACCATGCCTACAGTGAGACAGTCATGTGTGAATGATGGTAACTGACATTAGGGAGCATGTTACTAATCCTGAGGCTGAAGTTTGAAGGACAGGTAACAGGAAGACTGAGGCCCTTGCCCCTCTGGTCACCAGTATTCTTCTGATCCACTCAAATATCCCAAATGAGGTGAGCAGAGCAAGAACTGATGCTGGTGGCAGGTCAGAGGCTGTTGGGTAGTCCAGAAATGTGTTTCAGGTAGACCGGCCCAAGGGAGTAGAGTTAGAGGTGTTAAAAGCAGAAGTTGGGTGGTTGGGATGATGGGGAAAAGCTTAAGCAAAGACAGTTACTCCCCTTAATTCCTGCTGTATCTGTGGGCCATCAGCGCTTTTTCTGCTCTGATTTCTTGATTGGTGCCCAGAAAACACATATTTAGAGAATAAGTTACAGTAAAGACTAATGTTTCTGAGATAATGAAAAGGCAAGACACATCCCTGTGCTCATGTCACTTAACCTGGAAATATAAGGGCTTTAGCACATTAAACAATTAGCTTCCGCTCAATGCATATGTTCTGAGGTTATGCATGGGAATTCATCATTTTAACTCCTAAGGAGATATATTCATGCTTTCACAAATAATGAGCAGTGATTTTAATAAAAAGATGCACTGGTCTCTCAATTTTCAGACCTTCTCTCACTGTAGACGTATCATCTGGGTTCAGCTTTCTTTGGACTTGAATACTGTATTCAGAATTTTATTTTGGTGGGTTTTTTTGTCCATTACATTAATCATTTTTGGCCTCAAATAATCTTATATCACAGTTTTTTAAGACATTTTTACTGTATATAGAAATGTAGTTTGGTAGTTATGCTGCACAAAAATTGTTTTTGCCCTCTTAATTACCAAATACATTTGGTATTGTAAATCACCCTTCTTTTCAGATATTTGTAAGATAGCTTAAAGGAATTGCATACATATCTGTATAGGGAGGGAGTAAGAAATATCTTGTAAAAAGTGTTGTTCATTGGGTTTGACACAATCACTGATTATATAGGCAGGAAAATGTTCTCTGAGATAACCAGAGAAAAAACTATTGTTCATGGACTTCAGTGGGGCCCAATATCCCACCTCCGTTTTCCAGGTCATGCTGTGTCTGGAGTTTTTTTTCTCTCTTGTTCCTGACCCAAAATGCTGAGGCTTTCAAAATTAACTCTAGAGCTTCAAACGACGTGTGTTAATTTGACAACAATAAAATATTTAACTTCCAACTATAGAGGTCCACATGATTTTTAAAAATTTATTTTTATTTATTTATTTGAGAGGGAGGGGGAGAGAGAGAGAGAAACAACAACTTATTGTTCCACTTATTTATGTATTCATTAGTTGATTCTTGTATATGCCCTGACCAGGGAACAAACCTTGGCATATTGGGACAATGCTCTAACCAACTGAGCTAACTATCAGGGCCGTTTTATTTATTTACTTATTTTAAGAAACCTGAAACAATATGTTTCTAAGCATTTCTGTGATAAGTTACAGACTACACTCACTGGAAATATGGGTGTGACTCCTTTAAGAGGAAGCACAGCTCCGCCTGGTCCTCCCTTTAGATGCAGCTAACTCTGGGATTCGGCCTTTGTCTTGGGGGTGTTGAGCAAGCAGGTTGCAGGTCTACGCGGTTGGTGCCCTGACAACTACATTACCCAGAAGCCTCAGTGGCCTTGGGCCAATGAAGGCCCAGGGGAGGGGTGTTTCTGTTCGAGCGGAAGGTTTGGGGGCAGGACTTCCTGTTTCCTTTTTGGGCGGACATCTTGTTTGGTTTTGGATGAGTTCACCTCCTCAGGCTTCGGGCCGGAGTCCGCAACCTGAGCAACACGAGAAGGGGCCCCTGCGGCGCCTCCCGTGTCCCCCGGTTGCCGCAGCTCGGTTTCTCGCACTTGTCTTCCGCCAACTACCCTGCCTCCTCCCCCGCCTTCCCCGGCCCACAGGTAGCGATGGCGGAGGCCGCCCTGGGGGGCCCGGCGCAGGTGGGTGCTGTGCCCCGAATCCTCCCCGCCCTCCGCCATGAATCCTAAAGCCTCGAATGAGGGCTGCGCAGCCCGGACCGGGGCACGGGGCTCCCGTGATGGGGCCCCAGTTTTGACAGCCAGTGTGACGGGACGTGGAAGGCCTGGAGCTGCGGCGCAGCCGGAGAATTGCGGGGGGTGTCTGACAAGATCAGAGTGAGGAGCAGCTCCGTCTGGAAAATCAGCTTGAGCAGTTTTGCCTTCAATCTGAGGGGGACGGGAACCCTGGAAGGTTCTGAACAGAGACACGATCTGAGGGTTTTATAAGTATTCCATCGGCTGCTCAGCGGAGAACAGAGTGGGGGTGGGGAGGGGAGAGGACAGTGAGGCGCAGGAAGATGGAGATCTAGTCGGAGGTCGGAGCCTTTGGGGAGCCCTGGGTGTTCGTTGCAGGACAGGCATGAGCCGTGGAGATTCCTTCACGGCTGCTTGTCTCTCACGGAAGACTCTTCCCTTAGGTTCCCGTGAACTTGGAAGTAATTATGGACCCGGTACAGGTGAGGGGAGGATGTGGGTGCTCTCAAGGATTCCAGCCCCACCCCCACCCCACCCCACACAGTCTGTAGGATTGTGGTGTCATAGAACACTTCACCTGTACTCTTCCACTTCTTGAGTCTGAAGACCCTGGTTTAGAAAGCCCATGGCCCAGGGTTCTGCGTCCAGGCCTGAGGTTACACGGGGCAGGGGGGGGGGGGGGGTGTTCCCATTTCTGGTAACCATTGGAATAAGGTGTGCAAGATTGTTCCAGGTGCACGAACCAGCGTGTGCAACTACTTGGAGGTGAGACTGAGATGGGAGTTTTCAAGAAACTACAATGTTGGCCTTGGCTGGGTAGCTCAGTCATTTGGAGCATTGTTCCGTGCACCACAATGTTGCAGGTTCGATCTCCAGTTGAGGCATGTATGGGAGGCAACCAGTTAATGTTTCTCCCTCCCTTCCTCTTTCTCTCTAAAACCAATAAAAAATAAATTCTCAGGTGGGGATTAAAATTAAGAGTGGGTGGGCAGGAGTTAGGCCTCTATTCTGAGGGTGGTGGAGCAGAGGAGAAAGTTGATCTGATAGAGGTTTTAACAGGCTTCCTCCGGATTCCAAGTGGAGAATAGACTGTAGGGGTTGAAGCAGTTATGGTGCAGACCAGAGAGGAGGTTGCTTTAATATTCTAGGTGAGTGCTAAGAATGGATGGGCCAGGGTAGATGGTAGAAGTGATTGGATCATATACTTTTTAAAAATCCCCACATGAGGATATTCTCATTGATTGTTAGAGAGAAAGAGAAACATTGATGTGAGAGAGAAACATCTAGCAGTTGCCACCCATATGTGCCCAGACCAGGGATCAAACTTGCAACTTTTTGGTGCCAGGATGATGCTCCAACCGAGTCACCTGGTGAGGATGGATCAGGTATTGTGGGTGTGTGTGTGTGTGTGTGTGTGTGTGTGTGTGTGTGTGTAGCTGGAAGGGTAGGGTATTCTGGGTGTGTGTGTGTGTGTGTGTGTGTGTGTGTGTGTAGCTGGAAGGGTAGGGTATTCTGGGTGTGTGTGTGTGTGTGTGTGTGTGTGTGTGTGTAGCTGGAAGGGTAGGGTATTCTGGGTGTGTGTGTGTGTGTGTGTGTGTGTGTGTGTGTAGCTGGAAGGGTAGACGCTCCGTCAGCTGAGATGGGCAAGATGTAGAAGTAACTTAATGTGAACGTCAGAAGTTTATTCGTGACTCTGTGAAGGGGTTGAGATGTTCAGAGAACACCACATGGAGATGTTGCGTGAGCTCCTGGATGCAGAGGGGGCAGTTGTGTGGAGGGGTTCAGGATGGAATGCCCAAAAGGTAGATGATGGTATAGAGACAAGTTTAGGAGGGACAGTCTACACATCACAGTGGTGGTGCAGTCACTGAGCCAGGAAGGCCAATGACTGGATGGGGGAAGGGGGCAGGCTTGTGCACCAGTGAGTGATCCAAGAGTGATGTGCAGGTGGAAGGGAGTATAACTGATGGCCACCGGGCCCTGGTATTGGAGCTTAAGGGAGAAAGGTGAGCATGATCTTAGCAGCCTCTGGAGAATGGGCTTCTGTGGTGGATGTTGGGGGTTGGAGGGGCCTGCATACCAGGCCTAGAACTTAGATGGTGCCTTTCTGCCCACCCTCCTGTGGGTGGACACAGTGATCATTGGGACCATGAGACAGCATGAGGACTCTGGCACCCAGTCCTGGTATTTCCTCTGAGTTGAGGAGCTGGGTAGGAAGGAATGTAGGGGCGCAAATGGATGTCCTTAGGAGACTGGCCATTCACAGACTCGCCTTCCCCATGGTGGCAGGGACAGGTGACCTTCGAGGACGTGTTCGTGCACTTCTCCCAGGAGGAGTGGAGGCTCCTTGATGAGGCTCAGAGGCTCCTGTACTGCAATGTGATGCTGGAGAACTTGGCACTTACGGCCTCGCTGGGTAAGGCCATCATACCCACCCCAGTGAGGGTCCTGGAGCGGGCTCTGCCATTCCCATTTCCCAGGGCAATCCTGGCCTTTCCTGTACCAGAGCCATGGGCACTGCCTCCCTCCCCAGTGCCCCGGAGTAGATGATGTGGATGCCACCTTTGAGTCCAGAGCAATCCACTCACCTGCTGCCCTTAAGGCTTGCATGGCTAGCCCGGGAGTGAGGGATCTTACAGTCACCCAGTGGATTGTATCTGTCTTGTCCTTGCCCTGACTGGGTGCCTCTGTCCAGGTCCATAGCACCCCTTTGCCCCAGATTCTGCCTCCTTCCTCTAGCTGACATTTCTGATGGCCTGCCTGTGTCAGAAATTGCAGGGTGGTCGATCAGTACTTCCTGGGACCACTGGACTATTCTGAGGTTGTTTTTATAATGTTCATTTCTCTTCTTTGAAGGTTGGGTCACCCAGGCCAGTGCTGCCCACTTACCTGTCTTGTCTTTTCCTTAGGATTTGCATCTTCTGTGTCCCATGGGGTGGCCCTACTAGAGCTGGGCAGTGAATCCTGGCTGTCAGACTGGGCACGCATGACTCCAGCCTTGACCAGAGAGGCTCAGGGTGTGCATGGCCCTGGTGAGTAGAAGCAGGGGAAGGTGTCATGTCAGGGCTGGGTCCTAGTCATTCCCTAACTTCTCTGTTACCTCAGTTGTTTAGAGCCAAGGCCGCCGGCCACATTTTATTTCTCTTTCCCTTTTATACATTTGTCTTTTGTACTCTGCCCTTTGGCCTCTGCCTGTTCCCCACCTCTGCCTCCACATCTCACCTGTTGCTCTCCACTTCTCCCTCTGCAGTGGTCCCCAGCTTTGGCCTATACTTAATAGGTCAGATATGCACAGGCACCAAATCATCCTTAAAAACGAGTTTGGTTGTACCTCTTCAGGGACACAGCCTTCTGCCCAACTCTCACCTGTCCCCAGCAGCCAAAGCGTCACTGAAATCTGTTTTTGGATGACTCCATTGGAGACTCTGGCTTTCCTGGGCTGTACCCCACATTTGTGTCCTCTTCCAAAGTGTGTTCCCTTCCATGACTGAGATGCCAACTGCTGTGTAGCAGCCCTTCACTCAACTTGAGCTCAGCCTCTTGTCCTGTGGCCTTGCTCTTGGTTCTGTTAAGCCCACGTCTGTAATGAGACTGCCCCCTTCCACCAGTTAACTTCACCAGCATTTGTCTGCTTTCAGGTTCTTGGCGTGGAATGGAGGATGAACAGGTACTGTTTAAGCAGAGGGTCTCTACAGGAGTATCACAGATCGGGATTCCCAAGATAGGCCCTTCTACCCAGAAAGCCCACCCCTGTGAGACATCTGGCCCAGTCTTGAGAGACATTTTGCACTTGGCTAAGCACCTGGAAATACACCCTGGGCAGAAACCAGGTGGCAAGCAATTCTGGCCCAACGCAGACCTTAACCGCCGAAAACAGCATAACAGAGAGAAACTCTTCAAAAGAGACAAGGACCAGGCCTTTCTTGTGAACAGCTGCCCTGTCCAGCCATTGGAAATACCCTTTATGATTGGGGAGGGTTGTAAGGACTTCTCAGCTAACTCAGCCATTTTCCAGCACCACGCCCCTCGCAGCGAGTGGACACCACACAGTGGACAAAGGCGTTATGAATGCAGTGAATGTGGGAAAACCTTCAACCGCAAAGACTCTCTTGTCCAGCACCAGAGAGTTCACACTGGAGAGAGGCCATACAGGTGCAGCGAGTGTGGGAAAACCTTCAGCCGCAAAGCCATACTTGCTCAGCACCAGCGAATCCACACTGGAGAGATGCCCTATGCATGTGGCATATGTGGGAAAGTGTTCAATCACAGCTCCAACCTTATTGTACACCAGAGAGTTCACACTGGAGCAAGGCCTTACAAATGCGGCGAGTGTGGGAAAGCCTACAGCCACAAATCTACACTTGTTCAGCATGAGAGCATCCACACCGGGGAAAGGCCTTACAAGTGCAGCGAATGTGGGAAGTACTTTGGTCACAAATACAGACTCATTAAACATTGGAGCATTCACACTGGCGCAAGACCTTACGAGTGCATAGCCTGTGGGAAATTCTTTAGCCAAAGCTCCGACCTCATTGCACACCAGAGGGTCCACAATGGTGAAAAGCCCTATGAGTGCAGCGAGTGTGGAAAAGCCTTTAGTCACAAACATGTGCTTGTTCAGCACCACAGGATTCACACTGGAGAAAGGCCATATAAGTGCAGTGAATGCGGGAAAGCCTTCAGGCAAAGGGCTTCCCTCATCCGACACTGGAAAGTTCATACTGGAAAAACGCCATAGGATAATGGGATATGCCATCTCCTTGTTCACCAGTGAGAAGCTCTGTGAGTTGCCTTCGAGAGCAGCCATCAGCTGGAAGCTAAACCCCATCCATCTGAACACCCACTCCAGGGAGATTCTTCTGAGGGCCAGCTGTGACTGAAGCTTTCTGGAGCAATGTCGCACTTTGTCACCTGCCCAGGACCCTTGCCAGAATGCCATCACTGCCAGGGTCTCTGAAAAAGACATCCCTCTATGCAGTATTAGGGTCCCACATTGTGCAAATATCACACCAGTAAGTTCTGTTAGGCACACCTTTGCTCTCCTCCCCTATAGGGAGTCCTCAGTATCCTAAGCCCATTGATCCTTACTCCTTCCTGCCCTCCCCCAGCCCCCAGCTGGTATAAGCCTGGACATGACCCAGTTTCAGCAAGTTTTGTTTGCTGGTCACTTACAGAGCAGGTTTCCAGTTTTCATGGACTTTACTGGGGTTGCGTGGTGCTCATGGTTTGGTTTGTCCATCCTCCAAGTCCCCTAATTTGGGAATTGCCTGCCCCCATATTCTGGTTTTGCAGCCAATGCCTTAGTTTTTAAGCTACCTTTAATCTCGGGGGTTCTGTTTACTCTGTGGACTGGGTGGAGGACAGAAGTAAGCTCAGCCAGCATGAAGGGATGGACAGATTTTGGAAGTGTTCTCAGTTTTGTGAGGTCAACAGCAGACATGGCAGCTCTTGTTCTAGTTTCAGCCTAACTTGTGTTGCTCCCCAAGGCCAGCTAGGGAAGAACACCGGTCTGTGTGGGCCTAACCTTGTGCCCTCTATGCCAAGATTATCTGTGAGACCTTGAGCAGTGGGCATTCGTTGTGACATCTGGTGTGTCTGGGAACAGCATGCATTGAGTCCCTTGTTCCCAGGGGATGTTTCATATTTCCAGCTCTCTTGAGGACAACTTGACCCCCTGGGGCCTGCCAACATCCTGAAATGTATTCGGTAGGCAAGTGTCACTGTACCCTAAAAGATGAGGTAGGAATCATAATTGGTGCAGACACTGATTAATAGGGAGTTGGGGGACTGCAGCAAATGTAGGGGATGTAACTTCTAAAGGTGTACCCACAAATGTTCCCCTCACTATAGCATTGGCATGAGGGCTTACAGAGATTCTCAGGGCTCCCATATTTGTGTCCCATGTCTGTGGTCACTATCAGGAAAATCAAACATTTTCTGCAATAAACTGTACATACTTATAGTGTATAGTTTATGTTCCAATATGTTTGCACCTGTGGAACCAAGCTTTCTGATACCCGTTATAATCCCTCTCTCCTGACCCATCCCCAGGCAAGCACTCCTCTTGTTTTCTGTCACTAGATTTGTCTGCATTTCCTAGAATTTTTTATATGATGTATATGGACTAATTTAATATTTACTTATATATCTGACTTCTTTGGCTCTGCATGATTATTTTGTGATTTATCAACATTTTGTGTGTCAATAGTTCATTCCTTTTTGTCCACATTTTTGCTGAAAGTATTTGGGAGAAATAGTTCCAAAGCAAGTAGTCCAGGAAAACGCACACAATAATGAACCAACAGTATGTACTATAACTTTAACTTGAAAGTGGCGTGCCATCATTTATTACATGGTCTGTGGGTAACAGACTAATTCTGCTTCAAGGTGGAAGGAGACTCCACAACAGTAAAAATACAGAGGTAGGGGTTTGTGGGGGCTTTTCTTGGACACTGGCGACCATAATCATAGTTATTTTGAGTTTCCTTTACCTTTTGAGTCTTTAATGATGTATTATATTGATTAATTTTCAAAAGGTCAAGTAATCTTTCATTGTGAGGCAAACCCCACTTGGTCATAATATATTATTTTCACGTATTGTTGGATTTCACAGTCATGCACCTCAACAACGGGGACATTCCGAGAAATGTCCTTCCTCGATTTCCTTGTGAACAATCATGGAGGCAGTCACACAAACCTAGATGGTCTAGCCTACTACACACCTGGGCTGTACAGTACAGCCAATTGCTCCTAGGCTACAAGCCTGCATGGCGTGTTATTGTGCTAAGTACCATAGGCAATAGTAACAATGATAAATATTCATGTATCTAATATCATAGGAAAGGTACAGTAAAAAAAAAAAAAAAAAGCCAAAAACATAGTGCCCTGGCTGGTATGGCTGAGTGGGTTGAGTGCCTGCCTGCTAACCAGAGGGTCGCCAGTTTGATTCTCAGGGCACGTGCCTGGGTTGCAGGCCAGGTCCCCAGTTTGGGGCATGTGGGAGGCAACCACACACTGATGTTTCTTTCCCCCTTTCTCCCTCCCTTCCTGTCTCTCTAAATAAAATCTTTTAACTTCCGGCCAAGATGGAGGTGTAGACAGACATGCTGCGTCTCCCTCCACAACTAAGAAGGAATACAACTACCTCAAAACTAGAAATCACCAGAAGTTCCAGAAAATCAAACTACATGGAAGTCCAGCAAACAAAGATACAAAGAAGAAATACTCATCCAGGAGGGGCAGAGCCGGGGTAGAGAGGACTCAGTGTGGTGGCAGCGGCAGGCGGCAGAAAGCCCAGTCACATGTTTTAAAAAGTCAGGAGGCCCACCTGGGGAGTGTTCCCAGTTCTTTACTGGACCTAGCAGCTCATGGTCCCAGCACGGGGAAATCAAGTCTCATTGCTTCTGACTGTGCAGACCAGTGGGGGTTGGGATGAAGGTAGAAATTGCCAGTCTCTCAGCAGAGTCTGCTTGTTTAAAGGGCCCCCATGGTGCCAGAACGTCTGCAGACCCATCCACTCCAGGAACAATGGCCAGGGCAGCAGCTAGAGAGGTGCCAGTCCGGTACAGAAGGGGAGAGGTGCCTGGAAAAGGGGCAAGTGCTGGGCAGGCGGCATTGTTCCCTCTGGCCCCGGCCCCCACATACAGCATCACAACGTGGTGAAACAGGTCGCCCTCTACTGATGAATCCCTAAGGCTCCGCCCCTTACAAAGTAACAGGAGCGACAGCTCTGCCTAAGACAGGCAAACAAACACGGAAGCCTGTAAAGTTGAGGAGACAGAGAAGTATGGCCCAAAAGAGGGAGCAGATCAACGTTCCAGTGGGAGAACTAAGTGACGACGAAATAGCCAACCTAACAGATGAAGTATTCAAAACACTGGTGGTAAAGATGCTCAGAGGCTTGACAGATATGCTTGAGTACGGCAAACACATGAGAAGTGAAAGCTATGCTAAATGAAGCAAAGGAAAATCCACACAAAACCAATGGTGAAGGGAAGGAAACCGGGGTTCAAATCAATGATTTGGAACATAAGGAAGAAAAAAACAGTCAACCAGTACAGAATGAGGAAATAAGAATTGAAAAAAATGAGAGGTTTAGGAACCTCTGGGACAACTTTAAATGTGCCAACATCCGAATCATAGAGATGTCAGAAGGAGAAGAGGAAGAGCAAGAAATTGAAAACTTATGTGAGAAAATAACGAAGGAAAACTCCCCAAATTTGGCAAAGAAAATAAACATACAAGTCCAGGAAGCACAGAGTCCCAAACAAACTAGACCTAAAGAAGAGCACACCGAGACACATCATAATTAAAATGCCAAAGGTAGAGAATCTTAAAAGCAGCAAGAGAAAATCAGAGAGTTACCTACAAAGGGGTGCCTATAAGAGTATCAGCTGATTTCTCAAAAGAAACTGCAGGCAAGAAGGGACTGGCAAGAAGTATTCAATGTGATGAAAAGCAAGGACCTCGTCGGTCGTCGTCGTCGGCAGCCGTCCGTCTCGAGAGACGATGGTGTAGCTTCCCAAGAGTCCATCTGCACCGCCAAGAATGGTTGTGCAGTCCGACTCGGGAGTGACACGGTATCTGTCTCCTCCCGTGTTGAATCAACATCTTGCGATGACGCTGCAGTGTCCTCTCCAGTGAAGCTGAAGCTACAGAGCCTGGGCAGGGTGATATGGAGGGTCTGCTGTTGCCCATGCAGCAGACCCCCCCTCTCTTCGCAGCTGAAGGGTCCAAGGGAAAGACGGAGTCAATACAGCTTGGCTTCAGGTGCGCCGCAGGAGTTGCCGGTGTTGACTACAACGTCAAACCGCCTTAGGGACTCCGGCTCCGGATTTTCTGTCGGGGTTTACTCCCTTAGCCTTTCCCCTGAAGAGGTATGCCGCAAGGCAGCGGAGGTTTTTTGGAGTCAGAGTTTTCCTTCTCTGATGTGCCCTGACTGGAAGATCGAACCAGCGACACTTAGCTCGCAGGCCGACGCTCAATCCACTGAGCCAAACCAGCCTACAACCAAGGACCTACAACCAAGATTATTGTATCCAGCAAAGCTATCATTTAGAATGGAAGGGCAGATGAAGTACTTCCCAGACAAGGTAAAGCTGAAAGAGTTCATCATCACCAAGCTAATATTAAGTGAAATTTTAAAGGGACTTATTTAAGAAAAAGAAGATCAAAACTATGAACACTAAAATGACAACAAACTCAGAACTACCAACAGAATCTAAAAAATAAAAACAAAAACTAAGCAAATAACCACAATAGGAACAGAATCATAGGTATGGGGATCATTTGGAGGGTTATCCGCTGGGAGGGGGGAGGGGAGAAATGGGGAAATGGTGCAGGGACTAAAAAGCATAATTGGTTGGTAAAAAATAGGGGGAAGTTAAGAATAATACAGGAAAGGGTGAAGGCAAAGAATTTATATGCACGACCCATGGACATGAGCTAAGGGGTTGGAGGAATTGCTGGAGGGAAGGGGGATAGTGGGTGGAGGGTAGCAAAGGGAAAAGAAATTGGGACAATTGTAATAGCACAATCAAAAAATATATACTTAAAAAAAAAAAAAGGTTAAAGGGAACTCCTTCCAAAAACAAAAAGTATACAAAACTTAAGAGTAAGATGACTAACAACAAGCAAAAAGCTGCAACTCTACTTCAGAATAGGATATTAGACAATTAATTTTAAATAAAAGTATCTTAATGTAAAAGTTGTAAGGGAAAAATATGTATTCAAATATAGTGCAATTTGGTAAAGAATGCACAGCATAAAAAGATAACATGACAACATCATAAAGGGGAGGGAGGAAAAGGAGAATGAAGATAATAAGAGACAATCAGAAGGAAAAAAAAGAAACAATGGAGCTAGAAAGCAACCAGAAAACAAAATGGATGGAGTTAGGCCGCATATGGCACTAATCACCCTACTTGAATCTACGAAGCAAAAGGCACAGGTAGCAGATGGATTAAACAGGACTCAACTACATGTTGGCTGCAGGAGGCTCCTCTCAGCCCCAAAGACACATATGGGCTCAAAGTGAAGGTCATACTTCAAGTAAAGGGAGTACAGCAAAAGTGGACTAGAGAAATAAGTGAAGCTCCAAGGCTATAGAAGGAAATAAAAATTAAGCGTGGAAATAATGAAAGAGGAGAAATAAATGAAATAGAAAACAAAAAGACAACAGAAAAAATTAATGAAACAAAGAGCTGCTTCTTTCAACAAAAAGAATTGATAAGGCTCTGGTTAGACTCCACTAAGGAGTTAAGTAAACTCAGAGAAAGTTACAAGGGGAGACTAAAGAAACACAAAGAAGGGTTAATACAAGAATACTATGAAAGCCAACACCAGCAAATTCAACAACCTAGGAGGGAACAAATTCTTATAAGGAATTGAAACAGTTATCAAAAATCTCACAAAATTCGCCCTGGTCAGTTAGCTCAGTTGCTTAGAGCATCATCCTGATACACCAAGGTTGTGGGTTCGATCCCCAGTCAGGGCACATGCAAGAATCAACCAACGAATGCATGGGTGGATGAAACAAAAATAAAAAATAAAAATAATACTTCGCTCTCAAATCAACAGGAACATTTGAAAACTATATATATATTTTTTAATTTGCTCACATGCGCTGCGATAGCAAAGTTAATTGCCTGTGTTTTTTAATCTTTTTAATGAAATGTATCAGGGAGACGCTAATCACATTGCATAAATTTCAGGTGTGCTTTCTATTATGACTTCTGGACGCTCTACTGCGTGCTCACCAGCCCAGCCTAGTCTCCTTCCGTCACCCTGTATTTGACACCTTTACCCTCTTCGTCTCCGCCCCCACCCCCACCCCGCCCCAAGCTATGGACTTTTGATGCAGAATCGGAAGGAGCTGGGCGAGCACCCGGGGAACCTGGTATTTACCTGAACCGCCCCTGGAGCCTGTGGGCGGAGTGCGGACCCGCACGGCCGAGCGTCAGACCCGCCTCGGCGCAGTTGCTCCAACGACGCGACCCCAGTTCAGTTACAAGCTCACCAGGTGTCGCCGGAGGACGACACCGGAAGACCCGCGCGAAAATGCCTCTCTGCTGAGCCCTCATTGGCCCAGTGCCGACGCGGGGCGCAGTGCCTTCCGGGTAATGTAGTTCTCCGCGCCACGGGCTCCGCGGGCGTCTGTCCGTAGCGCCGACGGGAACCGGTGTCCGGGGCTCTGGGAACAGCGCGTGGCTTCATGCTTCTTAAAGGGGATGCACCCACATGTCCCTACAATTTAGTTTGCGCTGCTCTCGGGCGGTACAGACGCTAGTTCCCATGTTCTCCAAAACCAAATCGGCACGCGCGCGGTATTGTCGCTCAGACACAGAGTGGACACCCGCTGAACTGGGAATGATGACCTTGGTCTTAGTGCTGTTCAAACCCGTAAAGACGGGAGCTTTAGAATCAGTTGGGTGAGAGCAAAGACTGCAGAGGGATGTGGGGTGCCTGAGACAGGTGGGGTGGTGGAGAACGGCAACGTGCTGTGTCTCTGGTCCCCTCAGAAAAAACGCAGAGCTTAGGGACGGAGCCATATTTCTTACCCCATATCCTGATGCCTTCATATGTACTATTCGATTTATTTTACAAGCTAAGACCTCCCTGAAAAGGAGGGCGATTTATTTCGTGACATTTTCTACCAGGACAGGCGACTTTCTGGTCGCAGTATCCAGAAATGGCGCAAAGGGGACATCTGAACCCTGAGATACAGGATTGGAGGACATGACCTCCTCCTTTGCTTGCGAGGAGGTAAATATAATTTCACCTGCAACTGCAGTAAAATGGCAACCCTTGCCATGACTAGTGTGGCTCAGTGGTTTGGGTATCGTACCACAAACCAAAAGGTCACCAGTTCGATTCCCTATCAGGGCACATGCCTGGGTTCCCGGTTGCGGGTGTGCAAGAGGCAACCAATGGGTGTTTCTCACATTGATGTTTCTCCTTCTGTTTCTCCTTTCTCCTCTCTCTAAAAATAAGTATATAAAATCTTTTTTTAAAAATGAGAACTCTTCAAAATGGCTTGGCCTGCTATACATCTGGCTCTAGAACGTACCTCTTGCCTCTCTCTTGCTCACTGAATTTAGCGTCTTTGTTCTGACTTTCTCAACTGGGAACTAATTTCCTGGAGTATCCACAAGGCTCAGATCTACGTGAGCATGGGGAGTAGTAATTATCTCAGAGAAATATTTGTGAAATGTTGAAATTCCTGAAATCAATGATTTTTTTACTTATTCAGAGTTGGTGGCCAAAATAACTCTTATCCATGTGGACAAGGTTAGGATCTCAGTGAAGTGTGAAGGGTCACAAGTCTGAGAAGTGATGGAATGAAGCTGAGCATGTGGGTACACTGGGAACTTGGCTAGCCTGAGGTTATGACTCTCTAAATTATGACTTATTGTAACAGAACCCACTGGATGTTTAGTTATGAGGGGCCTGATTGCCCGCGGCCAGAAGCAGAATTCTCAATACCAGAGTTTGGTGAAAGAAAAAAGGAATGTTTATTTAAAGGTTATACTGATTTAAATTAATGGCAGATTTTTGCTGTTAAGTCTTATTATCTTTAAAACACCCACAAACACATAGTTCTGGCTTCCCCTGCCTAACCAGGCTAGTTTTATAAAAGTCAGAGATACCATTTTCCTACTTCCCAGACACAGTTCAGCTTTACCAGCAGCTCCCAATCATTCGAGCCTGATTGGGGAGGTTTTGCCTATGTCGGGCCGTATTCTCCAGCTCTTAATTCAGAGCCACATGGAGTTCCCAGCCTCCCTGTAAATGGCATGGAGTTCTCCCTTCCCTTTCAAAGCCACATGGTCCTCTCCTAGCCCAAACGCCTGCCGCCTTATTTATAAGTCCCTGACTGCAGCATGTGACGCAGTGGGCAGGGTGACTAATTGCGGCCACTTGTAGAACTTTATATAGGCCCCATAAGCTTTTCGTCACCATTCTATGATCAAAGCCCCTCCCATCTCCTTGGGGACCCCACTCAGTGACATTATTGCTTAAATCACTTTTGAGTACACTGAGCAATACCATCAGCTTGAAGGGGTATGTAGAGAGCAGAGCTTAGCCACAATGCTGAGAACAGGGTATCTGTGGCATCGCACTCATTCCCTCCTGAACAAACAACCGTTCTGTGCCTACTGCACTCTAAGCACCACCGGGGCTGTGTGGAACACGCCAGCTGGGGTCCAGCGTCCAACAGCCCTGCCTTCGGAGGCCGTCACTCTAGTCAAAGGCGATTGGCAGTAAACAATGTCAACCATCAATCATGTAAGATTTTTACAAGTGATAAGCAATTGTCAAAAAAAAAAAAAAAAGAAAGTTAAGGATGCTATTAAGTGGGGTTATAGTTTTGCAAACATTTGGAAGACCTCACTTAGATGTGAGCCTTGTGGATACTCTGGGGAATTAGTTCCGGGCTGAGAAAGTCAGAACAAAGTTGCTAAATTCAGTGAGTGAGAGAGAGGGAAGAGGTACGTTCTGGAGCCAGATGTACAGCAGGCCAAGCCGTTTTGAAGAGTTTTCATTTTTTAAAAAAGATTTTACTTATTCTTAGAGGAGAAGGGAGAAACAGAGGGAGAAACATCCATTGGTTGCCTCTCACAGGCCTCCAACCAGGGACCTGGCCAGTGACCCAGGCATGTGCCCTGATAGGGAATCAAACCGGTGACCTTTTGGTTTGTGGTACAATACTCAAACCACTGAGCCACACCAGTCATGGCAAGAACTGCCATTTTGCTCTAAGTGTGAATTGGGAAGCCATGAAAAAAGAGAAATGAAACAGACCCTGTCTATTTTGTCAGTTAAATTATGATGACTAGATGCTGGGAGACCATTTAGACCATTTAGACCAAGGCAAGTGGGATGGTGGCTCTGACCGGGATCAGCGTGGTGGTGATGAAATGTCAGATTTTTTAATGTTATGTGTATTTTACAGTAAAAATAATTAACAATTTTTAATATGTCTTAAGAATTTTCATTGCACACAGACATATACTGAAGGCACTAGTAGAAAAAGTATTCAAATAAAAAATAGAAAATCGAAAAGACACTTTGGTGGAAGCTTGCGTTGGAGGTAGATGGTTCATAATTTCTTACTGATAACCATTTCATATGTAACTGAACTGAAGTTCTTCAGCTTCCTCCGATCACCTCACCGAACAGCTTTGTTTCTGTCAGGAGAGCCAAAGGGAGAACAATCCACTTCCCCCAATCCCATGACAATTTACTTATCTGATAGGTTCTATTTCTTTTGCAGTTAGTTTGCTTCCGTGTACAGCTCTGGTTTGAGGGAAAAGCCCAGGGAGGCTACAGGAATCCATAAAACCTCTGGATCAGCAGCTCTGGCAGTGACAACGGCTCCAGGACACACAGGCCTGCGGCTCCTGAGGGCTTCTGTACACCCTCATCCCGCACAGGCAGTTCCTGGGACACAGAGCGATGCTCCTTTCGGAGGGGCTCATCCACCCTAGTTTATGCGGCCTCTCCCACTTCCTACTGATCCAACCAGTTTCTGTACAGAATGCAGTCCCCACCCTGGGCCTTGTGAGTCTAGTCTTAACGTCCACGGACACAAACTACGTGACTTTTGACTTCAGGACGTAGGCTCCCAGTTAGATCAGAGGAGAGGACTATCCCTCAGCAACACCGGGAATACGACACACCCTCTGAGAGCTAATGGCCCAACACGGGCTGCTGCCAAATGTGATGAAGAGCATCCAGGCCACGGCATCCCGCCCCCCCCACCGGCTGACCGCAGAACCACAAGTAACTTTTGCGTCCAGGGCATCAAATGGGGGGCAAAGTCCTGTGACCTTTCCCAGGAGACCGCAGGCAGCAACACAAAGGGAGCCCAAGCTGGACTGAGAGCTGTTCTTTATTTCCCATTCTCTCCGAAACTCACAAAGTACTCACAAAACCCGCTCCCCTTTCCTCCTGGCAGAGTCCAGCTCTGTTCACACCCACAGCACAGCGCAGAAGCCCAAGAAGCTACCCACAGCTTAACCAATAAGGCATTTATGATTACAAAAGTCAGCGGGATGAGTGGGGAGTTTGTGTAGGAGGACCTGGTAACTATAATACCCTTGTGAGACGATAATGCCCCCCAAAAGGAAAACCTCTGTCACCTGACAGCTGAAGCCAACCGAAGTCCTCTTGTCCACAGCTGGCTGATGTCCACACCCAAACCAGTCGGGGGGAGGGGACGCAGCCTCGCCACAAGGGCCCAAACGCCTGCTGAACGCTCCAGACAAAGCGAGAGAGCCAGCGGTCAGCTTGCTCTCCCTGAGCATCTTAGAAGCCAGGGTGATACACAGAGAGGCAGGTGGACTTCAGTGTCAGAGCTCCAGGATCAGCCCCTGGCAGGTGCAAAAGTGCAACACTGTTCTGGGAGAGCTCCCCACATACCTGGCGCTTTAATCAGCTGCTCTGGAATGGGAACTGACAGTCCCCTCGCTAGCGCTTCAAATTTGGGGCAAAGTACTACTTAAAAATAAAAAAAGAATGTATCAAAATGCTGTGGTACTGACATAAAAGACACCCACTTAGAAGAATGAAGAACTCAGAAACAAACCCCCACACATACACTCAGATTTTTAAGAAGGGTACAAAGACCATTCAAAGGGAAGTGAAGCTTTTCAGCAGATGGTGTTGGGAAAACTGGATATCCACACGCAAAAGGATGAACCTGCACTCTTAGCATCCACGATGTACAAAAAAGTGAACTCAAAAGGAATCAAACACCTAAATGTTCAATACCTAAAAGTATAATATTCTTCAAAAAAAAAAAAAAAAAAAAAAAACAGAGGAAAGAAAGCTTCATGACATTGGATTTAGCAATAATGTCTTGGACATGATACCAAAGGCACAGAGAATACAAATAAATTGGATGATACTGAAATGTAAAGCTTCTATATGAAGAGGGACTAAATGAACAATGAAAAGGCAACCCTCAGAATGGAAAAATATATTTGCAAGTCATGTATCTGATGAGAAATTAACACCCAGAATATGTAAAGAACTCCTATATTGAATGTAACCAATAATGAATGTCAAGATAACAGGGTGTGGGGCCAGGTGTGTTTTGGGGAGAGTGGGGGGACCCTCTGTAAGAGTGCATGGTTTTCCAGTTACTTTGCTGTACATCTGAAACTAGTGCAGAATGGTACTGAATGCAAACTGTACCTGAAAAAATCAAAAAATTAAAAAAATTAAAAAGAAAATCAATAAATTAAAAAAAGAACTCCTATATCTAAGTAACAAAAAAGCCTGATTAAAAGATGGGCAAAAATTAGAATACACTTTTCCCAAAGAGCATCCACAGACAACCAACAAGCAAATGAAAAGATGCTCAATGTCATTAATCCTTAAGGAAATGCAAATTGAAACCACAGTGAAATAACACCTCATGTCCCTTAGGATAGTGTTATAAAAAAAATAAAACAAGAAAATAAAAACCGTTGGTAAGGGAGTAAAGACATTGGAACCCATAAGTACCGCTGGTGGGAACGTAAAATGGATTACCATGTGACCCTACAAGTCCACGTCTGGGTGCATACCTGAAAAGACACGAAAGCAGGGCCTCGAAGCAGCATTTGTGCCATCGTCACTGTAACATTATTCACAACTGTCAAGAGGTGGAAGCCCCTTCTGTCCATTGGTGGATGGACACAGAAAAAGAGGGACACACATAAAATGAATGTTATTCACCTAAAAAGGAAATTCTGACACACGCTACATGGATGAACCTTGAGAACATTATGTCGAGTGAAATAAGCAAGTTACAAAAGGAGGAAAACTTTACAATTCTTATATATGGTATTCAGAGTGGTCAAACTCATAAACAGAAAAAAATATAACGGCTGTCATGGGATAAGGGAGGCGAGAATGAGTTGTTGCTTTAAGGCTATAGTTTCAGATTTATAAGATGAAAAGACTTCTGGATGTTTGTTGCACAGGAGCATGATGTATTATTCCTCCTGAACCTTACTCTTAAATAGGATTAAAATAAGACACAATCAAAAAAGAAACACACACATAACTGCATAGCAGTACTTCCCAGTGCAGAGCAGACTTTACTTTGAAGTCTTTTCTGGTTTGCGATACTCTTTGCTGTGAATTTCTTGGTGCCGAACAAGGTGGGAGTTCTGCCTAAAGCCTCTCCCGCAGTTGCGGCACTCGTAGGGCTTTTCCCCTGTATGAATTCTCCGATGTTTAATGAGGCTGGAGTTGTATCTAAAGACTTTCCCACATTCACTGCACTCATAAGGCTTCTCTCCAGTGTGAACTCTCTGATGAATAACAAGTGTGGAGCTGTCCATAAAGAATTTCCCACACTCACTACATTTGTAAGTTTTTTCTCTGGTATGAACATTCTGGTGCCGAATGAGATGGGAGTTTTGGCTGAAGAGTCTGCCACATACACGGCACTCATATGGCCTCTCCCCAGTGTGGTTTCTCCGATGTCTGATATGATTTGAGTTGTGCCTAAAGAGCTTCCCACATTCGTTGCACTCATAGGGCCTTTCTCCGCTGTGAGCTTTCTGATGTCTCTCAAGTGTGAAGCGGTACCTGAAGAACTTCCCACATTTGCTGCACTCAAAACGCCTTCCTCGAGTGTGAACTCTCTGGTGAATGATGAGTGTGGAGACATCCACAAAAGACTTTCCGCACATGCTGCACACATATGGCCTTTCTCCGGTGTGAACTCTCTTATGTCTTTTGAATGTGAAGCTGTACTTAAAGGATTTCCCACATTCACTGCATTGATACGGCTTTTCTCCAGTGTGAACTCTCTGATGAATGATGAGTGTGGAGCTGTCTTTAACGCATTTCCCGCACTGGCTGCACTCATAACGCATTAGCCTGGTATGAACTCTCTGGTGTTCAGTGAAGCCAGACCTCTGACTAAAGAGTGCCCCACATTCGAGGTGCTCACAGAGCCTTGTTTCAGTGTGCACTTTCTGGTGCTCAACACATACGTGTTTGTGGCTGAAGGCTTTTCCACATTCGTCATACTTGTAGCCATTGCGCCCACTTTCCAGAGTCTTCCTGCCCTCAGTGTCACATGGCTTCCCTGTACTGTGAGGGGCCCCATGCAGTGAAAGGCGAGAGCTGGCCTGAAAGCTTTTCCCACCCTCCTCGCACATCAAGGTCCGCTCCGCAGGGTGAACACTGCGGTTCTTCACAAATGAAGGCCTCCGCTCATTCCACCCAGGCACTTTCTCTCTACTCTGCTCCTTATGGCAACCGGCAAGACTGGCCACACGTGTGTTCACCTCTTGCTGAGGGTGCATTCCGTCCTGCTTATCAAGGTGCAAAATGTCTTTCAAGAGTGGGCCACACATCTCACAAGAATGAGACTTCTGGGTGGATGGATCTTGACTTGGGATCCAGACCTGTGACACTCTCACAGAACGACCTTGCTCCACAAGGACCTCCTGGGCTCCATGCCAACAACCTGGAAGTAGACAAATGTCAGTGAAGTGCGTGTTGACTTTGGCGGGAGGGGGCAGCCCCATCAGAAATGTGCATCAGAGATGCCCACAAATAAGACACAGCTGACAGGTGAGGGGGCCCAGACACAGTGGGAGGAAGCCTGCTGTGCAGAGCTGGCCTGGGAGCTCATGATGGGTAGGGACACAAGGAGGGGACAGGGCAGGAAGGAGACACAGGGTCTGCAGGTCACCCCTCTACAAATGGCTTTCAACAAGGGCGTGGCTACTGGTGGCTGGTGAGTACCATGTGGTAGTTTGTGTCCAGGCCCACACGTCTGATTGGGACACAGTAGCTGGTGATCCAGGACCAGTTAAGGACACACACGTGCAGACGTCACTGAGCCTTAAGTGTAGATCAGATGCCGAGAGTGCTGCAAAGGGCACAGTGGAAGGGAATGGGTGAGAGGTGGAGGCCAAAAAACTAGGGGGAGCTGCAGACGGGAAGATTAGAAATGACAATGGAAAAGAAAAGGTAGAATGAATGTGGCCTCTATCCCTGGCGTCACACAATGGTGGGCACAGGCCTGGTGCCCAGTGTGACTCAGACCCAGCTCTGACAACACGCCCTTTCCCGGCTCCCAAGCACCAGGGCTGTTCCTTGTTGCCACCGATAAAGTGATACATACTCCGGCAGGCAGCCAGGGCCCTCCCCCTTCCTCAGTGTGAGCACTGACACGGGACTTGGAATAGGCCCACCTGGGGTTGGCCAGCGGGGCCCCAGAGCGATCCAACTCATGACACCCCACATTCTAAAATCACGAACGCTTCATAGTGGGGTCTTGCAGAACCAGTGGCCTCCATCCACAAGTAGTGACCACACTGGAAGTGGGGACAGTGCACAGAGCCCGGCCCGGGCACCAACAACACATGTACCCGTGAACCAGGAGCGGAAGCAGTGCCCACGGTCTCGTGGTGGGAAGGACAGAGCTGCCCCTGGAAAGGACAAGGACAGAGCCCAGCCCAGGGACCTGTGGTGGGTGTGAGGGCCTCACCTACGGAGGACAGCAGTGCCAGGTTCTCCAGCATCACACTGTGGTGCAGGCGCCTCTGAGCCTCGTCCAGGAGCCCCCACTCCTCCTGGGTGAAGCGCACGGCCACGTCCTCAAAGACCACATGGCCCTGTGAAAATGGAACAGTTTGGTTCATGAGCAGCTTGTTTTAACTGTGTTTTTGTGGATTCCGTATTTCTCAATTTGCCATCCATTAATTACAGATTAAACTAACAGGCACATTCGTGTATATTACCCCTGCGATTCAGAGCCCATTGTCTGAACCAGGCCCTTGGCTAACTCCCACACAGGCAGTGAAATTTCCCCTGCCCCAAAGCAGCCCAGGGTGAGATATCAGACAGCTAGGGACAGCCCCTAAGCCGGAAGACCTGCCAGAATTGTTCAGGCTAGTGACCCCTAAACCCCTCACCTTACCCTCCTCATCTTTTCCAAGGAAACCCCAGAAAACACTCTGGCCGCGGTTTCCCTTGGTCCTTATGCCTTCTGATCGAATCTGGTGCCCTAATGTCACCCTGACTGGCGTGGGGTTCACTGTACACTCCAGAAATGCAAGGAATAAAGATCTTTTTCAATGATATTGGCCTCTCCATGTTGTCATTCACATGCACAAATTAAAACCCCATGGGTACAATCACTCATCCACGTCTCTCTCTGAGATCTCCAGTCCTTCCTCCTCCCGGACCTCCCAGCATGGGTGAGTTACAGGTGGGGTGGCACCAATGCCTGCTCTCTGCTCATGGCCACTGACTACTGTGTCCAGCACAGAGCAGAACACATGTCAGGGAGGTGGCAGAAAAGCGCCATCTAGGCTCTGGCCTGGACTGTGGGGCCCCACCCTCTCTTGCCAGCCAGTTTCCCTGGGGTCCCCCAGATCTTGCCTCCCAGACAACCAAACTCAGACTCATCCTCCTGTAAGCGCCCAGTGCCGGGGCAGGAGCCAACCCTGCACACTCCCCTCACTTGCACGTCAGTGTTTGGACTCACCTCCCTCCTCCCTTCCCTCATCACTCTTGACTCCTCCAAGGCGGTAACCGCAGAGACTCCCCCAGCCCAACCACAGGCATCCCTCAGGCCTTCCAACACGCCCATCAGCACATGGAATCCAGGCAGTGCATCCAGCACCCTAATCTGCCCCGGTCTTGCCCTGAACACCAAAGGACCCCAGCACCAGAGAGCACCGAGCCCCCAGTGAAGACCTCCCGCAACCCTGTCTCTCGCTGTCACTCAGCTGCAGAAACCTGTGTGAGCACCTCAAGGCGCCTGGCGCTCGCCCACTTTCGCACTGCGCACGCTCCCTCACAGCGGTCTGGAACCTCTCTGCATCTAACCCTCGCCCAGGGACCCAGACTAGCAAGACTTCCCCTTAACTGACTACCAGCCTACACGAGACAATCCTGGCAAGGGGTCCCATAAAACCTTGCTGAGTCCCCAGAAAGGTAGAGTCCTGCCCTGCCTTCCCCTCACTGACAGCTGACCTTTGTGGAGATGCCTCCGCATCCACTTCAGGTCCACTGTCCCCTCTGAAGGCTTTCTGACCCTCACTATCCCATTACAGGTGCACACCCCAACAGACGCTCCGGTTCCTGTGCCTGTAGCGCCCACCACCACATCCGGGAGCCCACCTGAGACATGGGTCTGGCCTTCTCCCTCCCTTGTCCCTAGTGGCACTGAAGGATGCTGTTCTGAAATCTGAGTCGCAGCTCTCCTGGGACGCACACACCAGCCACTATACTGTGACTGTCTCCAGCCCGAGCGCCTCCTCTGGACCCCAGATCTGTCCCCTCAGAGCCTCTGAAACACTTGCGAGGTGCCCAAAACCTGATTCCTCATCTTCCCTCTGAAAATTCCTTCTACCACTGACTTCCCACCTGATCCATATAACCCAAGACTGAGTTCTGGACCTTGGCTATGTGGAACCGCAGGGTTTTCAGGCCCCAGAAAGTGGGGAGGATAGGTGGAGTCTCAGAATATCACCATTCCCTATGTTGGGGTGCCTAAACCATGAGGGTGATAATTAGGGTGGGTGGGAGTCCAAGACACTTTTCACTCACCTGTGCAGGGTCCAGAAGCATTTCTGCCACTGCCGTGGGACCCTGTGGGAAGAAGGAGGCCGTGAGAGATGGGTAACCATGGTAGGATCCTACTAGCTGAGCTGGACCTCCACCCTGCCCTGCCCTGCCCTGGGGCAAAGTGATCTGAGCCTGACGGTCTAAGCTCAGCTCCTTAGAAACCAGTGCTGCCTCTTACCAGCTGGGTGGCCCTGGAAAATAATCTGTAAACCTCAGTACCCCCATCTGTAAAATGGGCACTAGAATGGTTTCAACTCAAGGGCACATAGTGATAGCGAACATAAGGTCCCGGCTGGGGTGATTCACTGGACTGAGTGCCGGCCTGCAAGCCAAAGGGTCGCTGGTTCGATTCCCAGTCAGGGCACATGCCTGGGTTGCAAGCTGGGTCCCCAGTTGGGGATGTGTGAGAGGCAACCACACATTGACGTTTCTCTCACTCTGTCCCCCTCCCTTCCCCTCTCTCTATAAATAAAATCTTTAAAAAAAACCCTAAGGGGTACACACTATGTATCAGCTGTACAGTCCCCATGCTCGATGGTTTTTTTGTATGTTTTCACTGCAAATGAAGTGGTAGGATTCTTTTTTTTTTTTTACAATAAACTCCATATTTTAATAAAATTTTAAAAAATGAGAAAAAGATGAACACCACAATAAAAATATATAATAATCAAAGAACATGATCCAAAAATTTACAAACACAGAAACCCAAATATTTGTTTTTATGTCCTTAATAATCAAAGTGAAGTGGTAGGATTCTTAATTTGGGCATATATTTTTCCCTTTTTAGGGTTTTTAGAGATGTAATACATAAAACTCTACATACTTAAAGGTGAGTTAACATTCAGGCCAATTATGAAGTGTTTGTATGAATTTAACTAATCCAATGTGTTCAGTTTCTAATTGCCTACCTGTGTACATATTTGGAGGGATGTTGGTTCATCAGTGTTTAAATCAATAACTTTCATATATTCTTCTGTTAATAAGTTGCAGGGAGGCGCTGAGGATGCAGGTCGGCTGCTACTCCTTTCAGCAACCAGGCCTGACTGCAACGTAATTCTCTGAAGCAAGTGTGCAGGAAGCCCTTCACAGTGGACCGCCCTCTTGCACTGAGCGCTGGAGGAGGGACCCTGGCCTGGGATCTAGCTGCTCCACTAACCCAGGTGACCTCTGCCGTGTTCCACAGGGAGTGGTCTTGAGGGTCTGCTCACCCTGCAGTGGGGAGGATCTATATCAACCCACACCTCAGCCTTCACCCCAGGTCAGCCCCTTACCCAACCTGAACCTCCCTTCCTGCAGACACGGGCCAGAGTTCATCCTGCACCAGGACTGCTCCTTGGAGAAGGCGTCAGGGATGCACGCTCACCTCTGCACCCTGCCCTCCAGTCTCGGGCCTCCCTCCCTCACCACAGAGCCCATCTGGAGTAACCATAAACCTCTCCTTCTTTCATATGGTCACCAGGATATGTCCTGGTCCAGTCCACACCCTCCACCCTTTTGGAAGCTCCAGCCCAGTCACCTTCCCGGGGCCCCAGACATTTCTGTCCGTCTACTCAGGTTCATCTCCATGTTCTGACATCTCAGAGTCACATGTCCAAGTACATGTCACGATCTCCTCCCTGGCTCCTGGTCACTGCACTAACTTCCTCGTCTCCACTCCTGAAATAATCAGGTAAAAAAGCTGGGCTGACCCTTCACTCCCTACTTTTGCTCACAAGCACACATTGGCTCTGTCTTTATGACCCATACAAACTCCTGTCACATCTCTCCTCTACTGACACCTCTCTGGTGCAGCCCTTCCAGAATCCTCCCGAAGTCTACTTCTGGGTCCTGCTTACCCATCTCCCTGCTTCCATTTCCCATCCACTTCTTAACAACTTTAAACTTCAGATATGGATATGTCCCTAAATTAGGTTCCTGGGCCCAATTCCAGTATGAAGGGGGTGGCTTCCCACACAACACCAAGCACTTCTCAGACACCCGAAGGGTGTCCAAATATTCAATTCAATTCTACCTGTCTACCCAAAGACAGCATCCGATCCCAAAAGCGTAGGGCTCAGTCCTACAAGACTGCCCCGCACTACCCATGAGATGCCAGTCAAAAGTCCAGGCTGTTACCTGTACTTCTGACCGCACCGCCTATAAATCAGGCTCCCAAGATCCCCTTTTTAATTTGCTAGGACAGCTTACGGGACTCAGAGGAACATGTTACAATACTTACTAAGTTGCCAGTTCATTATAAAAATATAACTCAGGAACAGATGGAAGAGAAGCATAGGGCAAGGTGAGAGGAGTGGGCGCGGAGCTTCCACGTTCTCTTCAGGTGCCACGCTCCCCAAATCTGCACATCGTCCCCAACCCAGAAGCTTTCTGAACCCCGTCCTTCAGGGGATTTTTGGAGGGTTCACTCCACAGACATGATGGGTTAAATCATTGCCAGGGACGACTGATTTGATCTCCAGCCCCTCTCCCCGCCGGGAAGTCAGGGGGCGGGACTGGAAGTTCCAGCCCTCCAATCACAGGGCTGGTTCTCCTGACAGCCGTCCCGTAACCAGCAGCTCTCCGGGTCCCCCATGCCCAGAAAAAAAAGACACCTCTGTCCCTCTCGGCGCCTGGGGAATCCCCAGGGTTTGGGGAACTGTGAGCCGGGAGCTGTGGCGAAGACCGAATACATATGAAAATTACATTTTGGTGACCTGAGCGCCCAAATCCATATTTCTCAGAAATCACATCACCCCAGCCTTTCAAGAATTCCAGCCACTCAGGCCGTCCCTCGAGGCGACACTCGTCGCCCGGTCCCCTGGACACAGGGACGTCGGTTCTCCGGCGCTCGGGCGACCCCGAGGGGATGCTACCCACGCCTCACACGGCGGACACGCAGGGACCCGAGGCGGCCCCTCCGTCCGGGCTCCGACCCGGAGGTGGGAGCCTGGCGGACGGGCCAGGGCGGGAGGCAGCACCCACCTCGGTCGGGATCAGCGGCGCGGCCCCGCCATCGGCCTGTGGGACGAGCAGGGGCGACAGGGCAGGAACAGGGCGCCGCTGCCCCCAACAGGTTCAGTCGCGCCTCCCTACCGCCTCCCTGCGGCGGGGATGACGCCTCCCGCGCTCTTTGTCTCCTCGGCCCCGCCCCAGAGCTCCACCGCCCCCAAAGCCAACAGGCGCTGGAGCAGAACACCTAGAACAGAATGAGCGCCATCACCTAGGGGACGCGGCCGGAAGTCCCGCCTCCGGTGTGCGTCGGCCTGTAAACGGTTCTATGCTAAGCTCTCATTGGCTCTGCTCTCCGGCTTCGGTTACCGCAGAGCGTTCTGGGCAATGTAGTTCTCCCATTGGTTCCCACTGTGGCTGCGGTGGTTGCTTCAGTTTCGGGGTAAGGGCCAAGGAACGGCGTGAGTGGAGTTCCGGGTCTCCAAGGACGCAGCGGGTCTCCGTGGCGGCTTCTAAAGGGGATGGACCTAGGTTTCTCTGGGGTTCAGTCTAGCTCGAGTGTCAGAAATAGACATTTATTATTACAGATTTGTGACGCACTGCAAATTGCCAGAGGCTACATAACCGAAGGGGCACGGGACTCCATAATGTCACTTGGCGTTCACTCGTAGCTGTCAGCTGGAGTTTCGAGGCTTGTTTAACGACCTTCAATAATGTCGGTCTGAGAGAAGGAAAAGACCACCCCCCCAGCCCCCGACAGAGCACGATGGGGAGTTGGAGGAGGGGTATCTTTCCTGCCTAGATAATCAGTGATTGTGTTCCTACCTGGAGAGCAAGACTTTACTGGAATATTCTTAAATTTTTTCTTCATTGAGATATTATTATCACTCTATATCTGATATCTTTTCCATTTATTTTGAAAATCTGAAAAGGAGAGCTACTTATTACATGCCCTTTCCTGCCAAGATAGTGTGCGCCCTTCTAACCATTGAAGCAGGTGTGCAAAGGGGCCTCATCCCTGAGCCCAAGGTATGGTGTTTCCTGATCTCACCTCCTTGCCGGGAAGTGGTTTATCGTTTCACCTGAAATTGCATCAACACCGAGTGCACAGAGTTGAAATCACCTCTGACAAAATCTTGTGAAATGGAGATTTTGGAAAGTTAATAATTGTTATGTAGTTATCCAAAGAAATTGGCAAAATAGTTCTAGAGAAACATATCTGCTACAGATGGGAAAAAGTTAAGATTTCAGTGCAGTCTGGCTCTTGCTGGGGAGCTAAGTGGTAAGAGCATCCTCCCAATACCTCAAGGCTGCGGGTTTGATACCCTGTCAGGGTACATGCAAGAATCAACCAATGAATGCATAAATAAGTGGATCAACAGATCAACGTTTCTCTCCCCCACCCTTTTTACACACTGTTGGATATAATAAGGTAATATTTTGTTGAAGATTTCTGTACCTATTCAGGAGAGATATTGGTCTGTAATTTTTTTTTCTTATTATGTCTTCATCTGGTTTTTCATATTAAGGCAATGCTGGCCTCAAAGAATGAGTTGGAACGTATTCCCTCTGCTTCTTCTGAAAAATTGTAGAGAACTTACCCTTTTATCATTATGCAATGCATGCCTGTATCACTGTTTTCTTTTGATTAGTATTATCATGGTTTGGTTTTCTCTATCCCATTACTAAATACATAAGGGGGGAACCCCCAAAATGGAATTTATTTATTAAAAATTGCATATTTATTTTTACATGTTTAAACTCACCTTCAAAGTACTCTTCATTTTGATGCAGTGCAACTGTCGAGACATTTTTTTTCACACTGCTCAAAACTGTTTTTGAACTCGTTGGTTTTGATGCCTTTAAGTGCTTTTGCCATATTTTTGTTTTACTTCTTTCACAGTGGCAAAACGTTTCCCTTTGAGGACTTTTTTCATCTAGGGGAACAAACAAAAAAGTCGCTCAAGGCAAGATTGGGTGAACAGGGAAGGTGGCGCATAGGGGGTGATGCCATTTTTGGTCCGAAACTGCTGAACACTCAGCGCGGTGTGGGCAGATGTGCTCATAAGTCACCCATTATGAAATGGGCTATCGCACTGAATCTTCAAAAAAAGAAAATTCACTGAACCTAACTAAACTCAGCCTCTCACAACAACACCAGCTGGTACAGTGATACACATGGGTTCCTAGAACACTCATCTAGCAGGAGAAGCCTGTACTAAAAGAGACTTGCCCTTCAGAAGATACGGTAATTTCAGATTTTTTTGCCACACACCCCTCATCTATAGGTATTGGTATATTTAAACCACTTTCTTGTTTCTTGTAGACAGCATATAGTTGGTTCTTGTGTTTTGATCCACTCTGACAATCTGTATTTTGATTGATGGATGCATTTAGATAAAGTGATTATTGACATAGTTGGGTTAATTTCTACCATATTGGTAATTGTTTTCTATTTGTTGCCCTTGTACTTTGTTCTTATTTTTGTCTTCTACACTTCTGTAGTTTTGCAGTTTTGAGTATTTTATAATTTTTTTCTCTCATATCAGTTACACTTCCCTTTTTATTTTTGTTTAGTGGTTGCCCTGGAATTTACACAATAAATCTACAGCTAATCCAAATCCACTTTTAAATAACACTCTACCTTAACAAAATAATCCTAATTTCTCTCTCTGCTCCCTGTATCATTGCTGTTATTTTAGATACACACACACACACACACACACACACACACTTGAGCATATTATTGCTATTTTCTTGGACAAACTGTGATGTTACATTAATTAAGAACAGGAAAAGTAAGATTTTATTGTAAATTGGAGTATGTAACCTATATCATTTTCCCTCTCTCTAAAGAACTTAACATCTTAAAGACATTAATAAAACAAAGAAGTCAAATAAGACACAAATCTATATGCTTGTGTACAAGGTAGATAATTCAAAATTTTTTATTGGTAATGAATTCATATGAAACTGCAAAATTTGTTACTTAAACTTCATTCTCCGACTTTAAACAACTCTTTTTCTCAGAGTGATTGTTAGCATGTCAAAGGACATTTGTGGTTTGTGTACAATGTCACTCTAATAGGTAGCAAAGAGCCTTGTTTATTCTTATTCAATGCCATGCTTTTGCACACACATGAATGCTAATATATATATATTAGTATAAAAACAGCCATACAAGGGTAACTGTAGGACTTCTTTTATACAAAATTCTAGAAATGCAAAGTATAGTGTGTACCTGGGGGTGGCAAGTTGGGGGTAGGGCTGAGAGAGAATATAAAGGAGCCAATGAAAACTGTAGGGGCAATGGACATATTCGTTACATTGACTTTGGTGATGGTTCCATGTGCACAGATATATGAAAATATAGTTTACACTTTTAATAAATGCAATTTATGTCAATGTGTCAATAAAGCTGTTAAATAAAGATTCCGTATAAAATCTAGCTCTCTTCTTCCTCTAGAAATATCCTAATATCTGGCAAAGCTGTACTGGCTCCATCAGCACCATTCCCCATGTTGTAAGTGGATCACCCCCGATTCCTTCTCAAAATAGAAGAAAATGGTGACAAATGCATCCACATGGGGAAATTATGCTAGCAAAATAAGCCAGTCACAATTACACAAATACTGTATGATTCCACTTGTATGAAGTATCCAGAGTAGTCAAATTCAGAGACACAACATAGCAGGTGGTTGGTGCAGTAGAGCAAGGGTAGGAGGAGTTGTTTAATGAGTACTGAGTTAGTTTCAGTTTTGTAAGATAAAAAGAATGCTGAAGGTTAGTTGCACAAATATGTGAATTTTTAACATTACTAAACTGTACAATTAAAATGCTAGAGGGTAAAATGTAAAATAAAAAAAACTATATTACAGTAGTTCCAAGGGATAAATTCGAGCAGGTGTGTGGCTGAAATCTCACTATTTACAATCCTCTCTCTGGCATGAACTTTTTGGTGCCACAATGTGGTTGGAGTTTTGGCTGAACACATGCCTGTATTTGCTGTACTCAAAGTCTTTCTTCACTGGGAAATCTCTGATGTGTAATGGGGCTGGAGTTGCTTCTAAAGACTTTCTCACATTCACTGTACTCAGAAGGCCCTAATCCATTGTGAACTCATGAGGCGCTTCTCCAATGTAACGCGTTTAGAGTCGTACCTAAAAGATTTACCATATTCTCTGAACTCATAAGGTCTTTGGCAGTGTGAACTGTGGTTAATGAAGCTGGAGTTGTATCTGAAGAATTCCGCGCATTCACAGATCTCACAGGCCTGTCTTGATTGTGGATTTTCTGGTGATGAACAAGGTGGGACTTTCTAATGAAGGCCTTTTGACATTTGCTACACTTGTAAGGCCTTTCGCCAGTGTGGATTTTTTGATGCTCAACAAGTATATGTTTGTGGCTAAAGGCTTTCCCACACTCGCTGCACTTGTAAGGCCTCTCTCCAGTGTGATTTCTCCAATGTTTAATGAGGTTGGAGTTGTACCGAAAGAACTTTCCACACTCACTGCACTCATAGGGCCTTTCTCCACTGTGGACTCTCTTATGTCTAATTAGTCTGCAGTGGTACCTGAAGGCTTTCCCGCATTCACTGCACTCGTAAGGCCTTACTCCAGTATGATTTTGCCAATGTTTAATGAGCTTGGACTTGTATCTAAAGAATTCCCCACATAAACTGCACTCATAAGGCCTTTCAACAGTGTGAACTCTTTGATGTCTAATGAGTGTGGAAGTGTACCTGAAGAACTTTCCACACTCACTGCACTCATAGGGCCTTTCTCCAGTGTGGACCCTCTGATGTTTGATGAGTGTGGAGTTGTACCGAAAGAACTTGCCACATTCACTGCAACCGTAAGGTCTCTCTGCAGTGTGAACTCTCTGGTGTCTGATGAATGTGGAGCTGTACCTGAAAAATTTCCCACATTCACTGCACTCATATGGCCTTTCTCCAGTGTGAACTCTCTCATGTCTAATCAGTCTATAATTGTACCTAAAGAATTTCCCACATTCTCTGCATTCATAAGGCCATTCTCCATTGTGAATTTTCTGATGTTTCATGAAGTTTGCTTTGTACTTAAAGAATTCCCCACATTTGCTACACTCATAAGGGCTTGATACAGTGTGGACTCTCTGGTGACCAATGAGTGTGGATTTGTATCTAAAGAATTTCCCACACTCACTACACTTAAAAGGCTTTTCTCCGGTGTGGACTCTCTGGTGCTGAACAAGGTGGAACTTTCTAATGAAGGCCATCCCACACTTGCTGCACTCATGAGGCCTTATTCCAGTGTGGATTTTCTGGTGCTGCACAAGTATTTGTTTCCGACTGAAGCTTTTCCCACACTGAGCGCACTTGTAACTGTTTTGTCCAGTTTCAGAGGCCTCTCTGCACTCGGTGTCCCCAGGAGGCTTCCACCCACAGGGAGGACCCAGGTGCTGGAGGAGGCCTGCGCTGGTTGGGAGGTCCTCCCCATCGTTGCCACACGTGAAGGGCCTCTGTGCCATGTGAATGCTGCCATTTGTCACAAACGAAGGCCTCGCCTCATCTCTTCCAGATACCTTGTCCCCTATCTGCTCCACTTGGTGCTGGTGAAGACCTGCCCCACAAAGGCGCAGCCCTTGCTCAGGGTACATTCCATCGTGCTCAGCCTGTCGCAAAATGTCTTTCGTCTCACAGGGTTGGGCCTTCTGGGTGAACAGATCTGGCTTTGGAGTCCTGACCTGTGAATCTCCGCCAGAATCACCTTGCTCCAAAGGGGCCTCCTCCTCCTGGGCTCCAGACCAACAACCTGCAAGCAGAGAAATGCCAGCGAAGTACATGTTGACTCTGGTGGGAGGCGGCAGCCTACCAGAAATGAGCATCAGAGACACCCACGAATAAGTCCATGGAACTGCTAAAAGGCAAGGGGGCCTACAGCCTGTGAGGGGAAGGCCTGCTGTGCAGAGCTTGGCCTGGGAAACTCAGGATAGCAGAGCCCTGATGATGAGGAAGGACTCAAGACAAAGGTAGTGTCTTAGTCCACAGACTGGGTGCCATTTCAACAACCACAATAATCTTATAAGCAACAGAAACGCATTTTCCATAGTCCTGGAAACTGGAATTCCAAGAGCCGGGTGCCAGCATGGCCAGGTGAGGGCCCTCTCCCAGTTCACAGGCTTCTCATTGGTTCCTCACATAGTGGAAGGGGCCGTGGAGCTCTGTGGGGCTCTCTTTTATAAGAGCTCTGTCCTCATGACCTGTCACTCCAAAGGCCGCATCTCCTAATACCATCACTTTGGGCATGAGGTTTCAACATATGAATTTGGTGGGGACACAAACATTCAGACCACGGCAGGTACTGTGTAGGGAGGAGAAGCAGGTTCCCAAGTCACTCCTCTGTATTGGCTTTCCACAAGGTCATGGCCTCTGGTGACTGGCCAGCACTGTGTAGAAGTTGTATCCAGACCTAGAAATATCCCACTACAATGAACACATTGCGGTTCAAGGACTATTTAAGGATATGTGTGGCCTCATGTCATCTTAAGTGTAGTTGAATGCAAAGGGAGCAGCAGTGACACAGAATGGGGGAGATGTGACGGCCAGGTGGTCTGGTGGGAGTGTGGCAGAAAGGGATTATAAATCAGCGCAGAAATGAGCTGTGGCGCCTGGAGCTGGCATCCAACCATGGCGAACAAAGCACAGGTTCCCAGCTCTGGTGTCGCACCCTTCCCCAGCTCCCTTGCTCCACGCTGTATACTTCTGAGCTTCTCTTGCCCTTGATGTATCGATCCCCATCCTACGAGGCACCCAGGGTCCTTCCACTGCTCAAGGTGAACACTGACGTGGCACCTGAGAGAGGCTCGTTCCAGGTGAAAAACATAAAAACCTGTGTCCAGCATGAACCCAGAGTGATCCAACATGGGATACCATCATTCTAAAGTTATAAGAACTTCACAGGACAGACAGTAGAAACAATCCAGTGGTCCCTAAAATCAGTAATTACGTTGGTGTCTAAAACGCCTGGCATAGGCAGACCCCAAGAAATGTCAGCAAGAAGAGGGGAAGGTTGGGACATTGAGGTTCCAGCATCTAGACCAAGTGACCCATCCAGGGACAGACCACGTCTGAGAGATGTCTCACAAAAACTTCGAAGATTTTCTGACTCCTCAGCCCTGTCTTGCAAGTACCCAGAGCAGCAGGGGTGGGCTGCTTGGGGACAGCAGGGACAGTGCACACAGCCCAGCCCTGGCACCAACAACACACATGCCCGCGAACCAGGAGCGGAAGCAGTGCCCACGGTCTCGTGGTGGGAAGGACAGAGCTGCCCCTGTAAAGGACAAGGACAGAGCCCAGCCCAGGGACCTGTGGTGGGTGTGAAGGCCTCACCTACGGAGGACAGCAGTGCCAGGTTCTCCAGCATCACATCACGGTGCAGGCGCCTCTGAGCCTCGTCCAGGAGCCCCCACTCCTCCTGGGTGAAGCGCACGGCCACATCCTCAAAGACCACATGGCTCTGTGAAAATGGAACAGTTTGGTTCATGAGCAGCTTGTTTTAACTGTGTTTTTGTGGATTCCGTATTTCTCAATTTGCCATCCATTAATTACAGATTAAACTAACAGGCACATTCGTGTATATTACCCCTGCGATTCAGAGCCCATTGTCTGAACCAGGCCCTTGGCTAACTCCCACACAGGCAGTGAAATTTCCCCTGCCCCAAAGCAGCCCAGGGTGAGATATCAGACAGCTAGGGACAGCCTTTTTACCCCAGGGCACTAGGATTATACCAACTAGCCATCCCTAAGCTGTCACCCCACACTCCCTGCATTTCCCAGGACAGTCCAACGAAGGCTCTGACCTACGGTTTCCCTTCACACCTACTTCCCCATGTGGCCCTGGCACCTCCTTCTCTGCAGAAATATAATAAAAATCTCCTTTCTATGCATTGGCTCTCCGTGTTGTCACTTACTTATTCATATCCACAAATCAAAATCCTGTGGTACACACAAACTGAAATGTCACTGGTTCAATTCCTGGTCAGGGCACATGCCTGGGTTGTAAGCCAGGTCCCCAGTTGGGGGCATGTGAAAACAACTGATCTATGTTTTTCTCACACATCCATGTTTCTCTCCCTTTCTTTTCCCTCCCTACCCCTCTCTCTAAAGATAAATAACTAAAATCTTTTTAAAACTCCTGTGGGTACAATCTCTCATCCATATTTCTCTCAGGGAGCTCCATTCCTTTCCTGCACATCCTCCTCCTTCCTGACTTCCCAATGTGACAGATACCAGGTGTTGTGGCACCAGTGCCTGCTCTCTCCTCGTGGCCACTGATCACCATGTCCAGCACAAAGCAGAACAAATGTGGGTCTCTGCCCCTCTCCTGCCAGCCAGTTTCCCTGGGGTCCCCCCAGATCTTGCCTCCCAGACAACCAAACTCAGTCTCGTCCTTCTCTTGTAAGTGCCCAGTGCCAGGGCCAGAGGCCCACCCTTCACGCTCCCCTCACCTGCACATCAGTGTTTGGTCTCACCTCCCTCATGGCTCTGACTCCTTCAAGGTGACAACTCCATTGGAACCCCCAGCCCAACCACAGGTATTCCTTCACCTCCCAACATGCCATTTCCCGCATGGAATCCAGGCAGGGCACGGGAAATACACCCAGCGTCCGTCTCAGCCCCACTCCTGCCCCTGAATGCTAAGTCCCCTAGCGTCAGGTCTAACCCAAGCCTGAAGGTCTCCCCTCCTGGCCCTGTTTCTTGCTTCAGCCTCAGCCACCCTTCCTGTGTGAGGATGTCACATAGCTAAGCCCGCTCCCCATTCTGTACTGCACTAGCTGCACCCTCGGTGGTCAGAACCTTCCTCTCTCCTCACTGAGAGCCCAGTTACACTGACCTCCCACCCACACTCCCACTCCACCCTCAGCCTAGGACCTCTCTTAGCTGACCCCATTTCTCCCCTCAGCAAACATCGCATGTGCACACTGGACTGGGAAACCTTCTTTCCTCCCTCCCTCCCTCCCTCCCTCCCTTCCTTCCGTTTTTAGAGAGAGAGGGGAAGGGAGGGAGAAAGAGAGGGACAGAAATATCAATGTGAGAGAGAAATGTTGATTGGTTGCTTCTCATACGTGCCCTGACCCAGGGACAAACCCACAACTCAGGCATATGTCCTGACTGGGCTCAACCTGGCGACCTTTTGCTTTACAGAATGACGCCCAACCCACTTAGCCACACCAGTCAAGGCTAGCCTTGGAAGACTTTCTCACTCTTCCACATGACAGTAACACACATACACACACACACACGCATGTGCTCTGCTTCCTCATCTGTCTGTGATGCCTGCCAGGCCAGCTAGGTGCCCAGTCAAAAGACCCAGTACTTAGGCCTTTGATTCCCATTCCTTATGATGCAATAGCCCTGTCACCATAACCTAGAGATGCTGTCTCCTAAGTCCGACACACAGCTTCATGCTTTATCCTTCATTCTTATCTACACACCAACCACTATGCTATGGCCATCTCTAATTGGAATGCTTCCCCTGACCCCAGACCTCTGTATACCAGTGCCCACTGACACCTCTCCTTCCAGTCTCTAGAACATCTGGGACATGCACAAAAAGTGACTCTTCACGTTCCACCTGAAAATTCCTCATCTCGCTGACTTCCCCATTTCCGCTGATGAAGCATCCCTCCTTCCTAATAAGGTCAAAACCTGGGATCATCCCTGGTTCTTCCCTCCATCTTACCTCGTCTCCCTTGTCTTCCACCTCAAAAAATATGGGTCACTCTAGTTCCAAATACACCCAGACACTAGCCACTGCTGATGCTCACATGGACTGTTGTGAGAAATTCCTGCCAGGTCTCCCTGCCTTCACTCACACCCCTAGTCTTTCACTCTGCAGCCAGAGGGAACTTGTTAAAATCTGGATCACACCACCTTCCTTTTCTGCTTCAAAACTTTCTACCAGCCTCAGATTAGAGGCCCAGGACCTCAGGATGTCATTCACGGTCTAATACTTATACACTCCTACCCACCCCCACACAGTTCCCCAGTCCCACCAGACATAACAGAGGCCTGCAGTTCCTTAACAACACAGCTAAATTTCACCTCCTCGCATCTGAACACCCTAACTGTTGTGCCCAGACCTCCCTGCCCCATCTTACACCATTGGTTGTCAGAAATGAGAACTGCTCCATATAACCTGGGACTAGATATAAAATCCTGGGCCTGGTGAAAGCACATGGTCTTCAGACTCAAGAGAGTGAGAAGGACCAGAGAAGTCTCAGGACACTTCCATTCCCTGAGGGTACGTATGTTGAGAAGGAAAACTCTGATTCCAAAAAACCTCCGCTGCCTTGCGGCATACCTCTTCAGGGGAAAGGCTAAGGGAGTAAACCCCGACAGAAAATCCGGAGCCGGAGTCCCTAAGGCGGTTTGACGTTGTAGTCAACATCGGCAACTCCTGCGGCGCACCTGAAGCCAAGCTGTATTGACTCCGTCTTTCCCTTGGACCCTTCAGCTGCGAAGAGAGGGGGGGTCTGCTGCATGGGCAACAGCAGACCCTCCATATCACCCTGCCCAGGCTCTGTAGCTTCAGCTTCACTGGAGAGGACACTCCAGCGACATCGCAAGATGTCGATTCAACACGGGAGGAGACAGATACCGTGTCACTCCCGAGTCGGACTGCACAGCCATTCTCGGCTGTGCAGATAGACTCTTAAGAAGCTACACCATCGTCTCTCGAGACGGACGGCTGCCGACGACGACATATGTTGAGGTGCCAAAACCACTGGGGTGGTAACTGGGATGGGTGAAAGCAGACACACCCTCCACTCACCTGTGCAGGGTCCAGAAGCATTTCTGCCACTGCCGTGGGACCCTGTGGGAAGAAGGAGGCCGTGAGAGACGGGTAACCATGGTAGGATCCTACTAGCTGAGCTGGACCTCCACTCTGCCCTGCCCTGGAGCAAAGTGATCTGAGCCTGACGGTCTAAGCTCAGCTCATTAGAATCGGTGCTGCCTCTTACCAGCTGGGTGACCAGGAGGAAAACTCAGGGAAATGAAAATGCTTATGGGGGTCAGAATTCTTCCAACTCCATAGGGCTCACATTGGTATCAAATGTTAGAAATACATACAAGGATCAGCTCTTATTGTCATAGGGTCAACAGTTTCTATATGTTTTCAGTGCAAATGAAGTAGTAGGATTTTGAAATTTAGGGTCTTTATTTTGACTGCTTTTTAAGATTTCAGAGCATTCATATCTAAAACTACATTGTAAGCAAATACTTAGCAGTAAACTAATGCCAAACCAATTATGAAGTGCTTGCATAAATTGAACTTATTGAATAGGTTTATGTCTTTTTTATGTTTTTATAATTTTGCTTATTGATTTTAGAGAGGGGGGATGAGGGAGAGAGAGAGAAACATCAATTTGTTGTTCCACTTATTTATGCATTCATTCTTGTATGTGCCCTGACTGGGGATCAAGATTGAACCCACAACCTTGGTATATTGGGCTGACACTCTAATCAACTGAGCCACCTGGTCAGGGACTGAATAAGTTCATGTAACTGCCTATCTATCCTCACCCAAGGACATGCTTATTAACTTTAGAGAGAGAGGAAGGGAAGGAGAGAGAGAGAGAGAGAGAGAGAGAGAGAGAGAGAGAGAGAGAGAGAGAGAAACATCGATCAGTTGCCTCTCTTATGCTCCAATCAACTGAGTCACACAGGCTAGGGCTATGTATTTTTTTAATCCTCACTCGAGGATATGTTTATTGATTTTAGAGAGAGAGGAAGGGAGAGAGAGATATCGCGTTGCCTCCCATATGACTCCCGACTGGAGATCAAACCCACAACCTCGGTATGTGCCCTGACCAGAACAGAACCCATAACCTATTGGTGTACAGGACCACCGTTCAATCTAGCCAACTGAGTCACCCCGCCAGGACCATTAGCGTTTAAATCCGTACACTTTTCATACGCTGTTAATGTTTTGCAGACACAGACTGAGCAGGCAGGTCAGCCGCCAGCCCATTTAGCAACCAGGCCTGCCAGTTCCATGATCTTCTGAAAGGAGCTTGTTGGTCCTTGACTGAAGCGGGGCATCCTCCCTCTGGCCCTAGGGGGTGGAGGTGAGGCTCAGACCCCTGGTCTAGGAACCAGCAGCTCCATCAGCCTCACGGATGTTCCCTTCGTTCCACAGAAAGTGGCCCTGGGTTAGCGGCGCCCCCTAGCGGAGAAGCTACTCCAGCACCCAGTGCGGCGGGCACTGCAGGGAAGGCTCCCGGCTCTGCAGACACAGGCCGGATCCCTGCCTCAGGTCTGCTCTTCTCCAGGGGACGGGCGTGGGGCAGCGGAGACGCCAGGGCCTGCTCCCCACAGGGCCCGGCGGGAATAAGCCCCTTGGGACTCTAACTCCCGCCTCTGGTCCCCAGCCCCTCCCCCCAGCCCAGTCCACACCCTCTACCCCTTTAATGTCTCCAGTCCTGCCCCCTCCTCAGCTCCCAGCCCTTTACGGTCACCTCCACATAGGACACGTGCGGACACGTCCAGGACGTGACATCTCCATCCTGATACGCAAAAATACCTGGGATGCTTGTTTACGCCTTACTTCTAATTGCAAATATATCTATAACTATATCTATATCTATCTACATTTCTATATGTATCTATACCTATCTATCTATATATTTTGCCACAGGAAACCCTGTCTGCTCTATGACGTTTTTCCAGAATTTCATCACATGGCCCCTGGCCGCCACCAGCTCGGTCCGGCCCCCGCTGTCACTCCGCCGGGGTCAACTGTGGTGGCCGCCCCGGGCTCGCGGTCTGACCCACTTTAACCAGCTCGAGACACGCGCTCCACACCACTGTCCCTTCACAACCTCCCACGGCTTCCAGCCGCTCAAGTCGTCCCTCGAGGCGACACTCGTCGCCCTGCCCGCTGGACCCAGAGACCCCGGCGTTCAGGTGCCCCTGACGGAACGCTGTCCCCTTCTCGCACGGCGGACACGCAGGGACCCGCAGGGCCTGACACGGAGACCCGAGCGGCGCCCGTCCGTCCGGGCTCCGACTCGGAGGTGGGAGCCGGGCCGGGAGGCCGGGGGGACGCTGCACGCACCTCAGTCGGGCTCATCAGCGCTACCGCGCCAACGGCCTGTGGGAAGAGCGGGGCGACGGAGCGGGAACAGGGCGCCGCCGTCGGCAGCGGGCTCAGTCGGGCCTCACGGCCGCCTCCGGGAGCGGGGACGACGCCTCTGCTCCGCCTGCCTTCCGATCCCTCACCTCTGAGGCATTGACCCGGTGAACAACCTGAGCGCGACCAAAATGACAACCGGAAGGGACGCCGGAAGTCCCGCCCTATACACAGCAGCGCGCCTCTCCTAAGCTCTCATTGGCTCACTTGCCACCGCCTCTGCCCCGCGCACCGTAAAGACTTCTGGGTATTGTAGTTTTTGCTCCCGCCATCCTCTGTCAAGTGTCAGTTCGTAAGTCACTCCCTCCTGGCTTTGGAAGTGGAATTCCAGGGCTCCAAAAAGAGGGCGAGCCTGCGCTTCCTCTTAAAGGGGACATATCCAGATTTCCTAGAAAACAGTCCAAGAAGTTCCAGAAAGTAACGTTATTTCAGACCCTAGGAAGCACACCAAGTTCCCAAAGACTACACGTTCAAAAGGGATCACGATGTCGTTAACGACGCTACATCCAGTCCTAGCTGTCAGCTGTCTTATGGCATGTGGAGAGCAGGACCAATAAAATGGCACTAGTCCAATCAAGACAGTATAAAGTACATAAAACAAAGTGGAGTCACTCATGTCAACTAAAATGGCTGTTAGTCAGCCATGACACTTTGGTTCAAGAGGGAAACTACCTAAGTCAGAGCAGGCGCACCCGACAAGGAGACACACTTTAGATATTTGCCTACATGCTCAGAACACACACGTCCAGCAAAGAGACACAACAAAGATATCTGTACATGTGATCAGAATAGCCATCTCTGCAGAGCAGGACCATCCATAGGCAGGCTCCTGTGGAAATTCCACACTCGCCAACAGGGGTGTCAAGCAGAACAGCCATGTACCACCCATAGGCTCCTGGGGGAATTCCACACTTGGCATCAGGGGTGCCAAGTCATTTTACTGAAAAGACCCAGAAGGGTGGAGTACACCACTTTCAAGGTATACCTGAGGCAGTTTCCAGACCACTGTTGAGACAGCTGAGCTCCACGTGCCAGAGTGCTGCTCTGTGCCATGCTGACCTCCCTTGGCATAGGCCGCCAGAGGCTCTGCCCTGCTGAACTGAGGACCTCGTCTGCTCTGCTGTCCTGCTGGCTCTGGAGATCCTTCCTTTCAAGACACTGACAAGACCCTTGCCCACTGTGCTGTCTCCTGGACCTGCAGACTGAGACTCTGGGACTCAGGTTCGTTATCCTCCATTGATTGCAGTGTGTGTGTTATAATCCTCTTAGGTTGTTGAGTGTGAGTAGGATATTAATGTATGTTGATGCCTGGCTGGTTTGGCTCAGTGGATTGAGCGTCGGCCTGCGAGCTAAGTGTCGCTGGTTCGATCTTCCAGTCAGAGCACATCAGAGAAGGAAAACTCTGACTCCAAAAAACCTCCGCTGCCTTGCGGCATACCTCTTCAGGGGAAAGGCTAAGGGAGTAAACCCCGACAGAAAATCCGGAGCCGGAGTCCCTAAGGCGGTTTGACGTTGTAGTCAACACCGGCAACTCCTGCGGCGCACCTGAAGCCAAGCTGTATTGACTCAGTCTTTCCCTTGGACCCTTCAGCTGCGAAGAGAGGGGGGGTCTGCTGCATGGGCAACAGCAGACCCTCCATATCACCCTGCCCAGGCTCTGTAGCTTCAGCTTCACTGGAGAGGACACTCCAGCGTCATCGCAAGATGTCGATTCAACACGGGAGGAGACAGATACCGTGTCACTCCCGAGTCGGACTGCACAGCCATTCTCGGTGGTGCAGATAGACTCTTAAGAAGCTACACCATCGTCTCTCGAGATGGACGGCTGCCGATACGATACGATACGATACGATGCCCTACTTCGAGTGAAGCTGCATGTAATAACAGTGAACATCATAGCTACTGTGTGACTCTTGTCTATTCCTTAGTGCTGCGCTGCTTAGCAGGCAGCTAGCTGAGCTGCTGCCCGGCTGATGTATAGGAAAGACTATATGACAGACATGTGCTCATGACATGGCTTTTCAAATACACACACTCTGGAGTCAGTTTAAAGATTTTTCAGTATATTTGGTCCAGGATAAGAAAAGACTGCGACAGAGGCATGATGGGGAAGACGAGGAGGGATGACAGGAGGAACAGAAGTTGGTAGAGTGACACTGTGCTTCTGGTTTCCAAAAAACACCTTTCCTGTATGTATGTCATTGTTTGAACCCACAGAGCAACACATTTCTTCAAATATTTACTACTCCATGTCAGAGACTTCTTTCAATTCTTTTAAGAACTTGAAACCAATCTGAGAAGGTGATTTATCACATGCTATTTTTCTGCCGGGATAATACATGCTCTTTAAAGAGTCAGAGAAGGTGTACAAAGGGAGCACCTTGTTCCCAAGACAAAGGTGTGGGATGCTATGATCTCATCCCACTGGGAAGTGATTCAGTATTTCACCTCAAACTGCTGAAGCGGTGTCTTTGCAGGGAGTTATCTTTTTCACAAAAACACTTGTGAATGGAAATTAGTGAAAGGTATTAATAATGATTAGTTATTCAAAGAAAGTAGCAAAAATAATTCTAGGGAAACACACCTGTGACATGTACGAGTAAAAGAAATGGTTAAGATCTCAGTGAAATTTAAGAAGTCTTAAAGCCAGAGAATGAAGCTGAGCCTGTGGCTGCCCTGGAACCTTGGCCTCACTCAGGTTTTCATCTCCAAAATGCGATTTTTTCCCATAGTTGACAATGTGGCTATTTAACTGCTTGTAGACACAGATGATATTTAAAAGACTGGATAGAAAAGTGACAATAAACAGGGAAGCTATGCTGTAGTACTTAGTTACCTATGTTCAGCAAGTACCTACTGGATTTCACGCACAATAGTAGTTACCAGTTGCTCTATGTATACAGCACTGTTCTGTTTGTTTTTTTAATTTTTAAAAAATATTTTACTTATTTATTTTTAGAGAGAGGGGAAGGGAGGGAGAAAGAGAGGAAGAGAAACATTAATGTGTGGTTCTCTCTCACATGCCCTCACCTGGGGACCTGGCCCACAACCCAGGCATGTGCCCTGTCTGGGAATTGAACTGGGGACCCTTTGGTTCAAAGACTGGCACTCAATCCACTGAGTCACATCAGCTAGGGTTGTTCTGTTTTCTTAGATCTGGTATTTGTCTATTTAGCATTCATTTATCACAAGGCTTAAACTAAGGTGTTTCCATGGTGCAGTGATTATCATGTTCACCTTACAAGGCCAAACTAAGTCAAAGATGTGCCAAGTCAGTTTCATGGGCTCACAAAACTCATATTGCAAACACTCCAAGACCAAACCCTAATGTGTTTTCATATCCTGCCTAATAGGGGATGTCCCCACCCAGGTACTCCAGGGCACGTTAGTCATAGGGCATGGTCCCAGTTCCTCCCCTACCCACCCTTCCCTGCATGTGACAGTTTCACGTGGACAATGTGGTGTGCCCATCCTCTCATTTATAGGGTGTCAAGAGTATAGCTAAGCTATTCCATGGTATTGCTGCCTTGACATTCAATTTGTGTGGCCAAGTGGGCTGCAGGGGTCTTAAACGAACAGGGAAAAAGAGGCCACTGAAATTTCCTTGACAAACTTTGAGATTTCCAACTCCTGAGCAGTATCTTGCAAGGCTTTTGAGCAGCAGAGATTGAGGTGCTTGGGGATGGGTTGTGCACTGCACACAGCCCAGCCCTGGCACACATTATGCGCCAGAAAAGGAATGAGTAGCCCTGGTCTGGATGTGGTAAGCCCAGATGCGCCCTGGCGAAAGGGAGAAAAATAATGCTCAACCCAGGACATGAGTAGTGATGACTAGGATAATAGTTTTACAGCTGTCTTACAAGGCTTAAAAGATTCTTGATGGTGGGACACAACATAATGACACTAGGACAGATAATTAGGGCTTGGAATGAGACGCATCAGGCAGGGCCACACAGCAGGTTGTACGGGTTGACACTAAGTAACCTGGAGCTGTAGGGGGCACCCTATGTAAAGGAGGTGGCTCAGGGCTACCTGGGTTTCCCAGGCTCCCTGCCAATGGCCTCATTTGAATAATTTCATGAGCTCAAGGCCACAGGGGCTGTCCCTACTAGCCTGTATCTGGCTCTGGGACAGGAGGGATGTGTAAAGCAGTCCAGAGTGTGAGTCCCTGATAAGGACAGTGATTGGGGGTGTGGACTTAATCAACTGCCCCAAAAGGGAAAATGGCCAGCAGCAATCCAGGGACTCAAAACTGGACGACACAATATTATCATAAAACTATATATCAGAACACTGTGGTACTGGCATAAAAACAAACATAAAGACCAATGAAACAGAACAAACTGCCCAGAAATGAAGGGCAGCATATTTGATCAAACAACTGACAAGAGTGCCAAGAGAATTCAATGGGAGAAAGACAGTCTTTTCAACAACTAACTTCTAGGCATTGACATAAAAAGCACAAAAAACAAAAGCAAAAATAGATCAATTGTACTATATCAAAATACAAACTTCTGTGCATTAAAGAACACAATCACCCCTGACTGGTGTGGCTCAGTTGGTTGAGCATTGTACCGCAAAGCAAAAGGTCGTGGGTTCAATTTCCAGTCAGGGTACATGCCTAGGTTGCAGGCCGGTCCCCAGTTGGGGCATGTTTGAAAGGTAACTGATCGATGTTTCTGTCACACATCAATGTTTCTCTCCCTTTCGCCCTCCCTTCCTATCTCTAAAAACAAATAAAAATCTTTTAAAAAAGAAAAAGAATACAATCAACAGAGTGAACAGGCAAACTAATGAAAAGATGAAAATATTTATAAATAATATAGTCAACCTAGTATCTAGATTATATAAAGACTGCTAAACCCAACAATAAGAAAAATAACCTGATTTTAAAATGGGCAAATTTAGACATTTACACAAGGAATATGCACAAATGGCAAGAAGTACATAATTATTAATCATTAGGGGAACGCTGAACAAAACCACAATAAAATACTAGCTCACACTCATTAGGATAGCTATTAAATATGATACAGGAAATAAAATTTGATTGAGGATGTAGAAATAATGGAATCCTTGTGGACCTTGATGGAAATGTACAATGGTGCAGTCAATATGGAAAAGTTCCTTGGTTCCTCAAAATATTAAAAATATTCTGGCATATATCCAAAAGAACTGAAAGCAGAATCTTTGGGAGATTTTTGTGCAGTCACCCTCACAACAGCAATGTTTACAAGCCAAAATGTGAAAGCAAGGGAAGTGTCCATCAACAGGTGAATGAATGGAGAAAATGTGGTAAAGATATATAATGACGTATTACTCAGACTTAAAAAGAACGGGAATTCTGAAGTTATGGGAGATGAAGTAAGCTGCTCACAAAAAGACAAAAACTATGATTCTTCTTACATGAGGTAGCCAGGGCAGTCACACGCAGAGACAGAACAGCATAAAGTTGTCCAAGGCTGCAGGAAGAATCAAAGTTGTTGCTTAATGGGCAGTTGCACTTTTGCAAGATGGAAAAAAAAAAAAGTTCTCGATATTCATTGCACAATGTGAATGTTGTGCAGTATTGAACAGTACACTGAAATACTTAAGCAAATTTTGTATGCGTATTTTAGTGCAATAAAAAACCCTACATATATAATTGTACTTGACAATGCCAAAGAGAGCAGACTTCAGGCTCTTTTCCCCACTTAATGCTCTCGTGAATGAGTTTTGGCTAGACTCTCCAACATTCACTGCACTCAGAATTTTTTTTCCCCCAAAGGAGAGCATGAACGCAGTCCCCCACAACACAAATCATGCAGTCGAGTTTCCCACATTTGGGGAAATCGCAGGGGTCAACACATCCAGAGTGCAGTGGATAAGCCTCGCCCTGGGAAAACCACCTTCGTGATAATAGTCTCTTCCCTGCCAGGTAAGTATTAGAAGGTATTTTTCCAGTGTAAACTCAACAATATTTAATGAGGCTGAAGTTGCATGAAAAGACAATCCCATGTCTCCTGTTCTCATATAGCCTCATAGCAATGTGAACATGCCAGTGTGTATGAGTGTGGAGCTCAACTAGAAATTTCCTACATCAGCTGCACTCGCAGACACTAAAAGATGTCCTACCTCACTGCACTTATAAGGCATTTCCCCAGTGTGAATTCTTGGTGTCTAAGGGTGTGAAGTGGTACCAGAAGAGATTCCCACATTTGCTGCACTCATGCCTTTCTCAGGTGTGAACTCTCTGACGAATGAGTAAGGAGCCGTCCAGAAAGGATTTCCGACAGTCGCTTCACACGTAAGGCCTTTTTAGCGTGGATTTTCTGGTGTTCAACAGCTTTGTCTTTGCGGCTGAAAGCTTTCCCACATTCTCTGCACTCATAAGGCTTCTCGCCACTGTGGATTTTCAGGTGGTGCACAAGTATATATTTGCGGGTGAAGGATTTCCCACACTCACTGCACTCATAGGGCCTCTCTCCTGTGTGAGCTCTCTGGTGTCTAATGAGTGTGGAGCGGTTCCCAAAAAATTTCCCACATTCACTGCACTTGTAGGGTCTCTCTCCAGTGTGACCTTTCTGGTGTCGAATGAGTGTGGAGCGGTTTCCAAAGAATTTCCCACAATCACTACAAACATAAGGCCTTTCTCCAGAGTGGACTTTCTGGTGACCAACGAGTTGGGACAGTGTAAGGAAGGCCTTCTCACATTGGCTGCACCCAAAAGGCCTGGTGTGAATTCTCTTGTGGTCATTCAGGCCCGATATCTGTTGAAAGAATACTCCATATTCTGATTGCTCATAAAACCTTGCTTTGGTGTGGACTTTCTGGTGCTGATCAAGGTGGGAGTTTCTAGTCTCCCCACATTCCCTATGCTCATAAGGCTTTTCTCCAGTGTGGACTTTCTCATGGTCAACAAGTACATGTTTATGGAGGAAGGCGTTCCCACAATGAGTGCACTGGTAATCATTTTGGCTGTTTTGAAAGGCCATTCCACCTGTGGTCTCCCTGTGTGGCTTCCCCACACTGTGGGGAGCCTGTTGTTGAAAATGGCCTGTTCTGGCTGTAAAGTCCTTCCCACCCTCCCTGCACGTGAAGGTCCTCTCTGTCATGTGAGCTCTGCAACTCTCCACGAATGAAGGCCTCGCCTTGTCCAGTCTGGAGTGTTCCTCTTTGGTTTGCTGCGTGTGGTGCTGGTTCTTTCCCTTCCAAGTGCACAGGATCTGATTGGGGCGTGTTCCGTTCTGCTCAGCCATGGACAAAACCTCTCTGAGGACTGAGCTACACAACTCACAGAGCTGGGCTGAATCTGGCTTTGCAGTGCAGACCTGTGACACTCTCGCAGAATGACCTTGCTCCAAGGGGGCCTCCTGGGCTCCATGCCAACAACCTGGAAGTAGACAAATGTCAGTGAAGTGCGTGTTGACTTTGGCGGGAGAGGGCAGCCCCATCAGAAATGTGCATCAGAGATGCCCACAAATAAGACACAGCTGACAGATGAGGGCCCAGACACAGTGGGAGGAAGCCTGCTGTGCAGAGCTGGCCTGGGAGCTCACGATGGGGAAGGACACAAGGAGGGGACAGGGCAGGAAGGAGACACGGGGTCTGCAGGTCACCCCTCTGCAAATGGCTTTCAACAAGGGCGTGGCTACTGGTGGCTGGTGAGCACCATGTGGTAGTTTGTGTCCAGGCCCACACGTCTGATTGGGACACAGTAGCTGGTGATCCAGGACCAGTTAAGGACACACACATGCAGACGTCACTGAGCCTTAAGTGTAGATCAGATGCCGAGAGTGCTGCAAAGGGCACAGTGGAAGGGAATGGGTCAGAGGTGGAGGCCAAAAAACTAGGGGGAGCTGCAGACGGGAAGATTAGAAATGACAATGGAAAAGAAAAGGTAGAATGAATGTGGCCTCTATCCCTGGCGTCACACAATGGTGGGCACAGGCCTGGTGCCCAGTGTGACTCAGACCCAGCTCTGACAACACGCCCTTTCCTGGCTCCCAAGCACCAGGGCTGTTCCTTGTTGCCACTGATAAAGTGATACCTACGCTGGCAGGCAGCCAGGGCCCTACCCCTTCCTCAGTGTGAGCACTGACATGGGGCTTGGAACAGGTCCACCTGGGGTTGGCCAGCGGGGCCCCAGAGCGATCCAACTCATGACACCCCACATTCTAAAATCATGAGCGCTTCATAGTGGGGTCTTGCAGAACCAGTGGCCTCCATCCACAAGTAGTGACCACACTGGAAGTGGGGACAGTGCACAGAGCCCGGCCCGGGCACCAACAACACATGTACCCGTGAACCAGGAGTGGAAGCAGTGCCCACGGTCTCGTGGTGGGAAGGACAGCTGCCCCTGGAAAGGACAAGGACAGAGCCCAGCCCAGGGATGTGTGGTGGGTGTGAGGGCCTCACCTACGGAGGACAGCAGTGCCAGGTTCTCCAGCATCACACTGTGGTGCAGGCGCCTCTGAGCCTCGTCCAGGAGCCCCCACTCCTCCTGGGTGAAGTGCACGGCCACGTCCTCAAAGACCACATGGCCCTGTGAAAATGGGGACAGTTCAATCAATGTGCAGCTTCCGTCTCTGGGATCTTCAGTCTTTCCCCCAACATTTCCACCCCCCTCACCCTCCAGCCAACTTCCACTATGGAAAGATATAGGTCTGGTACCTGCTCTGTTCTTATCACCACTGATAATGTAAATACAGATATAGAAACAGCCAGGGGAGGGGGCAGAAAAGCCCTGTCTGAACTCTGGGCCTAGAATAGGGCTCCACTCCTCTTTTACCAGTAAATTATCCTGCAGTCTCACAGATTTTGTCTCCCAGACAATAAAACTTGATACTACTCCTCACCTGCACATCTTTCCTGGACTGAACCTCTACATACCTGGTCCCTCCATGTTCCCAGCTCAGTTATTGATACCCACCTGCCCACTGTAGTCATTTCCATGGCTTCCCAACATGCCACTGTGCATGTGAAATCCAGGCAGTGTTTTGCAAATGGAATCACCACCCTATTTTGCCCCATCCTGTCCCAGAACTCCCAAGATCCCTAGCCCCAGAGAGCACCAGGGCTCCTGTGTACTCTCGCCACTTGCCACATGGCCCAGTCATCTGTGCCACACTTACCCTCCCAAACCTGAGGAGTTCACAGACTCCTGGCCCTCCCCCACTGTACCTGCAGCCCTACAAGCAGTTGGGAACAATCTCTCTTCACCTGACCCTCATTCAGAGCCTAGTTTCACAAAACTCCCTGCCCTCTCCCCTCACTATGCAGTACTCCTAGCTGACCTTTTGTCACCTCAACTAATCTACGAGCCTGAATGAAACAACCCAGGCCTCACCAAGAGTAACCACCAAATATGGGAGCCCAAAGAGGGAGAGAGTCCTGCCCTGAACTGATACCTGACCTCCTTCACTGAAATGCTGTAACCTCTCTCATATCCCCGACACCTTGGAAACCTTTTGGACCCCTCTGCCCTTATCCCGCATAGGCACACTCCCGGCCCCTGCCACTCTGCTTCCTCGCCTGTCTTTGTGATGCCCACCACCACCATCCAGGCTGCCAACAGAGAGACAAACCTCAGCCGCTTCCTTCCGCTCTCTGCCACCATAACCTAATGAAATCTGATGGACAGCTACATTTCCATCCATGCAACAGCAACTATGTTGGGGCTGCCTGCAACCTGAACACATCCCCTGATCTCCAGACCTGTGTTTCTACCTGCCAATTGGGAACCTCCACTCGAGTCTCTGGGACATCTGGGACAAAACCCGACTCCTCCTAGTCCCTCTAAGAATCCCACCTTCTGCTGACGTCCCTGTCTCAACAGATAGAACAGCCATCTTTCCATGGAAAGCCAAAAACCTTCAGGCCACCTCTGAATCCCCCATCCACTTCATCTTCCAGCTCTCTCACTCTCCACACCACTAAATGGGGGCAGCTGTGTGCAGAACACATCCAGAAGGCAACCTCTGCTCTCCCTCCACAGCCTGCACTCCTGCCCAGCCAGCACCACAGTTAACTTCCTCCCAGGTCCCCCCGCCTCCACCTCCATCCCCACAGTATCTCCTCCACCTTGAATCTAGGCACAGCTTGTTAAAGTCTGGATCAAATCACCTGGCTGCTCTGCCCCCAACATCCCATGGCTCCCACTCCCTTCAGATTGAGACCCCAAACCTCAGGTTGCAATTTTAGACCTGGTAACTGTGTCCCTATGCCCCAAATACTCTTCTTCCCATCCTGTATCCTACTAGATATAACATGCCAGTTCACCTCCAATCATTTGAACATTCTGGATCCTGAGCTGAAGACAACTTTCCACATCTCACCCCATCAGGGCAAGATAAACGGGGACCTCTCCTGGCTGGGTGGCTCAGTTAGTTGGGAGCACTGTTCCATGAACCAAAAGGCTACAGGTTCAATTCCCAGTGTTGGGGAGTGTATGGGAGGCAACTGATTGATGTTTTTCTCTTTTTCTCTAAAATAAATAAACATACTGTTGGGTGAGAAGAAAATAAAGAAAGGAAAGAAAGAAAGAAAGGAAGAAGGAAAGAAGGAAAGAAGGAAAGAAAGAAAGAAAGAAAGAAAGAAAGAAAGAAAGAAAGAAAGAAGGAAAGAAAGAAAGAAAGAAAGAAAGAAAGAAAGAAAGAAAGAAAGAAAGAAAGAAAGAAAGAAAGAAAGAAAGGGAGGGAGGGAGAGAGAGAGAAAGAGAGAAAGAAAAGAAGGAAGGAAGGAAGGAAGGAAGGAAGGAAGGAAGGAAGGAAGGAAGGAAAGAAAAGAAAGAAAGAAAGAAAGAAAGAAAGAAAGAAAGAAAGAAAGAAAGAAAGAAAGAAAGAAAAGAAAGCAAGAGAAAGAAAGAGAGAAAGAAACGGGAACCACTCTATATAATCCCAGACTCAGTTCAAGACCCTGTGCCTTGGTGAAATCACAGGACCTTCAGACCCAAGGGAGGGAGAAGGAGAGGTGAACAAGCTCACACCACCACCATTCTTTCTGTGAGTGGGAAAACCACCAGGGTGATAACTGCGGAGGTGAGGAGCATGAAGGTATGGCACATTCTCCACTCACCTGTGCCGGGTCCATAAGCTTTTCTGCAAATGTCATGGAAACCTGTGGGAAGAGGGAGCCATGAGAGATGGGTAACCACGGTAGGTGGTTGATGTAGCTGACCTGGACCACTCCTGCCCTGCCCTGTCCAGTGCTGCTGACCTCAGTGCCACTAGGATCAGCTGTGTGACCATAAGCCTGAACTGCCCTGAGCCTCAACTCTGTTACTGTAAAATGGGGACAATTGTTCCCCCATCATAGGGCTGATAACAGTATTAACACATAAATTGTGCAACCTCCTGGCACTGCTCTAACTATCCAGGGGATTAACAATTTCGTATGTTTTCAGTGCAAGGGAAGGGAAAGGGTTTTGGAAATGTTGGTTTGCATTCTTACTGCTCTTTAAGGTTTTCAGAAGATGAGACATGTAACATCCTGTTGTTAGCAAATATAGGTATAGTAATGTATAAAGTTTTATCATGATTAATTTATTGAATGTGTTCATTTCTTCAAAAAAACTTGTACTGATGTTTTCAGAGAGAAGGGGAGAGGGGAACATCAATTTGTTGTTCCACCCACCCATGCATTCATTGATAGATTCCTGCATGTGCCCTGACCGGGATTGAACCTGAAACCTTCGTGCAGCGGGCCAAAGCCCCAACTAACTGAAGCCACTCAGCCAAGGCAAATGTGTTCATTTCTTTTTTGTTTTTTTAAATATTTTATTTATTTATTTATTTAGAGAGAGGGGAGGGAGGGAGAAAGAGAGAGAAATATCAACTGATTACCTCTCACATGCCCCCACTGGGGACCTGGCCCGCAATCCAGGTATGTTCCCTGACTGGGAACTGAACCAGTGACCTTGTGGTTCTTAGCTCGGTGCTCAAGCCACTGAGCCACAACAGCCAGGGCAAATGTGTTCATTTCTAATTGCCTACTTATGTGTACATATTTAGAAGAATATTGGTCAACTGATGTTTTAATCAACAAATGCCTCATACATTCCGAATTTACTGAGTTGAAAGGAAGAGTCTGAACATGAACAGGCAGGTCAGCTTCTCTTCCTTTCAGCAAAGAAGCCTGTCTGCTACATGATCCTCTAAAGGGCGCCTGAGAGGCCATTAACTGTCTCACTCATTCATTCCTCTTGCCTGAGGGGTGAGGATGGGATACAGCAGTGGCCTTGTCTGGAGCCCATACACTTCACAAACCTGGCTATTTCTTTCTTTTTTTCATATTAGTTTATCTTTATGATGGAAAAAGCACAAGCTCCTTTAATTACCTTAAATAATGTTAGAATAATCTAAAACAATCTAAGTGACCAAATGCTGAGTCCAGTTGACAGCAGGTACATGATAATGACCTTAGACATTCTAAAATTCTCACGATGTAGTGCATTTATGACTTAAAAATCCAAGTTAAAGGAATCCAGATCCCTTATTATGCACATAATTTGTTGTACTGGCTGTTTCTTTGTTCCATAGAATTTGTTTCCCACGATCCGCTGATCTGCAGGGCTGAGTGTACACCACCACTTTACACCTTCATGTCCATCTGGGCCAACAACTTACCACATCCAGGCGCCTGATTCCACAGACACAGGCTAGAATAACTCCCATGCCAGTTATGCTCCTTTCTGGGATGCTGAACCCCTATGCCCTGCATTCAGTCTCAGGCCTCCTGACACTCACCACAGGGTCCATCAGAAATAAGGACCTTAGGCCCCGCCCGGATAGCTCAGTTGGTCAGAGTGGTATCCCAATATGCCAAGGTTTTGGGTTCAATCCCCAATCAGGCCACACATAATCAACCAATGAATGCATAAATAAGTAGGAAGACAAATCAAACAAATCAATGTTTCTCTAAAAAATCAATAAATAAAATTAAAAAAATAAATAAGGGCCTTAGGACTCTCCCTCCTCAATCTGATCCCCAGGCCACACAAGGTCCAGCCCAGCCCCCTTTGCCGGCTTCCAGACCTTTAAGTCCACACAGCCATGTGGTGTCCCACCTTGTAACATCTTAGCAAGGCAGGATAGTAAGAAGCGAAGAAAATTCCTTGGCAAGTGGAATAGGGAAACTGAGACAGATGGCTGAACACAATGGCGGAGAAATTTACAGCCAGATACAGTCGGTCACCTCCCTGGAGATAACATCCAGGCCTCTCGGTTGTAGATCAGCTCCTGGTCCAGAAAAGCAGCAAAACCAGTTGGGTGATGCCAGAACCAACCGCAGCGCCTAAAGAACCCCTCACTGTCACCGACCAGTGACCACGACCCTAAAAGGGCACACCTTGAGAACTGACTGGTATTCTACTGAAACCCTCCACCGGGACCCTCCCTAAGATTCCCCTGCAAGAGAGGGGACGATCCCAGGACGGAGGACCCCGGCTTGCGCTCCCTCTGGGGAGCAGGCCGCGCCACTCCCTTTCCTCCTTCCGCCGCTTCTTCCTTCGCAGGCACACGTCTCCTCGACTCTACGGGTCCCCTCAGGACTTGCAGCCGGGGGCGCAGCGGGCAGCAGCAGCTCGTCCCGGGCGGGCCCTGCACCTGTCCCCAAGGCCCCCTACCTCTGACTTCCCGGTGATCTAGGGCAGCCCCGCCCAGGCTCTCCCGTGGCTTCTTCCCTCCTAGGCCCTTCCTTGCTGCGTGGCCTTCGGCTTCAGTAAACGTTCCCTTACAGTCGCCTGGCCTCCTGCCGCGAGGTCTTTCCCTCAGGAAGCCAGGAACCCAAACTCGACGTCGGCCGGGCAGCCCTGCTCGGCGCCGGTGCCTGTCCCGTAACACGAGTGTCGCGCGTCCAAAATCCAACTCGTAAGCTCCCTGAAACCGACTTCCAGTGCTCGCTCCCCGCCTGCGTACGTTCAGACGTTCGGGCAAAAACGGAAACAAATGGAACTTGGGACGGTCCGGCCCGCTCCGCTTCTGCTCAGGGCCGCACGTGACGGGCGAGGAAAGCCCGCAGGCTGAGTTATCGCCGCGGCTCCCGGCCTGGGCCTGCCTCTGACGCCGCTACTCCGCGGCGGTGCCTCCCACCCCCGGCCACGGCTTCCAGTCGCTCGGGTCGCCCCGTCCCCTGGACACAGACGCCCCGGTTCCCCAGCGCTCGGGCGCCCCTGAGGGAACGCTGCCCCGTCCTCACATGGCGACACGCGGGGACCCGGGCGGCACCCTCCATCGGGGCTCCGACTCCGAGGTGAGAGCTGGGGGAGGCCGGCGGGACTCAGCACCCACCTCAGGCGGGCTTCTCGGCGCGGCCCCGCCACCAGCCTGTGGGAAGAGCCGCCGTCACCAACGGGGTCCGTCGGGTCTCACGGCCGCCTCCGTGGGGCGGGGACGACCCCTCTGCTCCCGCTATCCGTTCGCTTCAGTCCCGACTCTAGACCGGCGGCGCTTCGAACCTCGGAGCCGACCCTAGGGCGCCTGAACGAGCCGCTCCCGTGTCACAAGCGGGCTCTTAAGCCCCGCCCCACGCGATGCGTCATAATCAGGTCGCCGAAGCCCCTCCCCCACGCGCTGGGCACGCACGCTGAGCCCTCATTGGCCAGTCGCCGCCTCCACACTATGTTCTGGGTAATGTAGTTTCCACGCCATTACCTGCGCGGCCCCAGAAGGCAGGTCGTTCCTTTCGGTAGCTACTGGCCGAGCGATGCTGTGAGGGGCGCGTGGAAACGGAGTTCCGGGGACCACACGGGGCCGGGCTTCGCTGGCTCTTAAAGGGGTTCCACCCACATTACCTTGGCGTGTAGTCCAGAACGTCGCAGAATTCTCCCCCCCGGCCCCCAGAAATGTTTAAAGGCTTGTTATTTCAGACTCGGGGAGTCTCAGCCAGTTTCCAAAGGCTGGTCATAGAAAGGGGGACACAGCACGGTGATGACACTCGTCTTCTCAGCGCTGTCTGCTACCCGGTTAGTCTAAGGTACACCGACGCTTTGGCGTCGTTTTTATGACGGTCGGTCAGGGACAATGAGAAGATCTCCCAGACAGGGCTTACTACACGCCATCTCCCGTTGGGACATTGTAAGACTTTCTGACACTTGCCCACGTGTGCAAAGGGGGCATCTTATCCCTGCGATAAAGGTTGGGGTATTTGTGATCCCACCTCTTTTCTGTGAAGTGGTTCATCATTTTATCTGTAATTGCAGTGAAAGTGTCTGCTAGGGAGTTGAGGTTCTCTCTGGAAAAACACTGTAAAATGCATGTTACTAAATATTACTGTTATTAATAATTTTGTAGTTTTTCAAGGAAAGTGACAAATGGTTTTAGAGAAATATATCAGGGACAAGTTGGAGGAAAAAAGAAGATCTCAGTGATGTCTGAGCAAGAGGCATTGAGTGTGAAAAGTCAGAGAATGAAGCTAAGACTGCTGTGGTTTACTGAAACCTTAGCGACACTCAGGGTGCCATCTAAAAAGGTGATTATTTTTGATACCTGAAAACATTGCACATTAACAGCTTGGAAAGTAGTAAAAAACAATCTTTCTGATCTTTTTTAAGAGTTGCCAGAAAAGTAAAAACGCATAAGGAAGTTGTACTGTTGTATACTTGCTGATCTACATACCATTCAGTGAGCACTTATATCTATTTTTCCTCTCACGGTAATTGGCAATTAAATCACTTAGTGGAAAGAGTAGCTCAAAATCATATCCTCACAAGTAATCTTGGGGATATGTTTTATGGTCTGTCTCTCCTGAACGTTTGGCTGAGGAAGAACAAAAGATGGGACTAATAGAGTGCTTATTTCTCATATCCAGGAAAGGAAAAGATGGTTCTTTGGCCAAATCCCAAAGTCGTGAACAAGAAACCAATATTAGAGATAACGTCAAATGACCAGCAGCCTCATTCCAGTAACTCAGCTTCTCAAAATTAGCAAATCACTAAGAGTCCCAAACTTCTCAGATTCAGCCAATGAGTGTTCAGGCCCCAAAAGACAGCCCCAGGGTCCTAGGCAAAACCACATTCTGCTAAATATCCTCTAGGTAAAAGGAAAAAAATTAAATCATTAATATTTTGAACTAGGTGAAAGTAAAAATGCTACCTGTAAAAAAATCAATGTGATACAGCGAAATAAAATGATTATAGAGAAAAATATACAGTAGAGTAGTCCCTCTATATCGCAGTTCACTTATCGCAACCTCACTGTATCACGGGATTTTTAAAGATATTATATTTAATTATTTATCGCATATTTTTCACTATATCACGGGATTTTGCGGTACTGTACAGTAAATACTAAGATAAATGTAAGGTTCCTACTTTGCAGATTTTCACCTATCGCAGGGGGCGTCTAGAACGTAGTACCCGCGATAAGTGAGGGATCACTGTATAGCCTTAAACAGCTTATTATAAAAGAAAGGTATCAATAACCTAATCTCCCTTGTTAAGAAACCAGGAAGATAAGACCAAACTAGCCCCAAAGCAAGAGTCAGACAGGAAAACAAAACTCATTGAAATAGAAAACAGAAAAACACTTTTAAAAATCAATGAAACAGGGGTGGGGAGTGGGGCAGTGGAGAGCAAGGGGGCGGGGATTGGACAACTGTAATAGAACAACAATAAAGAAATTTAAAAAAACTCAATGAAACAAAAACTTAGTTCTTTAAAAAGATCTCTCTCCCCCTCTTCCTTTCTCTCTAAAAAAAAATCTATTAAACTTTTAAAAATAAAACAATGCCCTGGCTATGTAGCTCAGTTGGCTGGAGTGTGGTCCCAATACACCAAGGCTGCAGGTTTAATCTCCATCAGGGCACATACAAAGAGCAACCAATGAATGCACTAATAAGTGGGACAACAAAGTCAATGTTTCTCTCTCTCTCAAGAAATTCAATTAAAAAATTTAAAAAGATCAACAGAGGTGACTAAACTTTAGGCAGCCTGACAAAAGTAGACAACCAATTAACAAACTCAGGAAAGAAGACATTACTGACCCTACAGAAATTAATAATATCATAAGGAAGTATTATAAATAATTTTTACACAATTATCAAAACTGGGAATAGTAGAAAATCTATATGGAACTATTCTAAGTAATTTTTATTGAATACCTTCCTACAAGAAAATTCCAGGCTCACCTACCTTCACCAAGGAATTCCAGCAACCATTTCAAAAAGCTCTTATCAGAAATCCCTCAAAGACTCAAAAAATAAAGGAGGAATTACTTTCCAACTTTTTATGAGGTCAGAGTTACACTGACAGTAAAGTCAAAGGTATCACAAAAAGTCTACAAACCCATTAACCCTCATCAATACAGATGCAAAATATATTAACAAAGTATCCAAAACTGATTTAGCAATATATACAAAAGATTATTCATCATGCCCTGCCTGGTGTGGCTCAGTGGATTGAGTGCTGGCCTGCGAACCAAGGGATCCCTGGTTTGATTCCCAGTCTGGGCACATGCCTGGGTTGCAAGGCTGGGTCCCCAGTTGGGAGCACATGAGAGGCAACCACACACTGATGTTTCTCTCCCTCTCCTTCCCCTCTCTCTGAAAATAAATAAATAAAATTAAAAAAAAAAAAAGTATTCATCATGACCAAGTGGGATTTGTCCCAGAAAATGCTAAGTTAAACATATAAGTATCAATTAATGGAATGTATCATATAAGTAAATAAAAGACAAGAAAGAAAACCATACCTACATGATGATTATCTCAATAGATGGAGTCTAGAAATACATTCACACCTATACAGTCAACATAACTGATCTCTGAAAAGGAAGCAAAGGCAATTCAATGGAGGGAGGATAGTCTTTTCAAGAAATGGTGCGTGGGCGAGCATTTGAGATCTTGCTTCCCAGCAATTGTTCTCAGTTTTGACTCAAATAAACTTATAAAATTCTCCCCCCAAAAATGGTGTTGGAACTACTTACTAGACATTGTCACATTTAGAAAAAAAAGATCTAGACACGGATCTTTCATAAATACTTCCTCAAAATAGATAATAGAAAAAAAAAAAAAAAAACTAACCAAAAAAAGGATAATAACCCTGGCTGGTGTGGATCAGTTGTTTGGGTGTTGACCTGTAAACCAAAAGGTCACAGATTCAATTCCCATTCAGGGCACACGCCTGGGCTGCAGAGGCATGTAGGAGAGGCAACTGATCAATGTTTCTTTTCCTCTCCCCCCACCCGTCTCTTTCTCAAAAATAAAAATGGATAACAGAACTAAATGTGTAACAGAACTATAAAACACCTACAAGATAACAACAGAAAACGTAGGTAATCCTGTATTTGGCAACAACCTCTCAGATACACCCAAATCACAATCCATGAAATAAAAACAGCTGTATAATTTGGACTTGATTAAAATAAAATCTGGTGCTGTGCAGAAGACACTGTTAAAATCTGAAAAGATACTCATCTGTCATTAGGGAATTGCAAATTAAAGCATTAATGACATACCACTACAAATCTATTTAAATGGCTAAAATCCAAAACACTGAACACCAAATGCTGATAAGGACATGGAAAAACAGGAATGAACTCTTGTTCATTGCTGGTGAGAATGCATAAATGGTACAATCACTTTGGAAGACAATTTCTTACCAAACTAAACATACTTTTATTATATAATCCAGCAAGTCATGCTTGGCTTGAACCCAAACAAATTGAAAACCTATGTCCACATAAAACCTACAAATATATATTAAAGGTTTATTCATAAATAAAACTTGCAAGCAACCAAGATGTCCTTCAATAGGTGAGTGGATAAACTGTGGCATATTCGGACAATGGAATGTTATTCAGTGATAACATGTACACAAATCTTCACAGCAGGTTTATTTGTAATAGCCAAAAAACTGGAAACAACCCAAATATCCATTAATAGCTGAATGGATAAAAAACAATTGTGGTGTATCCACACAATGGAATAACACCCAACAATACTATTGATATATGTAACAAGGTGGATTAATCAAAAATAGTCATAGTTAATTTTAAAAAGCTAGAGTCCCCACTCTCCAGATAGCATATTACATAAAATTATAGAAAATGCTTGCTGCTGCTTGTGAATCGTGGGAAAGGGATTTAGAAAGGACTGGGAGGAAAGGGTGGGTTGTTGTTGGACACATTCATTATCTTAATTGTGGTGATGGTTTCTCAAGTACATATACATGCTGAAACATTTTACACTTTTCATTTGTGCAGTTTATTTCATGTCAATCACAACTCAATAAAAACAAACATATTTACCATCCCTCTTGGAAGGACACATCTGCCAACTATTTTGGCTCTACCATATCCCTTACCCCACAATCTAAGAGGGTCAGCCCGGCCTCAATGTCAGCAAAAACTAGAGAGCAATGAAGTCCATTTCCACTTCGTACACAAGGACAACCAGCTGGGTCCAAGAAGCCCTATCCCTGGACCTCTCTTTTGTCAGTGCTGGTGCAGTGATGGCCATGACATCAACAGCCCAGGGAGGTAGAGGCATCCACAAACCTTTAGAACACTGAAGGTCCTGAGAATTTTTGTACACACTCATCTCACACAGGCACAATCACATGGACATTAGCAGATGACTGCTTTAGGATAGACACATGTCCTCTCATCTCCACTCAAGTATCTAAGTATTTCTATACAAATTATGATTCGCACCTTGCCCTGTAGGTCTTCCAGTCAATGACACCCGCCCATGGGATTCTGGACATCAGGTCCAGGAGACAGAAATCCCTCAAAAGTGCTGGAGAGTATAGGGAATTTCCTAAGAAAAAGCGACCCAATTCATGATGCTTCCAGAAGCACGGGAGGTTTTTCACACCAGCTATGCCCTTCTCAGAATGAACTCTGGGCTCCCAGGAAATCCCAATTCCAGGCCACAGGATTAGGCACACAAAGCTCTTCAGTATTTTCCAGCAAGCCTTGGACGACAATGCAGATCAGGCCACACTAGACTGAGATCTGCATGCTACCATCCTGCTGTCCCTTCTCAGGCACATACAGTTGGTGCCAACAAAAGGTATTCCTCCCTTCATGTTGGCAGAACCCAGTTTTCGCAGTCCACATCACACAGTGAACAGGCCCTCCAGAAGTCCAGACAGCCGGAGCAGGCCTGTACCACTGTGTGAACCAGGGAAGCATGGCAAGTGGTTCCAATGGTAGGTGGTTGAGAATCAGGCTTAAGAGTCACGGCTCTTGGGTTTACAGTTAACATTGTCCACGAGGAAGAGAAATCCTGTCTGGAAATCCCATCAGATTCCTGCTCAGATCCCTGTGCCCATATCTGGATCATACCACTCAGAACCCAGCCACAGGGGAGGAAGTGAGGACCTTCAATGGACTCAGAACACTCATGATTCCTTCCAGGGCCTAAGACAGAGCAGCAGGTGTCTGTCTGCCTTCCCTGAGCATGTTGGAGTGATTGACACACTGTGGGACCCTGACAGCTGGCAGCTGGCAGCAGAGATGGCTTCTGCCACAGGCACTGGCACTGATATAGCTGTCAAGAGCCCTGGACAATTCAGAAAGTGCCACATACCTACATGGTACTTCCTGGGAATGGGCCCCAGGCTGCATGTATCAATACATGAGGTCCACCTACTGGCTGATGGCTCCCTCGGCACCACAGGTACTAAGAGAGCTTTCCTCTGCTGAGTCCTAAGGCTGAAGAAGGAGACAGCACATTTTCTGCATGTATAAGGCCTTTTTCTAGTGTGAACTTTCAGGTGCTAAACAAGTTTAAGAGATACAGGTAAAGGGCCACCCAAACTGTTGCCATCAAGAGGTCTTCTTTCTCCAGTGTGAACTTTCTGGTGCCGCACCAGATGGGAGCTCCGGCTGTAGGCTTTCCCACACTCGTCGCACACGTAAGGCTTCTCTCCCGTGTGAACCCTCTGGTGCAGGATGAGGCTAGAGTTGCGGCTAAAGAATTTCCCACATTCATTGCACTCATAAGGCCTCGCTCCTGTGTGAACTTTCTTGTGTTGAACAAGGTGGGAGCTGCTAATGTAGGCTTTTCCGCACTCAGTGCACACATAAGGCCTCGCTCCGGTGTGAACCCTCTGGTGTAGAATGAGGCTGGAGTTGTGGCTGAAGCATTTCCCACACTCGCTGCACTCATAAGGCTTCGCCCCAGTGTGGATTCTCTGGTGCACAATCAGGTTGGAGCTGTGGCTAAAGAATTTCCCACACTCGCCACACTCATAAGGCCTCTCCCCTGTGTGGATTTTCTGGTGCTGCACAAGTGTGTCCTTGCGGCTGAAGGCCTTCCCACACTCGCCGCACTTGTACGGCCTTGCTCCTGTGTGGATTATCTGGTGCTGGACAAGGGTGTCTTTGCAGCTAAAAGCCTTCCCACATTTGTTGCACACGTAAGACCTTGCGCCTGTGTGGACTCTCCGATGTTTAATGAGGCTGGAGTTATGGCTGAAGAATTTCCCGCATTCAATGCACTCATAGGGCCTTGCCCCAGTGTGAATCCTCCAGTGCTCAATGAGGTGGGAGCTCTGGCTGAAGAACTTCCCGCACTCGCTGCACTCGTAGGGCCTCTCTCCAGTGTGAAATCTCTGGTGCTGGACAAGCGTGTCTTTGCGGCTGAAGGCTTTTCCACACTCACCGCACTTGTAAGGCCTCTCCCCGGTGTGGATTCTCTGGTGCTGGACAAGGTGGGAGCTTCTGCTGTAAGCTTTCCCACACTCGCTGCAGTCATAAGACCTCTCTCCAGTGTGGACCCTCTGGTGCTGGACAAGTGTGTCTTTGCGGCTGAAGGCCTTGCCGCACTCACTGCATGTATAATGTCTCTTCCCAGTATGAAGTTTCTGGTGCATTTTTAGGTGGGACTGGTGAATGAAGGCCTTCCCACACTCCTTACACACATGGGATGTTTCTCCACTGTGAACTTTTCTGTGGCAAGTAAGAGCCGATTTCTCCTCGGACACATTTCCACATGGCAGGCAATTCACGGGCTTCCCTTCAGTATCAGTCATCTGTTTGTCAAGCAGAGTAAATGTGCTCAGGAAGGCTCTCCCATCATCACTGCAACTGAAAAGCATCAGTGCATCGCGATCCCATTGGAGTCGCCCAAGGCTGGAGCCGGGTGGGAAAGACTTTGTGAACCCGGTCTTGCATGGACTCAACCCACAGTGAGGGGTCTGGAGCTGGAGGAGCTCAGGGCTCTCCAGCGAGTCCATCCCGTCCTTTCTGCAAGGAAATGGTCTGCCCAACGTGTGGACAGCGCAGCTCTTCACCAACAAGGCCCAACCACCGTCTCCGCTGAAGGGCTTCTCTTCATTGTACTGCTTCTGGTGCTGGTCGAAGTTTGTCCTGAATGTGAGTCCTCTCCCACATGGGCCACATGAGCACAGCTGCTGTTTGGGAGACAGTCCCTGGTGTTCAGCCAGGGGCACAACGTCTCTCAAGAGTGGGTCACACAGCTCACATGGGAGGGCATTCTGGATAGATGGACCTGACTCGGGAGTCCTGACCGAGGACACTTCTGCAGAAGTGCTCTGCTCAGAAGGGGTCGCCTCATGGTCTGCTTCATGCCAGCAACCTGAAAGCAGACACATGCTGGTGAAGTACATGTTGACTTTGGTGGGAGGCAGCAACTCCATCACACACAAGCGTGTGACACACCAGGAATGAGTTCACTGGCTTGTTGGAAGGACGAGGGAGCCAGGGGAGGGGTGAGGAAGGGCCCACTGTCAGTGCTGGGCCTCTATCGGTCACAGAAGGGAGGAACCCTAATGAGAGGTAAAGGCACAACGATGGTGCCCAGGAAAGGGAGGAGAGGCGAGGTCTCCAACTCACTCTCTACAAAAGGGCTTCAGCAGGGCCCTGGCTGCTGGTGTCTGGTGAGCTCTGTGCAAAAGGCTGTGTTCCGGCCCAGGAAAGTCTGACTGCAAGGAAGCTGCAGGTCAAGGAATGGTTAAAGTGTGTGCACAACACTGCAGAGCATTGCAGAGGGATCGGAGAAGCAGGAGGGAGATGCAGAGGCCAGGGAGGTGGGGAAACAGCCACGGGATGGAGACAAAAGGGAGATGACAGGTGGGCACAGTGCCCAGAGTGGAGGGGAGGCAGCAATGAGGGGCTGCTGTGGGCCTGGGCAGGAAGGCACTGGTGCACACAAAGCAAGGTGAAAGGACGACTTGAACCCAGTGCTAGTGTGACACTCGCAGGCCCTGCTCTGCAGGGCAGGCCTGCTCTGAGCGCTCTCCCTGGCTGCAGTCAGGTCTCACTGGCAGGTGCCCAGGGCTTTCTGCCTGTCTCCACCTGGGCAACTCCATGGAATCTGGCAGATGAAAATTTTAAGGAAAACAGGGTAGACCCACCCATGGAGAGAAAATAAAAGGTTAAAAAAGAACCTTGAAGGAGGATTTGCAGAACAGTCCTGTGTCCTCTGCAAGCAGTCACCATGTCAATACCTGCAGTTCCTGGCACAGCCAGGCCCCAGGGGATGTCAGTTAGAGGATGAGGATGAGGGCAGAACCTGGGGCATAGAGGGGCCATGGAGCTGGACAGCGCGCGGCCAGGGATTGCCCGTGCCATGTGGAATCTGTTGAGCCGACTGAAGAAGCCCCAAGTGCCTAATCCATTCCTTCAAGGCTTTGCACAGCAGATGTGGGAACTGCTCAATGATGGGGGGACCCTGCACAGGACCCATCCCTGGCACCATGGCATCTACTCTGGGAACCAGAGAAGAGTCACTGATCTGGCTCAACAGAAAGAGCTGCCCTTGGGGGATGGGGAATACGCAAACCCCAAGGGCCCTGGAGTAGGTCCAAGGGCACATGGAAGGCAGCCTCAAAGATGGCCTCCATAAAGGCCTCCCTACTGGTATTCTTGCCCTCAAATAAGCCTTCATTGTAGACATGACCGACCCATTTCTAAGGAATAGAATGCAGCAAAAATGATGGGACGCTACTTTCAAGGTCAGGCCAGAAAAAGACCAGCTTGCGTCCTGGGCATTCCCTCTTACTCACTGGCCCAGAGAAGGCAGCTTCCCTGCTGGGGGGCAGGCCACAGGAAGGCCACCAAGCATGGAACTGAGGAAGGCCTCTGGCCAACAGCCAGCCAGGAGCCAACACTCACAGTTCAACAAGCTGCAAGGAAGCGAATCTTGCGAACAATGAAGTAAGTGAGACTGTAAGCGGAGACTTCCTGAGCGTAGCCTCCCCAGGAGAACCGGTTCTGGCTGACAGCCTGACTGAACCCTCATGGGACAGCCTGAGCCGGAAGCACCAGGTAAGCTGTGATCAGATCTCTGACGCACCAAAACTGGGTTAATGAATTTTTACTGTGTTAAGTCACTAAATTTGGGGAAAATTTGCCATGCACTAACAGATAACTGAACCAGGGACTCACCCAGTGAGGACACGAGGGCAAAGTTCTCCAGCATCACATCACGGTACAGGCGCCTCTGAGCCTCATCAAGGAGCCCCCACTCCTCCCGGGAGAAGTACACGAACACGTCCTCGAAGGTCACACAGCCCTGCTGTGAAGGCGACAGGTGAGCCCACGGGCCGCACAGCACCTCTCCCCACACCTCACTGGCACTCCTGGGTCCCTGTCCCCCGGAACCTCGAATGCAGACATACCAGGCCTGGGGCCACTAGTGCCTGCCGCCTCCTTACATCCCTCTGATCACTGAGCCCTGAGCAGAACCAGGAAGGTGGGTCTACAGGGACTATGTAAACTATGGGTGTGGCAGGACGGGCCCCGAACAGTTCCCGGCCAACCAGTTCTGGTGTCGTCCAGACCAGGCCTCTCAGGCACAGTCTTAGCCCTCGGTCCACACTCCTCCCAACGTGAACACCACTCCCTGAACCACACTGTCCCCACATCTGGCAACACCTTCCACAACCACTGACCACCTCTGGTTCACACCACAGGCATCCTCAAGGCAGCCCCCACCCGCCCTGCACACAATGTCCAGGAAGTGCTCCTTTGTCTTTATGACAGCCGGCGCTGCCACTCAGGTGCCTAAACTAAGTAAGACACCCAGTCCTCAGGCCCAAGTTTTGAATTTCTGGTTATCAACAGTATTGCCACCACAGCCTGCAGATACTCCCTCTGAAATTTAACCCACAGCTCTTCCCCATTCCACTCACTGGCTGCCACATTTTAAACTTCTTCAACCAGAACTAAAGTCCTGTGTCCAGCCTGATGCCTCCACTAAGGGGTCCCTGGGGCTTCTTAAACTAAACCTGAAGCCTAACCGCTCATACAGCCATTAGACATTACTCCTGCCACCAACTTCTCTATCTCAGCTGACACACTTCCATCATCCTACCTGCTAAAGTAAAATACCTCTGGGGTCACCCATCAGTCCTCCCTTTTTCCCATTCACCCTTCACATCAGAAAACCCAGTCAACCTACTTAAAAAACAGATCCAAAATGCACCAGCTTCTCTCACTTCCCCAGCCACCGCTCAGGGCCAGCCACCAACACTCCCACGGAATATTGCACTAGCTCCTTCCTCAGGCCCACACTGTTCTCAGCCAGACAGCAGCCAAAGGGAGCCTGTTAAGATCTGAGTCAGATCATCTCTACCTTCTGCTCCAACTCTTCCAAGTGTCACCACCCTCAGAACAGAGACCCAGCCCCTGAGCCTGCCATTCCTGCCTGACTCCAGGTCCTGTTCCCAACAGACCGAAGGAAGACCTGTGGCTCTCTCAGGACTCCCAATTCGATCTTACCTCCAAGCATTTGCTGTTCCCGGGCCTAACACACGCTTCTAGTTCTCATCCTATTGGCTGCCAAAAGTAGGAAACTCTCCACATAACTCCTGGCCCAGATGCAGAATGCAGAGTCCCCAGACTCAAGTGCAGAGAGACGAACAAGTGAAGAGTTCCAGAATATCACTACGTCTCACCAGAAAATCTGGTCAGCCCTGCCCTGGCTGGGTGGCTCCGCTGATCGGAGCGTCGTCCCATACACCAAAAGGTTGCGGTTTGATTCCCAGTTACAGGTTCAATCAAATACCGGAGGCAATTGATTGACGTTTCCCTCTTACATCGGTGTTTCTTTCTCTCAAATCAATGAAAACATATCCTCAGGTGAGGATTAAAAAACTAACAAAAATCTGGTCGGCCCTACTTTAAAAATATGTACGAAACCCATACGCTTCTCTCACCTCCGCTGCCACCGTCAGCACCCGCTCGGACACCAGCCTGGTCTCCCTGCCCGCCCCCTCCCCCCATAGGGAGCCTGCTGACACCCGCGTCAGATCACCTCCATCCCCTGTTCCAAGCCTCCCGTGGCTCCCTCCACCATCAGAACAGAGGCCTCGCTCCTCAGGCGGCCTCTCCTGGCCTGCGCCCCGACGGCCTGCTCTCAGCAGAGAAAACAGACGCCCGCGGCCCCCGCCTCTCTCCTGACTCAGTCCCACCTCCAGGGACTTGGCTCCCGTGCCGGGGAAACCCTCGCACACTTCATGCCATGGGCGCTGGCCACGGGCATCTCGCCTCATACCCGGCGGGAGCGACCGCCCTTCGCGACCTTTAAGACTAAAGAGGACGGAGCGACGAGGGGAAGGTGGTGACGGTCCTAGGACACACCACGGCCGAGATCCGAGTCGCTGAGGGCTTGGGGGACCCTGCCACTCACCCAAGCCCGGTCCATCGGCGCTGCGGCCGCCATGGGAACCCAAGAGCAGACCCGGGGGCTCAGCGGGAACGCCACGCCTCCACCGGGCAGGGTGCCCTCGGCGTGACTGTCGCCTTGCCCCCGCCCCGGGTGAAAACGCGCACACGCCTCAGGGAGCCGCCTCCGGGGGCTGACAAGGGGAAGGCGCGGACGCCGAGGCCTCAGAAAGACCGCAGCCCCGGCGGAGACCGCGGCGCAGGGCCGCCCGTCCCCCGATGGGGGTCATGGCTCGCAACAAAGGCGCGGAAGGACGTCCTTTCCCGCTTGATTCTGAAGAACCGCGCGGCCAGCGGACCCCACCCCGAACTCGAAACCTCCACAGCCAGAGTGGACGGTCTGACAGTCCTGGCGCCCGCTAAGTACGTCATGACGACGGCACCAGGAAGTCCCGCCTCTGCCTGACGGGCAACAGGAAACGCCCGTCTCCTGGGCGGCCACGACGCAGGACGCCGTGCCGCGCCTGGACTCCTGGGTAATGTAGTTTGCTCCCTGCATTCAACCAGGCAAAGGGCACCATTCACATTCCAGAGACATTGGTGCGAAGGACCCCAGCCGGGAAAAGATGGGGAAATAGCGTTCTGAAGCGCGTCTTAAAGGGGAAGCGCCCAGATTTCCACGGTCTCCTGGGACAGTGCCACGTCCTCCGGGGTCTCCAGCTGGTGGTCCATTCTTTACTCCTGGAGAAGCTGCTTCATCTTTGGGGACTGAGATTCAATAGAATAACAAATACACCTCGCTTCTGGGGCCTTTGCATTGTAAAAACGTTAAATATACCTCGAATCCGTTGATTCCCAAATCTGGGTCCCTGCTGTGGCCGCGTCAGCATCACTCGTGAACTCAGAGTACACGTCCTCGGTGACCTCTGTGACCAGCCCCTCAGGAGGGCCTCCCTGGCCTCAGAGTCCCCCACACTGGACTATTACAGGAGTTCATCTACCGGGCACTAGTAGAGCCAAACACTGAACACCAAGAATGGCAGTGGAGAAATATTGTCTTTTTAACTGGCGAATGGTGCCACCAAGGGGATGGGAAGCTAATGCCCAAAAGCCCTACCTCCCTGAAGGCAAAGGGGAAAAATCACAGGGGTTCAGGGTTGTACAGGGAGCTTATTGGTCAGAGGCCAGATAAGGGCAATGAGTCATTTCTTCAGGTCTTGATATTTCTGAGGTCTGCTCCTGCATCCTTCTGTCTGGTCCCATGGGAAAGTAGCCAGGTGGTCCTTCCACATTAGGGCCCAGGAACTGAAACAAAACTTAAGGTGTTATCTTTAGCCAGCGAGAGGGGCAGACTGTGACCATTAGTTAGTTCTCGGCTACTGTCTTAGTTGCCTCGGGGGCTGCTGACTATCTGGGGGAAAGGCTAGGTCTCTGAAAGACTGGAGAGGGGAGAAGAAAGGGGGTGGGGAGAGATGATTTCTAGAGCTGGTTTTCAAACTCCATCAAATGCCCGAGACCACTCTCATATGCACACCTTGTCACAGGATGTTCCCCGCGGGGCTAAGCTCTGTCTGTATTACAGGTTTAAATTATACACTACAGTGGGTGTTGTGACTGGAAGAGTGAAAGAGGAGTACTGGGGTTCTGGAGGCCAGGCCGTAGTGTTTAATATTATTAAAAACGACTTACTACTTTTAGGCGAGTGAACTTGATAGACCAACAAATATTGTGCAGGCCACTGGTGGAGGGGAAGATCCAGACGGAGGTATTTTCTGTAGAAAGGAACTAGGGCAGGGAAGGCACCTGAGGTTGTATGGGAAGTGCGTCTCGGTCATTGGTTTCTTCCAGCCCACAGCTTCCTGCTGGCACAAGGCTCCCAACCACTTCAGCCTGGACAAGCTGAGCAGCATTTCACCGGATGGCCTGTCTTGTGAGTAGTGGCAACTGATAATTGATCAGGTTTCTTTTAAGACTTATGATTGGTTGCTGCTATGCAGCGACAACTGGCTGCCCAAAATTGAGAATACCCATAAGTTGTCACCAGCAGTTTCTTTCTCTTTGGCTGCAGGCTGGCGGCTTGGCCTTGGTGAATATGATGGGCAGTTTGCCCAGAACAGGCTGGGGCATGGGCTTGTCGATTGAGCCGGGTGGTTGGTGGTGTTGAACAGCTGTGATTGGCTGACACTCCAACCTCAGCCAAACCATGTTTGGTTGTTTACAGTGGGGGTGGTACTCAGAAATAGGGAAGCAGAACCCAAAAGCTTTGATTGGCTGTTTATTAAAGGAGGTGGGGCTAGAAAATGTAGGCTGTCTGGATTGAGGGCTTTAAGAATAAAATGTAGTGGACTTCCCATTAATATGGAGGCCTAGACAGACACACTGCATCTCCCTCCACAACTAGGAAGGAATAGAACTACCTCAAAACTAGAGACAACCAGAAGTTCCAGAAAAACAAGCTGCATGGAAGGCCAACAAACAAAAATATAAAGAAGAAATACTCATCCAGACAGGTAAGAGGCGGAAAGGACGCAGTGTGGTGGTGGCAGAAGCAGCGGAAGTGGCAGGCCAGCGGAAGGCGTGGTCACACATTTTAAAGTCAAGAGGGACACCTAGGGAGCGCTCCCAGCACCAGACCAGACCGCTCACAGTTCCAGTGCCAGGGAAAATAAAGCATCATTGCTTCTGACTGTGCAAACCAGTGGGGGTTGGGGTGGAGGCAGAAACTGCCGGTCTCTCAGCAGAGTCCGCTTGTTTAAAGGGCACCCACGGTCCTAGAATGTCCACAGACTCACCCACTCTGGGAACGATGGCCAGGGCAGCAGCTAGAGAGACACCAGGCCCATACGGAAGTGGGAGAAGTGCCTGGAAAAGGGGTGAGTGCAGAGCAAGTGGCATTGTTCCCTCTCAGACCCCTCCCCCCCACACAGTGCCACAATGTGGTGAGATGGGCCGCCCTGTACTGATGAATACCTAAGGCTCTGCCCCTTACAACATAACAGGAGCTACAGCTCTACCTAAGACACAGAGGCAACCAAACACAGGAGCCTGTTAGGATGAGGAGACATAGAAGTATGGCCCAAAAGGGGGAACAGATCAACGTTCCAGTGGGAGAACTAAGTGACAAGAAGATAGCCAACCTATCAGACAGAATTCAAAACACTGGTGATAAACATGCTCACAGGTTTGACAGATATGCCTGAGTACAGCAAACGCATAAGGGAAGAAGTGAAGGCTATGCTAAGTGAAATGAAGGAAAATTCACACATGGTGAAGGGAAGGAAACCGGGGTTCATATCAATGATTTGGAACATAAGGAAGAAAAAAACAGTCAACCAGTACAAAATGAGGAAACAAGAATTAGAAAAAAATGAGGAGAAGCTTAGGAACCTCTGGGACAACTTTAAATGTGCCAACATCCGAATCACAGGGGTGCGAGAAAAAGAGGAAGAGCGAGAAATAGAAACCTTTTGTGAGAAAATAATGAAGGAAACCCCCCAAATTTGGCAAAGGAAATAGACATACAAGTCCAGGAAGAACAGAGAGTCCCAAACAAGCTAGACCCAAAGAGGACCACACCAAGACACATCATAATTAAAATGCCAAAGATTCAAGATAAAGAATCTTAGAAGCAGCAAGAGAAAAGCAGAGAGTAACCTATAAAGGGTTGCCTATAAGACTGTCAGCTGATTTCTCAAAAGAAATTTTGCAGGCAAGAAGGGACTGGCAGGAGTATCCACAGTGATGAAAAGCAAGGGTCTAACGCCAAGATTACTCTATCCAGCAAACCTATCATTTAAAATGGAAGGAGAGATAAAAGTGCTTTCCAGACAAGGTAAAGCTAAAGGAGTTCATCATCACCAAGCCCTTATTATATGAAATGTCAAAGGGACTTATTTAAGAAAAAGAAGATCAACACTATGAACATTAAAATGACAACAAACTCACAACTATCAACAACTGAATCTAAAAAATAAAAACAAAATCCAACTAAGCAAACCAGAACAGGAACAGAATCATAGGTATGGGGATCATTCGGAGGGTTATCAGCTGGGAGGCGAAAGGGGGAGAGATGGGGAAATGGTGCAGGGATTAAGAAGCATAACTGGTTGGTACAAAATAGACAGGGACAAATTAAGAATAATACAGGAAAGGGGGAAGCCAAAGAACTTATATGCACAACTCATGGACGTGAACTAAGGTGGGTGGGATTGCTGGAGGGAAAGGGAACTGGGCAGAGAGGAGCAAAGAGAAAAAAAAATGGGACCACTGTAACAGCATAATCAATAAAATATTTTTTTAAAAATGGTGGTGGAAAAACAGGATAACCACATGTAGAAATCGAACCTCTATCTTACACCACTCACAAAATGAACTTGAAATGAATTGAAGACTTAAACATAAGCCCTGATACCATAAAATTTCTAGAAGAAAGCATAGGGGAAAAAACTCCTTGACACTGCTCTTGGCAACGATATTTTTTGGATATGATACCAAAAGCACAAACAACAAAAGAAAAAATCAACACGTGGGACTACATGGAACCTAAAATCTTCTGCACTGTAAAAGAAATAATTAACGAAAGGGCAACCCATGAAATAGAAGACAATATTTGCAAACCACGTACAAGATTGGGGGTTAACATACAAAATTTACAGAAAACTGAAACATCTAAGTAACAACAGGACCCAAACAATCCACTGAAAAGTGGATAAAAGAAGCAGTATGGCTGCTGGAAGATGGAGAGGCAAGGCATCAATCAATGTTCTGTATCTAGGAGCCTGAGATGAAACATAAGGTATGCAAGATGTACTCTCCTCTATACAGAACTTTCTCATTTACGTGGCCCTGTGGTGTCACTCCTTTTATCTTAAAAAAAATTGGACAGCATGTGAAGACTGGACATCCCATGTGAAGAACCTGGTTAGTTTCTACTGTACAAATAGGTCCAGAAAGATGTCTTATATCTTTAATTGAATAGAGATACAGCTTCTACTTGGTAACAAGTTTGGGTGTGGTAACTGACCGTCATAACTAAAATAAGAAACTATTTGGGAAGTATGGAAAGATGTTTTGTGGTCATAGTATGTCCTTATGCCCTGTCTTATCAGTCATTTCTGTTGACCTTTTTACTTCTGTTTAGAGTATTTTGTTGAAGAGTTCCTCATGATTAGTTATGTTTTATGGAAGCCAGCACACAGCCACAACATTTAAGTACAGGACCATTAGTCTGTATATTTTAAAATAAATGTACCAATTAAAAATAAAAAATGTCAACATGTACATGAAAAGGTGATCAACATCACTAATCAGAGAAATGCAAATCAAAACCACAATGACATATCACCTCACAGCTGTAAAAACATGAGAAGCTGGTGAACCAGAGCCGCAACCATGGAGAGATAATAGTGTTGACTTCCAGCCAAGATGGAGGCATAGACAGAAACGCTGCGTCTCCCTCCACAACTAAGAAGGAATACAATTACCTCAAAACTAGAAACAACCAGCAGTTCCAGAAAATCAAACTGCATGGAAGTCTAGCAAACAAAGATATAAAGAAGAAATACTCATCCAGACAGGTAGGAGTGGCGGAGCCAGAGAAGAGAGGATGCGGTGTGGTGGTGGCAGCAGCGGCGGCAGGCTGGCAGAAAGCACAGTCACACGTTTTAAAAAGTCAGGAGGGACACGTGGGAAGTGTTCCCAGATCATCAGAGCAGCTCATGGTCCCAGCACCAGGGAAAATCAAGCCTCATTGCTTCTGTCAGACTAGTGGGGGTTGGGGCGGAGGAAGAAACTGCAAGTCTCTCAGCAGAGTCCACTTGTTTAAAGGGCCCACACGGTCCTTGAACATCCACCGACCCACCCACTCTGGGAACGATGGCCAGGGCAGCAGCTAGAGAGACGCTAGTCCAGTGCAAAACAGGGGTGAGTGCTGGGCTGGTGGCATTGTTCCCTCTCGAACCCCTCCCCCACATACAGTGCCATAACGTGGTGGAACAGGTCACCCTGTACAGATGAATCCCGAAGGCTCCACCCTTCACAACATAACAGGAGCAACAGCTCTACCTAAGACACAGAGGCAAACATAGGAGCCTGTCAGAATGAGGAGACAGAGAAGTATGACCCAAAAGGGGAGGCAGATCGGAGTTTCAGTGGGAGAAGTAGGCGACAAGGAGTTGCCCAACTTAACAGATGAGGAGATAGACAACCTAATGGATGCAGAGTTCAAAACACTGGTGATGGGAGATGCTCACAGGCTTGATATATATGCTTGAGTACGGCAAACGCATAAGGGAAGAAGTGAAGGGTATGCTAAGTGCAACGAAGGAAAATCCACATGGAACCAGTGGTGAAGGGAAGGAAACCGGTGTTTGGGTCAATGATTTGTAACATAAGGAAGAAAAAAACGGTCAACCAGTGCAGAATGAGGAAGCAAGAATTGAAAAAAATGAGGAAAGCTTCCCAAATTTTGTGAAGGGGATGGACATACAGGTCCAGGAGGCATGGAGGGTCCCAGGCAAACTGGACCCAGAGGGGACCACACCAGGATGCATCATGACTGAGATGCCAAAGGTAAAAAATAAAGACAGAGTCCTGGGGACAGCAGGAGAGAGGAGGACAGTTGCCTACAGAGGGGTGCCTATGGGACTGTCAGCGAATTTCTCAGAGGACACTTTGCAGGCAGAAAGGGACTGGCAAGCAGTATTCAATGTGATGAAAAGCAACCTGCAGCCAGGATTGCTCTGTCCAGCAAGGCTATCATTTGGAATGGAAGGGCAGATGAAGTGCTTTCCAGACAAGATGAAGCTGAAGAAGTTCATCATCACCAAGCAATTATTATATGAAATGTCGAAGTGGCTTACTTAGGAAAAAGAAGATCAAAACTATGAACACTAAAATGACAACAACTATCAACAACTGAATCTAAAGAATAAAGCAACCCAACTAGGCAGACCAGAATAGGAACAGAATCATAGGTGTGGGGATCATTTGGAGGGTTATCAGCTGGGAGGGGGAGGGGGAGAAATACGGAAATGGTTCAGGGATTAAGAAGCATAATTGGTTGGTACAAAATAGACAGGGGGAAGTTAAGAATAATATAGGAAAGGGTGAAGCCAAAGAACTTATATGCACGACCCATGGATATGAACTGGGGGGGGGGGGGGATTGCTGGAGGGGGGGGTGATGGGCAGGGGGGAGCAACGTGGGGGAAGGTTGGAACTACTGTGGCAGCATGGTCAATAAAATATATATTTTTTAAAAAAGATAATAGTGTTGACAAAAACGTGGAAAGAAAAGAACCCTGTACACTGTTGGTAAGATTATACCTAATCCAGTCACTTTGGAGAACAGTATGTAGGTTCTTAAAAAAATTAAAAACTGAATTCCCTTATGACTCAGCAATTCCACTTCTGAATATTTATCCAAAGAAATAAAAACAGGTTGCTGAAGAGATTTATGCACTCCCATGTTTATCATAGCATTGTTCCCAACAGCCAAATGCCACCAATGGATGAATAAAAAAAGATGTGACAGCCCTGGCCAGTGTGGCTCAATTCGTTGGAGCATCATCCCATAGGTTTAAAGGTTGCACAGGGGGTGGGGTGGCGGGGTGGCAGTCAAGAGCAACAATGGGGGATACGTTGTCAGAACTGTAATAGAATCATAAAGAGAGAGAGAAAGAGAAAGGTGGTGGGTTCAATCCCTGGAGGGGCCATAACAAGAAAAAAAATAAAAAAGATGTGATACATGCGCGCACGTGCATGCACACACACACTGGAAATCCTGCCGTCTACAACATGGATAGACCTTGAGGAATTATGCTGAAAGAAGTCAGACAGAGAAGCACAAACACTGTAATATCCCTTATATGTGGAATCTGAAAACAAAAACAAAAACAAACTTGAAAAAATAATGAGTGGAATTGATGGTGACCAAAGGCTGGTGGGTGGGGCAATAGTTCAGACTGTGAAGGGTACATATTATCAACTAGTAGGTAAATAGTTCCCGGAGAGCTACTACACAACGGAAGTTACAAACAGTATTAATGTAAACATCAGACTTGGTCAGAGACTAGACCATATTTGTTCCAATCACTGGAAGTGACAAATCTGAGACAGGATAGACGTGTTAGCTAATGCCAGGATGGAAATCACTATGCAATATAAATGTATCAGATCAATTTATTGTACACCTTAAACTTATGCAGTTTTACATGTCATCTATATCTCAAACATAATACATAAAAAGTTAAACTGAGGCCCTGAATTGTCAAGCGGTACAATAAAATATACCCACTCACAGGTGAGTCCTTATCTCCTTAAATATAAAATAACTTTAGGCAATGATTCTTTAGTATTCTAAGTTTTAAGTGCTTCATAAATGAAGTCTTCACATTCATCGCAAAGACTTATGCTCTTCAGTGGCCGAGATGATGTTTTGCAACAAAGAAGGATTTCAATAAACAGCTGCAGAGCTGCATGCAAGTAGGCAGTGCTCCTGACAGGTGATGGGGGCAGGGCTGCTCCCCAAATCCTGCTGCTCCCCACCGCCCAACAACAAAAACCACCAAAAACAGTCACGGCTTGTCAGGGAAACCCGGAAGAAGCCAGGAATGCATTTTTGTTTTGTTGTTCTATCAACTTTTCTTCCTCCTCCTTTAATCTGTTTTTTGTTTTATAAACATTCCTGTAACTGCTTTCGGAGCTAAGGGTAGAGCTATAGCTGAAGGTTTTTGTAATTGACAATAAGCAGAAACTGACAGATGCAGAGTAAGGCCCTAGACTGGGTCAATTTCCAATAATTCTTTAGATGACAGTGAGTGATGACTGGTCTCAGGAGATTTTCTCCCAGCAACGACACTTTCGGGGTTCCTATTGGATAAAATTTTTCAGATGCTAAGACATCTCTTCTGGTCAACAAATTTTCCTCAGGAGTTACATCAGAAAGGTCTTTCCCCAGTATGAGTTCTCTGAATTCACTAAGGTAAGTCCACATGCGAAAGGCTTTCCCACATCTCTTCCACTCCCAGGGTTTCTCCCCAGGGTGAAAACATCAAGGCTGCGTGAGAAACGAACAAAAGCAGAAGGTGGGTCCACACTCACCATATAGGTAGGGTGTCTCCCCAGTGTGACTCCTCATGTGTTGACTTAAGGAAGAGCTGTCACAAAAGGCTCCCCGATATTCTTTACACTAAAGGTTTTTCCTCCAGTGTGGACCCTGTTCTCCCAGAAAGAAACCCCCAAAAAAGTTAAGGAAGGCCTTTCCATGTTCACTACACTCAGGTCTTCTCTCCTGTGAGAACCCTCACATGATGAGGGAGAAAACAGCTGTCACAAAAGGCTCACCCACTCGGGACTCAAACACAATTGGTCTAGAGGACGCAACAGTCACAGGAGACACACATTCTCTGTATTCGTGAGGCTTCTCCCCCATGAGACCTGCTGTGCTGCATGAGGTCTGGCTGTGGTTGCCAGCCCTTCCTCACCGGAAGCACTCCCACGGCCTGAGTACAAATCCTCACATGCTGACTGAGCCCTGCCCTCCTGAGAAAGGCTTTCCCACATTCACTACAACCACAGGGCTGCGCTTGAGCACTTGCTGATGGTGCTGATTGTGTAACACATCAGCATTTGTTGCCCCCTTTCCCGCATTCCTTCCACTTGTTGACATCCTTCCCGGCGTGGATCATGGATGTGTTACCTGGTCCACATGACTTCTGTTCACGGAAAGCATGTCATGGAGTCCTGCTCCGTAAAAATTCTTGAGTGCAGGTTATCATCGTCCTCACACCATTGTGTTCAGAGGTCATTTTCCTAGGGAGACTTTCCTGGGAAACTGTCCCTGGGCTTCCTGAGTTTCTGATGGCCCTCACTGTTCCCTGGCTCCCCGCACTGGGAGTCCCTGGACACTACCCAAGTCAACTGACCCTAAAGTAAGGCTCTCTCCAATTGGGGTGGCTGAGAAAAGGCAGACGTTACCACCTCAGGCTGTGCTTTCTCGCCTAACAGGAATCTGAGACATACACAGACTTATCAGTGATGTCAGCACAGAAAGTCCTCCCTCCGCTGTGCTCCTGTGCGCCCCCTCCCCCAGGGGCCTGGTGATGGACAAGCCTGGGGCTGGCCAGAAGTTCTGACCCTCCCCGCAAAGGAAGGCCTTCTCTACCACATGGGATCTGCAGCTCTTCACAAACGAGGTATGGCCATTTCACTTCTAAAGAATTTCTCTCCACACCACTGCTTCTGCCTCTGATCAAGGTTTACACTGAACCTTATGTGACTCACATGTCACTGCATGGTCAATGACCAGATGGGGTTCTTTGTAGCTCACCCAGGTGCAAATATGTCTTTCCAGGCTGGACCATGCATGTCACAGGAGTGAGCCTTTTGGGTGGAAGGAGTTGCCTTGGGAGCTATCATCTGCGACACTCTTTCAGATACACGCAGCCTCATCCTCCACTCCGTGCCAGCAGTCTGGAGGAGCTAAACGCTGGTGAAGTGCATGGTTAATGGGGACAAGTGGCATCCTGTAACAAACGTGGTCTGATGCAACCAGGGGCTGGTCCATGGGACTGCGGACAGAACATGCGTTCTAGAATCAGGATGAGGAAGGGCCAGGCACCTCAAAGGTAAGAGAATGGAGACTTCACAGGAGAGAAGACTGAGTACCAATAGGTGAGACATAGGACTGGAATGGTGGGGGACCAAGAGGTACTGAGGTCAGGGTAGAAATGAAAAGTGAGCAAAGCATCAAAAACGGAAGTAAAAGTGGCATGAGTTAGCCACCGTGGCAGAAAAATGCTCGTAGACACAGCACAGACTGCTCAGGTAACATGAAGCCAGCCCTGATGTCACCATTCAAACAGCTTCTCGCCAGGGCCAGGCCTCCTTCTGGTCTTCTTTCTGCTCATGGAGCGTCTATCTTCTCAGGAACCCTGGGTAACCACATGGGACCTAGAAACGGCAAGTCCTGAAGGGAAAGAAGAGCCGGTGAGTGGCCAGAAGTGACCCAGGGTGACCCTCTCCACAGAGAAGAAAATTAAATACTGGTCTACATATCCTGGAACAGGCAAGTCCCAGGAAATGTCAGTTAGAGGAAGGGGGAAGACTCTAGGAACAGAGACAGCAAGAATATAGGTAGTCACCCCCAAAGGTAGAGCCAGGCCATGGGATCTATTGGGAAGACTGCAAGACTCATGACACCCAAATCCATTCTTTCTTCCAAAGCTTTGGGCAGATGTTCAGGCTCTTCTGAAAGAGGAGGACACAGTGCCCACTGCCCAGCCTTGGTACCCACACTACCTACTCTGGGGAGTAGCAGCAGTACCCTGATAGAACCACAAGACAGAGAGCTGCCCCTTGGGAAAAAATGGGAAGAATGAATCCCAGCCCAGGGCACTGGGAATCACACCACTCCCTGGCATCCATGCCCTTGTTAAGCACTTTCAACCGAGTGTGGGCTGGACCTACAAAACCATTTTGTAATCAACAAAATATGGCAAAAATGATGGGACTTCTGAGAACAGGTTACAAAAATACCAAATTCTATCTTGGATGTTGTCTCTTGCTCATGGAAATCGACTGCCTTGTTCCCTGCTTACAAAGACGACAACATGTTTAGAAACTGAGGAAGGACTCTGACCAACAGCCAGCAAGAATAATTAGCCCAACAGCCTTCTGCTCGTGTGCGTGACCTGGAAAGGGGATTCATCTCCATTTAAGGTCATGCCTGGAGGTGAGACAGCAGCCCTGGACAGTGTGACAAGCAAGGTCACAAAAGGCCTTGAGCTACAGCTACCCAAGTAGGATATGCCTGACTCATTTTTAAAAAAAAGACTTTATTTATTATTAGAGAGAGAAGAAGGGAGGAAGAAAAAGAGGGAGGAAAACACTGAGAAAAGCTTGTGTTGGGTACCTCTCGCACATGCCCCAAGCCAGGACCAAACCAACCTAGGCATGTGCCCTGACTGGGAACAGAACTAGTGACCCTTTGGTTTGAGGGAATGACACCCAACCAACTAAGCTACACCGGCCAGGGCGATATGCCTAATTCTTGACCCACAGAAACTGTGAGATAACAAATGTGTGTTTTCAACTTCCTAAGCTTTGGGTAGCCTGTCACGTAGCAACAGATAACTGAACCAGGGACTCACCCAGTGAGGACACGAGGGCAAAGTTCTCCAGCATCACATCACGGTACAGGCGCCTCTGAGCCTCATCAAGGAGCCCCCACTCCTCCCGGGAGAAGTACACGAACACGTCCTCGAAGGTCACACAGCCCTGCTGTGAAGGCGACAGGTGAGCCCACGGGCCGCACAGCACCTCTCCCCACACCTCACTGCTCACACAAGCACTCCCGGGTCCATGTCCCCCGAGTCTCCAACGCAGAGATACCAGGCCTGGGGCCACTAGTGCCTGCCACCTCCTTACATCCAATCAGAGTCCAGCCCTGAGCAGAACCAGGCAGGTAGGCCGACAGGTACTGCGTAAGCTACAGTGGCAGGAGGGGCCCCAAACACCCTCCTGCCAGCCGGTTCTGGTGTCGTCCAGACCAGGCCTCCCAGACATCTCCAGACTTCCATATAAGCTCCAGTGCCGGGGCCTGCAGGCTGACAGTTCACACTGCCCCCTGGTCTCCCTCCCACAGTCTCCACTCTGCAGCCAGAGGGAACCCGCGGAATGGAACGTTTGTTACATCACCAGGTCTCTGCTCCAGACTCTCAGAACGGAAGCGCAGCTCCTCAGGCGCCATTCCAGGCCCGACTTCCGCCCAGTGCTGCAGGTTCCCATAGACACGATGGAGACCCTGATCACTTCCCATTCGGTCCCACCTCCAAGCCTTCGCACATGCCTGTTCCCGGGCCTGGGACGCCATTCCCAGCGTCATTCCGTGTATGTAATCCGCGGCCTAGATTCAGGACCTTGGGCCAAAGTGACCTGCACCCAGGGACTCCACGACCGAGGAACCGGAGGAAAGGCAGAGCCCAGGACACTACCATCCGCCTAAGGAGTGGCGACGACCGTAAAGGTGTGACAGGCGGAGACCCGGAGGGGCCGTCCACTCACCTGCGCGGGATTCATCAGCGTTGCCGCCCCAACCACGGAGCCGGATGGGCTGCGAGGGGCCCTGCCAGGCGGGCGACTCGGGAGGGACACCCGCTACTTGCTGCACCCCGAGGGTCACTATAAAATGGCGTAAAACTCTCACTAGCCCCGGCCGCAGCCTTCGGCGGTGGTGCGCTGGAGACGGAGCCAAACCTAGACCTTGTGTCACAATCGCACAGGCGCGGGGGCTCCCAGCGACGTCACTCGCCTTCCTCACTTAACCTCAGAGAGATGCCCGCGCGCGCACTGGAGCCACGTGGGCCTACTCCGACCAGCAACAGCCCACGGAAGTGCTCCAGGAACGCGCAGGAACTCCCGCCCCATCCGGCAGGAAACGCCCCTCCCTTGAGCAGTCATTGGCCCACGACCAGGCAAGAGACCAGCTGCCGCTTCTCAGTGAGGCAAGCGCTTCCGCGTCTGGGCGCATGCGCCGTTGCCCTTTCCCATGGCAACCCACCCTTGACGACGCTGGGAAAACAGACCGGAAGATCCTGATTTCCAATTACGGAGGCGGGGTTTCACTTTCTCTTACAAACATCGGTAGCTCCCTGGGCCCGGAGGCAGTCCTTGCCCTCATGATCCGTGGGACTTGGAAACGTCGGAAATGCAAGCTCTGTGGCCACGCCCGTACCTAGGGAATCGGAAATGTGGGGCAGGGCGCGACATTCTGCTTTCGCTGCTTCGGGAGCCCTGTGATGCTCACTGCAGTGTGAGGACCTCCAGGGCCACCCTGACTGCAGTGGTAAACACGGAGGCCTCGCATGAGGGGCGCCGATCGCATCGTCCGTGCGCCATAAGTAAGAACCCTTGCGGGTGGTGTTGCTTTCCGCAGTTCGTCACCCGTGGTCACCCGCCTTCTGGAACTGTTACATGGAGAAGCCCAGAAATCATTCATAAATTACATTGCACTGTGAAATCTAGCCCCGTCCTGCTCCAGCTCACCTGGAACACGAAGCATGTTTGTACCCACTACATACTTCTGTGTGTGTTTCTGTACAGGATAAAACATATACTGTACAGGATTCAGTGCTCTTCTTCACTTCAGGCTTTCAAAGGGGGTCTCGAAAGCATCCCCTGTGGATAAGGGGGGAATACTGTATTCATATTACTGACATTAGCGTTAACCTCACAATGCTTTCCTATATTTGGCTGTGGGAGGTGACATTAGGGATGCTTCTTTGCAGAATCCTTGGTATTATTTATTTTAAAAATCCCCACCACCACCAACAAAAAACGACTTCCTTTGATTACAAGTTTCATATAAAAAGACACATTATACTATTTGGTTTATTTAGTTATTTCTTAAACAGCGGAGCAGGAGGGTTTCTTAAACTATAGGTAGGCATGTTGCCCAAGAGATACGTTACTGCAGGCCACACAATTTGGATTTTGGGAAAATCAGGATTAACTGCCCTCAGGTCTACATTACATGGTTTCAAGTTTGTGACATGGGACAACATCATCTAGTTCACAGTAACCAGGACCTTCCTCTCCCCTTCTGACCTTCAAGGCAGGTAGACCCAGGTACAAATATGTGATCATGAGATGGCCCAGCTGAGGCTTCAGGTCATCAGACCCTGTCCTCATCAAAACACCATCACCATCCATATATTACCTGAACCTGCAGCCTCCAAGAAAGTACTAAATCCTGGGGAAGTGTAAAATCTAGAACCACTGAGGATATCCCAAGGGTGGTGCACAAATGCGAGAACAAGACAGAATTCACAATCACTTCTGCCAACAGTCTGCAACTCTTAAATGGTTCCAAAGGAGGAAAGTTGGGACATGCTATCTTAACAGGTCAGAAAGAGAAAATGGGTTTGATAAGCATCCAGTCAGTTTATCACAACCCATCAGTTTGCTCACCTGATATATATTTTATTATTTCCCCTGTGCATTCTACACTGTAACCCAACAACTAAAACCCCTAGAGTTACTGAGCTCATCTCATTGTGAACAATCTCTAGGGTGTGCAGCTCCTTACCACCAGGAAATTATCAACACAAATTGTCCCCACCCATACGCAATATATAATGGGTGAGAGGTACGCAGAAGATGCTGAAGAAATCATCAACATAGATTTCATTTTTTTTTTAAATTAATGTCTGATCTCTTTATTTATATTACTTTATCTGTTTTTAGAGAGAGGGGAAAGGAGAAAGAGAGGGAGAGAAATATCAATGTGTGGTTGCCTCTCACGCGCCCCCAACTGGGGACCTGACGTGCAACCTAGTCATGTGCCCTGACTGGGAATTGAACCCGCGACACTTGCTTTGCAGGCTGACGCTAAATCCACTGAGCCACAGCAGCCAGGGCGTTAGATTTCTATTCTCAACAACAGTGTTTCAAGAAGGAGCACAGGTACCCAAAAGTGAAAAATGTAATAGAAAACTAACTCCCAGGAAATGAATGCTAAATGTTACATTCATTTAAGGTCAAAGGAAAGTGATACGGGTGAAAGGTCTGCAGCAACAGCAGTAATAAAGATCCAAGATAAGGATACAACTGTGCATTAATACAATTGATCATTATCTGCATAAAACGTATTATCTACTATTTGAGTGCAATAACAGAATTACCATGCAATCCCCAATAATATCTCTTATATTGTGCAAGAAGAAGGTAAAGGTATGAATTCTATGCTCATTTACATTAAGGTGTTATAATTTTAGCTTAAATGTTAAAAAACAGGAGTAGGCCAACTAAAAGCAAAGTTTAGAGTGTAAATAATCTGTACAAACTTTTAAAAAATAACAAGAAACAGAGCTGCAGCAAAGATAAGCACAAAACAAAAAGATGCATTTAAACACAAATATACCACCTAGCGCATGAAATAACTGTTTGAATTAATAGTAACTTTGGTAGGTTGAAAAAATATCCAGCAATATTCAGTTTGTAAGTCACACTTCTAAGACATAATTTTACAGAAACAGATGAAATAACACCAAGACTGACTTCCAGTCAAGATGGCAGCAGAGGCAGACAGGACTCAATTCGTCACTCAACCACACCAAAATTACAACTAAAATATAGAACAACCATCACTCAGAACTGTCAGAAATAGTGTTGACAACTACAGAATTAAAGAAGCCACATCCATTTATAAGGGTAGGAGGGGCGCAGAGGTGGGATGTGCTGGTCCCACACTCACACATGGTGGATAAAAATTCAGGAGGGATCTCTCAGGAGCCAGGAGTCCCAGACCCACACCAGGCGCCCCACCCCAGGGTTCCAGTGCCAGGAAGATAAGTTCTCACAACTTCTGGCTGCAAAGACCAGCAGGGATGAGTTGCTGGAATAAAGTGCTGGAGCCCCAAGCAGTTCCTCTGAAAGAACCCACACACAGACTCACCTACTCAGACTCACTCCCTCTGAGCTTCGGTGCCAGGGTGGCAGCTTAGAAGGTACCAGTTGTGTGCTGGGGGAAACCGAGTTGTCCGGCATCAAGATGAGCAGAGCCAATTGTCCCTTTCCTGTGCCCTCCTCTCACAGAGCCATAGAGACACAACCTGGTGCCATATCTGAGGCTCCATCAATCTGGCTAACACTTTGACCCACCTTGGCGATCCCCAGACTCTGCCCCACCCAACTTACAGGTCCACCCAAGCTGCTTTTCCATATGAATGATTGGTCTAGGCTCATGCTTCACAACTTCCTAAATCTTCTTAAACAATCAACAGTTAGCCTCCGTGAGCCCCAGGCCCAGCATTAGCAGCAGAGAGCCTAGATTCACAGCTTGGCCTTGCCTGCGAATCTCCAATCCCAGCAAAAGTAGCTCAGGCAGGGTGGCCCCCCAAAAAACACAGGTGGAGGCTAACCTTGGCCTGCACTACCTGGAAAACCCCAGGGCCAGGGCACCCTGTGGACAGCCACAGACCATGCTGGAGCACCACCACCCTGCCCCTGCACAGCTTATTCATCACAGAGGGCAGAGGTTGGTGCTAAGCGGTCAAAGGCAATCCACGCAGCTGACTGGCCTGAGTAAATCTCTCCCATTGATCTGCCAACAGCAACCAAGGCTCAACTACAAGAGGAGGGTGTACTCAGCCCATACTAAGGGCGCACCTCAAGTACCCAGCTTGGGTGATAGGGAAGGCTGTGTCACTGGACCCTACAGGACACCTACTACATTAGGTCACATTACCAAGACATGGAATCAAAGCAGCTCTACCTGATACATACAAATGCAGGAAGGCTGCTGAAACGAGGAGACAAAGAAACATGACCCAAATGAAAGAACAGATCAAAATTCCAGAAAAAGAGCTAAATGAGATGGAAACAAGTAATCTATCAGATGCAGAGTTCCAAACACTGGTTATAAGGATGCTCATGGGACTTAGTGAGGACCTCAGCAGAATAAAAAAGATCCAGTCAGAAACAAAGGATACACTAAATGAAATAAAGAACAATTTACAGGGGAATAAGAGTAGAGTGGATGAAGTCGAGGATCAAGTCCATGATCTGGAAGAAAGCAAAAACAACCATGCAGAACAAGAAAAAAAAAATCCCCCCAAATGAGGATAGTATAAACAGCCTCTGGGACAACTTAAAGAGGTCCAACATTCACCTCATAGGGGTGCCAGAAGAAGAGAAAGAGCAAGAAATTGGAAATGTATTTGCAAAAATAATGAAAGAAAACTTCCCTAATTTGATTAAGGAAATAGACACACAAGTCCAGGAAGCAAAGAGAGTCCCAAACAAGATGGATACAAAGAGACATACTTCAAGACACATCATAATTACAATGCTAAAGGTTAATTATAAAGAGAGAATCTTAAAAGCAGCAAGAAAAAGAAGTTATTCACCTACACAGGAGTTCCCATAAGACTGTCAGCTGATTTATCACACAAACCAAACCAAACCAAACCAAAACAAAAACATTGCAGGCTAGAAGGGACTGGCAAGAAATATTAAAAGTCATGAAAAGCAAGGACCTACAACCAAGATTACTTTATCCAGCAAAGCTATTATTTAGAAGGGAAGGGCAGATAAAGACCTTCCCAAACAAGAGAAAAACTAAAGGAGTTCATCATCACCAAACCATTATTATATGAAATGTTAAAGGAACTTACTTAAGAAAAAGATCAAAACTATGAATAATAAAATGGCAAAAATACATATCTATCAATAAATGAATATAAAAAACAAACTAAGAAAACAAGAATAACAGACAGAATCTTCGGTATGGAGAGCATTTTGAGGGCTCCCAGATGGGAGGGGGTGTGGGGTAATGGGTGAAGAGGTGAGGAGATTAAGAAGTACAAGTAGGTAGTTATAGAATAGCCATGGGGATGTAAAATACAGTATAGGAAATGGAGTAGCCAAAGAACTTATATCCATGATCCATGGATATGAACAATGATGGAGGTCTTGCCTGAGGGAGTAGGGGTGCTGGGTGGAGGGGGCAAAGGGGGAAAAATCAGGACAAGTGTAATAGCGTAACCAATAAAATATAATAAAAAATAATAATAACACCAAGTCTACAAAAACTCATTGAGAAATAAAGGGGGAAGAAAAGGAGGAACATCTCCCAATTCATTTTGGGAGGACAGTATTACTCAGACACCAACATCAGCACACACACAAAAAATTAAGTATTTACCAAAATGCTCATGATGTCACACAAAATTCCTCAACAAAATTCTAGCAAACAGAACGCTGTAATACAGATACAATAAAATAATTGTGTTCCATGACTTGGTGGGGTTTATTGCAAGAATGCAAGGCTGGTTCAACGTTCAACACCCAGTCAATGCAAGGCATCATATCAATAGGCTACATAGTAAAAATGACATGATTACATTAATTGAAGAAAAAAAACATTTGACAAAATTCAACACTCATCCATAATGAAAGCTCTTAGCAACCTAGAAGGAAAACTTTCCAAACAGAAGAACATCTATATGAAAAACCCAGTTATCATCATATTTAATGATCAACACTGAATGCTTTCTCCCTAACATTAAGAAGGCAAGCATGTCCTCTTCCACCACTTCTATTCAACACTACACTGGAATTTCTACGTGGTACAATAAAGATAGAAAGGATATGAGCCCTGGTTTGGGTGTCTCAGTGGATTGAGCACCAGACTGTGAATTGAAAGGTCACTGGTTCAATTAACAGACCGGGCACATGCCTGGGTTGTGGGCCAGGTCCCCAGTTGGGGGCATGTGAGAGGCAACCAATCGATGCATATATTGCAGATTGATGTTTTTCTCCCTTCCCCTCTCTCTAAAAACAGTAAGTAAATAAAATCTTTAAAAAAGGATATGAAAAGGCTACAGATAGGGAAAAGAAACAAAATGTTTGCTATTTGCTGATGACATACTGTTTATGAAGAAAATTTTGAAAAATCTACCCCCCCAAAGCTGCTGTAACTATTAAGTGAATCCATCAAAGTTAACATATACAACTTAATATTTCTCTATAACAGTAATGATCGTGTACAAACATATTAAAAACTCAATACCACATATGATGACACAAAAAAGTACCTACACAGAAATCTAACAATATGTTCAGGATCCACAGGCTGAAAGTTACAAAACACTACTGAAATAAATCAAAGATCTAAATAAATGGAAAGACATACCATGTTCATGGAATAAAATACCAACATAATAAACATTCAAAATCTCACCAAAATTACCCACAAATTGATTTCTAGCAAAATCCCAGCAAGAGGTTTTATAAATACACACAAGAACATGATAAAATTTTAATGGAAAGCCAAAGGTAAAAATGGTATGGAAAGCTAAATCGATGTTTAAAAATAAAGGTAGAGAAATCACTATCCAATTTTAAGATCTAGTGATAGCTACAGTAATCAAGATGGTGTGATACTGGCAGAGGTTAAGACACACAGACCAATTGGATAATATAGATAACTCAGAAACTGACCAGCATAAATATGCCCAAGTGACTTTTCACTAAGGAGTAAAGGCATTTCAATGGAGGCATGAGAGTCTTTTCAAGAAATAAATAGCTGGACCCACAGAACATAGTTAGGCAAAAACATTAGAAAGAAAACCTAAACCTCATAGAGTAACACAAAAATTAACTCAACATGGATCAAATATTTAAATGTAAAAGTTCACAGTATTAAACTTTTAGGAGAAAATATTCAGGACCTAGAGGTGGCTGAAGAGGATGAAGAGGTGCCTTCACAATTATGCCATTAATTAAGACATTATAAGTGGCTTGGCCTACAATGGCAATACAAATCTACAGTCATTTAAAAGTCCCTGAGGAGGGTTCAGAGAGAAGACATGATTATTTTTATATTTTCCTGGACAGTATGTTTCTTAATGTGATGTAATACTATCACATATAGCTAAAAAAGAAGAAAAAAAAGCCAAAGGAAAAATTCCAAAATACCCTGAGGAAAGGTACTTATTAGTTTTTATACTGGGACTAACCCCATGGTGACAACACTGGAATTCCGACATACCCACATGTGCATATGTCCACTTCATGTTAAAATTCTAATTTATTTGACAGTGAATTTTCACACAATCTTTTGTAAGATTAAAAATGAGATGTGTCCTGGTCAGTGTTGCTCAGTTCATTGGACCACTGGACCATAAACTGAAAGGTTGCAGGTTCGATTCCTGGCCAGGGCACATGTCTAGGTTGTGGGTTCGGTCCTGGTCAGGATGCATGAGAGGCAACCCATGGATGTTTCTCTCTTATATCAATAGTTCTCCTTTTCTCCCTCCCTTCTCCTCTCTAGAACCAATGCACATGTCCTCGGATGAGGATTTAAAAAAAAAAAAAAAAGATGAATTTTCTGTTTTCTGACTTCATCACATTCTTTAACTTAATTCAGCCACATGTTTTGTTATGGCTCTAATTCAACCCATAGAAAATTGCTGAGATGGAAGCCTCTCTAAGGAAGACTGAAGGTTAGAAATCTGCCAGGGGCATAATTAGGATTCATCTGGAGAGGTCACTCAGTGACACTGTAACAGAACCCCTGGGCTGCTCCGATTTAAACATAACCCACGGGCTGTTCAGTTAGGGGCCCGATTGCCCGCCGCCAGAATCATAACTCTCAATACCAGAGTTTGGTGAAAAGAAAAAGAACTGTTTATTTACACAAAGTCCTGCCTCCCCCTCCCTTCCTGGCCAGTCTTAGGAAAGTCAGAGACACCCTTTCCCTACTTTCCAAACACAGTTCAGCTTTACCAGCAGCTGCCAATCACTCAGTTCCGATTGGGGAGGTCCTTTCTGTGCTGTGGTGCCCGCCAGCTCTCAATGCAGGACCGCCTGGATTCTCAGCCTCCTTGCAAACTGCCTTCTTCCTGCAAACCACGTGGATCTCCTCTCCTTCTCCAAGCAGCCTGGCAAGAGCCTCTTCTTAAAGCCGCCTGGAGACCCCTGCTCCAAGCCAGATGGAGGGAGCCCACAAGAGACAGAGAGTGAGGGCGTGAGGGCCAGAGAGAGCCTCCTAGAACCAGAGCCAGCCCAAAATGTCCGCAGCTGCTTCTCTCTTCCTCCTGCTTCCTCTCTCCCCCTGCGTCCTCTCACGCAGTGGGTGTAGTAAACCGTTCTGACCATTCACAGAACCCTCCGTAGGCTCTGTCTGCTTCTTCCGTACCAGCCCACAGTCCAAGATCCCTCCCATCTTCCTGAGTCTTAGAAGTAAAGCTGATCTTTGCAACAATGTTTCCAGCCACTAGCTCCAGGCATGCAAGGGCATCCTGAAAGCTGCTTCCTGCTGCCTATCTCCCAGCCGCAAACTCTGGGGTTTGTTTTTGGACTTCACTGTTTCTGTAACAACACTGCCATCCTCACCCCACAGAAAAAGAGAAAAAAAAAGTAGATGAAGATGAAGTTTTGGGTGGTTAAAGACATGAAGAAACAGGATGTTTATTGAAAATCTGCATTCACACATACATCTTATTTTAAGGTTTATGTTTGTCATTTTCAAAAGGAAATTTAATAGTCTGGCTTCTTCTGTTTCATACACACACCTTTATCTCAATATAAAAGCATTTCATGACAAGCCTTCCTATTCCTCATAGTCTCATGTTGCTCATGGGTAGGGACAATGTTGTAGAACAAAGGCTTTCGACTGGTGTTTTCAAACATATCCTCAACAGTCTAACTCTTAATTCTGGACAGAAGTTAACGTACACACAGGACAAATAACGGATCAATGTCCTCTGATCTCTGAAAGAAGGTGTGCTTCCATGTCTTCTCACTTCCATGTTTCCTCTTGCTTTATTTAAATACCCGCGAGATAATTTTGCAGTGTAAACGAAGGAAAAAGATGTGGCTGAAGGCTTTGCTCTGTGCTCCATAAAGACTGGATCACAATTCTGGATGAATTCTCAGACGCAGAGATTCTAGACTGAGTCAATTTCTAACATGGCTCATTAGATGACAGCTGGTATCCTGCAGTAGGTTTTCTCACAGGGAAGAAAATGGGGGGGGGGTGCTCATTGGTACAAATGGTCAGACTCTGGCAAAAAATTTCCAGTTGTTTACATTCAAACCGTCTTTCCTGAACAGGAGTTCTTGGAGGTTGACTGAGGACTGTCCACTCGTGAAGGGTCTTCCACTTCTGTTCTACTTCACAGGGTTTCTCCCAGTGTGAACCCTTTTATGCCGACTGAGGGATGAGCTGCGAACAAACGCCTTCCCACACTCACTGCACTCACAGGGCTTCTCTCCGCTGTGAATCCGCTGGTGCCGCGTGAGGCCTGACCTGCGGTTAAAGGCCTTCCCGCACTCACTGCACTCATAGGGCTTCTCCCCAGTGTGGATGCTGACGTGTCGGATGAGGCCTGCCCAACTGCTGAAGGCTCTCTGACATTCTTTACATTTAAAAGGTTTCTCTCCAGTGTGGGTCCTCTTGTGCAAGGTGAAAGTGAACCAGTAAGCGAAGGCCTTCCCACACTCACTGCACACGTACGGCTTCTCTCCGGTGTGGATCCGCCGGTGCTGCTTGAGGGATGACTGGCAGCTGAAGGCTTTCCCGCAATCCAGGCACTCAAAGGGCCTCTCCCCTGTGTGGATCAAGTAGTGATGCAGGAGGTAGTCGCGCCTGGTAAAGGTCTTCCCACACTCTGTACATCTGTAGGGCTTCATTCCAGTGTGAACTTGCCTATGTCGGTCCAGGTAGGATTTCTTCTTGAACACTTTCCTGCATTCTTCACACGTGTAGAGCTGTTTTCCTTCACAAATTAAAGAACTTTTCACTGGTCTGTGTGAGTCTTGTTCAGAGAGAGCATCTCCTGGAGACAAAGGTTCCTGGATAGTCCATGAGTGGAGACCACTGCCTCTCCCTATACTGTCACATTCAGGACTCAGTTTCCCAGGGAGCTCCTCCTTTGGGGGATCTGTCCCTGGTCTTGGGTGGCCGTCCTGAACTTCTGATGGTTCATCTTGTTCTCTGCCTTGCCCCAGCTGGGCACCCCCTGAGTCTTGCTGAGTTGGTCGCTCCTGGGGTGAGAGGTCTTCAGAAAAGGCCTGGTGGGAAGGGTGGGACTCTGTGGTCTTGGGTTTTGCGCTGTCACCTGAAGGGAATTAAGAATTGAACACACAAAAGGGCTTACGAATGTTCAAAATGAAGAAGAAACAAAATCACCATTTCAGTTTGACCAAGATGAGTATGGTGGTCTGAAGCTGCTGTGCTTTCATATCTGACTCAGGTTCTTGGACTCTTGAAATCTTTCGAGGGGAGACCCAGAGGAGGGGAAAGGACAGACAGGGGACAGAGTCTTTGGAGACCAGGGGCAGGTGCAGACTAATGAAGACACTCTGTATGGTGAGTTTTCTGAAAGCAAGAACATCTCAAGGTGCTACAAGGGGCCAATGACGGGGCACTTGTACAGCCGAGATGAGTCAGAAAGGTCAAGGAGACTCCCTAGATGATGTGTGTGCCTTATGAGCTGAGTCCCACCAGGGCAGTACAAGTGGCCATACAGAGAAAGTGGGAAGCCCACCTTACCCTTAGGACACAGAATGAAAATCTGTTTTCTCAGAATCAGAGAACAACAGTGCCTAAGAGGATGGAGTTGGTGAAAGTGGAGCCCCTTGACAGGATTAGTTTCCTTACAATAGGAGTCAGAGAATAGTTTGCTTTTTCTTTCTGCCATGTGAAGACAGAGCAAGACTACGACCACCTGCAAACCAGGACACGGGCCCTCACCAGGTCTGCCAGCCTGTTGATCTTGGACTTCCAAGCCTCCAGAACTGTCTATGGCACCCTTGTTATAACAGCCCAGAATAAGACAGTAGGCTTTGAGTAATGTTCCCACTCTTGAGTTTGGTGATGTTAAGTCTATTATTTTCAAAAAGAAATGAATCAGCAAATAAACAATTTAATTAATGGGCCAATCAGTCAAGGTCTTTCATGAACCAGGGATGACAATGGGTCATAAACCAAGGTTTATGATTATTCAAGCTCTAAACCTGAGTTCCACCCAAAAAAGTTAGAGGTCACACGGGTACTGTGGTTAAGATCACGGTCTCTGATCACAAAAACCCTAGGCTCCAGTTCCTGAAGAACTCGGTATTAGCTCTGTGTGCCTGGTAAGGGACTCTAAAGTCCATAAGCCTTTATTTCCTCTTCTAAATAATAAAGCTAAAAATAGAGCCTACCTTGTAGAACTGTGGGCTGGATGAGATAAAACATTGCATATGCCATGTTTGATATGGTGCCAGACACCGAGCCAAAAAAAAAAAAAAAAAAAAAGTCAATGCACATTAGCTTTAATATTTCATTATGGGTTAGTCACAGAACATACCTCTGGACCTAGCTGGGAAACGTAGGAATGTGTGAGCTAATGGTGGAGAGTATTAACAGTAAAAGAATGGCCACAAGATGTTAAATGAGCCAACGTTGGAGTGGCGACCAGAGTGAGAGGAGTGTAAAGGTCCACTGGGAACAGGCGCAGAGAGCCCAAGGGGTCCAAATGCTTGAGTATGGTACCGCCTGGAAGTCTGTGCTGAGCTGAGCTCATGGGGCAGGGAGGCTAGGAGGAACGGCTCTGCAGCCAGCACCCCTTGGCTCTAATTCTGCCTGTAAGGACTCAGCCGATACCGGAAAAATGCCTTAGCGGTTCCCGTCCCAACTTCCTTTCCAGGAAGACAGGAGACTCTGTCTCTGCTTCCCCAGCTGTCATGAGGGTTAAGTGAGAAGATGCCTCCAAGCGCTCAGCAGAGTGCCAGAGCTTACACAGGAGCTCAGTAAGCTACGGTGAGGCTGTGTTTACAAATCAGGAGCAGAGCCGCTTCAGCGCCGTGGTGGGTACAGAGGAACCTCCCCCAGGGCCGTACAGAGCAGAGGCGATGACTTTACCAAGTGCTGGTGAGGACAGGCAGCTCTGATGCTCTCACGCACGAGTGGTGGAAATGTGAGAGGGAGCAGTCACTCTGCCCAACAGTCTGGGCGTTTCACTGAAAGCTGACTGCATCCCTACCCCATAAACTGTACCCGTCATAGAAATCAGTGCTTATGTACAGCAAAAAGCATGACAAGAACATTCTCTGGCCCTGGCCAGTGTGGTTCAGTGGTTGGAACATCATCCTGTAAACTGAAAGGTCACAGGTTCCATTCTCAGTCAGGGCACATGCCTGGGTGACGGGCTCAGTCCCCACTTGGGGGGCATGCGAGAGGCCACAGATTGATGTTTCTCTCTCTCCAGGTGGGGGTTACTCAGTAGAAGGGGCTATCGAGGTCATGAGTCCAGTGAGGCCCTGGAGACTCTACTGACTGACCTAGGTGGTGTTTACGAGGGTTTGTACGTACGCAGAAGGTCATCGTGCTGACCGGCCTCTTCCGGTTTTTGCACGACGCAGCACAGGAGTTACTCCTGCTTTAGAAAGTACAGGATGTCGTGGGAAGTGGGAGGCACGAAGTGCAAGCACAGACATCTCTTGTGAGAACAGACAACCTCTGCAGTAAGAGCGACTGTCCAGGGAAAGAGAGGCAATGCCGGGGTGAAGCCATCAGAGACATCGGCACCTTTTATTGACTTTCCCCAAGTGTGAAGCCCTGAGCATATTTTTATACTGTGTAAAGAATGGATAAAGTTACCAAGAGGCAGGAAATAAGTGAAGAGGCAACTTCCCCGAGAAGGGGTGATCTAGACTCTGGTGTAGGAACTGGCTGTGGTGAGGGTGAGACTTCCCCAGGCGGGTAAGAAGGGACGCTACACAGAGGCAACATTTAGATTTAGAAGCAACACAGGATAAAGACTCTATTTTATTTTCTTCTTAAAAAATAAAAAATTTACTTATTCATTTCTAGAGAGATGGGAAGGGAGGGAGGAAGAGAGGTAGAGACACAATGATGTGTGAGAGAAACACTGACTGATTGCCTCTCGCACGCCCCCAACCAGGGACCTGGCCTGCACCCCAGGCGTGTGCCCCGACTGGGAATCAAACTGGCGGCCTTTTGGTTTGCAGGCCGGCGCTCCACCCACTGAGCCCTGCCAGCCAGGGCCAGACTCTATTTTCGACGTGAAACTGCTGAGACAGCGGTGGCACAATGAGATCACACAGCCTCCCCGGGGCCACAAGGCTGCTGTGCGTCACAGCTTGCTCCATGCCAGGCAGCTGGAGCCGAGAAGGCAAAGCTACCCGATTCACCTCAGGACTCCCCGCAGGAGCGGTGAAGAGCATGACAGGGCCGGAAACGGGGGACAGAAGGAACACTGGTTAAAAGGCTCCACGGATGCCAAGCCTCCACAGAGACCACGACAGGAGAAACCCACAGATGCAGAGGCGCTGTCCACAATGTCCGTGACCCCGAGCCGGCCAGCTGCCGGCACCCACCTGCGCAGGAGCTTGGGGAGAGCCTTCTCCTCAGCGTCTGTAACTGCGGGTTCTGCTCCCACAGGCAGGCAAGTGTCCACTGAGGCCAAGGGCAGCCTGTTCACAGGGAAAAGAAAACAGGCGTGTGCGTGAGAATAAAGGAAGTCTCTCAGTCTAGCCAGGGACTAACAGGGCGTGCAGGGACCTGACGCGAAGCTGCTCCCACCCGTGCTGTGGCCTGGGAAACAGCCGCCGACACCAGTGCCAGCTGCACAGACAGCACCAGTTCTCTGGTTTCTCTCCTGTGTCTGAGCGGTGCCCCCACACTGTTTAGACATATTTCCTGAAGATGCTTTCTGGTTCATCCGAGTCAGGGGCTTCGACCTCCCCGTGCACCAGCAACCCCGGGAGCGCCTGGCTGCCACTGCACAGATCGGTTCAAACAAAACCTCTGGGGCGAGGCTTGTGCCTCAGTAGACGTTACACACTCACCAGATGGTGGCTGGTGGCCCACCTGGAGGGTCTCTGTCACCTCACGAACGGCACCCCTGAACATGGGTAGTCTCAGATCATCAGCACGTGACCTACACTAGCCACTCTGAGCAGAGAAATCTTTATTCCAGAAAGGGCCAAGGAGGCACCTGCAGCCCGTTCTACGGAAGTGTCTCACAACTCCTGTGAGGGAACCAACCTGAGCATCAGGACCAAGGACAGGAAGGTAAAATAAAAGTGTTTACTTGTCTTAACTGACCTAGCAGAAGAGTCCGTTCAAAATAATAGCAACAGTGTATAGGATTACGTATCCATATGGATATATCATGTGTATGTATGTATGTATGTATGTGTGTATATATATGCTTAGATATAAGTAAAATTAATGACAGCAATAATGCAAATAAAAACAGGAGGAAGGAATTAGGGTTTTTAAAAGATTTTATTGATTGATTGATTGATTGATTGAGAGGGGAAGGGGGGGGAAGGGAGGGAGAACATCAATGAGAGAATCGGCTGGTTGCCTCTCATATGCGTCTGACTGGGGACTGAACCTGCACCCCAGGCATGTGCCCTGACCAGGAATCGAACTGCCAGCCCTTTGTTTTGCAGGATGATGCCCAACCAACAGAGCCACACTAATTGGGGAAGAATTGGTCTCAAGCTACCTGTGAAATGGTATACTGTTATTTGAAAGTGGACTTAGAATAGTTACATGTATATTGCAAACACTAGTGCAACTACTAAAAAAAGTTTTAAAAAAAGTATAAGTCACAGACTAGGGAAGGAGAGAAAATGGAATAATACAAAATACTCAACTGTAACCACAAAAGGCAGAAAAAGAGTGGAAGAGAAAAACAGGAACAAAGCACAAGAACGACAAATAGAAAACAGTAAGAAATATGGTAGATATTAACCCAACTATCCATAATCACTTGGAACATCAAAGGTCTAAATGCTCCAATTACAACACAAGACCCAATTCTATGTTTTCTATAAGAAATGAACTGTAAATTAAAATACATATAGATTAAAAGTAAATGGATGGAGCCCTGGCTGGTGTGGCTCAGTGGATTGAGCACTGGACTGTGAACTGATTCCTAGTCAGAGCATATGCCTGGCTTGCAGGTTTGATCCCTGGCCTGGGTACATACAGGAGGCAACTGATCGATGTTTCTTTCTCACATTAACATTTCTCTCTCTCTTTCTATCTCTCTCTCCCTTCCTCCTTCCCTCTCCATCCCTCCCTTTCTCTCTAAAATCTGTGGGCACATCCTTGGGTGAAGATTAAAAATACATATATACACGCACAAATAAATAAAAAATAAAAATAAAAATTGGGGATGCCACATAGTGATTTGGTCAAATTAAGACATTTGCACAAACATCAAAAATCACCTAGGGACTTCCGGCCAAGATGGAGGCATAGACAGAGAAGCTGCATCTCCCTCCACAACTAAGAAGGAATAAAACTACCTCAAAACTAGAAATAATCAGAAGTTCCAGAAAATCAAACTGCATGGAAGTCCAGCAAACAAAGATATGAAAAAGAAATACTCATCCAGACAGGTGGGAGGGGCAGATCCGGGGCGGAGAGGACTCGATGTGATGGTGGCAGCAGCAGTGGCAGTGGCAGCAGTGGGCCAGCATAAAACTCAGTCATACGTTTTAAAAAGTCAGGAGGGACACCTGGGGAGCATTCCCAGCTCCTCACCGAACCTCGCAGCTCAAGGTCCCAGCACCCGGGAAAATCAAGCCTCATTGCTTCTGACTGTGCAGACCAGTGGGGGTTGGGGTGGAGGCAGAAACTGCCGGTCTCTCAGCAGAGTCCGCTTGCTTAAAGGGCCCACACGGTCCTAGAACGTCCGCAGACCCGCCCACTCTGGGAACAACGGCTGGGGCAACAGTTAGAGGGGCGCCAGTCCAATGCGGAAGTGGGAGAGGTGCCTGGAAAAGGGGTGAGTGCTGGGCTGGCGGCATTGTTCCCTCTCAGACCCTCCCCCACACACAGCGCCACAACGTGGTGAAACAGGTCGCCCTGTACTGATGGCTCCTTACCCTTTGGCTGTGACCAAAGGCAAACTATGTTTTTTGCCCCAAATGACTGAAGCTGGAAGTCAGAGGGTAGGCACACTACAGAGGCCTTCTTGAGCAGCCAGGCCTGGAGACAGAGAGCAGAATGAAGGAGGTGACAGGTTCCCAAGTTGGCAGAGCTTGGGAGGACTCACCCAGAGACAGCAGGAGCCTGCAGGTCTCTAGCATCACGTCCTGGTACAGGGTCCTCTGGGTCAGGTCCAGCTGCTCCCACTCCTCCTGGGTAAAAATTACAACCACATCCTTGAAGGTCACAGGCATCTGCAAAGTCAAACAGAGGTAGCAGTGTTGGTCTCTGGGCTGCTGGATGGGATCAGAGATGTATGTGCCTCTTTATGGAAAAGGTACAGAGACCAAACACCTCCTGAGGACTGAGCCCTGTGCTGGGCTCAGGAGGCAGACACTGCTCTGTCCTGATGACAGCAGGGTAGGAGACAGAAGCCTACTATGTGCAGCCAATGGAAAGGACACCAGGTCAAGGCCATCCTGTGCAGACTGTGAGACACAGAATGGTGAGGACTCTGAGGTGTCAGAGGAGTAGAAATGAATATCAATGATAATGAAAAAACAACACCAATAATAATTACAGCAATTGCACTTAACACTCACTGGTCCTCACTGTGTGCCTGCCTTGTGCTGAGGGTTTTCTGTTGTGTTAAAGTGACTGGTAGTCCCCAACTCTGAAGTTATGTGGAGACGTAAAGCTAAAATCTTAAAAACCAACACTTGCCTGCAGTGCGAACGCGAGAACCTCACTTTATTTCTCGGTACTCCGATCTCTGGATCAATGCAACAATTCTCACTCAGCAACAAGTTACATGAATTTACAAATATATGGGGTGACTGGCTACAGCTCGTGAGGTCAAAACCACCACCATCTTCATGCCAGTCAGAGATCTGCAGTCCAGGGAGCTCTACCAGCTCACCCAAAGTTTACATGTGTCATGAGCAGAGGCAGAATTTGAACACAGGCCCACCTAGTGCAGCGTCCAAAGTCATCATCCTGACGCTCCTCCATTACCAAAGCAAAACCACAGTTAATGAAAATGGGAAGCATTTCACATAAATTCCTTGGTTCCATTCATCTCAGACACTGTGAAAAACATTTCTGTGCACACGGGCAGAAGAGCATACTCATGATTACCCACCTCACAGGAGAGCTACCTGAGGTGGTGGCGCCTGGTTGGAAAGCGGCAAGACCAGCTCCCCTTGCCTTTTGCACCTTGGAGACTCCCAGGGAGGGTCCTCCACAAGCCATCATTGCTTCATCCTACCTGAGCCCCGACAGCACGTACCCCTGAGAAATGAATACTCTGGGACCAGGGACAATGCTGAGAACAATGCAGACTGTGCACTGAATCAATGAAACCAGAACAAAATGACATCTGTTCTGGCTGAGGAGGGAACAGTTAGCAAATGACCACACGGCCCGGCCCTCCCAGGACATATCCGAGCAGATGGTGAAGAGGAGAGCGCAGAGGGACGGTGGCATCCTCACAGGTTCTCTGGGGACTCCTTAAACCACCACCTTCTTCCTGTCCCCCCACTTCCACCTGCAGAAACGCCATGCCCCCCATTCATGCTGAGGAGCACCTATGGGAAGGAATCTGGGTCGGTTTGCAAAGTTTACTTTAGGTGCCACCTACAGGCCTCCTTATACACGGCTCCTAGAGAAGAGGGGAAGAGTATAGGCTGTTGGGGAGAGAGAGAGCGAGAGAGAGATGAAACGTCCCAGTTGCTTACATACCCCTGACTACATCCTCTCACGCAGTGGGTGTTGCAACCAGTTCTGACCATTCACAGAGCCCTACGCAGGCTCTTTAGGGTCCGAACCACCCCACAGTCCAAGTCCCCTCCCACCTTCTTGGGCCTTGGGAGTATCAAAGCCATTTCTATAACAAAGACACCACCCACCAGCCTCAGGCACGTGAAGGCATCTGGAAAGCTGCTTCCTTCTCCCCATTCCCCAGCCACAAGGTCTGGGGGTTTTTGGACACCCGTGTTTCTGTAACAGGGGCAGTCGCGAGGTAAAGGCCTGAGCAAGGACAAAGGCTGCGGATGGAGAATAACGGGGCACAGAGGCTCATGTGCCCGCGCAACAGCGACCCTGGGAAGACCGGAAGGTCAGAGGTCAGCGGGGGGCGGGGTAGGGACCCGCAGATCCCAGTGGCAGCGGGGTTTACAGGCGCGACGGGAGCCCTGGGAAGGAAGCACCACTCCTTCCCGTCCTGACTGAAACCGTGTCCACGGTGCGACACTGCGGTAAACAAACGAAGAGGACAAAGAGGAATCTAAGGGCTGACGGGGGTCCACCCTGCCCAGGCGCCCTCCGCGAACCAGCAGCGTCCAAAGCGTTCCCACGCACCTGCGCCGGGTGCACGCACGCGACCGCCATGTCGGGACCCTGTGGACAAAGCCGGGTCCGGAGAGGCGGCGATGGAGGGAGGTCCCACCGCCGCAGGTGACCGTCAAGAGCGGGTGACCGCGGCTGACAGTCGCACTCCGAGCTCAGGTTCCTCGTGTAAGACGCACACGAGGACCAGGGCGTCGCTTCAGGACTGCGGGTACCGAGGTCCGGGGCTCCGACAGGCGCTCACGGGGCGTGCCTTCCCGGTTCTGGGTCAGGCAAACCGCCCGACCGGCCGCTCCAGATCCCCGGGCCGGGAAAAGGTGATTGGGCGCAGGCAGATGACGTGTCATCGGTGGGACCGGAAGCCCCGCCCCCACCGGCGCGGCCCGCAGGAAACGGCCCTGTCTTGGGCTGTGATTGGGCCAGCGCCCGCGCAGACACGCTTCGCGCTGCCTCTTGGTTTCTGTAGTTTGACCGGACAACCGGCTGTGAGGAGCTGTCCACGCCCACCTTCTGCGAGGCCGAGGCCGGGGGCACCGCGTCAGACCCCCCTCTTCGCTGTCGGCACAACTCGGGGAACAAGGGGCAAGGCGATCGAGATTCAGGAGGCAAAGACCTTCGCCCGGAGCCGAGGCAAGTGCAAAGACGCGGCGTCACCCCTCGGCTCCCGATCCTGTCCGCAGGTACGTGACCGCCGGAAGTCCCGCCCTGACCCTTTACCAAACGCGCGGACCTCACCCTCGTGGACCAAGACCTTTATTGGGTTTCCCACGAGAGGCCAGTCGGGGCCGGGAAAACAGCTTAGGACTGGCTCGTTGAATACTGTCCCCGACCTTGGGGAACAGGGTCTTCCCTCTCTGCCCGGTACCAGGCCCTGGGCTGACCAGGACGGAGGAGCATTGTCTCTGGGAGACTAAGAGCCAGAAACAGGAGGTGGCCCAGTTAGGGGCTTCGGATTGTTTGACCTGCAGATGAAGGACATGGCCCCTATGAGTAGTTCGCTCTCTCTTAAAAAAGCGGCTAACCCGTCAAAGAGGAGTGCCCCCACGCCGCAGTGAGCGAGGCCCTGATTGCAGATAATCAAGAACAGTTAAGAGAATAAGAGTTAATACTTTGGAACTAAAGCATACGATATTGCATGTAAACTGTAACTGAAGAAATTACTTAAAACACGAAAAAATATATAGTAAATACACTGTGAACTGGGTAGCCATCGAAGGACTTTGAGCCGAGCGGTGATGTCATCTGATTTATTTTAAAAAGATTACTCCGGGTGCTGCGTGGAATTGAAGCCCATGGAAGCAGCAGAAGAGGCAAATCTGTTAGAAGTCCTCTCTGCCTTCCAGATGTGTAAGGATGCTGCCCTAAACCGATGTAGCGATAGGGGAGGTGGTTTATCACAAAGTACAAACAATAGTGGATTGAGCGTCGGCCTGCGAGCTAAGTGTCGCTGGTTCGATCTTCCAGTCAGGGCACATCAGAGAAGGAAAACTCTGACTCCAAAAAACCTCCGCTGCCTTGCGGCATACCTCTTCAGGGGAAAGGCTAGGGGAGTAAACCCCGACAGAAAATCCGGAGCCGGAGTCCCTAAGGCGGTTTGACGTTGTAGTCAACACCGGCAACTCCTGCGGCGCACCTGAAGCCAAGCTGTATTGACTCCGTCTTTCCCTTGGACCCTTCAGCTGCGAAGAGAGGGGGGGTCTGCTGCATGGGCAACAGCAGACCCTCCATATCACCCTGCCCAAGCTCTGTAGCTTCAGCTTCACTGGAGAGGACACTCCAGCGTCATCGCAAGATGTCGATTCAACACGGGAGGAGACAGATACCGTGTCACTCCTGAGTTGGACTGCACAGCCATTCTCGGCGGTGGAGATAGACTCTTGAGAAGCTACACCATCGTCTCTCGAGACGGACGGCTGCCGACGACGACGACGACAAACAATAGTGTCAGGGCAGCCCTGCTCTGAGAAATCGCCCGGAGACTGCCGTGGGAACAGATAACGGGTTTATTGAGGGAACAAAGGAAGGGGGAAGGGGGTTAAGGGAAAAGGCAATTCCCTGGACTGACTCAACAGCCCGTAGGAGCAAGGGAGATGGAGATGGTGGTGGAGGGGGTGGGGGTAGCTCCCGGTCCTCCTCGTGGGCCCATAGGAGCAAGGGAATAGGGGAGGGTGATTCCCGGTCATCCTCGTGGGCCCGTAGGAATCGCCACGGGCACTTCTGCGGAGACCTTTTTATACACCTTTCGGTAAGGGGGAGTTTGCTTATTGACATGTTCAGTAGGTCATTTACATCTCATTGCTTTCCCCCTCCCACACCAGCTTAGTTAACGTATCACGCTAAGTCCATTAGCATTTCCTCTGGGAAAGTTTCAGTCTATCAACATATCTTTTAGGAAATGTTAAGTCCAGGGCCAGATTGATTACCAAAGTTCAGGTGTACATGATCTGAAAAATAGTTGATCAAAGAACACAACGAGTAATCAAATTAGTACAAAAATAGATATGGACGTAATGACTTTATAGGATAGTTAGCTTGTTTCTTTAAATCTCTCCATTCCTCACACTGCCTCCTTCAAATGTGAGGCATATTCCTGATAATACTATGGTGTATCTGCTACAGAAGTGCTTCAAGACATGGAGATACTCAGGCAAATATGATTGTTTCGCTGTCACAGAGCCCAGGCCAAGAGCCCGGAGGTTGGTTGGACTGTAAAGGGAAGGATTAACTGGACAGGCCTCGGTTGCCCAAATGCTACACATTCCAAGGGAAAACCAGCACTTGACCAGCCCCACGAAGACCACCGGAGCCCCTTAGTTGCCTGGTACGTGACCCTGGATTGATTAGGGCAAGGAGACAGTGGCTCCACGGGTGAGACTGTGAAAGTAGGTGAGGGCTGGGGGCTCTGGATTGTTAGTTTTAGTGTAAAGGCATGCTCAGAGGGGAGTCTTCTACTACTTCTAGCAATCATCTAGCCTTGCAAGCTGTCTCTCCCATATGAGCAAGGTGCCAGATGCCACAACATTAGAACAAAAACATGTTTGATATGTGGATCTTCAGATTATAAACAGTGGACAGGAATTTCCTTAAAGTCATCCAGTGGATAAGAACAGGGCCAGAAAGGAAGTATAACCAGGGAGTCTGACTGGAGGGCTCATTGCCCATTTACAATTTAGCTGAGAGCATTGAACTATGAGATATGGAACATACCCATTAGCAAACATTATAAATCTTTAAACCTCGAAACAAAAGGATGACAACACTGAGTACTCCAGAGGCACCACAGCTTCCCACAACGGAGACAAGGAAGGCCGCCTATGAGCCAGAGGGTGAGTACAAAGGGGAGCTGCATCCAGAGACCAGGTTCCTGTATGTCTTCAGCACCATGTCTCTGTAGAGGACCCTCCCACCCAGCTCTCACTCCCTCCTAGTGAAACTCATACAAATACCTATGAATGTGACTAAGCCTGCAACAACACTCTTTAACCTCAAGTTATGTATTTAATGATACAGGAGTTGTTATGACTCCATATTCTTTAATTTTATATTTCTTGAAGCAAAGGCTACAAGTTTCAACAGTGGAAACGAAGAGTAAATTAGAAATTATTAACCTCCTTGAAATGGAAATATATAGCATTAACTTGGCCATTACATCTTTGTAGAAATAATTGCAAGCAAAGGGGATATTTGCAAGCTGAATCACTTACAGACATATGAGAAACAAGGTCCTTTATGATCTTTCTCTGTACTTTGTCACCACTAAATCGAATCCTACCTGCTTGGTAAGAATTTCCACTGCAACTTAACTGATTGTTTTAGCTACAGTGGTTTACATGTATATGAGCCTTTGCCTCAAAGCTATTATTATTTTGTTGTAGCAAACTGTATATAATATTTGTTAGACATCTGAACCTACTCAACATTATTGTACCATTCTAGTGACTGTGAAGAGTTAACAGAGCAGATGTTAGACTGCTCTTGAGTTTGAAAGTTTGTCCTCAGTGGAGTTTGGGACCTTAGGTTTCCCACCATTTCCAGAAAGGATGAATGGCACAGTGTGCCTACTGTTTGTGTAAACACTGTGGTGTATGCTGGGGACCTGCTATCTTCTGGACGTCTAGAATCTTGGCTATGTGCTAAACAAAGAGTGCTCAGTAAAATCCTAGGGCACTGAGTTTCTAATGAGCTTCCCTAGTAGACATTTCACACATACAGTCATAATTCATTGAAGTACTCAGAACTCCTAAAGCTTGTCCTTTATTTCCTCTGGACTTCAGTCCTTGAGCCTTTTCCCTTGGCTAAGTTTGTATTCTTTCGTTATAATAAATCACAGCCATTGAGTATGATAATATGTTGAGTCTTCGGAATTGTCGTAGTAAATCATCAAACCTGGGGTAGGCTTGAGGCTCTCTAAGACAGTTATTCATTATGACTTATAGTCTTACAGATCTGGCTATAAAAGCCTGTGTAGTTTCTCTTCAAGGTCATCATGTCATATAGTGTGCTGACTATACACACAGGTTTGTATAAGCGCTCTGTAAGGAACCCAAACACTGCAATAAAAACATAGTGTTGTGTGTGGCCATTCGCTAAAGCATACACATTGAGTGTCTACTACGGAAAATAAAAAGTTACAAAGAACAAAATGAGACTGGCTGGATGCAGGGTGGTGGGAAAAAATGGCTGCAAGGTGTCTGGCTTGGACAAGACAGAACAGGATTCACTGAGATGGTTTTCAGGCACCTCAAACACGTCTATAACCAAACACATACCTTAGCCCTTCCCTGCCTTCCCCCAACCTCAAACCCAGACACCTGTATTTTCTACAGAGATACAACAGATTATGCAGTCATTAAAGAGCAAGTTTGGTTTGCCTTGCTCAGTATGAAGGAATGGCCAAGATGTACTGTCAAATGAGAAAAGGTTACAGCTAAATGAGCGTTATTTTATCCGTTTCAGTAGCAATGAATGGTGACCGGGAAAACAAAGACTCACCCTGTGAGAAGGAACGCAAGAAAGTGATAAGGGCATGGATTCTGCAGCCACCCTGACTGGCCTCCAGTCCCTAATCTCATGCTTCCTCATCAGCTGTACAACTTGGGCAAATTCCTCGACCTTTCTGTTCCTTAAAGTTTCCTAATCTGTAAAATGGGAACATGACCTACTACATAGACTTGTTGAAAAGGTTAAAAGGTGATGTGGCTAAAGCATTCAGAGCAGTGGCTGATACAAAGTAATACCGTATGTTTGCTTGCCCTTATGATTGTGATGATGCACCCAGCACCATGGCCACATGACACACGCATAAACTCAGTGTACATGAATATGGAGAAGGCATGGAAGGATAACCAGTAGGCAACAGACATGAGAAACATTCAACCTGGAGGTATGGATTTGGGAGAAGTATGGACCATTGTGAGTAAAATACCTTGAGGAAACAAATCAGTGAGAAAGCAATGACCATGGGTGAGTCCTAAGGAAGCACAGTGGTTTAATAGATGCAAGACACACATCCTCTGGAAGAGAACGGAAGGAACTCAGAAAGCAGGTAAGGACCTTCAAGCCAGAGAGGAGGGCAACAGTAAAAAGGTGCAGTAATGGAGGTGGGAAGTGGGGGAGGGCAAGGGGCAGAAGGGAACCTTGTGAGACCTGCTTAAGTCGGGACAGTGGTAAAGGCCATTAGTTAGTTGTCATTGGAGAGAAAGGGACAACATGGATACAACAGTAACACAGAAGTACGTGAGAGGAAGGAAAAGGGCAGAGCTCAGTGGGCATGTTTGCCAGAAAGTGCCTGGGGATGAGAGTACAAACTTCAACATAGGTATTGATTATGAGGAAAGAAGAGAACTGAGAGGGGAAAGTTAAGATACCAAGCAGTGGGGCCATAAAACAAAAGACAGAGATCCTAGACCTGTGGTTCTCAAGCAGCCTTACAGAGGATTCACCAAAATAAGACTATATCATGGGTAATAAAACAAACCACAACAGATTTAAACAGCCAGGTCAAACACACAATGAACTAGAAATCAATAACAAAAAGAGCATGGAATATGCCAAACTGGTTTAGAGAGGAAGTCTTGAATGAAGAAATATTTAGAACTGAATGAAATTAATTAAAACATATCAAAACTTGTGAGATGAAGCTAAAACAGTGCCTTGAGGAACAATTATACAATTTAATGCTTACATTAGAAAAGTAAGTATCAAGTCAATAATCTAAGCACCCACTTCAAGCAACTACAGAGGAAAGTACAACCAAAGCAAGTAGAAAAGAGAATATAATAAAGATCAGAAAATCAGTGAAATTAGGAACAGAAAGACTATGGAGCATTAACTAATATGAAGTGCTAGCTTTTTGAAATGATCAAAGCATTGATAAATGCTAACAAGATTGACAAATATAAAAAGTTAAAACATTTCCAGTATCAGGAATAAAACAGTGTATAAACAAAATTGCCATCAAAAGAATAAAAAAGGAATACTTGAGACAAGACAATTTAAGTGAAATGGTTTAATTCCCTGGAAAGAACAATGAAAATTCATCCAATATGAAGTACAGTTGTTCCTCTCTGTATTGTGATTCACTTATCGCAGGATTTCTTAAAATATTATATTTAATTACTTATTACGGATTTCTTGCTATATCATGGGATTTTGCGGTACTGTACAGTAAATACTAAAAAAAATGTAAGGTTCCTACTTCGCGGATTTTCACCTATCATGGGGGCCGTCTAGAACGTAATACCCGTGATAAGTGAGGGATCACTGTAGATACTCTCAATAGTCCTATCCATATTAAATAAAATAAATACATAATTAAAAACATCCAAAAGAATACCTCCAGGACTAAATCGTTCACTGGAGAATGCTACCAAACATTAAAAGAACAAATAAAATCAATTCTATACATTGTCTTCTAAACAATAGAAGAAAAAATTCTCGACACATGTTGGGAGAGGCCAGTATCAACTGGATACCAAAACCAGACACTGACAGTACAAAACAAACAAATAAAAAACAAAAAACAAAAACACAAAAATGGAATTAAGAAAGAAAAGCCCTAAATATTACCTTTCATGAAAATAAAGGAAAACTTCCTCAATAAAAATGCCAGCATGTTGAATATTGTAGTATATAAAAATAATTATACTCCATAACAAGTGGGGCTTATTCCAAGGATACAAAGCAGATTCAATATTGAAAACATCACATCAATAGGCTACAGAAAAAAACAAAACATGATTATATCAACTGATAGAGAAAAAGCATTTGACAAAATTCAACACCCATTCAAAATAACAAAAAAAACTCAGCAAATTAGGAATATGGAAACCTTCTAAACTTGATAAGAAACCTTTATGAAGAAAATTTAAGACTAACATCATATTTGATAATGAAAAAATGTTTTTCCTCTAATATCAGGAACCAGGCAAGGATATCTGTCTCATTACTACTATTCAACATCATATTTGAAATCCTAACTAGTGCAATAAGACAAGGAGAAAAAAAAGGTACACAGAGGAAAAGAAAGAAACAGAACGATCTCTATTTGCAAATTATACTTCTATGTAGAAAAATCCCAAGCATTAAAATAAATGTTGAGTTCTGCAAGTTTGTAGGATGCCAAAAATAACATTCAAAAATCATTATATTTCTATACTACCAAAGATTTATAAAAATTGTACAAGAACAATTATTGAAATTTATAAAATAGTAATGAAATAAACAATACTGAAGTGCAGAGACATACCATCTTAACTAACTGGAAGACCCAACACAGTCAAGCTGTCTATTCTCAATAAATTGATCTGCCAACTTCATTCAATTTCTATCAGAATTTGATAAAGATTTTTTTTTGGTTAAAAATAAAAGTCAAGCATATCTAATAAAACTATATAGAAATTCAAAGTAACTCGGAGTGATAAATACGTTTTAAATAAAAAGATGGACTGAAGAATCAGTTTAACCACTTAAAAAATTTACCATATAACTACAGCAATGAAGTAAACGAACAGTACAGGACCAAGAAAATGTCTAAGTATTAGGTCTTTAACCCTTTGAGTGCCAACACCGCTGTGAGTGATGCTGACAAATATTCCCAAAAGTGCCAGTGTTGCTCCCAGCGATTCTTTTCTTTCAGTGGCTATAACTGTAAATAACAATGGAATAATTCGTATTTTATGTTTTGTTCTCTTTTTTTGTACCTCAGGTTATATTTTTTCTCATGTTGTCCAAATTTCAAATTACACATGGCACTCAAATGGTTAAAATCACATGAAATCAAACCCTTAAACAGTGTTAACTGGTGCAATAAAATGTGACCATATGTGTATTCTTATCTCCTCAACTAGAAAGGTATTTGATGATTCAAGCCTTCATACTTCTCACAAAAATTAAGCTCTTTAAGATTAGAGACAAAGTTTTAGAACAAAGATGTTCAATGAAAGTTTCCAGCCTGCCCTCAACTGTCAAACTCTGGACACTGGAGAGCAATGAATGTATATACAAGACCCATAAAGAACCTAGGTCCTTGACCTCTGAAATAAAACTCTCCTGCCAACCGTACTAAGAAATCCATGACAAAGTGTCATAGGCGTCACAAGGAGTCTGAAACAAACTGGTTGTAGTTCATCTTCTCTTCTAAGTCTCTCCCTTCTTTTCAGAGAAAAAAAATTCCTGAGATAACACTGCAGTGTAAACCAAGAAGAAAGATGTAGCTGAAGGTTTCTAAGTGCCTGATAACGACTGGGTCTCTCTCCTGGATGAATTCTCAGATGCAGAATAAGGCTCTAGGCGGGATTGAGTTTCATATGCCTTGCGAGATGACAGCTGGTATCTTGTTTTAGGTTTCCTCACAGGGAGGAAAATTGTGGGCTTTCTCTTTGGTATGAATGATTAGATTCTGAGTAAGATGTTTCTTCTGGCAAAACGTTTTCCACAGTGTTTACATTCAAAAAGTCTTTCCCCAACAGGAGTTCTTGGAGGTTGACTGAGGACTGTCCACTTGTGAAGGGTCTTCCCACTTCTGGTACACTAACAGGGTTTCTCCCAGTGTGAACCCTCTGGTGCTGACTGAGGGATGAGCTGCGGCTGAAGGCCTTCCCACACTCACTGCACTCATAGGGCTTCTCCCCCGTGTGGATGATGGAGTGTCGGATGAGGTTGGTGCTCCAGCAGAAGGATTTCCCGCACTCCATGCACTCATAGGGCTTCTCTCCGCTGTGAATCCGCTGGTGCCGCGTGAGGCCTGACCTGCGGTTAAAGGCCTTCCCGCACTCACTGCACTCATAGGGCTTCTCTCCAGTGTGGATGCTGAAGTGCCGGATGAGGTCTGCCCGATTGCTGAAGGCTTTCCCACATTCTTTACACTCAAAAGGTTTCTCTCCAGTGTGGGCCCTCTTGTGCAAGATGAAAGTGGAACAATGGGTGAAGGCCTTTCCACACTCACCACACACGTACGGCTTCTCTCCGGTGTGGATCCGCTGGTGCCTCTTGAGGTACGACCTGTGGTTGAAGGCCTTCCCGCACTCGAGGCACTCGAAGGGCTTCTCCCCGGTGTGGATGACGTAGTGGTGAATGAGGGCCGCGCTCTCACAGAAGGCCTTCCCGCACTCGCTGCACTCGTAGGGCTTCTCCCCGGTGTGTGTCTGCTGGTGCCACATGAGGTACGACCTGTGTTTGAAGACCTTGCCACACTCGAAGCACTCGTAGGGGTTCTCGCCACTGTGGATGATATAGTGCCGAATGAAACCTGGCCTATCTCGGAAGGCTTTTCCGCACTCTTTGCAGACAAAGGGCTTTTCTCCAGTGTGGCTCCTGTTATGCAAGACAAAAGTGGAGCGATGGGTGAAGGCCTTTCCACATTCAGTGCACTTATAGGGCTTCTCTCCACTGTGGATCCGCTGGTGCTGGGTCAGGTGTGACTTGCGGTTGAAGGCCTTGCCACACTCCATGCACTTATATGGCTTCTCCCCCGTGTGGACCATGTGGTGTTGAAGGAGGTAAGTGCTCTTACTAAAAGTTTTCCCACACTCTGTGCATTCATAGGGCTTTACTCCAGAGTGAATCCTCTCATGTCGAGCAAGGAGGCGTTTCTTGTTAAAAACTTTCCCACATTCATTGCATTTGAAGATATTTTCCTCTTCCTGAATTATGGGGTGTTTACCAAATTCACGTGAGTCATGGTCAAGGAGGGCACCTCCTGGAGGAACTGACTCCTGCACAATCCTTGAACACACACCATCAGCTGTCCCTAAGCCACCATGTTCAGAGCTTGGTTTCCTAGGAGGCTTCTCCTTCTGTTGGTCTATATCTGATTTCAGCTGTCCTTCCTGCAATTCCAATGGCCCAATCTGATTCTTGGTGTAGTGCGCCCGGGAGTCTTCTTGGAATTCAGCTCGTGTTAGTTCCTGAAGTGAGGCTCCCTCAGATGGGGCAGTTTCACAAGTAGTAGGTTCTGTGGTCTTGGGTTTTCCTTTCTCACCTGAAAGAAATCCAATACACAACAAGGCCTGTTAGTAATGCCAACATAGGGGGGGAAAAAAGCATTTTAGTGATTAAAAAAAAAAGGGGAAAATAGTGCTTCTGTGTCTGCTGTTTTGTTACTTCTAAATACCAAGTCTGCAATTCCTTTCATTTCTAATCTTTGGACCATTCACACCTTGAAAGGGAGACATAGGGAAGTAGCTGGATTAAAGAGCAGAGTGCTGGAGAGGACACAGTCAATTCCAGATTGGTTATTTATGCAAGTAGGTAACTCGTTTGGGCCCCTACATAGTTTATGCTGAAGAGATAACTATGATCAAGGCTTGGCCACACTAGAAAGACTAACCATATGATTAGAGGGTTGGGGCCCTGAGCTGTATGATAACGGGGCTTCTGGAAAAAAATGGAGGGAGGGCAGGAGACTGAGTATTATGTAGGTAATTAGTCAACCAACTGTGTTTATGAAATGAGTCAATAAAACTCGGAACCGTGAAGCCAGGTGAGATTGCTAGGTTGGAAAATCTTCACGTGTGTATTGTCAACATCAATGCTAGGAGTTTAATGAGTCCCCGAGGACAAGGCAAAGCATGTTTGGAACTCCTCCTAAAACTCTGAAAGATACCTGATGCAGATCTGCTGGACAAAGATCTGTCTATCTATTTAAAAATATTTTTTAAAATTTATTTTTAGAGAGGGAAAGGGAGGAAGAAAGGGAGAAAAACATTGACATGTGAGAGAAACATTGATTGGTTATCTCTCATGCCCCCAACTGGGGACCTGGCATGTAACCCAGGCATGTGCCCTGACCAGGAATCGAACCGGTAACCCTTTGGTTCACAGGCTGGCACTCAAGCCACTGAGCCACACCAGCCAGTGACAACAGTTTTTTAAAATACCATCTTAAAGAAGTTCAAAGAGCTGAAGGAAGATATGAAAAAAGTAAAAATAATTATGTATAAACCAAATGGAAATGTCAATAAGGAGCTAGAAAACCTAAAAAAAAAAAAAAAAAAAAAATGAATTTCTGAAACAGAAAAGTACGATAATTGAAACAAAAAATTTACGAGAGGGACACAAAGGAAGAGTTGAGTAAGAAGATAAAATCAGCAAACATGAAGACAGGAGAATGAAAATTATCACTTGTGGAACACAGAAGAGACTGAAGAGCCCTGACTGGTGTGGCTCAGTGGGTTGAGCATCGTCCCACAAACCACCAGGTTGCAGGGTTGGTTCCCTGTCGGCACATGCATGTGTTGCGGGCCCGGTCCCTGGCTGGGGATGTGCAAGAGGCAACCAATCAATGATTCTCTCGCACACCAGTGTTTCTCTCTCTCCCTTCCTTCCCCTCTCGCTAAAAATAAATAAATAAAATCTTTAACAACAACAACAACAAAGGAGACTGAAGAAAAGTGAACAGAGCCTCACAGACCCACGATGTGCCACCAAAGGAACTGATATACTCCTGATGGGATTCCCAGACGAAGAGAGAAAGGCTAAGAATACTTGATGAAAGGGCTTTAAAACTTCCCAAATTTTAATAAAGGTATCAATATAAATATCCAAGAATCTCAATGAACTTCAAGAAAATTAAATTCAAATAGTCTCACTCCAAGAAAAATTTTAATCAAAACATTGGAATACCAAAGATAAAAAGAGTATCTTGATAGCATGCATGAAACAACTCCTCACATAGAAGAAATCTTCAATAAACTTATCAGCATAGTTCTTGTCAGAAACTTGAGAGGCCAGAAGGGAGTGGGTAAATATACTCAAGTGTAAAAGAAAAAAACTGTTAACCTGCAACCATGTATCTGGCAAAACTGTCCGTTAAGAGTGAGGGAAAAATTAAAACATTCCCATAGATAAAAGGTGAGGGAGCCTGGCTGGTGTGGTTCAGTTGGCTGGAGTGTCATGCCATACGCCAAAAGGTTGTGGGTTCAGTCCCCAGTTGGGGTGCATATAGGAGGCACTTAATTGATGTTTCTCTCTCACACTGATGTTTCTCTCTTTCTCCCTCTTTCTCTCTCTCTCAAATCAATAAACATATTAAAAAAAAAAAAAAAAGCTGAGGGTGTTTGTTACCACTAAACCAGCCTTGCAAGAAATTCTCAAGGAAGACCCACCTGTGGGGTGAAATGAAAGACCACTAAACAGGAACTCAATGTCATGCAGAGAGATAACAATCTTAATAAAGATAAATACATGGGCAATTATAAAAGCTAGTATTGTAACGATGGTTTTTAAATCCACTTTTTGTTTTCTACATGATTTAGAAGATGAATGTTTTTTACATTTTTAACCTAAAAGCTAGTATTATTATTTATAAATCCATATCCAGTTCCCTACATAATTTAAGAGACTAATGCATTTTAAAAAGTTATGAGTTTAAATTTGGGGGCATACAATAAAGATGCAATTCTGTGGCCGGAACGACAGAGGGGTGAGGACGGAGCTGTCAGTGAGTATTGTTTTGTGTTACTCAAGTTTAGTTGGTATGAAATCAAATTCGTGTTGCAACTCAAGATGTTAAGTGTAATCCTACAAAGAAAATAGCAATAGGAGACTATAAGCAAAAGCAAAGAGAAAATAATTTAACCATTTTACTTAAAAAGAAATCAACTAAACACAAGACAGTAATTCCAGAAATGAGGGAGAAAAAAGCTATCATGCATGTAGAAAACAAATATCAAAATGATAGAAGTCTCTCCATATCAGTAATTACTTTAAATGTAAATCAATTAAACTTTTCAATGAAAAGAGACTGGCAGAATTGATACAAACTTCATGATACAAGTATATGCTCTCTACAAAAGACTCACTTCATGTCCAAAGACACAAATAGAGTGAGAGTAAGAAGATGTAAAGAGATATTCCATGGAAACACTACCCAGAAGAGAACAATGGTGGTTATATTAACATCTGACAAAGAAAGAGAAATCAAAAAAGATAACAGGGGACAATGAAGGACATTCTATACCCAAAAGGATTTGTTCCAAGAAATGCCTCATTCAGCCATTTAGTCACTGTGCAAACATCCTAGAGTGTACTTACACAAACTTAGGAGTTACAGCCTACAGTATTTACACCTGGGCTGTGTGGTACAGTAGATTTCTCCTAGGCTACAAGCCCATACAGCATGTTAGTGCACTGAGTACTGTAAGCAATTTTAATACAATAGTGAGTGTGTATGCACCTAAACATATCTACAAGCAGAAAGGGCACAGCACAAATACAGTATAAATGGTTACACTGCAATTACAATCTTTTTGGACCACCACTGTGTATGCAGTTATCACTGACCAAGAGGTTATGTGGAGCATGACTGTATTAATAAAAAATATAATACAACAAAAAGACATAATTTTAAATACTTACATACTTAGGGATAGCCCATCAAAATATATGAATCAAAAAGTGACAGAATGAAAGGGAGAAAGAGACTTCTACAATAGTAGATGAAGGCTTCAATACCCTGTTCTCGATGATAGCACAACCAGACAAAAGGTAAGAGAAAAAAATAAAGGACTTACCATAATAAACCAACTAAAGCAAACAGACATATAACATTCCACCTAACAATAATAGCATACAGTCTTCTCAAGTATGCATGGGACATTTTTCAGGGTGGACCATATCTTAGGCCAGAAATTAAGTCTCGATAAATTTCTGTTATATATTTTTTAATTGTTGACTACACTTAAAAGCTATTACAGATGTTCCTTATCACCCCCCCACCAAGTCCTCACTCCCCCATCTCAATAAATTTAAAAAGATATCAAAGTATAATTTGTTTCTAATGAAAACAAAAACTTAACACACCGAAACTTAAAGGATGCAGTGAAAATAGTGTTAAGAGGAAAATTTGTAGCTGTAAGTGCTTACATTAAAAACAAAAAAAGATCTCAAATCAATCTAATTTTACAATTTAGCGAAGTAGGAAAAGAACAAACTAAGCTCAAAGCAAGGAGGAAGAAGGAAATGATGAATATTAAAGATAAATGACATAGAGAATAGAAAAATAGGGAAAATAAAAAAACAGGCCCTACTCATAACTCAGCTGATTAGAGGGTCATCCTGATACGTCAAGGCTGTGGGTTCCATCGCCAGTCAGAGCACATACAAGAATCAACCAAAGAAGGCATAAATAAGTGGAACAACAAATCAATGTTTCTCTCTCTAAAATAAAAAAAAAAAAATCAATTTAAAACATTTAACCAAAAAGTTGATATTTGAACAGATCAACAAAATTTTAGCCAGATTAACTATCCAAAGAAGAAGAAATTCAAATTACTAAAATGAGAAATGGAAGTAGACACAGTCCTCTCAATTCTACTTCCTCAGAAACAGTGATAATAATAAAGTGTAACAGAACACTGTGAACAACTGTACACCAACAAACTGGAAAACCTAGATGACATGGACAAATTCCTAGAAACACAAAACCTACCAAGACTAAATCATGAAGAAGTAGAAAATCTGAATAGACCTATAATTAGTAAGGAGATTGAATTACTAATCAAAAACCTCCCAACAAGGTAAAACCTTGGACCTGATGGCTTCACTTGTGAATTATAGCAAACCTTTTTAAAGAACTAATACCAATTTTTCTTAAATTCTTCCAAAAAATGGAAGCATAAGAAACACTTCTAGACTCTTCTGGAGGCCAGCATTATCATGATTTCAAAGCCAAAGCACTACAAGAAAGCAAAGCTGCAGGCCAATACCCCTCGTGAACACTGATGCAAAAATCCTCACGCAGACGGCAGCAAACTGAATCCAGTAGCATATTTAAAGTCTCCCCCAAATCCGCGACCAGTGGTCTCCTGAAGATTTCAAGACTGCAGGGTCTTCCGTTTGCCCCCATCTTGGCTCCTACCTGGACAGGTGCTTTGGGAGAGGTCCTTCTTCACCATCCACAGCTCCTGCCCGTGCTGCAGTGGGTGAATCAGCTCAGGATTGGGGACAGGGCACCCTGTGCATGGGAAAAAAAGAGAACACAAGGATTTCTGTGAAAAGAAATAAAACCTCTCAATCCAGTCTGGGCCTTGAGGATGTGGACAAGATCTCAGAATGAAACTGCCCCCATCCACATGAACAAAAATATGACATGTGACCTGGAAACAGAGATATGCCCTACTGACAGAGTTTTTACTCCTAACAGATCAAAAAGTTAGTATCTAGAGCAGTGGTTCTCAACCTGTGGGTCGCGACCCCTTTGGGGGTCGAACGACCCTTTTAGAGGGGTCACCTAAGACCATGGGAAAACACATACGTAATTACATATTGTTTTTGTGATTAACCACTGCTTTAATTATGTTCAATCTGTAACAATGAAAATCGTCATCGTCGTCGGCAGCCGTCCGTCTTGAGAGACGATGGTGTAGCTTCTTAAGAGTCTATCTGCACCGCCGAGAATGGCTGTGCAGTCCGACTCGGGAGTGACATGGTATCTGTCTCCTCCCGTGTTAAATCGACATCTTGCGATGACGCTGGAGTGTCCTCTCCAGTGAAGCTGAAGCTACAGAGCCTGGGCAGGGTGATATGGAGGGTCTGCTGTTGCCCATGCAGCAGACCCCCCCCTCTCTTCGCAGCTGAAGGGTCCAAGGGAAAGACGGAGTCAATGAAAATACATTCTGCATATCAGATATTTACATTATGATTCATCATAACAGTAGCAAAATTACAGTTATGAAGAAGCAACGAAAATAATTTTATGGTTGGTGGTCACCACAACATGAGGAACTGTATTAAAGTGTTGTGGCATTAGGAAGGTTGAGAACCACTGATGTAGAGAGTATAATTTTAGTCAAAGGACTATGACAAGCAACTTAAATGCATCATAAAGTTCCAAAAATAACATGAATTTATGGAGTAATTCCAAACAACTGACATTTAAAATATTGGCTCTCTTCTTTAAAAAAAAAAAAGATTTTATGTGTTTATTTTTAGAGAGAGGAAGAAAGGGAGGAGGAGAGGGAGAGAAACAGCAATCAGGTGCCTCTTGCATGCACCCCAACCAGGTGCCAGATCCACAACCTAAGCACGTGCCCTGACTGGAATCGAACCGGGGACCGTTCGCTGTGCGGGACGATGCTCAACCAGCTAAGCCACACCACTGGCCAGGGCTTGAGTCTTTTCATTCAAAACAAGATATGCGCCAGGGCTGGGGGGCGAGGGGGGGAGGGGAGAGGGGAGGTGGAGGTGGAAGAGAGTATGGGGGAGATAAATGGTAATGGCAAAAAATACAATAAAAATGAGCAAAAACAAGAAAATAAAACAAGATATGTATGTGTCTTCATTGATCTGGGCCTTTTTTAGATCCTAAGTTTTATATTTTTTCTGCTACAGACCACAGATAAAATGAGGATTCTCTCTCAGGATTTCCTCATAGCATCCCCAGCAAGTATGTACTGTAATCAGTACCATTTTATAGATGCAGAACCCACGGCTCCAGCAAATAACACGATTTACCAAAGAGAACAAGCAGCCGTGGATGGAGGAGCCAATATGGAAAGCCAGGTCTAGCCTTCTCTGCTGCCTGTGCTGTGTTACCACAAAGCAGCCCAACTCCGCTCCAGAAGGTGCTGAGTTCACACTGAGGACGAGGAGGATCCTGATGAGGTTACCACCAGCAGTGCCAGCAGTGGGGTCCTCGGCTGCTGGCCTGCACACAACCTGGCCACACTGGGCCTTGTCCTCAGCCTTTTCCACAGGTGACCCATTTAGCCTCGCCACACTCCTAGGAAGTAGATGCCATGTTACCCCATCTTGCCAAGGAGCACACTAAGGCACAGACAGGCTCAGTAACTTGCTCAAGGCCACACAGTTTTTAAGGAGCAGATATGGACTGAACACCAGGGCTCTGGCTGCAGACACTTGTCTCCCAAACACTCCACTTAGGAAGAAACAGGAAACACCCTTGTGTGGCGCCAGCAGCCTGAGACCAGTGCAGGAAGGTGGTGAGGCAGGGACCTGAGCGAGGAGACCCATCCTCAGGGAACAGGGGTTGGGGGAGGAGCAGACTTAGTGACTGTAGACCTCAGAAACTCATCAACTACTAAAAGATAATAAAACTGAGAATCCATGATATGGTCACATACAGAAATTTACAAACATCAAATACTGTCTTCAACATTTCACAAAAAGGGGATTACAGTGCTCTCTCATTTATCGCGGGTATTACATTCTAGACCCACTGCAACAGGTGAAAATCTGCGAAGTAGGAACCTTACATTTATTTTAGTATTTACTGTACAGTACCGCAAAATCCCGCGATGTAGCGAGAAATCTGTGATAAATAATTAAATATAATATTTTAAGAAATCCCGCGATGCAGTGAGGCCGCGATAAAGTGAACAGCGATGTAGAGAGGGGCTGCTGTACTACAGAAATACAGAGAACGGCTTTGAACAATGAAGGTGTGCGCTTCACACTGAGTAAGTGAATCTGTATGAGGGGCTCACAGCAGCAGTCACATCTTCCTGGCTTCGCCGAGGCCTGCGACACTCTGAGAACTGAGTGGCTGGAGCAGGAAGCATTGGGAACAGGCCTTGCCCGCAGCCAGTGCTCCAAGGACCTGGGCAAGCTGTGACTGATACTAGCCGCTTCTCTTAAAAGTGGCCCTCTTTTTATTTTTCTTACTTTCCTTTAAAAAGGGACTCCTGTATCACTCTGGTAAATGGGAAACACAATCACCTGCCTCGATGGCGAGTCAACCTCTAAGTGCCGCAGTGAAACCAGCAATGCAGGCTCTCTTGGAAAAAGGAGAATTAGAACAGTTGGAGGTGGGGGATAAGACTCAGCTCTGAACCCAGATTTTCTCTCAACAACAATCAGGAGGCAGGAAAGAGAGAAAATGAAGGCACAGCTTCCGCAGGGTGTCTCTCCACGCCCCTGAGGAGGTGCCCACCCACCCCTCGCATGACTGACATTCAGGTCCAGGAAACTGTCTGCTGGGGAGGTGAGGAGGGAGCGTGTCCTGTGCGTGATCAGGACGCTCAGCAGGGCTCCGCCCACTGAGTGGCAGAAGCATCCTCATCCCAGTTGTGACGCTGCCAAGTTTCCCCTGGGGAACAGCACTGTTCTCGACGAGGACCACTGGCTTAGGCAGACACTGGCGGGTGGTAGAGAAGGCACGTGTGACCGCACAGGAAACGGCCGGTGAGGAGGCAGGCGGTGATTGGGTCAACAGGAGCGACCTTAGGAAAGGCTGAAGCGCCCAGACACGCCCCAAGCAGCCGGACCAGCAGTGCAGAAGGGGCAGAGGGGCAGGTACACGCATGGGGAGCAGCAAAAAGCCCGCTTAACTGGGGCAGGGTGAGCTGGAGGAATGTGTGTGAAGGTGAGCAATGAGGTTGGCAGGACAGATGCGGACTTGTAATTTTTAAGTTTGCTATAAAATAAGTATATCAAACATTTTTAAAGTTTGTTTAATCTCTTCCCGTTGACACAAAGCACGCTTCCAGCTCCGTAAAAGCAGGCGTGCTTCACCCTAAGTCCTGGGTTCTCAGCGCTCCTCTGCCCCGAGCTCAGTGCTCCAGAGACTGTCTTCAAGCACAGGACCCCCTAAGCTGGTCCGTCTCAACCTGGCACTCTCGTCACGTGGGCTGGACGGTTCTTTGTTGAGGGCGGCTGTCCTGCCCGTTGTAGGATGTGGCAGCATCCCCGGACTGTGCCCACTGCATGCCAGTGCCACCCACATCCCAGCCGTGACAATCAAAAGTGGCCACAAACATTGCCAAATGTCTCCTGGGGGACAGAATGCCAACCGTTTAGGAGCCCCGGGGACTCAGGAAATGAGAGACCATCATGAAGATACAGGAGCATAAAGAAGACCCACGACCAAGACCTGTGTTCAGAACGGTGCCTGGTGGCAACGAGGGCAAAGGCCTCCTGGGAACCCGCCTGCATGGCCCTGTTCTGGGAGGTCATCCCATCGCTCAGGGCCCCGACACTGGCCTGTCGGGACACTGGGGCCAACCAGGCTCCCTCGTCACATCCCCCTCTGGAGTGCAAAATAGGAACCTCAGACACAGGCCAGTCTGTGCTGGGCACTGGGGCGAGAAGTCCGGGGAAAAACGGGCTCAGTGGCCCCTGCTGCCTTGAACACGCCCCAGAGAGCCCAGAAGCAAAGAAAAAAAAAACAGTATAAGAAGCAAAATGTAGGAACGAGGAATCTGGGGCCACAGAGGGGGCCAGTCCTGTCACCAACTCCCTAAGCAGAAAATGCCTTTCTGAACAGCGGGACATGAGCGGACCCAGAGACAGAAGCCAGGACAGGAGACCAGGAGCCAGGGCCTAATCTGGGGGGTTCCCTCAAGGGCCCCAATGGACATCCTGCCTTGGGGTTCTGCACAACACCCCCTTCCTTCCACCACTTTCTGGAATCAAAAGGGAACCTGTGTTTCTTGCCAAGAGACACAGGGAGACCAGGCACGAAGACGTGAGTCTAGAAAGTGCCTGAGGCTGTGGGAAGGTGGAAAGAGCTCCTGAGACCTTCCTGAGCAGCAGGTCTGGAGCCAGAGGGTGGAATGAGGAAGTGGCAGGGGACCCCCACATGGCAGAGCTGGGGAGGACTCACCCAGAGACACCAGGAGCCTGCAGGTCTCCAGCATCACCTCCTGGTACAGGGTCCTCTGGGTGGGTTCCAGCTGCCCCCACTCCTCCTGGGTGAAGGTCACGGCCACATCCTCAAAGGTCACAGACACCTGGAAAGTCGAAGAGAGGACGTGGAGTTGGCGTTGGAGCTGCTGGATGGGAGCTGAGTCCCGGTAACCGTGGGGACGGACATCAAGGCCCAGAGCCGCGAGCACCCCCTGGGGGCCGAGCTCTGTGCTGGGCTCAGGGGGAGGTGGACGTGACACAACGCGTGGGTAAGAAGCCGCCCACGCAGGAGCCACGGTACGTGACACCACACGGCGGAAATGACGTGCGGACTGTGCGCTGCAGACAGCGAGGGCTGGAGGGCGTCAGCGGAGTGAGGACAAAGCGGCAACGACAGTACCGGTGACGGTCGTCAGAGGTGCCTGAGCCCCACTGGCCCTGCTGCGAGCCTGCCCCACGCCGAGGGCTGCACATCATGTCTTTTTTTTTTCAATTACAGTTGACATTCAGTATTACAGTTATGCCATGTCTTAAAATGACTAAAAGCCCCCAGCTTTTTAAAAAAACCTATAACGAATAAACTGATTATCTTATAAAAATCGTTGTGTAGAAATATGGGAATACAAGGACAAATATTTGCAATCAGGGATCTGGTGGTCAACAACCAGGACAATTCATCATCAAGAGATAGAATCAAAGATTCCAAACCCGTATGACAAGTCCCCGGCTCTGAAGTCATCCTGCTCACCACTGAGTCCCGACTGAACACGCTGCATGTGGCGTTTGCCTTGGTCATGTTACTCCCGCCACGACGTTACACCACATTCCACACACTCTCCTCTGTCATAAACGTCCTGCAGACACAGGACCACAGACCCACTCATTGAACACAAAGAGCTCAGCCACCGCACTCGCAGGTGCACATCTACCATTTAAGTCCGCCTAGGCCGGGGGTGAGGGGTGGCTGCAGGTGGAAGGCGGTATAGGGGAGATAACTGGTCATGGAAACCAGAAATACAATAAAAAGTGAACTATTAAAACAACAATAAGTAGATAAGAAAACAAACAGACATTCCCCGACATCGGCTCGTGGACTCTCACCTCCACCTTCCATGCGCACCTCTGTTTTCTAGTTTCATCCTCCCTCTCAGTTTTCTTGACTTAATATTTCAATTAAACGCTTAGAAATTGCTAATAAATTAACGCGCGGTACACAGGGACCCTGCGATCGCACTCATTTCTGATAAACTGACACCCCGAGCACAGTTTGGACAGGCAGCCGGGAAGAAGAATAAACACAGACGGAACCGCCACATTCAGTGCCAGATGCCGTATCTCCACAGACTGAAGTCTCGGACGTGCACTCAGCACGGCATCCGGCACCGCGGGCTGGGGGGCGGCTACCGACTTCCTCAGAAAGGGGGCAGCTGTCAACGGGTAGCGAAGCCGCTGCTCAGTGGCCCGGCTTCCTGCATCGCCCGCTGCAGGGGAGCGGCGGGCTGCGGGCCCGAGGCCCGTCTCCCCGTCCGGCCTGGCCTTCCGGACACCCGGACACTCCGCCCCCCGCGCTCTCAGCCTGGAGAGAAAGTGACCGGCCGGCTCCACTCTCAGTCGACGACGAGGACAAAGAGGAACTCAGTGGCCGCCTTAGCCGCCACCTCAGTTCCGGAGCCGCCTCCGACCCGGCGGGGAAGCTACAACGCTCGACCCACGCTCCACTCACCTGCGCCGGGTCCACGCACGCCGCCGCCATCGCGGGACCCTGGGCAGCGCGCAGGGCCCGGAGAGGCGGCGGCCGAGGCGGGTCCCGCGGGCTCACGCGACCGTCACCTTTGCCCTGCCCTCGGGGTGCCCTCGGCCGGCGGTCGCACTCTCCGCCGCCGGGGAAGCTCGCGGCTCGTTCCGAGGGGCGGCGGTGCGCCGGAGCCCGGCTGCTGCTCCTTTTGGAAGCGCAGCACCTGACCCGGCCACAAACAGCGACCGCCTCCCGACAGCTGGCGTGGACGGAACCGTCGCGCTCAGATGACGTAGGGCTCTCAGCCCCCCACAAGTCCCGCCCCCTCCAGCGGAAACGCTGGGTTGTCATTGGTCTAGCGGCCGCCGCGCACGCTCGGCGCACAGTTTTCTGGGTAATGTAGTTTTGTCGACAAACAACTGGCAGGGGCTGTTCGTGCTGGAGTAGGTTGTCCGGAGTTTAAGGCTTACCCCACCCGCCTGGCTGGGTGATCCGATGGTTAGAGCGTCGTCCATTTAAGCTAAGGTTGCTGGTTGATTCTTGTATGTACCCTGACCGGTGGGGCTCAGTCGGTTGGGCGTTGTCCTGCCGGGGGCGGGTTGCAGGTTCCATTCCTGGGCTGGACACGTGGCTGAGTTGCGGGTTCCTTTCCTGTCCGGGAGTAGAAGAGGCAACATACCGATCTTTCTCTCCCTTTCTTTCTTCCTCCTTTCCTTTCTCTCTAAAAATAAATAAATAAAATCTCTATTTAAATAAATAAATAAATAAAAGGCCCTGGCTGGCGTGGTTCAGTGGATTGAATGCCAGCCTGTGAACCAAAGGTTCGATTCCCAGTCAGGGCACACGCCTGGGTTGTGGGCCAGGTACCCAGTCGGGGGCGTGCAAGAGACAACGGCATATTGATGTTTGTCTCCCTCTTTTTCTCCTTCCCTTCGCCTCTCTCTCAAAATAAATAAAATCTTTAAAAATTTTTATTTTAATTAACAAATCATGGAGACTTAACAATCCAGTGTTAAATGATATGTTGTAGAACTGTTTACATGCAACCTGTGTAATTTGGATAACCAGTGTCACCCCAATAAATTCAATGAAGGAAAAAAATCAGCCAATCAACGCATAAATAAGTGGAACAAATCAATGTCTCTTTTCCTCTATAATTAATAAAAAGAATTTTTTAAGGTTATGGAGAAATGTCACTAAATTAGCACTCAAGAAACAATGTTATCCATTACTGGCGATAGTAATTTGCTCATACTGAAAGACATAATTGTCCTTTTCACGTGAGGTTGACCCTTCTGGTTAAATTAAATGACGTTGGACTATGATGCAAAACGTTAAAGTTAAGATTTTTATATTCTGTCATGGGAAATGGAATGTCTGAAATCAGTGGTGAGGAAAGCTATGCAGTGACTGGAGAACTTAAAAACCCCTGCTGTAAAGCATGGCAGAGTTCCCATTCTTGATACATACATCATCTGGTCGTCAATGTGGAGGCCCTAGTTGGTTTCTCCATCCTCATCTATTATCCAAAATGTGCCCAGTGATATAAATTTACCCAGCACCAGAAACGAGTAATATTGCAGGATCCCTAAGTAGAGTGATCCCTCATTTATCGCAGGCGTTACTTTCTAGAACCCCCCGCGATAGGTGAAAATCCGTGAAGTAGGAACCTTACACTTATTTTAGTATTTACTGTACAGTACTGCAGAATCCCACGACATAGCAAAAAATCCGCGATAATTAAATATATATTTTTAAATCCGGCGATACAGGAGGCCACGATAAGTGAACCACGATACAGAGAGGGAGTACTGTACTGAATAGACCAGTTAATTTATTAGGAATTACCAAGTGTTTAATTGAAATATTAAGAAAACTGATAGGGAGGATGAAGCTAGAAAGCAGAGGTGAGCACGGAAGGTGGGGGTGAAAAACCACGAGCCGAAGTCTGGGAGCGCTTCAATGGTAGATCTGCAATACAGTAGTTCCTCTCAATATCGCGATCCACTTATCGCGGCCTCACTGTATCGCGGGATTTTTTAAAATATTATATTTATTTATCGCGGATTTTTCGATATATCGCGGTTTTTTGCGGTGCTGTACAGTCAATACTAAAATAAATGTAAGGTTCCTACTTCGTGATTTTCACCTACCGCAGTGGGTCTAGAACGTAATACCCGCGATAAATGAGAGATCACTGTAGAGGGGCTGTGCACCTGCGAGTGGAGTGTCTGAATTATTTGTGTTGAATGAGTGGGTCTGGTCAGCAAGGGCTGTGGTCTTGTGTCTGCAGGACGTTTATCATAGAGGAGAATGTCTGTAACGTGGTGACGGAAGTCAATGTTACCAAGGCAAACTCCACATGCAGTGTGTTCAGTCAGGACACAGCGATTACAATGTCTGCAATGAACCAAATGCACGTTTGTTCTCCCAGCCGAGGAGTCCAGGTGTTTACTCTGGTGACATTACCTTGTGGATAAAGGGAACAACTGCCACATGAAACTGACAGAGGATATAAGGGAAGTTTGGAAAAACGTTCCCTAAATTGCTGTCCGTGAAGGGTGTAGTTGCAGAAGAGAGGACATTTATTATTAGGGATGATTTATTCTGAAGCAATTAGAAAATGATACACCCTGAAGGTGCTAGTGAATCCATTTGAGAACTAGGTGCGCTGATATGCAGTGGGACATTTTATCGTGAAGACGGCAGCATGTTGCATGTCAGTATGAGGAGAGAACCTCTGGGCTGACCAGTCCAGTACTCCTGAAAATGTGGCGGTAAGTTGAGTCCAGGAGCCACTGTGCAAGGTGGCAGGTTAGGCACCACTGGAGTGTTTTATCTTCAGAAAGCAGAAAGTGGTTAACTCATCTCTCAGGGGGCCAGGAGGAGCATCATTTTGAGTGCCTTACTTACACAACTATAAAGACCTGGTGCAAAATAATTAATCTTTTATTAATTAATATCTCATATTTTGAAAGAGAAGAAACAAAAGGCAGAGAAGAGAGCGAAGTCAGGAAGACTCCCTGAACACGCACACAGGAACAGGGGCGGACAGGTCTCAGGACACCATCTGAGTAGATGGAGGCATCACCCTCCGAGAGTGGGCCCGAACCCAGGGGTGCTGCAGGATCTCGGCCAACGGCAGCCGCTCTGAGGGCTGGTATCTGAGAAGCTTGCTGATCAAGTCCTGGGCCCCCAAAGGTATTGATGGAAGAAACCTGAACTCAACCTAATGAGGCAGGAGAAGAAACAGAAGAATGGTTAATTTTTTGGTCCATGTTCTATCTAAGTTCCTTCAAGGCACTGGATCAAAGGAGACAGGGTTGGTGTACAGCGATCCCTCACTTACCGCGGGTATTACATTCCAGACCCCCCGCGATAGGTGAAAATCCGCGAAGTAGGAACCTTACATTTATTTTAGTATTTACTATACAGTACCGCAAAATCCCGCGATATAGCGAAAAATGCGTGATAAATAATTAAATATAATATTTTTTAAAATCCCGCAATACAGTGAGACCGCGATAAGTGAACTGGGATATAGAGAGGGACTACTGTATGTCCCAGACGGTGCATACCCACCAGCCACCATTGACTGGCTTCCCCATGAAGGCCCAAATGTGGCCATCTCACCTTGAGGATACGTCTGTAGGTCTCCGAATAGGAGGGGCTCTCAAAAGGTGGATTTCCCCCCAGCAGCTCATAGCAGAGCACCCCAATGCACCACAGATCCACCTTCTCATCGTATGTTCTCTGCTCGATCATTTCTGGTGGCAAGTAGTCTAGAGTCCCACACACCGTCTTTCTCCTAGAGGAGGGCAAGGAAGAGTGCTGCCCAGAGGCCCAGAACAAGGGAAACCTTCCTTCCCCAGCTCCCAGTGAGATGGGAGACCTTAGGAAGTCCTGGAGCGTCCTCTCCCCAGCATGGGAGTTTGGAAACAACAAGTTTTAATATGGATCAAGGTTTAGAGAAGGCAAGTACTGGGCCCCACCAATTTCCATATTTTGAAATTACTCATACAATTATTTAACTCATGGCATCAAGAAAGATTTGGGCCCTGGTTGGTGTGGCTCAGTGGACTGAGCACCAGCCTGTGAACCAAAGGGTAGCCAGTTCAACTCCCAGTCAGGGAACGTGCATAGGTTCTGGGCCAGGTCCCCATTTGGGGGTGTGAGAGAGGCAAACAAACATTTACGTTTCTCAGCCTCTCTTCCTCCCTCTCTCTAAAAATAATAAATAAAATCTTAAATAAAAAAAAAGATTTGGAGCTGACAGCTGGAGGCGGGGTGCAGCAAAATTGAGCAAAAGAGAAAAAACTCATGAACACGGACAGCAGTGTGGTGATTGCGGGGTCAGGTAGGTGGGTGGAGGTGGAGGGGGGGATACATGATGATGGAAAAAAATTAAATAAAAATATAAAAGCAAAAGAAAATATATAGATTTGGAAGAAATTGATTATGCCTTAAGAAAGATCAAATAAGTGAATTATGGCTTATTTACCCAGTAAACGTCCTGAAATCATGGAGCAATGGTTCTTTATTTGCATGAAAACTTATTGGTACAGTTACGTGTTAACAGAGATTAAAAAATAATAGAAGACATGGTTAAACCACATGCTTTGTTTCCAAATATGTAATACACACATTTGAAAAAGGCAGTACAGCTATGTGCCACTTAACGACGGGGAGAGATGCCTCTGAAGGACACACGACCAGGTGACTGCATCACCGTGCGAACATCACGGAGCTCACACCCCCCGGACAGGCTCACCTACCACACTCCTGGGCTGCAAGGTGTAGCCTATTGCTCCCAGGCTACAAGCCTGCACTTCATCTTATTATACTGAACACTGTAGGCAACTGTAACACAATGCTAAGTATTTGTGCATCCAGACAGAGAAAAGGCAGGAAGAATGAAGGATGAAAGATAAAGTGGTGCACGGTATAGGACACTTAGCACGAATGGAGCCTGCAGGACTGCAAGTTGCTCTGCGTGAGTGGGTGTTGAGGGAATGTACACTAACATACGTTTTATAAATACCGCACACTTAGCAGGCCACTCACCAGTGTCAGCCAATCTTCTATTGTTCCTTTGATATTTAAAGAAAGGAAAAGGAAAAAGAATTGCCTATGGTCTGCCATAATTCTGCTGATATGTGAGTAGGGCAATGCCCAGCTCCCAAACAAATATATTTTGTCTTTTTATTAAGAACCTGGTCCTTCCATGAATCACCTGTCCTAATCGTTATGTTTGGATTGAGAACTTGAAAATGTAGAGTAGGCTTTATAATTATCATGTGGATGTCATCTCTGTGATTTTGAAGTAAAAAGTAGAACTATATTGTATTCTACATTAAAATACTGTATACTTAGGCTACTCTAAATTTATTTAAAAAATTTTTTTCAGTAGTAAATTAACCTTAGGTTGCTGTCATTTTTTTTACTTTATAACCTTAAAAAATTCTTCCTTTCAACCAAGGACATTTTTTCATGGCTTTGGAGAGAGAGAAAGGAGAGGGATAGAGGGACAGAAGGAGTGGGGGATGGGAGGGGGGAGAGGGAGAGAGGGGGGGAGAGAGAGAGAGAGAGAGAGAGAGAGAGAGAGAGAGAGAGAGAGAGAGAGAAACATCAGTGTGAGAATCAATTGGTTGCCTTCTCATATGTGCCCTAATTGGGGATCAAACCCATAACCCAGGTATGTGCCCTGACAGAGAACGAAACCCACAACCCTTCAGTCTACGGGGTATCATTCCAACCTAGTCACACTGGTCAGGGCTTTACTTTATAATTTAAAAAATTTTTTGACTCTTTTGTAATAACTTGGCTTAAAACACAAACACACTGTACAGCTGAACCAAAAAATTTTTTCTCTATATCCTTATTCTATAATTTATTTTCTATTTAAATTTTTTTTTCCTGTTTTAGAATTTTTTGTTAAAAACTAAGACAAACACACACATTAGCCTAGACCCAGACAGGTCAGGATCAGCAATATCACTGTCTTCCACCTGCACATCTTATCACACTGCAAGGTCTTCTGTGGCACTAACATGAATGCAACTGTCATTTCCTATAACAACGCCTTCTTCTGAAACTTCCTGAAGGACGTGCCTGAGGTTCTTGTTAAGGAGGTGTCACTCTTTTCAGTAATATATACATTTTGGTTTCCTTTTTTCATCATAGATTTGCTTTTAAGCAGATAATGCACCATGAATGTTCCATTGGGTCCATGTTTTCAAACTTTTCAAGGAGCTTGTTGAGGTGTGCAAAGGCTTCTGCTCAACCCTTCCCTATGAATTTTCTTGGGGGTTGTTCTTCTGCAGATTCCTTTTCTCTTGCCTCTTCTTCAGCTGTGTGTTCCTGTTCCATTTCCAACAACTCCTCATCAGTCAGTTCCTCGGGAACCATGTCTGGGAGCCCCTCAATGTTGCCCTCATCCACACCCAGGTTACAGTTGTTTGCCATCCGCCCTGCTGATTTTTGCAACCTCCTCATCCTTTGAAGTCACAGAAGAACCTCTTAAGTGTCTTCTTCCAGATGCCACTGATACACTCCTCAGTGACATCATGCCAAGCCCAATCAAGGTTCTTATTTATTTATTTATTTTTAGAGAGCGCGGAAGGGAGAAAGAAAGGGAGAGAAACATCAGTGTGTGGTTGCCTCTCGTGCATCCCCAGCTGAGGACCCGACCCACAACCCAGGCATGTGCCCTGACTGGGAATCAAACTGGCAACTTTGATTTGCAAACCAGAGCTCAATCCACTGTGCCACACCAGCCAGGGCCCAAGCAAGGTTCTTGATGCAGTCATAGACGTAATCCTTCCAGAACTGCAGCAGTGTAGTATAATAATTACACAACCCAGTAACATAGTCATTTATTATCATTATCAATTATTGTGTATTACATATAGTTGTATGTACTGTGCTTTTATATGACTGGCAGTGCAGCAGGTTTGTTTACAACAGCATCACCATGAACATGTGGTAATACATTGCATTACAATGTTATGTCGGCTACGTCACTAGACAACAGGCATTTTTAACTCCATTATAATCTTATGGGACCACAATCATATATGTAGTCCATTGCTGATCAAAGAAAGAATCATTATGTAGTGGGTGCCTACATTCAAATACAAACCCAGGTTTGTATCTCGGTCTTACATGTGAAATGTATTAAATTGGATCATTCATTTTAAAAAAATTACTTATTTTTAGAGAGAGGGAGAAAGAGTGGAAAAGAAACATCAACGCAAAAGAGAAATATCAATTGGTTGTCTTTCACACACACCCCAACCAAGGACGGGACCTGCAACCCACGCATGTGCCATGATCAGGAATCTTAACTGGTGGCCTTTCACTTTGTGAGATGATGCCCAAAAAATGAGCCACACCAGTCAGGGCATTCCTAACTAGTACCCAGGGCCCACCCCACCACCACCTTGACTTACCTCAGTGAGGGGGTGTGCACAGACCACCCAAAGTCTGCGATCTTTACCTCACCCCTGAACCCCAGCAGCAGGTTCTCTGGCTTAATATCCCTGTGAATCACCTTATTCTCATGGCAGTAGGTCAGGGCATCTGCCAACTCCTCCATTATCTGTGTGAGCAAAGAAAAAGAAGTCTGGACCTGGCTTGGCGGTGCAGGTCGTTGGAGCGAAGTCCCATACACCAAAACGTCATCGGTTTGATTCCCAGCCAGCAGGGAGGCAACTGATCAATGTTTCTCTCCCCCAACCCTTTTCCTTTCTCTCTAAAATCAATGGAAACATGTCCCAGGGGAGAATTTTTTTAAAAAGCAGTCTGAAAAATGAAGCCTGCCACAACTTTCCTGAGATGACATACTCATCTTGATTTTATAATTATAGTGGAATCTTTTTCTTTAAAATGTCTTTTATTTAAAAAAATTTTTATTGCCCTGGCTGGTGTGGCTCAGTGGATTGAAAACCAGCCTGAGAACCGAAAGTTTGCTGGTTTGATTCCTGGTCCAGGCACATGCTTGAGTTAGGAGCCAGGTCCCCAGTTGGGGACATGTGAGAGGCAACTGTTTCTCTCTAGCATAACGATGTCTCTCCCTCTCTGTCTCCTTCCCATCTAAAAATAAATAAAATCATTAAAATTTTTCCTTTTTTATTTATTGATTTGAGAGAGAGGGAGAGAGAAAGACAGAAACATTGATCTGTTATTCCACTTATTTAAATATTCATTGGTTGATTCTTGTGCATATCCTGATCAGGGATTGAACCTGCAACCTTGGCTTATCAGGACAACACTCTTAACCAACTGACCTACCCAGCCAGGGCTGTAGTGGAATCTTTTATTTCCTGGTTACAGACTCCATTACTCCCTTAACAGCACCACAATTTTTGGTGAGAGAGGATTTCCTCTCCCTCATTTTATGCCCCAGCACAGCAAGTAGCCTAACACAGGATCTGTGCTGGGCCAATTCGATGATCTACTACAGGACTTGAAGCCTGAGGAAATACAAAAGCAGGAAGAAAATGGGAAGATCATTCATTTTGACAGGAAGCTGACCAACCACTCTTACTGGGATGATCTCAGCTCTGGTTCCCCACCTGGAGCCCTCTAGAAATCACGTTTCCTATTTCTAAGCCAGGTTCCACTCACTGATAGAGCAAACTCCCTCACAGCCTATCAATGTTTCACTACACAAGGCAGTAGAGTTAGATTCTATTGCTTACAACCAAAGAATACAAATTGATTCACACAACTTGTTTATATTCTGGGAGTAATTTGGGTATCCAAATGTGAAATTGTAGGCGACGTGTCATTATATAAAATTCATAGACTAAAACTCAGAGGTAAAGAAAAAAGCAATCTGGACATTCATGACAGTCAGAAGGAGTGACCCCTCAACCCTCACCAACGCACAGTAAACTCATAAACTCCCAAAGCCCCCAGTCACCAGAACCCCAACCTCACCGTGGCTGTACGGTGCTCATCTAAAGTGTGGTTCTTCTGCAGCTCCTTGTAGAGCTCACCCCTTGGAGCATATTCCAGAATCAGGTACACACGACGTGCATCATGGAAGTAGTTGTACAGGCGTAGGATATTGGGGTGTCTGGATGAGAGATGGCGGAAGGGTCAGACTCCTCAATGAGGCCCAACTCAGGATGCTACTGTTACAAGTGACTGTCACACAAGAAGCAAAATGTACTAGGACCAGAATAATATTAGCTTGATCGGGGAAAGTATGAAGGGAGAAAAGGGAATGGGCATTTGGTGCATGACACAAGGAGCTTTATATGGCGTTAACTGTAATGAATTACTGAGAAAACATCTTCCAGGTGAAAGCAAGAGCCTATTTGGGGCTAGTTCGAGGGAAATGCTGGGTTCAGATGTCAGAGATAAAAGAGGACACAGAATGCCCTGACTGGGTAGCTCAGTCAGTTAAGAGCGTCATCCAGATATGCCAAGGTTGCAGGTTTGATCTCCGGTCAGGGCACATATAAGAATCAACCAATGAATGCATAAATAAGTGGAACAACAATTTGATGTGTGTCTCTCTCTCTCTCAAATCTATGAAATAAGAAAAAAAATTAAAAAACAAAAGAAGTGCCCTGGTCAGGTGGCTCTGTTGGTGAGAGCATCACCTGTATACCCAAAGGTCATGCAGTTCAATCCCTGGTTGGGCCGCATATTAGAGGTGATGGATTGGTGTTTCTCTCTCCTCCCTTCCCCTCTCTAAAAATAAATAAAATATTGAAAAAAAACCCAAAACACTTTCTTGCTAAAAAAAAAAAAAAAAAAGGAAAAGTCAATTAAAAAAAAATTATAATAATAAAGGCACAGAAGACCAAGGGTGGGGACCAGGGTGGGACTACCCTGCCCCGCCAGTCCTTACTGGAGGTGCGACTGGATCTCGATTTCTCTGCGCAGCTGGTGTTCCATCCCTTCCTTCTCCAGCTGGGACTTGAAGAGGACTTTCAGAGCCACGATGAAATGGCTTTCCTTGAGCCGAGCCAGGTACACATTCCCAAACTTCCCCTTGCCCAGAGGACGCCCGATGTCGAAATCGTCAATGGCGAGGCTGCGGCTGCGGGCGAGGGAGGGAGAGGAGCCTCAGCTCGGGAATTCAATGGCGGGCGGGCCTCGAGGGCGCACCGGCCTCTTCCCGTCACCAGGGCCCAGCTCTCAGTCCCACGAGCGCGCTCGCTTTTCATCCCTCCGTCCCACTTCCCTTCCTCTTGTGGCTGCAAAGCCTCAGGCACTCACGTGGGGGACGCGCGGGGCAGCGCAGGGCCCTCGGCAGCTGCTGAGAAAAAAGAGACGTCAACGCTTTCTCGGGCGGCCCCGCCCCCCACAGCCGACCCCGCCTTTCCTCTCAACCCTCCTCCCTGTCACCTGCGGGCTGAGCGAGGCCCGCCTTCCCCGCAGGCAGCGGGACACTCGGGAGAGGCGGTGGCGGGAGGACGCCCTCCTGGGCCATGCGGAGCCGGGTGCGCCGGTCCGGCTGGTGCTGAGAAGCGGCCCGCGGAGGTGACACAGGCTGAGGTAACTCTGCCCGTCCCGAGCTGCGCCCGTGCGGACGCCGCCAGAAGGTTCCTTCGGGACTCAGCGACGATTTGGGAAACGGCGGCGCGAGGCTGACTAGGGCGTTTATAGTTCGCGCCCTGGCCCCATTGGCTGAGCGGGTAGCTCCTGGCCGACTCCCATTGGTTGAAATGTATGAGGCTTAGCCAGTGTGCCCAATAAAAGACAGGAATGGGAGCTTCCTCCCGGGAGCTGGGGGCGGGGAGGCAGGACCTAGGGCAGTGAGCCAATGAGACAGCAGCATGGAAACCGGAAGGAGGCGGGACCTGGGGCGGTTGCGGGGAGACGCTGGAAGCGGAAAAGGAAGGAGCGGAAGAACGGCTAGAAAAGGTGAGAGGTATGGCCCAAGTGCCGGCCCCCGGGCTCAGTTGGTTAGCGCGTCCTCCCCGTTACTCCAAGGTTGCAGGTTCGGTCCTGGGTCGGGGCACATACAAGAATCAACCAGCGGAGGCATCAGTAAGTGGAACCACAAATCCGTGTTCCTCCAAGGAAATAACAGAACAAAACGCCCACAGAGCAAAGGCCCCGGTGGATAATCGTGCAGGTGCATATTGTGAATGCATGAGTGCGTGGGCGCATTCAGGAGCTAAGTGACAGGCCGCACGTGTGAGTGACTACAAAGCGACCCCCGGAAGCTGCTGCGGTGTCTGAGCAGTTGGGAAACTCCAGAACCACGTGCGCACCCAGACAGCCGGCGGTTGAGGGTCTGGTCAAGTTCAGGCCAGTCCCCAGGGCCCCATCGATCATGCGCATACGTGAGAGCTCCCTGAAATCTGGGTCTCTGTCCCCCATATCCTGGGCTCGCGAGCTTCCCAAGTCCACCCGCACACCTATTTATTTGTTTTGGCATATTGCAGAAGTTTCAACAACATTTGAGTTTGAATTCCTTTAGAGAGGCAACAAGTGAACTGTTGCCAGAAATATTTACTTTTTGAACATGGATATGTTTTTTAATTTATTGATTTTAGAGACAGGAAAGGAGAAACATCCATTTATTGTTCCATGTATTGATGCACTCATTGGTTGCTTCTTGTATGGCCTGACCAGGGACCAAACCTGCAACCTTGGTGTATTGGGTGATGCTCCAACCAACTGAGCTACGCGGCCAGGGCGGGGAATTATAATAAAAATAAATAAATAAAAACTCCCAACCCAGAAAACCTCACCATGAAATTAGTAGAGAAATAAAACAGTTTATTGTTGAAAAGCATTAAACCAAAACGTGATATGCATGAGAAATTCACTAACATTGAAAAGACAGCAGTCTCACCCTTTCATAGAGCCAAGCAGACACATCCTAATACATGTTTTCAAAATAATTAGTCCTGAAGAAAACATGGCAGCAATATTTGTTACACGTGGTTCACCCAAAATGTCCCTGGTTATTGAAGACTACCTGCCCTTACATTGCTTTTCTATAAAACAGAACAAACGTCCCGTTTCTTTAGGACACAAGGTGGTTTTGCTACTTGGAGCAAAGTCGCCCACCAGTTAGGCTCCTCCCCTTTCACAGGAACTGGGAGATGGGACTGAGATCTCCTTTGATGTCTTCATTTCAGAGATGGCTGCTAGGTCTGGAGAACGACATTCCTAGGTTGGGAGAGTTCTGGGGTGTTTGAGGGAAAGCAAGAAGGCTAGTGCGGCTAGAGCTGCTTCTGTAGGGGGTCAGAGTGGTAGAAAGTAAATGGAGACATTGTATAAAACCTTGTCCATTGTCAAGAGGTTGTAATATGTAATGTGTTCTAAATGTACCTGGGATTTGCTTACCCAGGTAAGACATGCAGCCTTGGAAGTGATTGTCATGAAGTTTATGTTCACGGATCTCTATGGAGCAGGAGTCAGGGCGCGCCACCTAGGACCCGGTGAGGGAAGTACCAGGGTGGTTCACGGGGCAGAAGCCCCAAGGAGAAACCATGGCCCAGCCTCTTTGCTGTGTTTTCTGCAGCAATGAGAAGGCAGGGCAAGTAAGCACCTTAGGATTGGCTGGGTTGAAAACTATTTTAGGACTTTGGAGCATAGGAGGTGTCGCTTGCCTGGTACCTGGCCGTGGAGCTTTATAGGGCACAGGAATATTGACTCCTGGAGTTCAGGAGCCAGAGAGAGGCAGTTAGTTTGCATATGAAGGGCCAGCTTCAGGCAGGCTGTTGGATGTATCTAAGAACAGACTAGCTCTGGGAGGGGCGGTTTCTCCCCAGTCAGCGAGGCCCCAAAGGCTAAGACGAGATTACAGAAAATAAATAATAGTTATTACACTGTGAAATAGGTAGCCCTTGTACGGTTCTGAGCTGAACAATAATGTAGTTTGATTAGTGTATTAAAGGGTCAGTCTGGGTGCTGCATGGAAGTGAGAAAATTAAAGAGTATAGGAGGGGCAAGAGGAGAGGAAGGTCTGTTAGAAAGTTCTCACTACTTTCCAGATGGTGAGGGTAATGACTTAAGTCAGTGTTGTGAGAGGGGAGGTTGTTTATCACAAAGTACAAATAACAGTTGATCAAAGGACACGAGTAATCAAATTAGTACAAAAAGACGGATATGGATGTTAAAATTTTACAGGACGACCTGGCTGTTTCTTAATTTCTTGAAATCTCTCCACTCCTCACACTGCCTCCTTCAAATGTGAGGCATATTCCTGACAACACTGTGGTGTGTTACAGAAGTGCTTCGTGACATGGAGATGCTCAAATGCGGTTGTTTTGCTGTCATAGAGCCCAGGCCAAGGATTAACTGAACAGGCCTCAGTTGCTTAAATGGTAAACATTCCAAAACAAAACTGGCTTTTGCCCAGATCCATGGAGATCATCTGAGTCCTTGGAATATCATGCCCGGTAAAAGTGATTTTTATGCCTAAATCTATACGTCGGCGGCGGCGGCGGCAGCCGTCCGTCTCGAGAGACGATGGCGTAGCTTCTTGAGAGTCTATCTGCACCGCCGAGAATCTATAGACCCCATTGTTATCAGTTTGACCATGTAATTTGTGCTAACAATGTGATTCATGGTGAATGGTGGGATTTTGTATCTTTGTCTGCTCTGAATTCTGGAGACAGTGTCCATGGTCAGTCTTCTAAGAATCACATGCCTTGATTTTTAAAAGTTTGTGGCCCTGGTTGGGCAGCTCAGTTTGTTAGAGCATCGTCCAGATATGCCAAGGTTGCAGGTTCAATCCCTGGTCAGGGCACATACAAGAAACAACCAATGAATGCATGAGTAAGTGGAACAACAAATCGATGTTTCTTTGTCTCTCTCCCTCTAAAAATCAATTTTGAAAAAACTTAAAAAGGAAATGGTGGCCTCAAGAGCAGGGCCCAGACTTAAAAGAGGTACCTGAGGGTTGAAAACCAGAGGTAACCACGCTGAGTCAGGGATTGCTATCCTCGGTAAGTAAACAACCAGGTAGTGCTGAGGGGAGAGTGAGTGGTTCATAATCAGGGAGAAGTGAGAGTCATTTTATGAATCCAAGTCATGTGAAGACGGAAATACCCAAGTGGGAACAGCAATACAACCCAATTCAGATCGAGATCTCCAAGAAGTCAGGATGGAAGAATTAAATTTCAACTTGTTCAAAGTAAAGAAGATAGCTGAAGCTAAGAATGCAGATAGGGCCTGGGGAGGAGCCGCAGTCAGAGATTAAAGGGCCTGGGAAAGTCTTTAGAAGTTTCAGAACTGAACGGGTGGCTTGAGGTGGATTCCCGGTCAGGGCACAAGCCTGGGTTGCGGGCCAGGTCCCCAGCCGGGGGGTGTGAGAGGCACCTGATCAATGCTTCTCTCACACGTGTTTCTCCCCTCTTTCTCCTTCCCTTTCCCTCTAGAAATAAAATCTTACAAACCAACCAAGAAAAAGACTTAAAATGTATGAACTTGGGAGTCACTGCCGTCCTTGGCTGGAGTGGAAGATGGCATTGCAGCGAGGAGGATCACGAGGCAGGGAGGTTTGAGAAGTGGAGAGGGAAAAAGGAAACAGTGAAGTGGAAATAGCACACAAAGGAGCTCCTCACTGAAAGGCAGGGAGGGAGGGAGGGAGGAAAAGACCAAATGGCAGTCGGAGAAGCTGAGATATAGGGAAGGTCACAGTGGTGATGATGTCTGACACTCAGGCCAGTGTGAGGACAAGTCACCAAGGGTGAGGGACAAAGGAACATACAGATGAAAAATAGGCTTATAGGCAGCTGAGGTGCCAGGTGAGGCCAGTCAGGTTGGTGACTACGATGGGGGGAAGGGTGATGACAGCCTAAGTGTGATTCCAGGGTTCAAGGAGCCAGAGTGAGAAGGGAGCCCTTCAAGTGGATGAGGGCTTGCACCTGAAAGCAGGGACGTGGAATGAATGGGGAAGGGCTGCGGTGTTAAGCAGTAATGGTGAAGAGGACAGCTGCCAGGGCCTTGGGGGAAGGAGAGTGATGAGGATGCTACGCACAGAAAACAGGACATGACATATCGAGTGGGGCAAAAGTAGGTTCACAGTTGTGAGTCCATCTGTGGCTGAGTTTGCTCTGATTCCTTTCGCTGTGGTAAATCCTAGCAGTCCTCCTAGCAAATCATCAAACCTGGGGTAGTCTTGAGGACCTCTGACATAATCGTTCATTAGGACTCGTAGGAATAAATAAAATTTTACACATTGGTCCTTTTTAAAAGCCCACAGGGACTCTCTTGGAGGTCAGCACGTCATGTACTGTGCCAACTACATACACACAGCTACCTGTGAGCACTCTGGGAGGGACCCGACACACTGGAGAATGAACACACAATGTGTGTGGCCATTCACTCACACACACACACCTCGAGTGTCTGCTGAGGAAAATGAAAAGGTGACATGAACAAAATGAGACTGTGGCTTGGTGCAGGACGATGACAGAAAAATGGTCTGAACAAGACAAAAGCCAGTGGGATTCACTGACATGTTCAGGCACCTCAAACACAATGTCTAAAAATAAGCGCCTGTCTTATCCCTGCCCTCTGAGCCTCCCCACCTCCAACCCAGATGTTCTCTGTATTTTCTACACACATTATGCAGCCATGAAGAATGACTCTGGGCCCTGGCTGGTGTGGCTTGGTTGGAGCATTGTTCCATAAACCGGAAGGTCGATTCCCAGTCGGGGCACATGCCTGGGTTGCAGGCCAGGTTCCCCAGCTGGGGACATACAAGAGGCCACCGATCAATGTATCTCTCACATGGATGTTTCTTTTACTCTCTTTCTCCCTCCCTTCCCCTAAAAAGTAAATAAATAATATCTTTAAAAAAAAAGTCAGCAAAGATATTAAAAATCTGAATACCTCCAACAGGATTGGGCATTTATGGACATCCCACTGATGGACAGCTGAACACATATTTTTTTCAAGCAGCCATACAGAACATTCAAGAAGATAAATCATATCCCAGGTCATAAAAAAAAAAACAAAAAAAAAACCTTCAACTAATTTAAACAGTGAGACCAAATGGGAAACTAGAAATCAGAAAAACAGCATGAAATACTGCCAACATTGGGAAATAAAACATCATACTTCTAAATAATCCATGGATCAGAGAAGTCTTGAAAGGAATCAAATATTTAGAACAGAGTAAGTTGTAATAAACATGTTAAACCTATGGAATGAAGCTAGAACAGTATTGTGAAGGATATTTATAGTACAGGTGACCCCTTAACAATCAGGTTTGAAAGGCACAGGTCCACTCGTACACAGAAATCTGCCTTATTCAAAAGTCAAGTGTATTTTCAATCGGCAGTTGGGAATCGGTGTATGTGGACGGCTGAGTTATATGCTGCTTTTCAACTGTGCAGGGAGAGAGAGTGTGTGTGGTGGTGGGGGTCGGTGCCCCTAATCCCTACAATGTTAAAGAAACAACTGTACTTAATGCTTACATTAGCAAAGAAAAAAGTTTCAAATTAATTATCTCAATACCCACCTCAAAAAATACAAATAACAAAATACAGTCAAAGCCAAACAGAATAAAGAATATAATAAAGATCAGAAGAGAAATTAGTGAAATTAAAAAGAGAAATAGAAGAAAAGCAATCATATAAAGTGCTGGTTCTTCAAAATGACCAATAAAATTGATAAATGTCTAAGAGGACTGACACATTTCCAAAATGAGGAATAAAATAGGATATAAGTACAGACCCTGCTGCCATTATAATTAAATATTAAACAGGGCTATAAACTAAATAAAAAATTTAGATGAAATGTACTAATTCACTGAAAAGGACAAACTATCTAATGTATCCAATATGAAATATATATTCCCAATAGTTCCATACTTAACAAAACCAGACAATGACAGTTAAAAAAGAGAGAACTACACATCATTATTACTTAAGAAATTATAAGAAAACTTGCTCAACAAAACAGAACCAAATGGAATGCTTTAATGACATATAAAAAGAATTACACTCCACAACCAAGTGGGGTTTATTGCAAGAATGCAAGACTGGTTCAATATTCAAAACTCAATGCAATATTGTAATATCAACAGACTATATCAGATGATCACATCAATTGATGAAGATAAAGCATTTGACAGAATCCAGTATTTATTCATAACAAAAAAAAAAAATCTCAGCAAATTAAGAATAGAGGAAAACTTTCTAAACTTGATAAGAAAAACTATGAAAACAATTTACAACTATTATTGTACTTGATGAAGAACTGAATGTTCCCCCACTAGTATCTAGAACCAGTCAAGGATGTCTTTTCTTACTATACTACTCCTATTCAACTTCATACTGGAAGTCCTAGCCAGTGCAATAAGACAAGAAAATGAATTAATAGGTATACAAATTGGGAAAGAAGAAATAAAACTGTATTTGCAGATAACATTTCTTAGTAGAAAATCCCAAGAATTCTATCCAAGGAAATGGCCAATAAATGAACCCAGCAAGGCTGTAGGATACCAAAACACCCCCAAAACAATTACATTTTTGTGTACTACCAAAGATCGTGTGAAAAATTAAAATTTAAAATCAATGCTACTTACTAAAACTCAGAAACAAAAACCTAGATATCCTAACAAAAATTTTCAGAACCTGTATGTTGAAAATTATAAAATGCTAACAAAATAGATCAAGAATGACTTAAAGAGAGTTAAGATTTGTTGTTGTTGTTGTTGTTGTCAAGAATAGACAATCTAGCCTTGGCTCGTGTGGCTCAGTGGACTGGGCATCAGCCCGTGAACCAAAAACATGCTGGTTCGATTCCCAGTCAGGGTTGTGGGCCAGGTCCCCAGTTGGGGGCATATGAGAGGCAACTGATTGATGTTTCTCTCTCTTTCTTTCTCTCTCCGTCCCCCTCTCTCTAAAAATAAATAAATATAATCTTAAAAAAAAGAACAATTTTAAGATTTATATGAAAAGTTAAAGAAACTAGGAAAACAAAGTCAACTTCAAATAATATAGAGAGGAATCACTTTACTCAATTTTAAGATTTACAGTCTAGCTACAGAAATAAACAATAAATTGGGACTATGAAAAAGTTTTAGGTTTCAAAACCACATAAAGAATGGTTGGTTTTTTTAAAAATCAAAACCTTGCCCTGGCTGGTGTGGCTCAGTAGATTGAGTGCTGCCCTGTGAACTGAAAGGTCGCCGGTTTGTTTCCCAGTCAGGGCACACCCCAGGGTTGCGGGCCAGGTCCCTAGCTGGGGCTGCGTGAGAGGCAACTGATCGATGTATCTCTTGCACATTGATGTCTCTCTCCCTCTCTTTCTCTTCTCCTCCTTTCTCTAAAAGTCAATAAATAAAACCTTTAAAAAAAAGGGCAGCCTTACTAGTCTTAACTGCTACAATAAAATATGCCCATTTATACATGTATCAAATTCTTAAATACCTGCTTTCAACTGACTCTCTTAACATTGGATAGCAATGAATATATACAAAATAAAGGATCAAGGCCCTTTCCCCTAAAACAACATTACTCTTAGCCTAAGTAAACCAGGTAATCCATGACAAAGTGCTGCAGGCTTAACAGAGAAGTCTCCTCTTTCTTTAAAACAAAACGAACAAACAAACAAAAAATTCCTGAGATACACCGCAATGTAAATTAAGTAAAAAAATGGAGGGGAAGGTTTTCCTTGGTGCACAGTAAGGCTGGTCACGCCCTCATAGGTGAATTCTCAGATGTAGAATAAGGCTCCAGGCTGGGTCAATTTCTAAAACGTGTCTTTTCATGGCAAGTGGTGACCACCAAAAAAGTTTTCTCATAGCGAAGATTCTTGTGGGGTTTCTCTTTGGTATGTACTATCCGATACTGTGGCAGATGTCTTCTCTGGCAAAAGATTTCCCTCGGTGTTTACATTCAAAAAGTCTTTCCCCAAAAGAAGTTCTCGGAGAGTGAGCGCAGTCTGGCCACTTGTGAAGGGTCTTCCCGCTTCTGGTACACTGACGGGGTTTCTGCCAGAGTGCATCCTCTGGTGCTGACTGAGGGATGAGCTGCGGCTGAAGGCCTTCCCACACTCACTGCACTTGTAGGGCTTCTCCCCCGTGTGGATGATGGCGTGTCGGATGAGGTTGGTGCTCCAGCAGAAGGATTTCCCGCACTCCATGCACTCATAGGGCTTCTCTCCGCTGTGAATCCGCTGGTGCCGCGTGAGGCCTGACCTGCGGTTAAAGGCCTTCCCGCACTCACTGCACTCATAGGGCTTCTCTCCAGTGTGGATGCTGAAGTGCCGGATGAGGTCTTTCCTCGTGCTGAAGGCTTTCCCACATTCTTTACACTCAAAAGGTTTCTCTCCGGAGTGGGCCCTCTTGTGCAAGATGAAAGTGGAACAGTGGGTGAAGGCCCTACCACATTCCGTGCACACAAAGGGCTTCTCTCCGGTGTGGATCCGCTGGTGCCTCTTGAGGTACGACCTGTGGTTGAAGGCCTTCCCGCACTCGAGGCACTCGAAGGGCTTCTCCCCGGTGTGGATGACGTAGTGGTGAATGAGGGCCGCGCTCTCACAGAAGGCCTTCCCGCACTCGCTGCACTCGTAGGGCTTCTCCCCGGTGTGTGTCTGCTGGTGCCACATGAGGTACGACCTGTGTTTGAAGACCTTGCCACACTCGAAGCACTCGTAGGGGTTCTCGCCACTGTGGATGATGTGATGCCGGAGAAATCCTGGCCTGTGTCGAAACACTTGCCCACACTCTTTGCAGACAAAGGATTTTTCTCCAGTGTGTCTCCTGTTGTGCAAGACGAAGTTGGAGCGATGGGTGAAGGCCTTTCCACATTCAGTGCACTTATAGGGCTTCTCTCCACTGTGGATCCGCTGGTGCTGGGTCAGGTACGACTTCCGGTTGAAGGCCTTGCCACACTCCAGGCACTCATAGGGCCTCTCCCCAGTGTGGATCATGTGGTGTTGAAGGAGGTGCGTGCTCTTAATAAACGTTTTCCCACACTCTGTGCACTCGTAGGGCTTCACTCCAGAGTGAATCTTTTCATGTCCAGCAAGAAGGTGTTTCTTATTAAACACTTTCCCACATTCATTGCATTTAAAGATATTTTCCTCTTCCTGAACCATGGGATCTTTACCAAATCCACGTGAGTCATGGTCAAGGAGAGCACCCCCTGGAGGAACTGACTCCTGCACAGTCCTTGAACACACATCATCAGCTGTCCCTAAGCCACCATGTTCAGGGCTCCCTGAGAGCGTTTTCCCCAGGGGGTCTATCCCCGGTTTCAAGTGTCCTTCCTGCATGGACCCTTCTGAAGGCCCGTCCCGATCCTTGGTCTGGTCCACCGGTGAGTCCTCTGCAACTTTGTGTGTTCGTTGTTCTTGGAGTGAGAGTCTTTCAGATAGGGCAGGGTCACAGGTGACAGGCTCTGTGGTCCTGAGTTTTTCTTTGTCACCTAAAAGAAATCCAATACACAAAAAGGCCTGTTAGTAATGTCAACACAGAAGAAATAAAATCAGCATTATAGTGAAAAAAAAAAAAGATGAAAATAGTGCCTGTGTGTGTGCTGTGTTTTGCTACCCCTGAATCCCAGGATGTGATCTCTTTCTGTCCTGGATCCTACACTGTTGGCCCCAGGGGACTGGCTGGATGACAGGACAGAGTACCTGGCTATAAGGGACACACTGCCACAGTTCCAGACCAGACATGCTGCCCAGAATAATGACACTGTGTGTTCTCAGTTTCCTCTGAGCAAGCACATCCCACGTTGTCACATGAAAACTTAGGAAGGATATCTAATGCAGCCCACATGGAAGATGGGAAGTGTATAATGGTGCAAAGCTAACTCTCCCCAAAGAGAAGTGTAATCTTTGTCCCAACTCTGAGAAAGTAACCTCTAAATTCTGGGTATTTCCAGAATGGTAGGTAAATCTGGGTTCTTCACGAAGGGCCCCTGGAAACAACCTGATTTATGACGACAGATAACTCATGATGGGCCCCTACATGGTTTATGGTAAGGAGATGACTCTGAGTAAGGTCTGGCCGTATCAAAAAGGCCAACCATCTAATTAGAAAGGTGGAGCTCTCAGCCACAGGTATCAGCAGGGCCTCTGGAAAGGAGGGCTAGAGAGTGAGTCCCACTAGCAAAGACTTAGTAAAATGAAGTCGCAAGGAAAATGTGGGTACCGAGGACCCAGGGAGCCTCCTCGGCGGGCAATGCCTCCGAGCTCACGCCGCCAGTGATCGATACAAGTTGCCAAGGATACAAAACCTTTGTGTTTGGAACACTTCTAGCCCCATGTTCCGCATCTATTCTAATTTGGACCCTTTGTCTACAATAAATATGATAGTGAGGGTAGGGGGTTTTAGGGAGTTTTCTGAATCTTTGGCAAATCACTGAACCTGAGGGTGGTTTTGGGAAGTCCCTGAACTTGAAACTAGTGCCAGAAGCCTTGGGCAATTTTTTTCCTTTTTTTCTTTTAAATATTTTATTTATTTACTTTTAGAGAGAGGAGAAGGGAGGGAAAAAGAGAGGGAGAGAAACATCAATGTGCGGTTGCCTCTCGCACACCCCCAACCAGGGACCTGGCCTGCAACCCAGGCCTGTGCCCTGACCGGGAATTGAACAGGTGACCTTTCGGTTCACAGGCTGACACTCAATCCACTGAGCCACACCAGCCAGGGCAAGCCTGGAATTCTGTGACCTTCACCCTTAATAGGTATCACTGTGCAGGAAAAACCAGGGCTTTCCAATGGGAGGTGCCCATGATATAAGTCCCACTGGCACCCTAAGAGCTGCCACACAGAGAAAGGGGGAAGGGCACGGCAGCCATGGGAGACAGAAGGGCACTGCAGAGTGGGAGAGGACAGTGCAGAGAAGCTGGGACAGGGAGGACTGCCAGGACAGGGCTCACAAGGTAAGCAGGACTGCAGTGAACATACTGAGTCTGTATGCCTGAGGAACAGTTTGGTGAAGGCTGGCAAAATACACATGATCTACATGGAGAAAATGATAACATTACAGACAAGGTCAGCCCTGGCTGGGTAGCTCAGTTGGTTAGAGCATTGTCCTGAAATGCCAAGGTTGTGGGTTTGATTCCCAGCCAGGCACATACAACAATCAACCTATGAGTTGATTCTCCCTCTCTAAAATCAATCAATCAATCAATCAACCAATCAATCAAGACAAGAATTATCAATGAAGGATTTAATAATACAAAACCAACAATTCTACACAAGTGAATATATAAATTCAATAGTTCCCTGTAAAGTGCCAGCCGGTTACCATGGAACCTGACGGTCTGACTGGATCTGCAAGGACGACCAGAGAGAAGAATAAGGGGCGTTAGGAGGAGGACGCCTTCTTTACCAGGAAACACCAGATTTAAGGGTGGTGGTCCTGGCGCACAAACAGGCCCCGGAAGAAGAACGGACAGCTCAGGAAACACACACACACACGGAGCCAGCGGATGGCAGGAGGCAGAGCAGTCGGTGGTAAAAGCAGAGAACAGACAGAGCTGGAGAACCTGGTGATGAGGAGGACCCGTCTCTACTGCATTCAAACGCCGCCCCACATCAAAGAGGTCAATGTCAAATGCCAAGTTTTAAAATTTAAAATGAACAAGAATATCTTTTGATATTGGAAGTAAAGGAAGATTTTTCTGTCCCATCCAGGGAAAGGTGCGGAAAGCTTAAACTGAGTGTGGGGACGGGTCGGACGGAGTGACGAAGCCAGGAGACAGACGTGAGGGAAAAGGAACGGGATGGGGAAGGCCAGGTGCAGGGACCAGCGGTGGCGGAGGCTGAGTCCTTCTCCTGGGTCCATCCAGTCTCTGAGCTGCTTCAATGCCAGGACCGCTCGCTGACACTGGGGAGGTGGGAGGAGCACCATGGGGTCCTTGCCAGGCACACTGCCTTTGGGGGCCTTTGAGACTTTCAGGTAGAGAGGCAGGAGCAAGGGGAGGGCAGAGGCTGGGAACACACTCTGAGGGGCTGCCAACACTCACAGGCTGGCTGAGCAGCCCAAGGGGGCAACAGGGGGACAGAAGTGACTCTGAAGTGGCACAGAGGATGCCCCAGAGCCCTCGGCAGCTCATGTGTGGGGCAGAGGTCAATGTCACCTTGCGGCTTCACCACACAGGAGGTGCAGGAACAAGGGGGCGGCCTGGGTTTCTCACGGACACTCGGGATGGGTGGATGGAGAAGACGGGACGATGGCAGGCAGAGCGCAGCTGGAGACAGTAACCGGACAAGCAGACAGGCCCTTTTCCTCAAGAGTCCAGCGGGAAACATGACTCACTCACTGCTCATTATAATAAGACACAGTCACGCCCACAGCTGGCTCCTCACAGCTACTCAGGGTGGCTCAGCTGCTGTGTTAAGCAGGTTTGTGCGTTAATGCAGGACGTGGCCACATCCCCAGACAACCGCTGACAAAGACCCCATCACTCCCAGCATCTTCCAGCAACAGGCCGGGGTAGAAGCTACGCTCACCAAACCCTCTGCTCTCGGATAGGACACACGGCGTCACCGCACGTCCCAGCCCCATACACCCAGCGGTGGGATGTGAGGGGCACCTGTGTGTAGGGGAGCAGGTGTGACGCCCTCCCTTCCTCTCTCCACTCTCCTCTGCCAGCTGCAGGGTGTCAGGACAGCCTGAAAGCCACATGCTGATGACAGAGCCAACACACGTCCCTGAACAGCTGTGTGGTGCAGAGCTCCCTGCAGACCCCGGACCCTGCTGTGACTGGGAAAAAGGACTCCCACATGCTGAGCGCTGAGATCCCGGAGTCTGCCTGCTCCGGAAGCTAGCTGTCACGTACGCAAAGACACAACAAGACCGTGCAGCTTCGTTACGGCCACAGAGCTGGTGACTGGCAAGCCAGGTTTTGAGCCCCCAGCCCTTAATGCATCCTCCACGAGGTCAAAGGGCCCACGGTCCAAGGCACCACGGCGTCCAAAGCACAAGACAGGCCACAAGTCCCCCCAGGGGTCCATGGCCTGTGGTCTCCTCAAGGTCTCGAGGCTGCAGGGTCTTCCATTTGCCCCCATCTTGGCTCCTACCTGGACAGGTGCTTTGGGAGAGGTCCTTCTTCCCCATCCACAGCTCCTGCCCGTGCTCCAGCGGGTGGATCAGCTCAGGATTGGGGACAGGGCACCCTGTGCATGGAGAAAGAAAGAAAACATAGGACTTTTATGAAAGGAAATAAAACTCTCAATCTAGTCTGGACTCGAGGATGTGGCTAAGACGTCAGAAGGAAGCCCCTCCCATCTCACCAACAAAAAGACACGCGACCTGGAACCCCAGGCCACAAACACCATTACTGCGGTCTGAACGCTAAGGCAGCGATGCTGGCTAACCCCCTCACTTCCGTCGCACGGCACTTCAGGTCTGGTCAGCGGCTGCCGTGAGCACCTACATCACAGCCCCCGGGATGCCTGGTTCACATGCAGCGGAAACCAGATCTCTGCAGGCGAGGCCTAGGTCTCGGGAGACGTGAAAACCTCCCCAGACGCTTCTGGTATCGACAGGGTTGAAAACCCTGGTCTCCACCAGCTCGCAAGGGGCTAATAGTTTGAGGCGGCAGGTGACCGACACCGGCCACTCCTTTCTCCCCAACGGCTGACCGAGGGGCCCCGCTGCTCTGCTTGTCCTGCAGCATCCGGAGACTTCTGTGGGGTGACTGCCTCGGGACTACGGACAAAGTGAAGACACAGACCCTGGGTTAGCACGCGCCAAGCCCGGAGCCAGCCCCACCCTCAGGTTCTGGTTAGGTGAGGTAACAGGACAATAATCCCTTGCAGGGTGAAGACCCAGCTGGTCTGTCCCACGTGGCTGAGCACGGACACAGGGAAGAAGGCCCAGGCGTCGCAGACAACTCAGTGAGATGCACCACACCCAGTGACAGCTTCTCGGGCAGCTCCGGAACCACAGCCCAGGCTCGTCACAAAGCACATGTGCCCAGGCTCAGTGGTGGCGCAGGGGACAGATGAACGAGGGCTTCCTTCAGCTCTGCAAGGGCTTTCTCCCTGCGGCCCCAGGGCCTTGGCACGCGCCAGCCCTTCTACTCGGAAGGCTGTCTCAGCCCACCTCGTCCCTTCCTCCTATAATGCTGCATGTCTCAGCTCAAGTGTCGCTACCTGAGATTTTGCTGAACTCTGGCTCCTGGGTCCAGGCGCTTCCTAACGTTCATACGGCATAACCATTCCCCAAGGACTGTGCTGAGCAATTCAGATGCCTCGTGCCGTTAAAACTGAAATAACTCTATGGAATGGTGTCGGACCAGGTGTGTGTCTTCAGTGACCCCGATCTGCTCAGACCCTATGCAGAGCTGTGAAGGAGTGCACCTCAGGGCGCCTGCAGTTAACAGCTATGATGGCCCAGGTCTGCAGGGGCTGAGTCCCTGGCTGCCACTGTGTCTGGAAGAGGCCGACTGCATCTGTGGTCCACACACCAAGTCTGTGCTGGTGACCCAGGGGCAGCCTGAGCCAACCACGCCGAGGTCAGGGGCGGCCACTCAGCTGAGTCACCCCTCCCATCCTGCAGGAGACGGACATCCCTGCTGACAAGGCCAGACATGGGCCCCCGGGGGATGTAGGGACCCACTGGCACCACAGTGTGGGACACACTCCTCACAGACGCCACGGCACAGAAGAGGCCTACACTGCTTCAAGGGCAAATCTTGTCACAGTCGCCTGTCTTGTTCCTACTTTCCCTTGGGACACTGGAAGAGGTTTCTCATGTCATCTGAAGTTGTGACGCAGCCCACATGTCTGGCACATGAGCGAGGGCAGCTACCTGTTTTTCAGGCCCCAGGTGGCCGAGGCTGCCGCCACCGCTCTGCTCCCCAGATGGAAACCAGCCCCCCTGAGGATGCTGCAGACACCCCCAAAACAGGGGCCACTTGTGTCAGAGGCCACCTGGGGCTGCCGGGAGGTTATCCCACGTACATTCAAATAGCAGAAATTGAAATGGTCAGGGACAGAGGTGCCCCCCAACGCCCAGCCCCCAAAACAACTGTATTTGGAGGAAAAAAGAGGGGAGACAGAGGAAGGGACTGCTCATGCTGCCAACTAGGCCGTCCCAGGAGGAGGCAGCTGCCCGGAGGCCCCAGGCCTTTCCCATCCAGCCCCGTTCTTTTTTTTTTGTTTTGTTTTGTTTTAATCAGGAGACAAACTAAAAACCCAGGCTAAAGGCCAAGAGGAAAAAAAGGTGGAGGGGACATTAACCCTTACCTACCAAGCAAATGCCAGGCCTAGCAAACATAAAACTAGTTCTAGGCTATTCACTGATTTGAAAACAGTAACAAAAAACAAACCAACCCCCTAAATGCGGTGAGGGGGTAAGAGGTAAATGAAACAACACAGCACGTGACTAAGTTAACACCGTCTGTAACGTGATCGGACTGGAAACCCAAAATTTACATGTTAGGTTCATATAACTTATATAGCAAATCATGTATAACAAGTAGGTACAGAGTAAGTATTTAAAATTTATATGCTAAATATGTTATATCTCAAAACCAAAACAGGGCACTATCGGCTTTGTGTCTGTGTGACACAGGTTAAATTTAAAATCGACAAACTTCATGAACTTAATATTGGGGCTCAAATCCCAGTCACAGCTGGGGTTCCACTAAATTTAAACACTGTACTCCCCAACCTTAAAAAGCAGCTAACTGGGGAAAGAAAGGCACAGCCCTGCCTACATTTCCCGCGATGCCCACAGCCCCCCGAACACCCCACACTGGGCACAGGTGCTCGGACACAACACGTCATTGAGGTGGAATCTGGGCACTTACACAGGGGCTGGAAAAACAAGACCCCACAGACCCGGCCACGAAGAGAATACGGCCCAATGTAAGCTGAAAAAGAGCGTCTGGGGAGTCAAACTCATTACATAAAACCAAATAAATACGGGGCAATGATCCTCACGGCCCCATGTGACAGTCCAGCTGTGCCCAGGAAAAACGAAGGGCACCATGCGTGAGTTACTACAACCGAAGCACTGTGGTCCCATGCACCAGGGTCCCCATCGTGAACTGAACTGTGTCCCCCTAAACTTCACGTTAAGCCCTAACCCCCGATGTGAGTGCATTTGGAGACAGGGCCTTTGAGCAGGGAGCTGAAGGGGGCGGGGGGGGGGGGTGCTTTAACCTGCTAGGACTGCTGTCCCTAGAAGGGAGAGCCCCTCCCAGCCAGAGGGAGGCCACGTAAGGACACAGCAGGGAGGCGGCCAGGCAGGTCACCAGAGACAGCTCCGCTGGCACGGGCTCTGGGACAGCCACCCCCGAACTGAGCGAACATAAAAGTCCACTGTGTGAGCCACGTGGTAACGGCTGCCCCGCTGACTGACAGTCCACACACCAGTACCAGTACCCGACATCAGTAAAATTACCAACACCCAATCAGCAACCAGCAACTATCTTGTGCGTCTAGGCTCGGCTGACAGGTTCAGGCCAGCGCCTACTCCACCAGCCTGTCGGCCAGTCCCCCCCTCGGCTGGAGGGAACGCTCCTTTCCCAGGCTACCCTGGGGCAGCCCCACAGCTCTGCACGCACGCAGCCCTGGCCGAGACCTCCTTCCCGGAGCGCAGGTCCGCCACACGGCGACGACCTTGTCCGAGGAGACCTGCTTCAGACAACGGTCCTGTTAAATGCTGTTTCAGGTCTTGTAGCAATATGTGAATTTTACCACATCTCACAGATACTGAGACTTACAAACCACGCCCCTTAAATGAAGCTCCCTGAAATAAAGGCTCTAAAATTGGGTCAAAATACTGTCACTCCCATTAGCGGCCCCAGCGCCTCCTGCACTGCAGAGGCATGTGATCACCACTCTGCCTCCTGGAGTCTGTCACCTACGATGGCCCTAGGTGGTCGGGCTTTGATGGAGGAACCCAGCCCCTCAGCCTCCGGCTAACACACCATCAGAACAATGATCACCGACACACCAAGCTGCCCCGAACAGAGATCCACAGACCCGCGGCGGTGAGCCCCCACACCCAGGGACCATGATGCTTCGGGTCACCCGCTGGCACAGCTCCCGAGGCCTCCCCATGGACACAGGGAGGAACCCAACCCAGCCCTCAGGTATGTTCACCTGCAGGAAGCGTGGCCTCCCCTCTGCTCAGTCACATGCCACATGCCATGGTACAGAAGTCACCACTTTCCTAGGCACCCCGGCTACCTGGGAGTCCCTTGGGATTAACTTAAAGAACAGTAATGTGAGTCTGTGGACTCATTCTAGTGTCACCGGTGCTGCTCCCATACTTAGCCAGAGTGCACTGGATTAAAAATGAAAGGCGCGCCCTGGCTGATGTGGCTCAGTGGGCTGAGTGCCAGCTTGCAAACTCAAAAGCCCAACGGTCGCTGGTTCGATTCCCAGTCAGGGCACATGCCTGGGTTGGGGGCGCAGCACAACCACTTACTGGGCAGCACACCTTTCGTGCACAAACAATCCAAAGCCATAACCCTCCCACACCCAGCAGCATTTCCCCTGCCCCGAGGCAACCAGCTTCCAGGAGCAGCCCTTACTGGTCCAAGGAGACTGGAAATAGTCTAACCAGTCAGCCCCCAGCTGCTGACCGGCCATGCCTCCCCTTTCCCACAGAAACCCGCACAAATGCTCTGGGCCCTGCTTCCCCAAGATCAGTTTCCTCAGGACCAAAGCTGAGCTTCCCCACGTCGCTCTGGAAGACGCGCTGTGTCTGCTTCTCTCAGGAGCAGTGATAAATTCTCCTTTCAATGGCATTAACTTCTCCATGGCGCCTGTCACTAAGTCACCTCCGTAAACTGAAATCCTGCAGGTACAAATGAACACAGTGGGGATGCTGAGGCAATTACATGAGTGGAGTATGAACAGTGCTCAGGGGACTGGTGCTGTAGTGGTTAATTGCTTCTCTTTTCCTTTTTTTAAGATTACACCCTGGCTGGGTAGCTTTGTCAGTAGAGCGTCATCCTGATACACCAGGGTCGCCAGTTCAATCCCCAGTCAGGGCACATGCAAGAACCAACCAGTGATGCATGAATAAATGGAACAACAAACTGATGTTTCTCTTTTTCCCCTTCCTCACTCTCTCTAAAAAAAAAAAAAAAAAAAATCAGTAAATACACTTTTAAAAAATCTTTATTTTAAAAAGATTTTATTAATTTTTAGAGCGGAAGGGAGAAAGAGAGGGAGAGAAACATCAACGTATGAGATACATTGATTGGGGACCCGGCTGCAATGCAGGCCTGTGCCCCGACTGGGGATCTAACCAGTGACCCTTCAGTTTGCAGGCCAGTGCTCAATCCACTAAGCCACACCAACCAAGGTAGACTTTATTTCTTTTTAGAGAGGGAGGGAAGGAGAGAGGGAGAGAAACACTGATCAACTGCTTCCCACGCACCTCCAACTGGGGACCTGGCCTGCAACCCAGGAATGTGCCCTGACTGGGAATCAAACTGGCGATCTTTCAGAACCAGCACTCAACCCACTGAGCCACACCAGCCAGGGCTTAATTGCTTTTCTTAAAAGTGACCCACTTTTCCACTTCATTAATTTATTTAAGAAAGGAATCCTGCCCTGGCTGGTGTGGCTCAGTGGGTTGAGCACCAGCCTGCAAACTGAAAGGTGCACCAGTTTGATTCCTATTCGGGGCACACACCTGGGTTTCGGGCCAAGCCCTCTGTTGGGGGTGTGTGAGAGGCAACCACTTGATGTCTCGCTTGCACATTAATGTTTCTCTCCCTTCTTCTCCGTCCCTTTCCCTCTCTCTAAAAAATAAATAAAAATTTTTAAAAAGATTAAAAAAGAAAGAAAGAAAGAAAGAAAAAGAAAAAAGAAAGGAACCCTGCATGGCTCTGGCAAATGGGAAACCGAGCATCCCTTCCCTTGATGGCAGGTCACTGTCAAAATTCAGCAACGCAATCAGAACAACGCTGTTAAGTCCCAGTGAGCGGGGGCGCTGCACAGGGCTGCCAGCTGCAGGCTCCGGCTCCAGCCTGCGTCCCACCCCAGCCCGAGGCCCCTCCACCTACTGAACCGGGGAGACTGGAGGAGGTGTGCGGAGATTTCTCACTAAACCCAGACTTGCCATCAAACAAGCAGGGGGCGGGGCTGAGAAGACAAAAGCTGTGGGGTCCTCAGGGTGCGCTCAGAGCCGGGTGGTCACACGTCCAGGCACCTCTGGAACAGGGTGTCAACCTGGCAGGACTATTCCACTGCAGAAAACGCTTTGCCAGGAGACAGGGAGGAATCTGTCCTGCCCACTGGATGTAGGGGTATCCGCACCCCAGGTGTAACAACCAGAAACATTTCCAGACAGTGCTGAGTTTCTCTGGGGAGCAGATCACCCGAGGGTGGGGAGCAGCAGTAGAAGAGGGTATAAAGGGAATGATGAGAGAGCGAGTGGGATCGGGGAGACCCTCCGCCAGGTCTGGGCCAGGACGCAGCACCGAGGTAGAGGCTGTGCTGAGAAGGGGGAGCTGCACGAGGGGCTGCAGGGCCAACACTGCCAGGCAGACAGAGCAAGTGCAGCTCCGGTGCCTGGGGACGAGCTGGAGCCCAGCGGGAGCGGAGCTTGCGGAAAGCCGTGAGGCGGGGCCAGACGGGGCCCTTGATTTTACAATGTTCCGTGGGGGAAGGGAGGGAAGTGAGAGGAGGCGGAAGAGGGTTTAAGGGGAATAAATGGTAATGGGAAAAAATACAATTAAAAAATCCTATTGAAAAAAAGAAAAACTTAAAAAAAAAATGTTTGCTACATTTAATTCAGCAAGCTTGACTACTCTGCTTTATTTCCCGTTGACACAAAGCACGCTTCCAGCTCCGTAAAAGCCGGCGTGCTTCACCCTAAGCCCTGGGTTCTCAGCGCTCCTCTGCCCCGAGCTCAGTGCTCCAGAGACTGTCTTCAAGCACAGGACCCCCTAAGCTGGTCCGTCTCATCCTGGCACTCTCGTCACGTGGGCTGGACGGTTCTTTGTTGAGGGCGGCTGTCCTGCCCGTTGTAGGATGTGGCAGCATCCCCGGACTCTGCCCACTGCATGCCAGTGCCACCCACATCCCAGCCGTGACAATCAAAAGTGGCCACAAACATTGCCAAATGTCTCCTGGGGGACAGAATGCTAACCCTTTAGGAGCCCCGGGGACTCAGGAAATGAGAGACCATCATGAAGATACAGGAGCATAAAGAAGACCCACGACCAAGACCTGTGTTCAGAACGGTGCCTGGTGGCAACGAGGGCAAAGGCCTCCTGGGAACCCGCCTGCATGGCCCTGTTCTGGGAGGTCATCCCATCGCTCAGGGCCCCGACACTGGCCTGTCGGGACACTGGGGCCAACCAGGCTCCCTCGTCACATCCCCCTCTGGAGTGCAAAATAGGAACCTCAGACACAGGCCAGTCTGTGCTGGGCACTGGGGCGAGAAGTCCGGGGAAAAACGGGCTCAGTGGCCCCTGCTGCCTTGAACACGCCCCAGAGAGCCCAGCAGCAAAGAAAAAAAAAAAAAACAGTATAAGAAGCAAAATGTAGGAACGAGGAATCTGGGGCCACAGAGGGGGCCAGTCCTGTCACCAACTCCCTAAGCAGAAAATGCCTTTCTGAACAGCGGGACATGAGCGGACCCAGAGACAGAAGCCAGGACAGGAGACCAGGAGCCAGGGCCTAATCTGGGGGGTTCCCTCAAGGGCCCCAATGGACATCCTGCCTTGGGGTTCTGCACAACACCCCCTTCCTTCCACCACTTTCTGGAATCAAAAGGGAACCTGTGTTTCTTGCCAAGAGACACAGGGAGACCAGGCAAGAAGACGTGAGTCTAGAAAGTGCCTGAGGCTGTGGGAAGGTGCAAAGAGCTCCTGAGACCTTCCTGAGCAGCAGGTCTGGAGCCAGAGGGTGGAATGAGGAAGTGGCAGGGGACCCCCACACGGCAGAGCTGGGGAGGACTCACCCAGAGACACCAGGAGCCTGCAGGTCTCCAGCATCACCTCCTGGTACAGGGTCCTCTGGGTGGGTTCCAGCTGCCCCCACTCCTCCTGGGTGAAGGTCACGGCCACATCCTCAAAGGTCACAGACACCTGGAAAGTCGGAGAGAGGACGTGGAGTTGGCGTTGGAGCTGCTGGATGGGAGCTGAGTCCCGGTAACCGTGGGGACGGACATCAAGGCCCAGAGCCGCGAGCACCCCCTGGGGGCCGAGCTCTGTGCTGGGCTCACAGGGAGGTGGACGTGACACAACGTGTGGGTAAGAAGCCGCCCACGCAGGAGCCACGGTACCTGACACCACACGGTGGAAATGACGTGCGGACTGTGCGCTGCAGACAGCGAGGGCTGGAGGGCGTCAGCGGAGTGAGGACAAAGTGGTAACGACAGTACCGGTGACGGTCGCCAGAGGTGCCTGAGCCCCACCGGCCCTGCTGCGAGCCTGCCCCACGCCGAGGGCTGCTCTTCCTGGTTAAAGGGACTGAAATCCCCAGTTCTACCTCCTGAGGTTTGTGTCCAAACTCTTTTTTTTTTTTAAGTTAATTTATTGATTTTAGAGAAAAAGGGAGAAAGAGACACAAACATTTGTTTTTCTACTCTTTCATGCATCATGGGCTGATTCTTGCATGTGCCCTGACCAGGGATCGAACCTGCAGCCTTGGACTATCGGGACGATGCTCTAACCAACTGAGCCACCCGGCCAAAGTCATTTACACCAATTTTTGCTGTGAAATCCGTTTGTCACCCCTACAATGTATATCTGTGAGCACAAAGGGGCAGAGCTTCACCAGACCTCACAGGAGAAACTCGTAAGGGGGAAGCCACTACCTGCGTAACGGCCCACCCTAGACCCGCTCCCCACCCCCACCCCCGCGGGGCTCCTGTCTCCCAGGGGCGATTCCACAACAGATCGTTGGCCTCTCTCCCTTCCGGAACCCTAACTGAACGTACCCCTGCGGCCAGGAACTTCAGGACCACGGAGCGCAAACAGCGCCCCTGAGACAAGGGGCGTTGCCAAGGTCAGGCACGGTGGCAGACGGGCGACACCCTGCACACAGGCTGCGACCCTGACAAGAGAAGCCTTGGGCCCCGGCTGGTGTGGCTCAGTGGACGGAGCACCAGCCTGCGAACGCAGAGGTCGCCGGTTCGATTCCCGGTCAGGGCACAGGCCTGGGTTGGGGACCGGGTCCCCGTTTGGGAGTGAGAAGCAACGGATCGAGTCTCTCTCACACGGATGTTTCTCTCCCCCTTTCCCCTCGCTCTAAAAGTAAATAAATAAAATCTTAAATAAAAAAAAATCTTGGGCTGGCCTGTGTCTGTCGCGGCTGAGGACGGGTGACACCCGGCACCGTCACCGCCGCAGCCGCGTCCCAGCAGCTGCGGGAACCGGGCCCTCCTCAGACAACCCGCCCGGCCGGCCTTTGTGCCCGCGCTTCTGCCGGGAAAGCCCCGTGTCTTCTCTGGCTCCCAAGCTCACGGCTGGAGACGGGCCGCGGCAGGACGCGGAGGGATCGGCCCCGGTGACGGGAGCCCCGGTGAAGGCATCCCCCACCCTTGACTCGCCGCAGTGACCGCGCGCCAGGGGCCCGACACCCTGAGGGCCGGGGACGCAGGAAGCGGCAGCGCGGGGCCGCCGGCTGTCCCGGCTCCCGGCCCGTCAGCTTCGGAATCGCCGCCACTCACCTGCGCCCGGCGGGCCGGCGACGCCGCCGCCATCGCGCGACCCTGCGGCGGGCGAGCCCCGGCGACCTCGGCTGGCCGTCGCCCTCCGGACCGCCGTGTCCTCCGGGGACAGGGTGAAGCGCGGGCGCCCAGGCCCCGGGGGAGGCCGCGGCCGGCACTCAGACGCGGACGTGAGGCCTGTCCGCCTTCCCTCCTCGGGAAGGAGAGCCGACGGGAGCCCTGAAGACAGGCGCCGGCCCCCCGGCTCAGCCAGTCAGGGCTGCCCGCGACCCAACCGCAGAGGCAAATGGCGTCCGCGCAGGAAAACCCGGAAGTCCCGCCCATGGCACGGGCCGCCGGAAATACCTCAGTCCCGGGACGTCCTTGACCAATTCCCGCCTCGGATGCACGAAGCACAGCCTTCTGGGTAACGTAGTTCTCCTCACCACTCTATCCGAAGACGCGAGGAGCGCGTTCATCAGAAGTCATTCTTCGCGTGGAAGGCACGCGAGCTGTCGAAATTAAGGGGAGATCTACGCCGTTGAGGCAGAGAATTTCGCCCACGTCAGGGCCGGGGCCCGGGCTCGCCTGACTTCCCCACACGCGCTACCTCCTTCCCAGATTTTCTTCAGGACGAGTAGTTTAAAAACCCTCCCGAGGAGGAGGCCGGGAGTCCCGTCTGCGGGGACCTGTTTGGGTCAGAACCGCCTTCGTGTGAGGCGTGAACTTGAGTCGCGGCTGGGCCCAGATTTCCCGAAGAATGGGTTGGCCAAGCGCCGAGGTGGAGAGGCCCGCGTGGAGCAGGCCTGGAGGAAACTGCAGGACGCCCGGCTCCGCCATGCTCAATTTGAAATGTCTGAACCCACAAAGTGTCCGTCCTGTGGGCATGCCAACCTGTGACGACGTGGGGAGAGAGTTGGAGCCCGGATGTCTAAATTTGGGAGTTACCTAACACTGTCACTGCAAGTCGTGACTCTAGGTGGGACTGTCAGGGGGGTGGCTGAGTGCAGACTGGAGAGGACGGACAGAGCATGGACCCTGGACCAACCCCCTTCGGTTAAGTGGTCGATGACAAGAAACCAACAAACTCATGTTAGGGGCTCTAACTTCCGCCCACAGGTGTATTTAGCGATCTTAGACGTCACCGTTGGTGGGTTCTTTTCTTTGTCTTAAATAATTGTGGAGCAAGGAGCATGAAGTGCGTTTCTCATGATTTGAAGATGCGTATGGATTGAGAAATGGAACAGGGAGTGCAGAAAATGCCCTGAAGACAGTCTTTTAAATTTTTATTTTATATTTTATTTTAAATCCTCACCCGATGATATGTTTATTGATTTTTGGACAAGAGAGAGAGAGAGACAATCACGTGAGAGAGAAACATTACCCCCGTTAGACGCCCCAACTGGGGAATGAGCCCACAACCCAGATATGTGCCCTGAGCAGGGATCAAACAAACCCTCAACCTTTTTCAGGTCCGGATGATGCTGCAGCCAACTGAGCCACCTGGCCAGGGCAAGACTTTATTTTTTTAAGATGTAAGAGGTGTGTGCTGCCCTGGCTGGTGTGGCTCAGTGGATTGAATGCTGGCCTGCGTACCGAAAAGTCACCGGTTCAATTCCCAGAGCGCATGCCTGGGTTGCAGGCCAGGTCCCCAGTTGGGGACATGCGAGAGGCAACCGATTGATGTATCTCTCGCACGTCGATTTTTCTCTCCCTCTTCCATCTCTCTAAAAATAAATAAATAAATAAATCTTTTTTTTAAAGTGTGCTAACAAAATGTTAACTAAGTCAAGAAATGAAGAATACCAGAGTTTTGCAAGAACTAGTAAACTACAGATTTTATAAAATAGGCACATATATGGACATGTATACATACACATATATGTCTAGTGTATATGTGAGACATTAATTTTAAAGGGTCAGCTTATCTTTGTGAGTCTGGCAAATCCAAATCCATAGGGTAGGGGGCAGGCTGGAAACCAGCCAAAGCTAATAATACAGTCTGGAGGCTGAATTTCTTTCACAGGTTACTCTTATTTTTTCCCTTAAGGCCTTTCAACTGATTGGATAAAGCCCACCTATGTTATCAAAATAAAGTCCTTTGCTTGAAGTCAACATTTCAGATGTTAAGCATATCTGCAAAATACTTTCACAACAACACCTAGGTTAGTGTTTGATCCAATAACTGTGTAGCATATAGCCTAGCCAAGTTTATACATAGCTCAACCCTTGTCAACTTGACACCCCTACACAGATCCTTAAACCATACTTCATCTCCAAAAATAGGGTAGTGAAAAGATATACTTTTGTCTAATCAGATCAAATCTGGTATTGATCCATTATTATGATGAATGTAATATGATCCACTTGGATCTGAATCTAACATTAAATTTCATATTGGAATCCAGTGATTGCACTTGTGGTTAACAAATAAATTTGATTAGAGCTTTATATCTTTGAGAAAAGAAAAACAACTAATTATTATATAGCCACGCATATTAAGTAGGAGAATCAATCAGAACAACAGACCTTGCAGAGGTTAGGGGTTATTTTTCTAGTTCATAGTCTATATAAGGCCTCCCTAAGCATTTGCTTCCATAAGGTTTGATGACTCACTACACCTGCTTTCCTTGCAGCTGCTGGGAAACAGGAAATAGTTCCTGTTTCTTATCTTACAGGCCCCTTTTTCAGAAGTTTAAAGGGCCTTATAGCTTTTAAGAACAATGTGGACACTTTTCATGTACTGGTATGAAAATATCTGTACCAGATAGTGTTAAATAGAAATACCTCAAATCCAAGACTGGATACATTATGTTACCTTTTGGCTAATAAAAGGGACATTTTTAAAGATACATTGTCATTGCTTAAAGAAAAGTCACTCAATTTGGTTACTTGTGAGTCAGGGAATAAGTAGGAGTAAAGCTTCTCACTACTTACCTTGTTACAACATTTTGTTTTTGTGCCATATACATGCATTGCCTACTCAAAATTTTTAACTTAAAACACCAATTGTGTTGCTTAAAAATACACATAATTTTATAACTTCTAAATTATTATTTATTGCTTTTAGAGAGAGAAAGAAACATCAATTTGTTGTTCTACTTTTCAATGCATTATTTGGTTGATTCTTGTATGCACCCTAACCCAGGATCAAACTCACAATCTCGGTTTATCAGGATGGTGCTCTAACCAACTGAACAACTAGGCCAGAGTACCCTTAGACTATTCTGATTGCAGCTTTGACTGTTGACCCTCACAGTAACCATACCCATCTTGCCTTTGGCAGTTGAGTGCTCCCCTTGGCATCTGCTACCTTAGGATCCAATTACTCCCATTGCATTTAGGTTTTCCAATTCTCATGCCAGGTCTGGCTTACAGAGGAGGAGGATTATGAAGCTCTTCAAGGATATTGGGGCTTCCCTAAAAAGTTTATGTCAAAGTATTGGTGAAGGGTATTTGCTTAATCCCTTCACCTTTTTACCCAGCCCTCTGTGAGTGGGTCTTAAGTGACAAATCCACTCTAACACTCAAATCTCCCTAAGTTTTTAAATCCCTTACTCTACATTAACCATGAAAGATTAGGCATCTCCAATGTGCTCACAGTGGGCCATCTTTTGGTCTGTGGTTCAGCCCTCTCTAACTTCTTGAGCTGCAACATTAGATGCAGAATCTCTGCTTTGTGAGCCTGATCCAACTTAACATTCCTTCCACCATTATCCCACATTCTAACATATCTGTTCTCCAGAAAACCCGAGTAGTTCTTTTGGAGTTGAATGACCTCCTCATGGTCACACTTAGTTCCTCACCTTTAGGGCGCTACGGGGACTTGAGTCTAGTTACAGGTCTAAAATCAATGAGGGGTTTTGAGGGTGGGACCTAGGAAGGATCAGCATCGTTTTGCCTGGCAATGGCCTCAGGGCACTGGAACGCCATTACTGTTTCCTCAGGCAATGCAGTATTAACGCCTTCAGAGGTGGAAAGGTGGATACCACTGCGGGAGGAGAGACCTTGACCACTGATATAAAAAAAAAAAAAAAAAAAAAAAGACTTATCAGAATATAGGGCCTCAGCCCTGGCCGGGTAGCCCAGCTAGTTGGAGCAACATCCCGATACACTGAGGTTGTGGGTTCAATTTCTGGTTAGAGCACATATGCAGGAGAATCAACCATAAAGAAGTGGAACAACAAACTGATGTTTCCATCTGTCTGTCTCTCTCTCCCCTAAGATCCAAGGGCCCTTCTTTTGCTGTAACTGTTTTCCTGAACCCATGTCTTTTTTTTTTAAATAGTTTTATTAACACAAATACAATGCGTACACAACCTGTCTATTCATTTGGGATTGGTGACTGACAGCCCGCTGGGCTGCTCTTTCCACAACGGCTTTGCAGTTCTTTGAGGGGACGTTGTGAGCAAACTCAGCACAGTAAGATTTGTTGGACGTCAGCCACACTTCAAGCTCCTTGACCCTGTGGGCCAGGAACTTCCAAAAGCCACGGGCAGCATGTGCTTTGTTTCTGTGTTGCTCCTATAACCGATGCTGGGCATCAGGATCTGGCCCTTGAATCCCCTGCGTGCCCGATTGTCAGGCCTCTGGGTTTCTGCCAGTTCCGCTTCATTTTGACGTATCGGTCTGACTGGATGAACTTCTTGGTCCTCTTTTTAACAATCTTGGGTTTCATGAGCGGTCTGAGCACGGCCGTAGCGCTGAGTAGGAGATGGCTGCCACCTTTGTAGGCAGTGCTGAGGACAGGAGCCCATTTCTTCTTTGGCTCTCTTCTTCTGCCTCTGACTTCCTAAATAAAATTTAATTTATTTTTAAAAAAGTATATAGGGTCTCAATGGCCCCATTTTCATCAGGGTCTTCCCACACATCCCTATCCCAACGTACAGGCTTTCATTCTTTTCAAACTATTGCCCTCACTCTAAGAGTTAAAACCTGTGGGGCTGGCAGATCAGTTGTGTTGTAATCCAGCCAATCCCGGGATGAGGGTTTGTATCTGATTTTCAGCAAGTTCAGCCCCTGTTTACTGGAGTTAAGGGTTTCCTTTAGGGCACACGAAGGAGCTCTTAGGTCGTTTATTGGGTGTGTGAGCTGGGAATTGGAGTCTCTAAACTCATCCTTCCTTTCACTGCGCTACCGGCAACAGGAGCAACTACCAAAGCCACTGTTTTCCTGCACTTGAAAGTATCATATACAGAGTCACTCAGCTCCTGGCTGCTTTTACGTGGTTGATTACGTTGGATTGATTAGGTCCAATGGAGATACTGTATCTCTACAAACAGGTCACACCATAGACTATCGTTGCTCTCTTTAGACTGGAAATAGAGCCATCAGCACCTTAAATTTTATCAGATTAAAACTGTCCTCTTAGCCCAACTGGCAGCCTTCAGTCTTATAAATCATATCTTATTAGCCCAATCCAGAAAACCCAGAACCAGTGCGGAAAACTCACCCTTAATATATACATTCAGAGTTAAAATTTAAGAAAATATGTGAAATTGAGCAGTCATCCCCTGATGAGACTCAATAAATACAATCATCCTTTGGAATCCCTGGGGGATTTGTTATAGGATCCTGCAGATTCCAAAATCTGAGGATGCTCAAATACCTTATTTAAAATACTGGAGGATTTGCACATAAACCTGTGCACCTCCTTCTGTACCCTCTAAATCACCTCTAGATTACTTATTATACCAAATTCAATATAAACGCAATGTAAATAGTTGTCATACTGTATTGTTTAGGGAATAATGACAACTTCATGCATATATTTTACTCCCAAACTTGATTTTACTTCATCACCTGATGAAACTCAATACGTAAATCTGTGCAGAATGTATGAATGAATGACTGTTGTTCATCTGTTTTGCAATTTTTCTGTTTTGTTGTATGTCTTATTCTTAATTTTAGGAGATTTTATACATACATTCCCAATGCTGTTTACTTTTATTTACACAGGTGATATATAACAGTATAGAAAAGTCACAAAATTAAACAGTTCAAAAGTAAAGTGTGGGAGGGAGTACTTAAAATCTCACCCTCTAGAAATGGCGAGCTTGAGTTGCAAATGGAAAACAAAATAGCCAAGAAGTCTTTGGATAAATGACCTAGTCATGATGAAGCAGCTCGTCATTAGAATATTTTTTAAAACACCAGTCTTTTGAAAATTATTGGCCATTATGCAAAGTAATTTCTCTAAAATATGCATCTTGTCCTGGGTGAGGTCCATTTGTATCCAAATAATTTCTATTTTATTGGGAATTGGAAACTCTAATGGAGGTTTGTAAAAATGTATTATTCTCATGTTCATTGATTCTGATATTCTGGCATTTCCCTTTATTATTTTTCTCCCATGAGAAAAATTTTCTTTAGTTAACTCTGAATTTGATGACAATTCTGCTCTAACAATGTCAGTGTTGGATAGTTTGATCATTTTCAGTTGCTAGAATATTGTTTTTCTAGTCAACCTTAGACATGCCCTTTATAATTTTGATTCATTTCTACACTTATTTTTCTTTTCCTGAACATCGCACTAGTTGGCTTTTTAGATGACATTAGGGTGTGTTTACTGATTTTAGAGAGAGGAAGAGAGAGAGAGAGGGAAATATCAGTGTGAGAGAGAAATATCGATCTGTTGCCTCCTGTACCTGCCCAGACCAGGGATCAAACCCACAACTCTTTTGTGTACAGGATGATCTGCAACCAACTGAGCTACCCCGCCAGAGCCTAACTGTTTTTAAATTTTATTTTTCTATGTAGAATAGTGACTTTATTCGTGATAAACAACAAATGAAAGCTTCACATAAAAGAACTTGCAAAGAGGTGTAGGATGGTCTTGCAATGTATGCACTATAAAATAACATTGGCATAAGATTTTAGAACTGGAAAAACCATTACAGGTTCATGAAGCCTCTCATTTGACATGATATAAATTGTTAAATTGCCATTCATAGAAGAAAAGGAGTCCCATCTAGTCCTTCCTTGATTCTATCATCTCCTTTGAAGAATGATGGGATTAGTAGAGGTGGAACTTTAAGATCACCACTAAGGATTAATGGGAGGGGCTGGTGATATAAAACAAGCCTCACCACCAAGTTGCTGTTTCCTGGTTGAAGGTTGAGACGTCTCTCTTCCAACATGGCTGAAAACGCTCCTCTAAACTGTAAGTTCACACTCCTGGCTATGGTTTCAGTTCTGTAGGTTTGGGAAGGAAATTGGGCTAAAAATCCATGAGCTGGTCAGAAGCTGTGGAAGTTCCATTTCTCAAACTTCTAAATTACTACACTGGGGTTAAGGAAAACTGTTTTCTCTTGTGTGATAAACTCTAGGCTGTTTTCCGTGCACTTGAGCATTGGGAATTTCACAGAGATGCAGATATCTGGGAACTGAACAAGAGAAATTCTTGCTATGGGAAAGAAGGGCGGGGGGAACCAATGAGGAAAAGAGAGGGAGAGAAGACACATTCAAAGACAAGGAACTGGGAGCCATCAAAAAGTTCAGAGACCAGCATGTCTTCTTCTTTTTTTAAATTTATTGGTTTCAGAGACAGAGTTCCCACAATGTTCTTCTCCCAAATGTCCACCTTGCTCCCTCTCTAACTGGCTTCCAGTCTTTCCTCAACTCCTTTTCCTTTTTTCTTTTTATTGAATGCATTGGGGAGACACTGGTTGACAAAATTATACAGGTTTCAGGTGCAGTTGTACAACACACCATCTGTACATGGTATTGTCTGTTCATTACTCCAATTAACGCCTTTCTCAGTGAGATCATCTCTGACTGCTTCACTTAAAATGGGCTCCTCGCCCTGGTCGTGGTGCTCAGTTGGTTGGAGCATGGTCTCCCTACACCAAAAGGTTTTGAGTTCACCCCTGGTGGGGATGTTTCTCTCTTTCTCTCTCTCTCTCTCTTCCCCCTTCCCCCCTCCCCCTCCCTCCATCCCTCCCTCTCCCCTCCTCTCTCTAAAATCAGTAAACTATCCTCAGGTGAGGATTTTAAAAAATTGTGACCTTACCCCATGAATTTTCTTCTTTTTCTCTTTCCTTCTTTTTTTTCTTCGTTAACTCTTTACTATTTCCCTTATTCTCCCCACCACCACCACCACACAGAAATAATCACCATCTCACATATTATATATTTCACTTATTTGCTTTTCATCTCCTGACTCCATGAGGTGAGGGATATCACAATGCCTGGTATCTGGTTTTTAATTAACGTTCTAGAAATACTTTAAAAAAAAGATTTTGTATATGTTATATTTTAGAGAGGGGAAGGAAGGAGAAAGAGAGGAAGAGAAACAGATGCGAGAGAGAAACATCAATCAGTTGTCTTTTGTAGGCACCTGGAGCCCACAACCCAGGCATGTGCCCTGACCTGGAATTGAACCGATAACCTTTTGCTTTGCTACATGAAGCCCAACCAATTGAGCCACACTGGTTGGGGTAGCATCAGCTAACAATTTAATTAAGGACTTCTTGAAGGTTATGGAAAGCCTTTTTTGTTTCTTTTAAGATTTTATTTTAGAGAGAGGAAAGAAACAGTGATGTGCGAGAGATACATCAATTGGTTGCCTTTCACATGCCCCCACCTGGGGGCCTGGCCTGGGTTGCAGGCCAGCAACCTTTTGGTTCTCAGGCCAACATCAGCCAGGGCTAATTTTATTTTTTTTTAATTTATATTTATTTTGTTTTTATATACTTTTTTCAATTACAGTTTACATTCAATATTATTTTGTTAGTTTCCGCAGCTTTATTAATTTTTATGTGTACATCATGTAGGTTTATGCATTTTCTTAATCCTCACTGAGGATATGTTTATTGATTTTACAGAGGGTGAGATATATATATATATCTCAATTGTTGTTCCACCTATTTATGTATTTGTTGGTTGATTGTTGCATGTGCCCTGACCAGGGATCAAACTTTCAACCTTGGCATATTCGGATGATGCTCCAGTAAACTGAGCTACCCAGCTAGAGTTTGCATGCATCTTCCTGACTCATGTTGTTCCTGATCCATATAAACAGAACACATCAATTTTTCATGGTTTTTGAAAACAGAAGACCTTGACTCCCCAGTGAAGGCATTCAGTTCAGCTGCAGAAGTTTAAGAATCACCCTCATGTGTTTAAGGGCTTTATAATCTTATGAGAGTTTTTCCCCAGTGAATTCTGGTGGGTTCCACTTGAGAAGAGGCAATGACCTAGCTTGAATCTGAAGTCTGAGTGTATAAACTGACTCATTAAATGATTCTCATGATTCTTCTCACCTAATCTTTTCATAGTAAAGAAGCATAGAAGAAGCCGCATCATATTCACAGAAGATCAATTGGAAATCCTCATCAAAGCATTCAACCAACAACCTTATCCGACTTACTCCATGCATCAGGAGCTTTCTTTAGCAACGGGAATAGATGAGTATAGAATCCAGGTAACTTCCAAGCTCTGTTATCTGCAAGACAAGAAGTAGAAAGCGCAGCAGGGAGGACCGTGAACGGAGCACATGTTGTGTGCCAGTGTGCTAAGAGTGTTGTGTGGAGTATCTTGATTGACATGCAGAATAAACTCATAAGGATGGTGCTCTTAGTCTCCCTTTGCAAATGTCAACACTGAAGATGAAAGCTCAAAGGAGTGGGAGGAAGTGTGTAGGTATACCTTCAGAGGAGAAGAAATGCTTGAGCTCTTTTTAAAATTTTTTATTTATTGATTTTAGAGAGCCAGAGAAAGGGAGAGAGACATCAATTTGTTGTTCCACTTATTTATGCATTCACCCAAAGTCTAGTCTCCTTCTGTCACCATATATTTGACAATCTTTATCCTCTTCTACCTTCCACCATCCCCTTCCCCTCTCGTAACCACCATACTGTTTTTAAATATATATATTTTATTGATTATGCTATTATAGTTGTCCCAATTTTTCCCCCTTTGCCCCCTTCCACCTGGTACCGCCATTCCCTCCAGCTATTGGCCGCCCCCTCAGTTCATGTCCATGGGTCGTGCATATAAGTTCCTTGGCTACTTCATTTCCTATACTGTTCTTAACCTAACCCTGTCTATTTTGTACCTACCAATTTGTACTTCTTAATCCCTGCACCTTTCCCCCCATTTTCCCCCTCCCCTCTCCCCCCACCCGCCTTCCAACTGATAACCTTCCATATGGTCTCCATATCTATGATTCTGTTTCTGTTCTGCTTGTTTGCTTAGTTTGTTTTTAAGATTCAATTGTTGAGAGTTGTGAATTTATTTATTGCCATTTTAATGTTCATAGTTTTGATCTTCTTTTTCTTATATAATTCCCTTTAACACTTCATATAATAACAACTTGGTGATGATGAACTCCTTTAGTTTTATCTTGTCTGGGAAGCACTTTATCTGCCCTTCAATTGTTTTTTTAAAAGATTTTACTAATTTAGTTTTAGAGAGAGGGGAAGGGAGGGAGAGAAGGAAAGAAACATTGGACCTGCCCGCAACCCAGGCATGTGCCCTGACTGGGAATCGAACAGGCAACCTTTGGTTTGCAGGCCAGCTTTCACTACTGAGCCACACCAGCCAGAGATGTCCTTCAATTCTAAATGATAGCCTTGCTGGATAGAGTAATCTAGGTTGTAGGTTCTTGCTTTTCATCACTTTGAATACTTCTTGTAAGTCCCTTCTTGCCTGAGAAATCGAGCTGACAGTCTTATGAAAACTTCTTTGTAGGTAACTATCTGCTTTTGTAGCTGCTCTTAAAATTCTCTCTTTATTTTTAACCTTTGGCATTTTAATTATGATGTGCTTTGGTGTCGGCCTCTTTGCATCCATCTTGTGTGGGACTCTCTGTGCTTCCTGGACTTGCATGTCTATTTCCTTCACCAAATTAGGGAAGTTTTCTTTCATATTTTTTCAAATAAGTTTTCAATTTCTTGCTCTTCCTCTTCTTCTGGCACCTCTATGATTTGGATGTTGATACATTTGGAGAATGTCCCAGAGGCTTCTTAGCCTATCCTCATTTTTTTTTTTTTTTTTGGATTCTTTTTTTCTGCTTCTTGTTCTGATTGAATGTTTCTCTCTTATGTTCCAAATTGTTGATTTGGTTCTCGGCTTCATCCCATTCACTGTTGGTTCCCTGTTGCTTTTTCTGTATTTCACTTAGTGTAACCTTCATTTCTACTAGTGTTACGGCTACATAGGCGGGATTGAACACTCTGAAGTGGTGTATAAAGTTAAGCAAAGGGTTTTTAATAATGGCCAGGACTAGGGCAGACCCTGAGCAGGTCTCTAACATGCTCCAACCTACAATGGAGTCTAAATGCTGGGTTTTTATACTGGTGCGTCTCTTTGTTTCTTCTTTGGCGGGAAACAGCCTCAGGAAGAGGGGGCTGGGAAGGACTGCAGGAATGTCTTGGCAGTAACAGGAACAGAAATTTGCAAGGCTAAAGGTTATCTTCGGTGGCAGTATAGCTTTTCAGCCAGGGACGAACTCCCTGTGAAGCAATTTATTTTCAAAGGGCTAGACATTTGGCAAAGCACAACCTTCACAATGTTATAAACCAGACACAAGCAAGCAAATGGGAGGTGATAGAGGCTGAGGTCCTTTTAGCTTGTAAATCACTAATTGCTATAACACTCCTTCTTACATTCCCTTTACCAAGGCCTTTTAGCAAGTGCTTGCTACTTCTTACAAAGAACATTTAAAGCCCTTACATACTTACATATTGAAACTTTTTACAGGGACTATCTGGTGCCCCTACACTAGGGCCTTCTTTATGCTGTTGAAGTATCCAATGTGTTTCTTGAGCATCCTGAAAACCAGTGTTTTGAACTCTGCATCTGATAGAGTGCTTATTTCCATTTCACTTAGTTTTTTGGTTTTTTTTTTAAATCTGGAGTTGTGTTCTGTTTTTTCATTTGGGCTATATTTCTTTGTTTCCTCATTTTGGTAGCCTCCCTGTTTATTTCTGTGTACTAGACAGAGCAGCTTTGATTCCATGTCTTATTAGTGTGTCCTGTTGTAGAACAGCACACCTGTACGTTTTATGGGGTGGAGCCTGAGGTAATCACCAGAGTGGGGCAACCCTGTCACCCCTCTGTGGCTCTGAGTGGGTGAGGACTCGGAGAGGGAACAATGCCACTGCCTGGCCTCTGGGGCTTTGCCCGGGAGGAGTCTGTCTCCCAGCACTCACCCTGATGCCAGTCACTTCAGTCTCTCCCCATATGCCACAGGTGACCTACCAGGTGTTGTGCTGGTGCTGAATCCCAGAGGGAGGGAGTCTGCATAAGTCCTAGTCCATTGTGAGCCCTTTAAGAGGAGTCCCCTGTGAATCCTGCAGTTTCTCCCACAGCCCCAACCCCCACTGGCTTTTACAGCCAGAAGTTATGAGGACTTATCTTCCTGACACTGGAACCCTGGGATGGGTGGTCTGGTCCAGGGCTGTGATATCTTGTTCCCGAGGTATCCCTCCTGATTTTTTAAAATTTATTTTTATTGAGAGCAGATGGGAGGGAGAGAGAAAGGGAGAGAAACATCTATGTATGGTTGCCTCTTGGGCACCCACAACTAGGGACCTGGCCTGCAGCCCGGGCATGTGTTGAGAATTGAACCAGCAATCTTTGGTTCACAGGCCCGCACTCAATCCACTGAGCCACACCAGCCAGGGCTATCCCTCTTGATTTTTATTAACCACACATGGACATGGGACCAACTGTTCTGCATCTCCGCACCTCTCTGAGCATCTCTTTATCTCCACCCCTCCTACCTGTCTGGGTTAACGTGGCTTCTTCAAATCCTTGGTTGTTGAAGACTTCCCTACAGCTCAAAATTTCTGAGACTTCTGGGTGATATTTGTTCTGCAGTCTGGCTGTAAATTTTGCTGTAGCTGTGTGAGGAGGGGAGGCATATTTACCAACACCTCCATCTGGACAGAAGTGCATACTGTTGTTTATGTCTATGAGTTTGTTCATTTGTTGCTTTCTGTTTTATATCCAACAGATCCTCTGAGTTAGTACTTAAATGCATAATACTCATGGCATCTATTTATTAGCCTAAAAGATTATTACAGCAAATCATGTCAGGACCAGATTGTGAATATGCTAAATACCAAGCTTTGACTTGAGACTCAGTAGTAATTCTGAGCTTAAGAATGATTCCCTTGGGTGAAAGACAGTGATGACCCTGGCTGGGTAGCTCAGTGGGTTAGAACATCTTCTCTGTTATGCCTAGGCTGTAGGTTCGACCCTTGGTCAGGGCACATACAAGAATCGACCAATGAATGCATGAGTGGAACAACAAATTGATGCTTCTGTCTCTCCCTCCCTCCCTTCTTCTCTTTCTCTCAAAGCAACAAAGAAAGAAAGAAAGAAAGAAAGAAAGAAAGAAAGAAAGAAAGAAAGAAAGAAAGAAAGAAAGAAAGAAAGAAAAAGAAAGAAAGGCAGTAATGGGGCTGAGATGACATAACATTTAATTCTCTTTTCCTCACTTAGGTTTGGTTTCGGAATCGAAGAGCTAAGTATGGAGTCCAGGAAATATCAGAACCTGAGGCGGACTTAGAAGGAAGCCAAGATAAAGATTGCCCTGTGGAGAAAAGTCGAAGTAAGTAGCCTGGTCCAGTCCTGTTCCCAGCAGAGCCCCTGGGGTATCCATCCAAGTACCTCTGTCTAGTAGTGGAGCCAGCTAGTACTCTGAGCAGGGAAAGAATGTTCTCTCACTCAGGGCCTCCTTGTCCATGTCTTCTTTCCAGCAACCCAACCATATCCTGCATCTCCTCTGGAACCTTCCTCCTGGAATGGGTTTTCTCAAGGAGAGGCAACAGGTTCCAAATTAGATGCAGACAGTGGGACAAGTCTGGGTTCCTCGTTAGCATTTGTGAACTGATCTCTGCACGCTTACACCGACCCTAGGTGGAGAATATAGGCGGCGTCGAACCAAGTACACGTCCTCGCAGTTATGCACCCTCATCTCGGCATTTGAAAGCAACCCTTATCCTGGGATTTATTCCAGAGAGCAACTCGCTAAGGAAATTGGGGTTCCAGAGTCAAAAGTCCAAGTAAGTAATGAGAAATTTGATGACTCCATCTACTAGGGATGGGGATGCATGGGAAGGGAAGCCACAGCAGCTGAGGCAGGCACGTTCCCACTCCCGGGCCTTTCACGAGCCTTCTTTCCGCCTGGTAGGTTCTACCTTCAGGGGCCCACTGGCCCACCCTCTCACCCTTTTCAGTTCTTTTCCATCATAATGGTTATTCTGTGTGCTCTGAACGGCGACACTCATTAAGAATTGGTTGAGCCCTGGCCAGGTGGCTCAGCTGATCAGAGCATTGTCTTGTACACCGGAAGGTTGTGGGTTCAATTCCTGGTCAGGGCACATGCCTGGGCTGTAGGTTCATTCCCTGGTTGGGGCGCCTACGGGAGGCAACAGATCAGTGTTTCTTTCTCACATTGATGTTTCTCCGCCCCTCTCTGTCCCTCTCTCTCCCTCTTCCTCTCTCTCTTCCTCTCTCTCTGGGATCAATGAACATATCCTCAGGTGAGGATTAAAAAAAAGGAGAAGAATTGGTGAATGAATGAAGGATGGAATGTTACTTTACACTGAATATGAGCTGGCACTTGGCTGAGGTATTTCTATCATATTCTTTAGCTTTTCTAATTATTCCTATATCTGCTTTAGAGATTTAATGTTTAGTTCACGTCTAAAAAATGGCAAATGGCCCTGGCTGGTGTGGTTCAGTGGATTGAACACTAGCCTGTGAACCAAAAGATCACTGGTTTGATTCTCAGTCAGGGCACATGTCTGGGTTGCAGGCCAGGTCCCCAGTTGGGGGTGTGTGAGTGGCAACTGGTTGATGTTTTTCTCCCTCTCTTTCTTCCTCCCTTCCCATCTTTATAAAAATAAATAAATAAAATCTTTTAAAAAATATATTTTAAAAATTAAACTGAATTAAAAACAATCAAAAAAGAAACAAACAAACAAAAAAAACAGAAAAGATTTAGCTCAGAGAACTGTAGCAGCCTGCCTAAGGATTCATTGCTGCAAAATCCTAAAATGGAACATAATTCTGTCAGTGGTGTGCAGGGTTTGTGTGTGTTTGTATGTGTGCAATGTATACATGAGTGTTTATAAAATTATATATGAATATATACAATATACACATCAAACATGCATGTGTATGTGTAATTTATGGATGCAACAAGAAGCAGCAATGAGGCTTGGCTGGTGTGGCTCAGTACCAGCCAAGTGAATCAAAGGGTCGCCAGTTTGATTCCCAGTCAGGGCACAGGCCTGGGTTGTGGGCCAGGTCCCCAGTTGGGGGTGCAAGAGGCAACCACACATTGATGTTTCTCTTTCTCTCTTTCTCCCTCCCATTCCCTCTCTCTAAAAATAAATAAATAAAATCTAAAAGAAAAAAAAAAGCAGCAATGAATGTGTCTTATGGGATGAAAAATGTCTTCCTAGAAAAATAGGCATTTTTGACAGGATGATGGGAAAGAAAATTCCAAGCAGGGGGAAGAGCTGAAATATAGGCATGGGATAGACCAGTGCTTGTAATGGGATCATGGGGATTTCAGGATATGAAACCAGTCACTAGGTTGTGAAGGTACAAGGAGTGAGAGTCAGAATTTTTTAAAAATTTTTATTTTTTAGAGAGAGGAAAGGGGAGAAAAAGAGAGGGAGAGAAATATCGACGTGCGAGAGAAACAGCCATCTTTGCCTATGAGCCCTGACCAGGGATCGAACCTGCAACCCAGGCATGTTCCCCAACCAGAAATTGAACCTGCAACGTTTTGCCTTGCGAGATGACACCCAACCAACAGCCACACTGACCAGGGCCAGGATTTTGAACTTTATCTTCAGACCTGGTAGACTTTCCTAGATATCACATGGAATGTCAATGATTTTGGAATTAGGCCTAAAACGAACCAGCTCTCTTCCTGCTGGGCCTTCTGGGGAAAGAAAAATAAAATAAAACAATGGTGATGCTTGCATGACATCAGTTGCTTTAATGAATTCCCTTTATTTTACTTACTTAGATTTGGTTCAAAAATCGAAGAGCCAAGGTCTTTGTCCAGAGAAATAAAGAACCTGATGAGCCTTTAGAACAGGAACAAGACCAGGACAAAGATCTGTGACACAAGGGAGTTTCAGGTAATCAGCCTGTAGCTCGCACTTTGGCTAAAGCAGAGCCTCCTGAGTGCCAGGTCTTTTCCACATGGTGGTGCCAATTCCAACTTGAGGGTGAAAGAGTCCCACTCAAGTCCTCGTCAGGCTCCCTGGAGTCATTCCACTGCTCACTTCCAGTCCAGAAACCCCATGAGAATGTGAATTTTTTGTTTTGTTTTTTTAAGATTTTATTTTACTTTTAGAGGGAGGTGAAGGGAGGGAGCAAGAGAGGGAGAGAAAACATCAATGCGTGAGACATCCAATCAGTTGCCTCTTGCACACCCCCAACTGGGGACCTGGCTGGCTACCCAGGCATGTGTCCTGGCTGGGAATTGAACCGGGGACCTTTAGGTTTGCAGGCTGGCACTCAATCCACTGATCCACACTAGCCAAGGCTATAGAATGTGAATTTTTTTGTTTGCTGGTATCTTCCCAGTGCCTGGTATATGGTAAAGAATAAAAAAAAATTTAATCCTCATGTGAGGATATGTTTATTGGTTTTAGAAGAGAAGAGGGGAAGGAGGAGAGAAAGAAACATCAATCGGTTGCTTCCGGTAAGTAATCTAACCCGAAGCCTTAGGTGTGTGCCCTGACTGGAATCAAACCCACAACCTTTGGGTATGCAGGGTGACACTCCAACCAGCTGAGTCACCTGGCCAAAGCAGTAAACTGTTGTGGAAGGTACAATTGAGTTCGTAGAGAAATGAAGCCTCAGGTGTGTTCTGCTGGAGGTAGTAGATGCCATGTGGGGCTAAAAAGGTGGGAAAGGGTTGACTTCCATGTTGTGTGTATAAACTGGCTTGTTTGATTTTTCTTTCCCCTTAGCGCTTCCCCCTGAGGGACAGAAACTACATACAATGGCACCTGTCTCACTAGCAACTGTCTATTTCTCTGAAGCCAGAACAGGATGGACTGAGGGATGAATCAATGTATCTGATGTTACCAGCCTAGGCTCCAACTCTCTCTCACTCTCCCGGGCGACATGGCCTTCTAAACATACCTTTAGCTGCTCTGGAGGCTGAGCCTTCTGGAGATGGCCACAGAGATGTCAGGAGGCAGACAGACACGAGGCACCACATGGCCCTACTGACAGAGCCTGGCTCCACACTTGAGCAGATGTCAAGGAACATGAAAATAAACTTCTTCACACCTGCCCTGGCTGGTGTGGCTCAGTGGATCAAGCACCGGCTTGCATACCAAAGGGTCGCTGGTTTGATCCCCAGTCAAGGTACAGGTCAGGGCCCCAGTTGGGGGAGTGGGAGAGGCAAAATCTCCCACACATTGCTATATTTCTTCCTTTCTTTCTCCCTCCCTCCCCTCTTTCTGAAACTAATAAATAAAATTTTTAAAGAAAAAAAAAAAAAAGGAATCAACCAATGAATGTATAAATAATTGGAACCACAAATCAATGTCTCTCTCCCTTCCTCTGTCTCTTGAAAAGAAAAAAAGGGCATGAAGAAACTTTTGGGGGGGGAGGGAGGACATGTCTACTATATTGATTGTGCTGATAGTTTCACGACTGTATACATATATCCAAATGCATGAAAACAATCAAATCAAAATCAAATAAATTAAAAAATATCGATTAGGATGAAAGCAACGATTAAGGGATCAGATTTAACAGGGAAGACACTAAGGTTAGAGAAGTAAATGAGTCCCAGCTGAATCTCTTTACAAAGACACTTTTATTAGGTGGTTTCTACTACCATCTGGTGGCAGCATCGGGGAACTGCCACAAACATTCTCAGACGCGGATTCGCATTGTCAAGGAAGATACTGAGAGGAGGCATTTGTATTCAGGAATGTAGTAGAGTCATTGTTTTCTTATAAACTGCACAGACATTAAAGGTAGAAAAATGAAAATGTCCCCAGGGACTTTTAACTCCGGCTATATGTTGATAACTTCATTGCTTCCTTGCACAATGAAAGAAATCTTAAAAAAACTGAAACTAAAACCCTGGCTAGACCCTTGAGTTGGTTGGAGCGGTCGCGGTTTGATCTGCACAGACAAGAATCAACCAGTGAATTCGTGAATAAGTGGAACAACGCATCGATGTCTCTTTCTTCCTCTCTTTAAAAATAAAAAGAAAAAATTAAAAAGAGCAAGGACAGAAAAGGAAGAAAGGATTAAAAAAGAAAGAAAGAAATCTGGGTTATTTCGAGCAGGGGCTTCTCAGTGTAATGTTCCCAGAACACCAAAACCAGAAACTCTGGAGGGGGCTCGCATTCTTTTTCTCCCCTTAACACTGCCCCCCATCACGGGTTCTCATGCAGCTCAATTTTAAAAAATACATATTTTACTTATTTATTTTAGAGAGGGGAAGGGAGGGAGAAAAACACAGATCAGCTCCTTCTTGTACACGCCTGGACCAGGAATCGAATCCACAACTCAGGCACGTGCCCTGACTGGGAATCAAACCAGCGACCTCTCACTTTACAGGACAACACCGAGCCACCCTATTCCAGGGTGTATATCGCGGTTCACTTATCGCGGCCTCACTGTATCGCGGAATTAAAAAATATATATATATATATTTAATTATTCCGGATTTTTCGCTATATCGCGGGATTTTGCGGTACTGTATACATACGTTGTCAAAGTTACGTAGGTTTAAGAGTGTAGAATAAATGTAAGGTTCCCACTTCGCGGAGGGGTCTGGAACATAATACCCACGATAAGTGAGGGAGTACTCTAAGTCCGTTTTGAGATTCCCTGATTTAGGGCTGTGGTTTTATACCAGGGGCAATGCTGCCACCCAGTGGACATTGGGGGGGGTGTCTTGAGACATTTTTGTTGTCACACATAATGGGGTGGGTCGGTGCTAGGGTATCTACTGGGTAGAGGCAAGGAAGCAGGACATCCAGCTCCACTTCCGGCCAGGCGCCGCAGTTGGTTGGGGCAGCGTCCCGTGCACCAAAAGGTTACAAGTTCGATCCCTCCTCAGGGCACATGGCTCTGTTGCGAGTTTGATCCCTAATTGGGGCACGTACAAAATCAACATTTCTCACATGGATGTTTCTCCCACTCTCTCTTTTCCTCTGTCTCTCTCTCTTTCTCTCTTCATTCCTCTTTCTCTCAAATCAATCGACACATCCTCTGGTGAAGAGGACAAAAAAAAAAAAAAAAAATCCAGTTCCAGACGCCAATAGTGCCCAAGTTGAGAACCCCCAGCTTTAGTATGGAATTGGCCTCCACATTTCACCTCATTCAGCTGTCTTACCTCTGCCAGCTTTACATGCCCATGGGACCCTCATCGATGTGGCCAACACTCAGAATATTTAACAACCCACAGGGCACTAAGCAATTCTAGTGAGGCCCTGACCCATCATATGGATCCCCCTGGCCTGGGCCTCCCTGCCTAACCCTTGTTTACTCATAAGCATGTTATCAGATTTGTAACTTTTTATTATTAAAAAAATGCTTAATGACAGTGGCATTCAACATTATATTCGTTTCAGGCATACAGCCTAGTGACTAGACATTTATATAACTTACCAAGTGATCCCTTTGATAATTCTAGTACCCACCTGACACCATACAAAATTATTACAATTTTACTGCCTATATTTCCTATGCTGTACTTTACGTCCCTATGACTATCCTGTACCTTCCCATCTGTACTTTTAACCCCTTCCCCCTTTTCACCCAGCCCCTCAAACCCACAACCTAGGCATGTGCCCTGACTGGGAATCAAACCCACGACCTTTCGGTTTATGGGACAACACTCTAACCAATTAAGCCACACTGGCCAGGGCTACCTGTATATATTTTATATATCCACATGGCCAGTATTTTGTGGGTGTGACAAACATCTAAATTAATAGACTTAAGTAAAGGCAATTTTCCTCCAAAATGTGGGTGGGCCTCATTCAATCAGTTGAAGGACTTAAAAGCAAAATAAATGAGGCTGCAAGACTGGTGAAGCCCTCCTTGCTGGCTCCCAGTTAAGGAGAAGGCAGACGAATAAGAGAATGTAGAAATGACAATTCGCAAAAACAGTTCTATTACTTAGGTGTAGAGATGGGCACTTCCACAATCTCATCCCATTACTTAGTTACATGGATCTATATACTGTCTGGGATCTGGCCTGGCGCTGACTTCCAAATCAATGGAGATTCTATGGCTTTCTGGAGACCTCAGGGTCCATCTGCCCACTGGGTCTCGTGTGAAAATCCTCATGACTTCTTCTTCCTGATCACTCATGCCTGATTAAAAGCCATGGGTTTCTTTTTTATTTTTAATCCACCAGAGGCTTTATTTGATTAGAAAGGGGCAGGCCTATCTCACCATAAATACAGACATGGATATTCTAAACAAAATGATGCCATACTCTATCCAACAATAATATAAAAGGGAATGCAAAAATAAAAGTTTGATACATTCATCATCCATTAACGATGGGAACATTTTAGAAACCAGCGATGAATTCCCGCCAACATCAACAGCCACTATGAAGTATTGAAGACATTTCCTGTGGGGCTGGGGATAAGATGGTGTTCACCCTAATCATTTCTGCTACATGTCACACGTGACCCTTTATCCTTCAATCTTGTCGACACATTTGATTAATTTTTAATAACTTACACAGAGATCCTCCGGATTTGGAAGTGGATTTCCAATCTTTCTCTCTTCATCAACCTCAACCCACGTCATGTTATCCTCCACTGAGAAATCTGTCCACTCGACAACCATCTGCCTGCACTGTGGTCCGGACACCATTATACTCACTCGAATGACAAAGACAATCTCCCAGGCTCCCTCCTCCAGCTTTCCCGTCTTGCCTGCCTCTGAATGTCACCACTGCCCACCAAGTGACACAGGTCCCAAGCTCTCCTGACCTGGCCCTCTTCCCGAACTCCCGCCCCAGGCTCTGTGGCCTTGAACTTCAGCACCCACTGTCGGCAGCTTTCTCCAAAACATCCACAGGAGACAGTAACTCATCTCCTCACCACTTTTCTTTTTCTAAAAGACTTTATTTATTTTTAGAGAGAGGAGAAGGGAGGGAGAAAGAGGAAGAGAAACATCAATGTGTGGTTGCCTCTTGCGCGCCCCCAACTGGGAACCTGGCCCGTCACCCAGGCCTGTGTCCTGACTGGGAATCGAACTAGCGACCCCTTGGTTCACAGGCCAGAGCTCAATCCACTGAGCCACAGCAGCTGGGGGGTGGGGAGGGGGGTCCCTACCACTTTTCAATCCCTTGACCGATGTTTTGCCTGGTGTGTGATGTGTTCCTGTTGATGTTCTTGAGATATTAACTAAGATGCTAGACAGACTCATTAAATAATATTCAAAGAACAAATCCCTTTTCAGTGTCTTTGGGCCGTCGTAGGGCATAAAGGATAATGCCATAGTTCGGTGCAAATGCCTTTAGCAATATTAACATCCCTTTTGAACAATGACAGCAACAAAAAAAGCAAATATTAGGCTTAGAACCTTGGCTGGTAATATGGTAACTGCATCTAATTAATCATAAACAACATTTTTGGGGTGTACTTTCCTGCATCTCTCTTTTTGTAACTTTATTTTTATGGCTGACACAATGACAGGTCACCCCATTTTTCCTCCTCTGCCCCACCCACTGGGGCAGTCCCTTCCCTCTGGCGGTCACTGCCCTGTGGACTGTGTCTGTGGGTCACGCATGTATGTCCTCCGGCTCATCCCATCCCTTTCTTTCCTCTACTCCTTCCCCCACCCCCGGCAGCTGTCAGCCTGTTCCATGTGTCTGTGCCTCTGTTTCTACTTTGTTCCTCAGTTTATTTTATTTTCCACTTATGGTAATCATGGGTGGGTCCCTTCGCAACAGCGATTTAAAATTCCCTTTAAAGACAGTATTTATTTTAGATATAACCGAGAAAGATCTTGAAAAGAAGTATTAAATAATACAGCAAAGACACCCTATGGCAACCTCCATCACAGTTGGACATGAAGAGCTGCACTTTGGAAAACACCGTGCTCACCGATCCATTTTCCACACTCATGGCTGCAGTGGCCTTTCTAAAGCGCTGATAGAGCTGTGTCACTCCTCTGGTCAAACCCTAGTGTCTTCAGGAGAAAACGTACTTTCCCAGAGCATGACTTATGAGAGAACACACCTAGCACCGCGGTTCTGGTTTCCTGATACCGTTCTCCACTCCAGGGAGCCAGGGAGCCTTGGAGAAATGGCCCCATCCAGGGCTGGGCAGGGGAGGTACAGGATGAGCCAGGAGGATCGTGCCTCAAAAGAAGGACTCCAAAGTATCCCCCCCTACCCCTGACTGTCAAAAGAACACAGAAAGCAGCTGGAAAGGGTTCCCATGACCAAAATTGGAACAATTCCAGGGAAAAGTAAATTCTTGTAGTAAGACATTATAACCCATAAACTAAAGTTAGAATTCATAAATCAGCAACAAATTCATAAATATGGGAGGAAGGAAAACACCACTTTACAGAAGGATGCCAACAAATAAATATAGATTGAGTGATAGAATTGGAAACTCATTGTTCTGGGCAAGATCCTCAAAGGATACTATCTATAACTGGTGAGCGAAAGTATGAGAAGAAACAGGATATTTATATAGTCTCAACGGCTCTCCCTCAGACTAGTAATTAGAAGGGGGAAATGATACCATGACAGTGGCAGGCACCACTGTAAACAAACAAAAGTGACCATTATCAACATCAGGACAAACGGATACGTATCCATAAACATCCTGATAGAATGTGCTGAGGAGAAAACAAAGTCACTTCGGCAACAAAACACAAATCTTAAACTTATTATGAGGGAACACGAGACAAACACAAGCTGAGGGACATTGTACAGAACATGTCCCATATTTCTCAAAAATGTCAGTGACATGAGTGATGAAGAACGGCTGAGGGAACGATTTACATGAAGAGACTGGAGGCAAGATAAATAAACAGAATGGATAATCCTGGATTTGATCCAGGAACCAGAAAAATTAAATGCTATCAAGGAAATTGTTGGAATAACAATTCTGTGTGAATGTGGACTGTTTGTTAGATAATTTTCATGTGTTCTTATTAAGTTTCCTGAATGTAATAATTGCACTGTGACTATGAAGAAAATGTCCTTATTCTTAGAAAATATACACTGTAATATTTAAGGGCAAAGAGGCATGAAATCTGCAATTTACACTAAAGAGAAAGAAAGAATGAGGAGGAGAGAGAGCTCAAATGTGGCAACATATTAACAATTGGGGAACCTGGGTGATGGTTAAATGGGAGTTCTTAGCACCATTATTTTTTTAGATTTAATCTATTTTTACTTTTAGAGAGAGGGGAAGGGAGGGAGATAGAGAGGGAGAGAAACATCAATGTGTGGTCACCTCTCATGTGTCCCCAACTGGGGACCTGACGTGCAACCTGGTCATGTACCCTGACTTGGAATCGAACCAGCGACACTTAGCTCGCAGGCCAACGCTCAATCTACTGAGCCACAGCAGCCAGGCATTGGCCTCCTCTTTGACATGGACATGGAATGTGAGAACATAAGTCAACAGGGAAATGCACTGACTGCTTTGGTGTCAAGGATTTCATGAAATCACCCAGAAAGTAGTCTTTTTGGCAACTTGTCCACCGTAGAGCTCATTTGAACAATCAACATCCACTATTGGGTAGATTTGGTGTGTTCGGAGATGGTCTGCCATTGCCCACTGTGGGCATAATTTGGAAGAATGCACTAGGCCTTGCATTGATTTAGAACACAGAATATATGTTTTCAATTTTATTTTACTTTTGAAAATTAAAGAAAAATGTATTGCATTCATTGGTTGATTCTTGTATGTGTCCTGCCTGGGGATAGAACCCACAACTTTGGCATATGGGCAAAATGCTTGACCCAACAGAGTACCTGGCCAGGGCTTTGTTTCCAATTTTAAGATATGCTTATTTTTTAATTTATTTTACATTTTTTCCTATCTAACTCATTTTTTTTTCACTTGTTATAACATCTCAGGAATTGGGTTGCCTCTTACAATCAGTAACATGTCATAGTTTAATTAACCATACTTCATTGTTCTTAGTAGTGTGTACAGTAATGATGCATCTATCCACAGTGAACAGCATCTCCCATTTGAGGAAGTATGGGACTCTATTCACAGGGAAGAAAATGTAAAATTCTAAAAGCACATACTTATGAAAAGATGCTCACTAGCACTACTCATCAAGGAAATGCAAATTAAAACTGCAATGAGATGTCACCTCACACCGGTCAGAATGGCCACCATCAATAAACCAACAAACACCAAGTGCTGGTGAAGATGTGGGGAAAGGGGAACCCTAGTGCACTGTTGGTGGGAATGCAGACTGGTGCTGCCACTCTGGAAAACAGTATGGAATTTCCTTAAAAAACTAAAAATCGAACTGCCTTTTGACTCAATGACCCCACTTTGGGGAATGAATATACCTGGGGAAACCCGAAACACTAACCAAAAAGCATATATGCACCCCAATGTTCACTGTAGCATTATTTAAAATAGCCAAAATTTAGAAGCAACCCAGGTGCCCATCAATAGATGAATGGGTAAAGATGTGATACATATCGTATCGGCAGCCGTCCGTCTCGAGAGACGATGGTGTAGCTTCTTAAGAGTCTATCTGCACCGCCGAGAATGGTTGTGCAGTCCGACTCGGGAGTGACACGGTATCTGTCTCCTCCTGTGTTGAATCGACATCTTGCGATGACGCTGAAGCTACAGAGCCTGGGCAGGGTGATATGGAGGGTCTGCTGTTGCCCATGCAGCAGACCCCCCCTCTCTTCACAGCTGAAGGGTCCAAGGGAAAGACGGAGTCAATACAGCTTGGCTTCAGGTGCGCCGCAGGAGTTGCCGGTGATGACTACAACGTCAAACCGCCTTAGGGACTCCGGCTCCGGATTTTCTGTCGGGGTTTACTCCCTTAGCCTTTCCCCTGAAGAGGTATGCCGCAAGGCAGCGGAGGTTTTTTAGAGTCAGAGTTTTCCTTCTCTGATGTGCCCTGACTGGAAGATCGAACCAGCGACACTTAGCTCGCAGGCCGACGCTCAATCCACTGAGCCAAACCAGCCAGGGTTTGTGATACATATATACAATGGAATATTACTGAGCTATGAAAAGCCATGAAATCTTGCCATTTACAACATATATGGACATAGAGTGTGTTATGATCAGTGAAGTCAGATGGAGAAAGACAAATATTGTATGATTTCACGTATATGTGGAATCTAAAAAATAAATAAATAAACAAACAAAACACAAACGAACTCATAGATACAGAGAACAAACTGATAGTGGCCAGATGGGAGGTGGGTGAGGGGATGGGGAAATATTTTTAATGCACAGAAAATGAAAAGCATGTACTGTGGAATGTCTGTGCCTCACCTGAGTGGACAGTGTTGACGTGGGTGAAACTAACAACTTCTGGAGAATTGACCTGGGCTGAGAGGAGGTGCCTCATCCAGAGAAACCCTAGAGGTTCCGTCATCCCTCCCTCCAGCCAGTGACTGACTGTTGGGAGTACAAAATCCTGGCCCCCTTGTCTTGTGGTGAGGCAATGCTGAGCTATAATTTCTGTTCCGTATCCCTCAAGCCTGGACTTGACCTGTGGCCATAGTATTGCTGAGGAACTTCCCCTTCACTATCTACTAGAAAGCCCTCCTCCCGAGTCACATGAACCCACTCCCTCCCTCAGGCTCTACTTCTAGGCAACCAATGGTCTCAGGCCATTCCGGTAACCATAACAACATATCATAAACAACAAAAAAATTTTTCAGAGTTCTGGAGGCTAGAAGTTCAAGATCAAGGAGACACAGATTTGGTGTCTAGTGAGGACCTGTTTTCTGGTGGGTAGATGTCCCTCTTCTCCCTATAACCTCCCTTAGTGGAAGGACCAATGGGGCTCCTTGGGGTCTCTTACAAGGGCCCCCATCACATCCACTAGGTTCCACCCTTATGACCTAATCATTTCCCCAAGGTCCCACCCCCAATACCATCATCACATCGCTAATTAGACTTCAACATGGCATTTGGAAGGATCACACATATTCAGTCTACAGCCACCCAGTGCCCTTCTTATGCTGTGACAATGATATTCCATGCACATATATGTTATGAATGTATTTTATATATTGTTATATTACATATTTTAGGATATTTTATAACTACATAATATGCTGTACCCTGGCTGGTGTGGCTCAGTTGGTTGGAACATTGTCCTTTGCAGTGAAAGGTCATGGGTTCAATTCCCGGGAAGGGCACATACCTAGGTTTTGGGTTCAGTCCCTAGTCAGGTATGTACAAGAGGCAACCAATCAATGTTTCTCACTTGCATCAATATTTCTGTCCCTCTCTCCCTCCCTCCTTTCCCCTCTCTCTAAAACCTATAAGCATGTCCTTGGGTGAGGATAAAAAAGAGAAATAATATGTTGTATTACATTATATATATATATATATATATATATATATATATATATATATATATAATTTTTTTTTTTACACAATGGTGGCAACCATTCACATTACTATACACTTCACTGTACATTTTGATCTTTTTGTCCCTAAAGAAATTTACACCTTAGAATTTTACACCAAGGCATAGAATCCCATTGAAGAATAGCATTTATTTTCAATCATTTATTATTACAAGCTATGGCATTATGGAAATCAGAGTTGGTAAAAATTTAAGTTAGCATATGACTCAGCAGTAACAAATATGGTGCAGTGTTCCTGGATGATTCTGACTGTCCCACACTCTGTGTGTTTCAAAATATCTACCTGCATGAATGTTTGTTATTAACTTTGAATTCTGCACCATTATATAGGACCATTATATAAAATCGGTCTGAAGACAAATACTTTGTTTATTCTCTGTACACTCCTGCACAAGCTCTTCTCTCTTAACAGCCACACCTACTTAGAATAGTTATATTTTAGAGCCAGAATGGCACAATTTTGAAAAAAAAAAATCTGTGAAAAGGCCCATCATTGTTGGAAGAAAACATGGGCAGCTTATACAGTTTCACGGGAAAAAAAGCAAGCAACCATTTGCTCAAGCAGATGGTCAAGGCTTTGTTCCCGGGCCATCTGCTTATTGAGACTGTCCCCAGCCACCGCAGGCTCCCCCAGGAAGCACCTGTCCTGAGACTTTGAATAGTGATGAATAGCAGCAACCTCTCCAAACCCACAACAATCCATTTCTCTGCTTGCAAACGCTCCTCCCCTGGTCTGAAAAGGAATGTCATTGGGGTCAAGAGTTCTGGCTGGTTCTTCAGTTCCATTCAAGCTATTGTTTGCTGCTTGGGGTGCTTGGCTACCAGAAAACATGGGCCCCCCGGCTTTTGAAACAAGGATAATTGGAACCCCTGCTATTGTGTCTCTTGGGGAGAAAGATACTTGAGGCTCTGCAGCCCGGTTGGCACCCTTTGTAAGGGGTTTCTCGCAATTACAGTCAAGGGTCTGCAGCGTCCCCGGCAAGCCATCAGCTCGGGCGGAAGGCAGAGTGAGACTCAGCTGAATGGTGACAATAGGTCATGGGAGCGTCACTGTCCCTGCGGCAGCTGCTGACCAGACCCGTGGGTTCTTTAAGAGTCAGCAGGAGCTTGCATTGACACTTTTGTTTTTCTTTTCTTTTCTTTTTTTCTTTCCTTTTCATCCTTACCTTTTCTTTTTTTAATTTAATTCTTTAGTTTTTCTCTTACAGCTCTCCCATTTTTCCCCCATTGCTCTCTCTGCCGCCCCCGCCCCCAGTCATTCCCCACCCTGTTGTCCACATGCACGGGTCATTTATAGCGGCTCCTTGAGTCTTACCTTTTAACAAGGATGAAAAAGGCTGGAGTGGCCAACAGCGTGGGGTGGGGAGGGAATGCAGGGCATAGCCCTGTCCCAGTCACGCCATCTCCCGTCCAGGCCATTCTGATGTGACTGTTTCTCCTTCTTCTCTAGGTGACTCACCTGACAGCGACAGAGTCAGCTGCGTGGGAACTAAAGCTGGACGAGGGGCAGGAGGCGGTAAGGAAGTTGCAGGTGAGACTCGGAGACCGGAATTTTCCAGGCCCTCAAGTCACACACGTGTGGATGCGAAGTTCTAGTCTAGACCCAGAGCACGTGGTCAGTAAGTACCTGTATCTGTTATTTGTGGAGAAATGAAAATACAGCGTCTCTGTAATTGATTTCAGCTCCCTGAAGCCTCTGTTTACCCCGATACAGATGCTGGGACCATTAATTACTCCCTGACTCACCGGGCCTTCCCACCCAGGTGCGCGCTGGCGGACTCCCTGGATCAGAATCACCTGGGCAGGTGGCGGCTTGTTGAAGTGCACATTCCGGCGACACCACAGACTTCCTGGAGCCAAATGTCTTGTCCAAAGAATCCATTCACCTTCGCAGCCATCACCGGGCCGGCCTCCGCGCCTGGTCTGGGAAACGAGCGCGGACACTGCGCGCAGCCTCACGTCGTTCCTTTCCGGCCACACTCGCCAGTCCCCACTGATCCTGGGGGTCCAGGACACCCCGGGACACCAGTGCAGACCTTGAAGATACTCCGGGGACCCCATGCAGGTGCGGGGGTGGGCGTGCCACGTGAACACTCACCCGTGAACGCAGGGCCCAGAAACATGGACGAAGAGAGGCTGCTGTGGGACTCGGCATCTTCACGGAAGTCCAGCTGCGGGGATGGGAGGGGCCGTTCTGGTCACAGGTGCGCCAGGTGCGAGACCTGGGCCTCTGACCCCGGTGCTGGCCAGGGAGGCGCGCCTGCCTTCCCGGTGGCCACTGGCAGGGGGCCCATTATGAGGTCACTGAGCTCCTCGTCCTACTCACAGACAAGGGGGTGACTGCCCTGTGGCCGCGGTCCCTCCTTGGAGTATGGGCCTCAGGAGACCCAACACAACACAGCCAGGGTGCTGCCTCGTCTTTGTTTTCTTTTATTTTAGATTTATTGCTCAATTACAGTTGACACGCAAATGTATATTAGTTTCAGGTGCACAGCGTTAGTAGTTGGACATTTACATAATTTATGACTTGCTCACCCCGAGAAGTCTAGTACTCACTTGGCATGACGCATAGTTACTACAGCATCATCGTCTATCTGCCCCATGACTAGTTTGTAACTGTCCATATGTACTTCTTTTTTTAAAAAAGATTTTATTTATTTATTTTTAGGGAGAGGGGAAGGAAAGGAGAAAGAGAAGGAAAGAAACATCAATGTGTGGTTGCCTCTCGCACACCCCCAACTGGGGACCTGGCCCACAACCCAGGCCTGTGCCCTGACTGGGAATCGAACCAGAGACCTTTGGATTTGCAGGCTGGCGCTCAATCCACTGACCCGCACGAGCCAGGGCCCATTTGTACTTTTTAATCTCTTCCCCAACCTGGAATCAAATCTGCAACCTAGGTATGTGTCCTGACTGGGGATCAGACCCGCAAACTTTCGGTGTACTGGGTGACGCTTCAACCAACTGAGCCACCTGGCCAGGGCCTCCATGGCAGATTTAGATCTGTGCTTCCCCTTGTGGCATTTGACTGCTTGGAATGTGACTAGTCAGTTCCAACTGAGATGTGCTGTCATTGTGAAACCTACACCGGATTTTGAAAACCTAGAAGTAAATACAAAGTAACATGTCTCCTTGATTTATATACATGTATACATTTTTTTTTTACATTGGTGTAATCGCTTCAAATGGTACTATTTTGTATATGTTGGATTTAGTAAAACCTATTAAGATGAATTCCATCAGTGTGTTCTTTTACCTTTTTAAAGTCTTCCCGAATAGACATACTTAAACATTTTTGTATTTATTGATTCGAGAGAGAGAGAGGAAAGGAGACAGAGAGAAATAGCAATTTGTTGTTCCAAATTGTAGAAAAATGAGTGCAAAAATTACTATTGTGTTTAAAAAGCGGGGAGGACGGGAGCCCTGACCGGGTGGCTAAGTTGGTTGGAGGGTCTTCCCCTGCACCAAGAGGTTGCAGGTTCAATCCCAGTCGGGGCAGGTACAGGAGGCAACTGATGATCGATGTTTCTCTCTTTCTCTCCCCTTTCTCTTCTCTCTAAAATCAATAACTATATCCTTGGGTGAAAATTTTTAAAAAAAATTTTAAAGGCAGGAAGGATGCACACTGACCATGTGATACACTTAGAATTGAAGTGATTAGTGTAACAGATGTAACTTCCAGGAAGGGGACAGGGTGGCTTGGGATGAAGAAGGTCGAATTTTCAGTGCACAATATTTCCCAGAAGTTGATTACATTCACGGAATTAAAATGCAGTGAGAACAGCAAGAAAACGAAAAAAAGAATCCAAAACCAAAAACAAAAATTGAGGATAGGCTATGGGGCCTCTGGGACATCTTCAAATGAACCAACATCTGAATTGTAGAGGTGCTAGAAGAAGAGGAAGAGCAAGAAATTGAAAAGTTATTTGAAAAAATAATGAAAGAAAACTTTCCTAATTTGGTGAAGGAAACAAACACACAAGTCCAGGAGGCACAGAGAGTCCCCAACAAGTTTGACCCAAATAGGACCACACCATAATTAAAATACCAAAGGTTCAAGATAGAGAGTCTTAAAAGCAGCAAGAGAAAAGCAGAGGGAAAAAAAAGTAAAAAAGTGGTGAATTCAGTTTGAAGACTCCATGTTCTTTAACCCCATACATTCCAAGCGTTATCCTGTACCCGCCATGTCAGCGACGTAAAACACTGGGAACGAGACATGTCGCGTCCTTTTTCCGTGCAGGCTCCGAAATCCAGGGCGCATTTCACACTTCGCAGCACGTGGTCAGGTCCCACCTGCCGGGCTCCGACGCCCGGTGTGGCGGGCCCCGGCCGGGCGGAGTCGCGCGCGGAAAGAAGTGGCCAGCAGGGGGCGCGGCGAGAACAGCAGAAAGGCCCTTCGGACCCTGTCCAGGGGGAGAGAAAGGGACCCGACTGTCAGGGCCGGAGGCTGCAGGAGGGCTGTGGCCACAGACCCCGTCCCTTCTCCATGTTCTGCCTGTGTTTCATGCTGCTGGGGAGACGGAAGCCGGGCACAGCTGGGACTTCCAGGCCCCACGACCTAGACCCAATGCCGCCCCTCCCTGCCCAGGCGCGTCCCCTGACGGACCCCAGCCGTGTCCCGTTTCTCCAGGTCAGCCCCAGAGCCCTGCTGCCAGCCAGGGCCCTCTCGTTGGGTCGCCAGTCTGACCAGGACGCTCCCCTGACTAACATCCATCAAGAGCCCAGAAATAATAATAATATTATTATTATTATTATTATTATCATCATTATCATTATTATTCCCCATGGATGTATGCGCCTGGATGGTACCCAACCTTGGACAAGTAAACATTATGACGTCATGAACAGCCGTGGACACGCCTGGGCGCCAAGACGTTACTGGGAGAGCGAAGCCCACCGGCTCCATGCTGACGTGCTCATGCTCTGGACACTTCATGTGTCTATATTTTTAATTTTTAATGTTTTTCAATGACAGTGACATTCAATATTGTATTAGTTTCAGGTGCACCGCAGAATGATTAGACATGTATACAGCCGTCCCTCTCTCTATCGCGGTTCACTTATCGTGGCCTCGATGTATTGCGGGATTTTAAAATATATTATATTTAATCATTTATCACAGATTTTTCACTATATCGCAGGATTTTGCGGTACCGTATACGTATGTTGTTAAAGTTACGTAGGTTTAAGAGTGCAGAATGTGTTTAAGAACATAAGTAGTGTTTATAAAAGTGGAAAAGGTTAATAAGGGAGTGGGAAAGGCTAATAAGGGACTGGGAATGGTTTATAAGTGTGTGGGAAGGGTTCATAAAGCCTTAAAATGTATATAAATACTTAAATAAATGTGAGGTTCCTACTTCGCGGATTTTCACCTGTCGGGGGACGTCTAGAATGTAATGCCCACGATAAGTGAGGGACACTGTATAACTTAAGAAGGGGTCCCCCAGATACTGTATTTCTGGCATCCACCTGGCACTATCTAGTTAATTACATTCCTGATCATGTTTTCTAGGCTCTGCTTTACATCCCCATGGGTGTTTTGTGTATTTAAAAGCACCCTGATGCTTTGGCATGTGGAGTAGGGTAATGCCATTTGCTCCCCAAGACTGCCGGGCTTTCCACGCTGATCCTTGGTGCACCAAGCAATGTCCCTCAGCTGACATCACCTGCTCAGGGCTGTGCACCAAAGAGTTAACGCTTCCTACAGAAAGGCTTGTCCCTCTGTCCCTGGGTCCTGGGTGTAACCTCTAAGCCCTTGGAATGTTCTTGCTAATAATGTCCCTGCTAATAAGAGTTTCTTCGTTTGTCCCCAGGAAGGAGAAGAGGCTGGCATCTGAATTTCACCTGCCCTCCGTTTAAGAGTTTAAGATGCAGCCTGATTTCCGTGATGCAGAAGTGCAGGGATGGGCGAGAAGCGGTTCATCTTAGAAAAGACCAGAGAATTTTCTGTTAATTTCACTGCTCTGTGTTCTGGGTGCTGGATGTGGAAAGTGCTCAGGGCACCCCGGCTTCTCGTGCCCAGAATGACACCTCTGGCTGCTCCAAGGGGAGCACATGCCCTTCCGCCCCCTCATCATTTGGCTGCAAAGCTCTTTGGAATTGAGCGAGAAGCAGAACACGTCAGAAGTCACTCAGCAAAGTGACGGCCAAGCCACCTCTTCTGTGCAAATATCGTCTGCACGTCCTGTTCAGCTTCCTGGCGTGCCTTCAGCATTGTCCATATCATGAGTCTCCGAGAACTCACAAAACAAGGATGTTCTCCGTCTTTTCTGATGAGTTCTCTAAGGCGCGCACGCTTCCCAGGGGTGGACATACCTGAGCCACCTGTCACAGGATCGGCTTCCCTACAGCTAATCCCCCAACAGCTGCGTGGCACCTCGAGCTGAGCGTCCTGTGCTGGGGACACACCGGCCAATGGACCAACTGCCTGCCTTGACCCCAGCAGCTGCAGCCACACTGGGGCTGGGGGCCTGCCAGGCACCCCGTCACCTACGCTGAAAGGCACTCCCGGGGAAGGCAGGGAAGTGGTTTGCATGATCACAGACCCTCTCCACGATATGTCCTGTAGCAACTGATGGCACCCACCGCGGTGGGTTTGCAACACACACCCAGGCTTCCCTAAAATCAGGGTCGTGGCTCAGCTGCCTTTTTCTGAACAGAGAATGTGGGACATCAGTGAGGCCTCTAGCTGTCCTTCCTGCAGGACAGAAAAGACTGTGTCGTAACAAAATCCAAAGTCCACAGACTTCGGCCAGGCCAGCGTGGCTCCTGGGGCCTGTAGGGACAGGTTGGGGCCCTCTGTGTGTCCTTCCAGCGCCTCCCCAGTCATTTGCCCCAGTCACTGTTCACGTGAACGCCCTGTCCTTGTCCAGAGTGTTCTGTGCCATGCCCGAGACACGTGGGATGCACTCACAGCACAGACTCATGCTCCCTGACCTTTCCTGGCCTCAGACAGGGGTGCGATGGTCCCACCTCCCAGAGTTCCAGGAGGAACAGCAGGTGTGGTGCTCAGCACAGAGCTGAGCTGTGGGTCTCCAGGCGTGAGAGCGGCTGGTGTGTGTCTGTGTGCCTGTGTGTTTGTGTGTGAGTGTGTGTGACTGTGTGTCTGTATGTGACTATATGCATGTGTGTCTATATGTGTGTGAGTGTGTCTCTGTGTATGAGTATGTCAATGTGTGAGTGTGTGTTTGTGTGTGACTGTATGCATGCATGTCTGTCTGTGTGTGTGTGTGTCTCTGCATGTATGGGTATGTCCGTGTGTGAGTTTGTGTGTGACTGTATGCATGCATGTCTATGTGTCTGTGTGTGTGTCTCTGTGTGTATGAGTATGTTTGTGTGTGTGTGTGTCTGTGTGTGTGTGTGTGTAAGAGTGTATGTGACTGTATGTGACTGTGTGTATGCATGAATATCTCTGTGTCTTGTGTGTGTTTGTGTGTGAGTTCGAGTGTATGTGACTGTGTGTGTGTGAGTGCGAGTACGTGTGACTGTGTGTGTGTCTGTGTGTGTGTGGTTGCCAGGGTAGGAGGCAGGAATGATTGAAGAGACCCCGAGGAGGGTCTTCAGGGCAGTGAAACTGCTGTGTGTGGTATGAAGAGAAACATCTGTAATCACACATCTGTGCAAACCCATAGAGGGTGCGCAGGGGTGAACCCTGACGTGCACTGTGGGCTTTGGGTGACAATGACTGCTTCGAACACAAACATGGTTTAGAAATGGGCACCCCAACCTCTCTGAATGGGGTTATGGTTTCAAAGAGAACCACACTCTCCTTGGGGTCGGAGGCTGAGTCTGCAGCTGGGTGTTGAGCGCGTTGTGGGGCTCACTTGAGGGGGATGCTGCCCCGGGGGGCTGGGGGCGGGCCAAGGGCCAAGGTCAGACTCCACATCTCCTCAGGCAGCAGGTGACTGCAGAGAGACGGCCTCTGGCTTCTGCCCCCTGACTATTTCCACCTCCCTCTTGGCCGTCTCCCTGGCCCCAGGCTCCACCATCTGATGGGTCTCCCTGACTCTGTTCCCTTCCTTCTCCTTCTCCAGCCCCTCCTGGTTTCTGGAGCAATAGCCAGAGCCCGGGCCTCACTGCAGAGGTGGGGGTTCCTGAGCTGGAGTCCTGGGGACACAGCAGAGGGCCAGAGGTCAGACTGAGCCACTGCTTGCCTTGTGCTCCTTGAAATGCCTCATCGTCATTGGGATGGTCTTTGCAGAAAGAGGAGGAGGCGGTGGGGGAGGGGAAGCGGGTGCCACCGCCTCCGCCAACTCAGAGAGAAATTACGAGTTCATCCTACGCAGCAATGACATAGCAGTTTATGTCCCCACATTCACTGACTTAGTGACGTTGCTGTTGTCCGTGAATGCGCGTAATCAGATGGGCACACACACCTGTGGGTACTCGCTGAGACACTTGGTCCTGCGTGTTTTATTCCTGCCCTGGAAAGTTAAACCGTCCAGTTTCTGACCTCTAGTGGGTCATTTGCTCATTCCTTTACCCCAAGATTATGAGTAGAGTCTGCAAGTATTTATCAAGGTCCCACTATGAGTCAGCACTGAGAAGTTCTCCCCCCGGGGGTATTCTATCGACATGAGGATATCAGTCAATAAATATAACTTAGAAAGCAGAAGGTGACTAGTCTATTAAGTGAAAGAAGGGCGAGGAGATGGGGAATGAATGAAAGGGAGGGTTCTTTGATATCAGCTGATCAAGGAGGGCTTCCTGGAGGCAGTATGGAGTGGACCTGAAGGAAGAAAGAGCACAAGCCTTCATCTTATGAGGGAAGTAGCCATTCTGGACAGAGAGAACAGCAACTGGGCCCAGGTGGAAGTGGCGCGGGTTGGTCCCGCTTGGAGGACAGCGACGAGGCCTCGGTATCTGATGGGGTGTGAGCAAGGAGGGAAATGGGGGAGGTGAATTCAGAGAGGGAGCTGGGGAGAGACCATGCAGTGCCTCTTAGCTGACAGTTACTGAATAAACGCATAATTAAAGATGTCATTAAGAGGTTCACAATTTTTTTTCTCAGAGATACATTTCCTTTATTGGATGGATGGATGTCTGGATGGAAGGCTGGAAGATGGATGACGGATGGATGGATGGAAGGATAAATGCAACAAATAAAATAGACCCTTTTTTTGTTGTTGTTCTCCAAGGGCCAATTCTGAATTCTAGAAGTCTCCCTTGTTTTCTGTCTAGTGAAGATCATGTCTACCCATCTATCTACCGAGAGAATAAGGATAATTGAAAGATGGTCTCCTCTTCGCACGCAAATACCCATGTGGTTGGGTCACGCTTTCATATCTCCAACCCCAGCCCAGAGCCCCCTCCTGAGCTCCAGAAACACAAATCCACCTACCAACTTGGATGTGCCCCAGGATGACATTCAGTACGAACGGTGAAAACCCAGAGCTGATCGAACCGTCCATAAATCCAGCACAGCAGCAGATCAAGATTCCCCAAGAAGTATCTTCGCCAGGCAGGCCACTTCCCTGCGGTAGAGCTTCCAATCCTTCTATATTTCTCGGCCTCCATAACCACCACACTCTCCTAAGCCGCCACCATCTCTTGACTGGACCGATTGATGGTGTCCAAAATGGGGCGCTGCGGGAAAAGGTCTAGAAGGCTTTATTTCTATTTTAAATTTCACCTTTTAAAATGATCTATTTCTGCCCTGGCTGGTGTAGCTCAGTGGATTGAGCCCTGGCCTGTGAACTGAAGGGTCACTAGTTAGATTCCCAGTCAGGGCACAGGCCTGGGCTGCGGGTCAGGTCCCCAGTTGGGGGCGCACGAGAAGCAACCACACACTGATGTTTCTCTCCCTCTTTCTCTCTTTCTTTCCCTTTCTCTAGAAATAAATAAATAAAATCTCTAAATTAAGAAAATAAAGTGATTTATCTCTTGTGAATGCTTTACAATACATATAACACATCTCTGCTGAAGCAGATAATTTATGCACAACTAGCTAAACCTCCTTGGTGGCTCCAGGTTGAAAATCTTGTCCCTAAAATAGGTGGATCAGAGCACGGTCAGCTCATGTCTAGAGCTACAGTCCTGTGCCTCAGTTGCCTCATGTCTAAAATGGCGGTCAGCACTTCGACAGCCGCCAGCAAAAAGCAGAGCCCTGGGCAGAAGAGCCCCGAGCATGGGGCCTGGCTGCCTGGGTCCGGGTGCTGGCTGTGCCACCTGTTAGCTGTGTGGGTCTCCACAATGTAGTGACTTCTCTGTTTCTGTTTCTGTTTTCTTATATGCAAAATTTGAGTAATGCTGTAACTCATCAGCGAAGTACGAATTAGAAGACTCAGCGGCATCGGGTAAGTGCTAGAGTATTTTTTATTAAAATAAACATAATAGCCCTGGCTGGTGTGGCTCAGTTGGTTGGAGCGTCATCCTGTAGACTGAAAGGTTGCAGGTTTGTTTCCCAGTCAAGGCACATACCCAGGTTGCAGGTTCAGTCCCCAGTCAGGGTGTGTATGAAAGACAACCAATCAATGTTTCTCTCTCACATCGATGCTTCTCTTTCTCTTTCTCCCCCTTCTCCTCTATCTAAAAGGCAATGAAACACAATGTCCTCAGGTGAGGATAAAAAAACATAAAAAAACCAACAACAATAGACGTAATACAGAAGCCCTCACTTAACATTGGCAATAAGTTCTGTGACTAACTGAAATGACCTACAAGGAAACCAACTTTATCATGGACTGACTGATACAAACAAGAGTTAAATTTCTACAGCATCTCCTCCATGTTATAAGAAAACAACACTGAACAAAGTGACGTTATTTGAGGACCTGATGTATGTAATTTCTAGGATTATCGAGCAGGTTCAAAACTGGAAACTGGAGACAGGAAAGGTTCCCTGAAAAGGTGCCACAAGTTGCCCTCTGATATGAGTAAGTGGCGGAGCTGAAAATCCATTCCGGCCAAGTTGCTTATTGTGGTTAAGTTTGGGCTGGGGGATGAGGGGGAAAAAAACCCCGTGGAAAACAGTATGGTGGCTCCTCAGACAATTAGACATAGAAATACCATATGATCCTACAATTCTGTTTCTGGGTTTATTTCATTTCTGAAATGATATTTGCACCCCCATGTTCACAGCAGCATTATTAGCAATTGCTAAAACGTGGAAGCAACCCAAGTGCCCACCGATGAATGAAGGGGTAGGCCCACACAACGGAATATTACTTAGCCTTCAAAAACTGAAATCCTGACACCTGCTGCAACGTGGACCCACCTTGAGGACCCTAGGCTAAGAGACATAAGCCAGTCACAGAAAGAAAAAATGCTCTGCGTCTCTAAAGTAGCCGAATTCATAGGGACAGAAAGGAGAACGGTGGGGGCCAGGGGCTGGGGCGGGAGGCGGGGAGTCCCCGTTTAGTGGGGACAGAGTTTTGGTTTTCCAGGATGAAAAGGTTCTGGAGAGGACGGTGGTGACGGTGGCATGACGCTGTGGATGGATTTACTACCGCCTGACTGTACGCTTAAAAACTGTTAAGGGGATAGATTTTATCTTTTGTGCATTTTACCACAATAAAAAAAAATCGGAAAAAAATTGAGGGACTTGGGGAGTGGGAGCTGGAATTATCCAGGGTTGGTATTTTGCCTAAGGAATATAGCCGGGGGGTGGGGTGCAGGAGATAAATAGGCGATAAATAACAGATATATGGGCAGATAGATGATCAATCAGATAAATAGATGATAGATAAGCTACATAGATGAAGACTGATAATACATGGACAGGTGATACGTAAAGAGAGGACAGACAGATATCGTTAGAGAAATACAAATACATAAATGATAGAGGAGAGACCAGGACAATGAAGTTGAATGATTAGACGCAGGCAAATGATGAATATATATAGATAGATGAGCGCTATACATGAGAGGGAGGGAGAGAGGGATGGAGGGAGGGAGGGAGGGAGAAACCTGGGGTCCGTAGAGAGGAGATGAGGTCCCAGGACTGAACCTGGAGTCATGCAGAGCCTGGAAAATTCCTCTCTCTGCAGCTCTCCGCACCATTCCTAGCCCCTCACCTCCAGGTTTCCATGGCAACAGCCAGAGCTCCTGCATCCTTCAGGGGAAGGTGGGAGCCCCTGCGAGGGGTACCAGGTGGGAGAGGGAGGGAGAACCTTGGCGTCAGAGGTTCACGTGTGTGTTTTGAGTGCGTAGAAGTGCGTCATCGCAGCCCCCGCAGCAGAGACAATGGGCGTCAGGAGCCTCTGTGGACGTGGGCAGAAATCCTAAGTGTCTTTCAAAAACACCAGTGTGTCATGCTATGAAAGTATTGATCACAAACGTCGATTGGGCCCCCTCTGTGTACCTGACTAAGCTCTAGACATGGTGAATAAATAATAAGCAGAGAGAGACCCACGTCTACCCTCCTGGAGCCCAGAGACAGCTCTCCACACCTTTGGTCATGTGTAACCCATCCAACAGTACCTACTGGGAGTACGCTTTGTGGCGGGCCCTGAACTTAGTGTGGAGACCCATCCAAGAGCCGACAGACAAAGCTCTGCTCCCTAGAGCTCGTACTTTTTTTAAAAAAATATTTTATTTTTTATTTTTAGAGATAGGGGAAGGGAGGGAGAAAGAGAGGGAGAGAAACATCAATGTGTGGTTGCCTCTCGCACGCCCCTAACTGGGGACCTGGCCCGCAACCCAGGCCTGTGCCCTGACTGGGAATCGAACCAGCGACCCTTTGGTTCGCAGGCTGGTGCTCAATCCACTGACCCACACCAGCCAGGGCTACCAATCAGCTCTTGTGCTCCAGCAGAGCAGAGGTGACAGTACTCAAGGTCACGTCTGAGTTCTGACGAGGAGCCTAGAATGGGGAGAACATAGACCCAATTCTTGGTCACACTGATCTCAGGACTTAGAGAATGGTATTTGTTCACAGAGAACCTCAGTCTGTGCAGAGCAGAATTTATGTGACCTGAGACTCCAGCTCCTGTTCTGGGCCAGGTGGTATCAGGGAGGGCTGCCTGGAGGAGGAGGGCCCCCTCGAAAATCGATACAGCCCTTTTGTCTATTAGAGTCATATGGGAAAGATCTTCATTTATTTACTTTTTTATTTAACTGTTTAAATTATTTTAGCGACAGCTCAGAACGTCAGGCCTGAACCTCACTGCAGAGGGAGCTGGGCAGCTGGGGGGAGGTCAGGGGTGCGAGGGGAAGGGGTGGCGTCTCCATGCTGGGGCTCCTCTTTGGAAAACATGAGTGTACATTCGTGTAAACCTGATGTCCTAAGAACTTCCCGACACGCCATTCTAACACGATCTGAAGCATCGTCACGCACAGGGATTTATTTTCTCGTTGCTTCGACAGCCTGGATGATGGGACACCTGGCATCGCTGCGGGCCCTGGAGGCAGGAATCGGCCCCGGAGCTGAGGTCAGGCGGGAGGAGGAGGCAGGTGCGGGGCAGCTCCAGCAGGCCTGACTCTTGCCTTTGCCGTGGAATGCGCTGCCGCTGCCCACTGTGCACACCGTGGCGAGTTTCGGGCTCTGTGAAACCCTCACGCTCACAGACTGAGGCATCACCCCCCAACGTTCCTCCCACCCTTTATTTATTTATTTATATTTATTTATATTTTTAATTTAAAAAAGATTTTATTTATTTACTTTTAGAGAGAGAGGAAGGGAAGGAGAAAGAGGGAGGGAAACACCACTGTGTGGTTGCCTCTTGTGCGCCCCGACTGGGGACCTGGCCCGCAACCCAGGCCTGCGCCCTGACTGGGAATCGAACCGGCGACCCCTTTGGTTCGCAGGCCGGCGCCCAATCCACTGAACCCCACCAGCCAGGACCCACCCTTTCTTATTATTAAAATATTTTTCAAATCCTCACTCAAGGACATGTTTCTTTATTGCTTTTATAAAGAGAGGAAGGGAGAGAAGGAACATGGATCAATTGCCTCCTGGGCACGCCCCGACCAGGGACCCAGCGAGCACCCCCACCCCCACCCCACCCCCCGGGCCACGGGACGACGCCCCAGCCACACCGGCCGAGGCCGATCCGTGCTCTTAAGCCACGGGTTCCTGCTCGCCATTTATTCCAGAACCTTCTGGCCCAGCGTCCCGGGACACAGCCCTGGCCGGGGTGAGAGAGAAACACCCACCCCCCGGGTCTCCGAGTCTGCCGAGCCCCGGGACGTCCGCGTTCTTGTCCTGCCAACAAATTCCGGCGAGCGGGGAGCCGCGAGGCCAGCGATGTCCTGTTCACTGGCTCCGTCCAGGGGCGCTCGGAGCAGAAAGGCCTCGAAAGGCACCCGCTGCTTTTTTCGACAAGCACTTATTAAGCACCTCCTGTGTGCGGAGCCGAGGGCTGTAACCCCAGATTCTGGAAAATTCCATCCTCAGCGACTGCCTCTGTTCATTCCTTCGTTCCCTCCTGCCTCTTCCTTGGTCTACTGTGGTTTCCATAGTGACAGCCTCTGTGGTCCAGGCCAGGTGGGGTTCCTGCGAGAGAAGGGGGTGCGGGGATGGAAGTGGGTTGTGGGAGACAATGGGCCCCCCGCACCTCCACCAGGGGCCACGCGCCTCTTGCAGGCTCACCCTTGAGCTCACGTCTGCAGAGGGGTGTGCGGGTCCCTGCAAATGGTGAGAACTCACACTCTGCCCTTGTTAGCGGCTCAGCTGCGCGTCCTGAAAACTTCAGAGGTCGGCCTGGCTGGGCAGCCCAGTTGGTTACAGGGTCCTCCTCCGGATACACCAAGGTTGTGGGTTCGATCTCTGGTCAGGGCACATGCAAGAATCAACCAATGAATGCGTAAATAACGGAAACCACAAATGTATTCTCTTTTCCCTTTTCTCTCTCTCACCCCTTCCTCTTTCTCTCAAATCAGTTGTTAAAAAATTAAAAAATCAAGCCCTGGCTGGTGTGGCTCAGTGGATTGAGCACCAGCCTGTGAGTAAGGGGGGTCACAGGTTCGATTCCCACTCAGGACACATGCCTGGGTTGCCAGCCAGGTCCCCAGTTGGAGATGTGACAGAGGCAACCACACATTGATGTCTCTCCCTCTCTTTCTCTCTAAAAATAAATAAATAAAATCTTTTTTAAAAAATTAAAAATACATATAGGTGGAAGCACTAACTCCCAGGACATCAGAACTATATTTGGCAATGGGCCTTTGAAGAGGTGAATAAATTAAAATGAGACCCCTGGGCTGGGCTTGATCCAGGGTGACTGGTGTCCTTATAAGGAGACGGGATCACCACACAGACCCACACGGAAGGACGACCACGTGGGGACACAGGGAGGGGAGGGAGGCCTCAGGAGAAACAACCCCGCTGACACCTTCACCTCAAACTGCCAGCCCCCGGAAGGGTGTTGCAACCTGCTCCGGTGGTCCTAGAAAATTAACCCCGCCCTTCTCCCTATGAGAATCTTACAGGGAAGATCTTTATTTAGTTTTTAACTTTAAATGTTTTCAATTACAATTGGCATTCCATATTATTTTGAATTAGTTTCAGGTGTACAGGATAGAGGTTAGACAATCATGTACTGTACAAACTGATCCCCTGATACTTCTTCCTCCCTTTCTAAAAAAAGATTTTATTTATTTATTTTTAGAGAGAGGGAAAGGGAGGGAGAAAGAGAGGTAGAGAAACATCAGTGTGTGGCTGCCTCTCACGCACCCCCAGCTGGGGACCTGGCTCACAACCCAGCCATGTGCCCTGACTGGGAATCACACCGGCGACCCTTTGGTTTGCAAGTCAGCACTCAGTCCACTGAGCCACACCAGCCAGGGTGACCCCCTGGTATTTCAAGTACCCACCTGATACCATACACACTCATTACAATGGTATTGATTGTATTTTCTCTGCTGTAAAGATCTTTATTTTTAAAAAATATATTTTTTTACTAGTGCATCTAATAAATATTCAGAATGCCTGCTGTGCCCCAGTCAGCCTGTCCAGCCCCACCTGTGACGTTCCCCAGTCAGACCGCTCCCCACATTTTGTTCCTCAGGTACGCAAAGCCCTGCTGCCTCTGTGCCTCTGCACGGCTGGCCCCGCTTTGCCCTGCACGGCCTCCCGTTTCCCACGGCCGGATTCTTCTGAACGCATGGGAGCCTGATCCTTATCACAGCAGCCTACTTTATGATTTTTCTTTTCTTTTAGACTTTTTATTTCTTTATTTTTAGAGAGAGGGGAAGAGAGGGAGAAAGAGAGGGAGAGGAACATCAATGCGTGGTTGCCTCTCTCATGCCCCCCACAGAGGATCCAACCTGCAACCCAGGCACGTGCCTGACTGGGAATCGAACTGGCGACCCTTCGGTTTGCAGGCTGGTGCTCAATCCACTGAGCCACACCAGCCTGGGCTCACTTCACGATTTCTGTGGTGTGGATGCTAATAGAAATTACTCGTCTAGCCAATCACATACTTTACAAAGTGATCTCCCGATAAATCTAGCACCCATCGGGGGATAGTTATTACCATATTATTGACTATAGTTAATAACCCATAGTTATTACAATATTATCGACTATATTTCCTGTGCTAGACTTTACACCCCTGTGACTATTTTGTAACTACCATTCCCCTCCCCTACTTCACCCAGCCCTCAACCTCTCCCCTCCGGCAACTGTCAGTCTGTTCTCTGAGTCTGTGAGTCTGTCTCAATTTCGTTCGTTTGTTTATATTGTTCTTTACATCCCACATGCTGACACCTGAAACTAACACCAAATAATAGTCACTGTAAATTGTAATTGAAACATGGTTTACATTTTAAAAGTGACATTACTTGTTTATTTATTGGCTTCTCTGCTCCTTGACTTCTCATTGACGGGAATATAAACCCCATGAAAGCGAGGAATTTTTCCTGACTTGTTCACCACGGGGCTCCCAGGGCCCACCCAGCACAGTCGATATCAGTCGAACGAATGAATGAGTGAATGAATGAAGTGGGAGCTTCCCAGAGCTCCAAGCCCAGCAGTAACAGGTGGGGTCTCTGACCTCTGAGGCTCACTATCCGGGGAATTCAGGGAGCACCCAGGGCCACCCCCTCCTGGCCTCCACCCCACTCACCTGGGAAGGACAAGAGTGGGCAGAGGGTCCATCCCTCCTGCTCAGGATGCCCTCTGCCAGCTCTGGGTGTCCCAAGGGTTCCCCACCACCTTCCTCAGGCCACATAGTACCCTCAGGGCAGGGTGCAAGGTGGCTTCTGGGTGTTGGGGGCATGTCTTACCTGAGTCTCTTCGGATACCGGACAGCCTGAAGGTCTCAGTGGGCCGAAAAAGGACTTTGCAGAGCTCAGAGAGAGAGAGAGAGAGAGAGAGTGAGAGGGAGAGGGAGAGAGAGAGAGAGGGAGAGAGTGGGCTGGGCTTGGGTAGGGGCTCCGGCCTGAGCAAGAAGTGAACACCCGACGTTTATAAATTGAGGGTGTAGCATTTTGCGTCAGAAAAAAAAAAAAAATGACCTTTTTTTTTTTTTTTTCAAAGACTTTTTTTTTTGTTGTTCAACCTCAAATTGCTTCTAAAGACAGATCTTGGGGACCAACCACCAACCTCCAGACCCATTCAATGGATCTGTTCCTGTCAGGTCTAACACTTGCAACTAAAAACAAGCAAATACATTTTCCTAAGCGTTTCCAGATGTGAGACATCGATTTTTTACAACTTCGTTTCCAGATGTGCCCGTTAGAGTTGATACACTTGAAGCTCGAAAATGTAAACGTTGAAGTTTTGTGTTGCATTTAGGTAAAAACCAAACTAAAGCCGTCTTTGCCCCCTGCAGCTCACGCTTAGGAAACAGACACCCGTCTTTCGTTATTCTGGGACTTGAAAAAGATTTGCTCGTTTTGCATAGGATATCTCCTCTTTTTGGTAACATGTGACATTAGTCTCTGGGTTTGGGAACCGCTAAGATCGTATTTCGTATTTATTTAAATGTAACAGTAGTTTCTTGTATGAATGTACTAAATGCCTGCTGTGTGTAATATGGAAAGGTTTGCACTATAATTAAAAATTATAAATGCCAAAATATAATACAAGTGTTCAGATTTTTTTTCCCCCTAAATTACTCAGCGTGGATTCATAGCAGGTATTCTTTGGTTTATTTTGTTTTGTTTTGATGAGCTCATTTCAAAGTGTATGAATTATTGTTGATGAGAAATGTAAAGAAATTTCTTTATACTTAAGGAAGTCACTGCGATGAAAAATAGCAGCCTTCTGTTCTCAGATAGTATCTATGAATTAATTCATTGCAGAATTATCTAATTATCATAATTGGGTTATCATTTAGAGCCAACCTTTTAAAATGTTATATATTTTTAAATTTTTATTTTCTTTTCTTTTTTCCATCATCACTTATCCCCCTAAAAAATGTTACATTTACAAATGTCATTCCTCTCTAGAAACTCCGGCTTGATTTACTTACACATTCTCTTGTAGTAAAGCTTTCATTCTGCAATTGTTAATCCTCTGAAGGCATTTAAAACAAGTTTCTGTGCCTGCGGCAGAACCTGCAGAAGGGAATTGATTTGCTTTTGTTTTGTTTGTGGCCGTAGGTTTTCAGATGCAAATTATTTTAGGGTCTGTGATAAAAGGAAATCATTGTCTGCTGAATTATGGCAAAGACTTTGAAAGCTGAAAAGTGTTAGGACATCCCTCAGTGATCTGGGGCACTGGTCTTTTGACAAAATACTTGCATAAATGTTGATACTGTGCAAATCTGCATTATATATGTATTCATCTCAGCGATAGAAATAAATGACGCAGACAAAAATGCTTGTTTATCTGAAATTGAAATGTAACTAGCATTCTGCATTTTTATTTTCTAAATCTGGCAACCTTCAATAACAGTAGTAATAATAATAACAAACTCAAACTTTTATAAATGTTTATAGAGTACCAGGTCACCCAATGATTTGCCTGGGACCTGTTCACATTTTAATTTAATTATAAAAGAGAGAGAGAGAGAGAGAGAGAGAGAGAGAGAAGAGAGAGAGAGGGGGGAGACAAGAAACCAAACAATATAAAAACATTCTGACCCCAGTTTTCAGAAGCAAAATTCACTTTCACTCAATTACTCTTTAACATCTATCCATCGACTTTCTACTAAGCATTGGGTGCTGCAGTGAGCTTTGGGGGCAGCCTTAGGCAAAGCGTAGCACCCCAAGTCATAGAGTGACGTCCTAGGGGAGAAGAAAAAGAGTGTGCAAAGAAAGAATAATGGATCTCATTTATTCTAAGCCATTTTTCAGATTTCAATGTATGTGTCCTAGGGCAGCAAACAACATGTTTCTTTTATAACAGAGCCTGAAATAATTTGCCCCTTGAAATCTATAGTCTCAAAAAAAACAAAAACAAAAGCACAAAAAAACCAAAAAACAAACAAAAAAACCCCAAACAAACCCAAACACCGCCACCGCAGCAACACCTGAATGAGGTATTTTCTATAAACAGTTGATTAATTCACATCGATAGCTTACTGTTCGGGGGAGAAAAGACACGGTGTTTCAAGCTCAGGCTTTTTTTCACAGTTAAAAAGAGGCAGAAATAAAGACACAAAAAGCCCTGCTTTGAGCAGGGCGTGCAGAGGTCTCGTCGAGGAAAGAACTGAAGGGGAAGAGAAAGCCGGAGACCTGCAGTTGGAAAACACAATCTCAGGAAATAATTTGCAGGACAAATTATTGTTGGCTAACGTTGAAAGAGTACGGGTTGCAAACGGACGGGTCTCTGGGACCCTGACCACATTGTGCAGTATCCACGGCAACCAGTCCCTTCCCGGGTTCCATGGCAACGGAAAGAATGCCACTTGGCTTTGGAGGGGAGGCAAGGGGGGCAGGGAGGGGGGTGCTGCCTGAAAGAGCCCCGAGCCGAGGTTCTGCTGGCCCAAAAGACCAGGTCGGGAGGCCTCACCGGCAGAACTGTGTTTCTCCCTGGTCTGGAGATGGGCGAGTTTCTGATCAGGGTCCCACACGGGGGGTCCTGGTGGTAACTCCTTATTTTACTGCTTTCTCCCTGTGGCAGGGAGCGATCCTCTCTGCATGCCTCTCTTTGTCTTTTAATTTTAAAAAACTGATTTGAGAGAGAGAAAGGAAGGGAAAGAGAGAGAAATACTGATTCGTTGCTGCACCCACCCATGCAGCCATGGGTTGATTCCTGCGTGTGCCCTGACTGGGGAATTGGACCCACCCCCTTGGTGCATTGGGACGATGCTCTAACCAACTGAGCCGCCCAGCCACAGGGTGCATCTCTCCTCGTAAGGGCGCTGATCCCCTCACGAGGGGTCCACCCTCCTGACCTAATCACCTCCAAATACCGTTCCCCTGGGGACTGGGCTTCAACATACTGGTTTGTGGGACATGAATCCTGTGTCCACAGCAAGCCCGTAGCCTGGAGAAACGTTCACCCTGGAATGTCACGGTTTTGAATTTCACTGGGAGGAAAACTGAAAGAAGAGAAGACCCTTATCGAAGGCAGCTGCCATTGATTGAATGCTCAACGCCCTGGGATCTCTGCCCGGCAAAGGGGCAGTGGGGCTGGGACGTGGGGTTCGGTCATTCATTCTTTCAAACAATATTTCATGCATATTAATAAAGGCCTGCTGGGTGCAAGATTGGGGAAATTCAAAGACTGGAAAATCCTAGCTTCCAGGGCTCTCTGAGCCCCTTCCCCAGCCTCTCCTTCCCTCCACAGCCTGCGGTTTCCACGGCGATGGTCTGAGCCTCCCGGTTGCTAAGGGAAGACCAGCCACCTGGGTGGACTCATCTCACTGAGGTGGCAGAGGGCACGGGACGGTGGGGAGTTAGTGTGGTCCGTGACGCGACCTGTGGAAGAATCTACAAAGAGAAGACATTATAGAGAGTAGAGTTTATTTTCTTTCTTTTAAAAAAAGGTCCTGTTTATTTATTTTTAGAGGGAGGGGAAGGGAGGGAGAAAGAGAGGGAGAGAAACATCGATTGGTTGTCTTTTGCATGTTCCCAACTGGGGACCCGGCCCACAACCCAGGCCTGCGCCCTGACTGGGGATCGAACCGGCGACCCTTTGGTTTGCAGGTTGGCACTCAATCCACTGAGCCACACCAGCCAGGCTGAGAGTAAAGTTTTTATTTTTACTTTCCCAAGGGAGGGAAAGGGCTAAGTGCAGAGAAATGCAGCAGCCCCGCGGGGTTAGGGCTTTGGGCTTTTATCAGGTATTGCGGGGAGTTGTAGAGCCGGATTTGGGTTGCGAGGGGTTTCGATGTTATCTTTGGGTGCAGGGTCTGGTCAGGGCTATCCTCCGGCAGGTCAGTCAGTAACTGAGGTCTGGCATGTCCTGATTTTTAAGTTTCCGGAGCCTCTGTACCTTCAGGGCATTTCCAGTAATTTTCTAATCCTGAAGGTAAAGAGTCAAGATACAATTAGGGTCAGTCACGCTTTATGGGGTCCAGCCAGCTCTGGCAAAAAAAGGCCTGAAAGAGGGGCTTTTGTCCTACTTAGAAGGGGCTCTGGTCTGCAAGCACCCCACCAGTGGTCCACGCGCATCTTTGAGTGCCTTTATTTTTAATTTTTTTTAAATTTGTAATTAATTTTAGAGAAAGGAAGGGGTGAGAGAGAGACGTCGTTTATATTTCCACTTATTCATACATTCATTAGTTGATTCTTTTTAAACATACTTTATTTATTTATTCCTAGAAAGAAGAAAAGGGAAGGAGAAAGAGAGGAAGAGAAACATCCATGTGTGAGAGTCGTCCCTCACGCGTCCCCATCTGGGGACCTGGCCTGCAACCCGGGCCTGTGCCCTGACTGAGAATCGAACCAGCAACCCTTTGGTTCGCAGGCCGGCACTCAATCCACTGAGCCACACCAGCCGGGGCTGGGTTTTATCTCTTGTGGAACCGCCACACCATCCCCATAGGAGCTGCACCGTGTTACAGCTGCATCAGCAGAGCCCGGGAGAAGAACTCACACGTCTATTTAGTCACAAAGCATGAAGGAGATGCTTGAGGATTCTCGGCTGGGATTGTAAACATATACTCGGTCTGATCCAAGATTCCAGAGTATTCCACCTTGTGAGGTTCCGGCTGCTGATTTTCAGCTGCCTCCCCTTCCTCATCCTAGCAAAAATTTCCATGGCGACACATTCGGTTTGCCTGGGTTGCTAAGAAACCAGAGAACTCTGAAGAGGAATGGGCTGGGACACCCAGTGTGGGTGAGAGATAGGCCTGGGGGGCCCTCAGCGTGCTCCCCCACCCCGGCTCATGCACGGCCTCTGTATTATCCTTTCATAACATCTTAGCGCAGGGGCGGCCAGTTGGCTCAGAGCCTCATAAAGTCTAAAAAGCGCCCCATTTTCACATCGGCAGTGGCCAGTGACGCAAAGATTTAGGGCGCTTGACATGTTTTTATTCATTCTTTCACTATACATTCAAAAATATTTATTGAGTGCCTACTCTGGGAAACCAATGTGCCAGGCCTTGGGCACACTGGTGAAAAAAGTCCCGCAACCATGGTGTTGAAGGGTCGCAGAGTAGTGCACCCCAAAGTATGACCCTAGGAGTTCAGGACATACTACTCCAAAATACGCTGTTTCAATATATGGATTAGTTTGAGCTGTAGGCCCCTGAAAAACAGCAAATGCAGAGGGAGGCTTTCTCTGAGCTTCCCTCATCTGTCTACAGACAGACCCCCCCCCCCAAGAGGAACTCAGTTGTCACAGATACCCTCCTGGGGGCTTTCATCAACCAGGCAGATTTGTTCCCGTCACAGGAGAGGAGGCTGGAGGTTGACACCACACCCAGACATGCTTTGTCACAAGCTATTATACCTCCTGCCTGTTCTTCTAACCATCGAGCCATCTTTCCTAAAAATCACTTTCTCTCTCCTAAGAAGTCTACATCCCCCACTGTCTCCGCGTAGTAAGGTGGCCCTTAAGCCTGAGTTCTAGGCCGCCTCGCTGAGTTACTCACCTTTCCATAGGTCTCTCCCATGTACACATAAGAGGCGTGTTAAGTCCTGGCTGGCGTGGCTCAGTGGGTTGAGTGCCAGTCTGCGAATCAAAGGGTCACCAGTTTGATTCCCAGTCAGGGCGCAGGCCTGGGTTGTGGGCCAGGCCCCCAGTTGGGAGCGCTCAAGAGGCAACCCCACATTGACGTTTCTCTCCCTCTCTGTCTCCCTTCCTTCCCTTTCCTCTAAAAATAAATGAATAAAATCTTTTTTAAAAAAGGTACATGTTAAAAGACTTGTTCATTTTTCTCTTGTTAATCTTTCTTTTCTTAGAGGGTCTCAGCCAAGAACTCAGGGCACAGGGAAAATTTCTTTTTCCCTCCTACAATGTTTTTCTCATGGAAATAAGAGCCTGCTTGGAGGTGTTTCTAATCAATAATTTCACTGTGTGTCCACTCTGTGCCGGACACTGTTAGGGAGGAGGGACAGGCACCCCTCTCAGGGATGATGGTGGGGGGTGGTCAACTTAATCAAGTAACCAATGCCTCACCAGTGACCCACAGACCTTTTATTTTCTATTAAAACTCATTCTTGCAACATCCTACATCTTGATTGTGGTGTTGATTACACAGGGGCAGAATCTGTTGACACCCATTATCTATGATGCTGACAACAGCTACGTTATGCTGTATGTCAATTATACACCAATAAGTTGAAGTTTATTGTTTTCAGAAAATGTACCTTTGGCCAGGCTCAAATATTTGCTCTTTGTGTCCTTGTGAATGCTTAAAGAAATCACAAATGTCAGAGATGTCACTGATGTCAGCAGCATCGGTCCCTTCACCCGCTGACTGGTGATAAGGGCCTGTGCGCCCCGTGGCTGGACGCAGACGGACGTTGCCGTGGGGGGTGGGTTTTCTTGTGAGACCAACAGTAAATTTATAATGTCAGGGCTTTGGGGCAAAGCAGAAAACAGTAAGAGAAGGGGCTGCACCGGTTTAGAGCTGGTGGTCCGAGCGAAGAAGGCATGGGAGTGTCTTGGGGGGCCAGGTAAAGGTTTCAGTAGGTCAGCGGGTGAGTGGAGAGTGCGTGGACATTGGGGGTTCTCTCATGAGTACCCACAGGATATTAATATTTGTGGGTCAGTGAGTGACTACGGAGGAGCTCATGCCATTGAAGGGTTTTTATTGTTTATATTCTCAAAAGGAAGGGGGTGGTCATGCAGGGCCATGGGGGAGGCACCAGGGTGAACAGGGAGCAGAACGGGGGGGGGGGGGCGGCTGAGGCGGATCTCCCCTGCGGGTTTTCGTAGGAAGTGAAGGCAGGGGTCAGCTACTCAGAATAATTCCAGAGGCTCTGGGGTATAGGGGTGGCTTCTGGTGCATCACAACTGGCTCTAGAAGATTCGAGGCGGGAAATAGGAACTTGGTGTGTGTCAGATACAGGAGGTGGTTTCCACTATGGGCTCAAGATGAATTCGTTTGCCTACGAAAGAGGTGCTTATAGGTTGTTTTTATCTTTAGGGTTTAGCTGTGGGGGCTCAGTGGATTGAGCGTCGGCCTGCGAGCTAAGTGTCGCTGGTTCGATCTTCCAGTCAGGGCACATCAGAGAAGGAAAACTCTGACTCCAAAAAACCTCCGCTGCCTTGCGGCATACCTCTTCAGGGGAAAGGCTAAGGGAGTAAACCCCGACAGAAAATCCGGAGCCGGAGTCCCTAAGGCGGTTTGACGTTGTAGTCAACACCGGCAACTCCTGCGGCGCACCTGAAGCCAAGCTGTATTGACTCCGTCTTTCCCTTGGACCCTTCAGCTGCGAAGAGAGGGGGGGTCTGCTGCATGGGCTACAGCAGACCCTCCATATCACCCTGCCCAGGCTCTGTAGCTTCAGCTTCACTGGAGAGGACACTCCAGCATCATCGCAAGATGTCGATTCAACACGGGAGGAGACAGATACCGTGTCACTCCCGAGTCGGACTGCACAGCCGTTCTCGGCGGTGCAGATAGACTCTTAAGAAGCTACACCATCGTGTCTCGAGACGGACGGCTGCCAACACGACACTATACGATGGACCTCAATGACTAGATTGCACCCAACCCTTAGCGAAGTCACGGGACATTCCAGTCTCTGAGGCCTTCTGCCTCCCTCCTCAGCCTCCTTGGCTCCCACCACCAGCTGCAGTTTCCATGGCAACAGCCTCAGCAGATGGTGTTCAAGGAGAAGAGGCTAGATTACCCACTTCTGGCCAAGGTCCTCCGGGGTGGTGGGAGTATCATCATAAACTCCGGGGGCTGCTGGCTGGGCAGCAGTGGTTCAAGTACATTTTTCATGCACATTAAAATGTAAAGGGGAGAAAATGAAAAAAAACAACCAACCAACCAAACAAACGAGAAAAGGAAGAAAAAGTAAAATGAAATGCAAAGAGAAGTTGCAGAATGATAGAGGGAGGCAGGAACGGCTGGGCTGGCCCTGAAGACTGTTTTTTAGGACCCACAGATCTAACTCAGGTGTCAGTGATATGAACATTACCTGTTGTCATTATTCACGCATTGAGTCGGTCAGCAAGCACGGACCGAGACCCGTTGTGTGGCTCAGGAAAGGGAAGGGAAATAAAAGCAGGCACCGTCTCGACTCAGGTAGGCGTTAGGCCATCCAAAGACACATTTGTTCTTTATGCCAAAAAATTCATTTATTCCTCCAACACGTATTTGCGGGGGGACACGTATTTGTTTGGTCCATAGAAGGTACCTTGAAAGGATGAGAAAAACTCAAACCTTGGAGTAGTTCCCAACTTGGTGCCTGTAGGGCCACAGCAGAACTAGATGAGAATTCTACTGCACTAGAAAGACAACCTTATCCCGGGCCTCAAAGAACGTCCACAGATGATTTTTCTCTTCTCTTCCTTTTAAAATTGATTTGAGAGAGAAAGAGAGAGAATTTGTTGTTCCACCTACTTATGCATCATTGGCTGAGTCTCGTATGTGTCCTGACCGGGGATCAAACCCACAACCCTGACATACAACCCTGATGTATCCGGACGATGCTCTAACCAGCTGAGCTAACTGGCCAGGCCCCGCAGGTGATTTTTTTCAAGGCAATGATCAGCTCACAAAGAAGCGAGCAGCCACACGTGGAACAAATGCATCGGTTCACGGAATCGATAAACAATTCCTTTAAAAAGAGGCGGGTTTTGGTCCACAGGCAGGGTCTCTGTTCGATCAGCTAATTGAAACAAGTCCCCCCAAACTGCTCGTGACTCGAATATCGGTGGTACAGGACCTGTTTTTAGAAGTCAACGTGCTAAGGAGGACAGAGGCCATAATTTGACTCCTTTTGAAGACTTTTCCTCCAAGAACATGAGCTGGAGAGACTCTGCCTTCAATGAGACTAGATTTCTCCAACTCCACAGGCAAGTGGACGTCTGAGAAAACCTGCCTCCCCCCAGGTGCCGGCCTTGGGCTGAGCACTGTGTGAATATCGCGTACCTGCGCCCTTCTGTCTGGGAGGGAAGGGCAACTGCTTTATTGGGGACAAAGACCCTTATTTTGAGTCATTCATTTATTGCAAAGCAAACATACCACACTGGGGACAAAGACCCATATTTTAAACCCTTTATTGCAAAGCAAACACAACGTGTGAGTTCAGAGTCTGGAAAATTCCAACCTCGGGGTCTCTCCTTGCTCCTTCCCAGCCCCCTCCTCTTCACCGAGCTAGCTTCAGTTTCCATGGCAACAGCCAAAGTCTGCTCTTGATGCCCAAAATAAATAAATAAAATCCTGTTAAAGGCTCTTGAGAGAAAATAGAGCTACTGAAGTCCAACCGACCAGGAGGGGGGGATGGAGGAGACTCTTAAAGTTACAGACATCTCAACAGTAGCACATGCATATTTAAAAAATTTTAACTGTAGTAAAATATAGATATCATAAAATTTACCATTTTAACCCTTTAAAAAAAAGCTTTTATTTATTTTTAAAGAGAGGGGAAGGGAGGGAGAGAAGGAGAGAAACATTGGACCTGCCCGCAACCCAGGCATGTGCCCTGACTGGGAATCGAACCAGCGACACTTGGCTCGCAGGCTGACGCTCAATCCACTGAGCCACAGCAGCCAGAAACTATATTTTCAATGACTTTCGTCTCCCGATCTGCTGGCCCTGCCATTCCTGCATAATAATGAAACCTGTATAGCAGGTCCTCAAACAGTTCAGTCACAACATGGACGAGATTCCGTAGGAACTTAACTCTGGTTTATACCCATGAGCCTACGGTAAAACCAGTTTCCCTATATGCGGCCTTGCTTAAAGTCCCAGGACCTGCGGATGACATTCAGTGAGGATTTATTGTGCTTTCAAACAGGTTCAGCTCTGTTTGTTTTTCCTACGAAGCAGGGAAAAGCCTGCATCTTGGTCTTAGAACTCTCATTCCCGTGTGACCCTCATCCTGCCTTCTCTCAGCTCTGTATTCTGGGGACTCCGGTCCTTTTAAGAAAGGGAACTTGGGCCCTGGCCGGGTGGCTCCATTGATGGGAACATTATCCCGTACACCAAAACGTTGCAAGTTCAATTCACATCAGGGCACATACCCCCATGGTGGGTTTGAACCCCAGTCACGGTGCATGCAGGAGGCACCCGATCGGTGTTTCTCCCCCTCCCCTTTTCCTCCCTCTCTAAAATCAATAAATGTATCCTAGGGCTCGGAGAGGGAGAGCTGTCTGGGCACCACGCCCAGGTCTGTCTGGTGTGACTTTCTCCGTCCGTCGAATGGTTATACTTGGCGTCCCCTCTTTCTAAGACACCTCTGCCCATCAAAATACTTTAAGTTATGATCCGGGGCTCAGGGAAGAGAAACAGCATTCATTCCCCAACGCTCTGCTTTCCAAGATATCAGCCCCCCCGTCTCTCGTCCATTCTCTCACTGTGAAGGTCCCACTCCACAAACACCTCCGCGACCAGAGATCTTCTGTCAGTGTTTCTTCCTGGAAATTGTGCAGTTGCTTTTCAAAAGGACTTGTTCCTTTTCAAAGAAATAGCTGAGCCTCTCCCTCACATGCTTCACTCTCCAATGGATGGAACTTTTCCTTTTTTAATTTGTACTTTATTGATTTGAGAGAGGGGCAGACATTGATTTGTTGCCCCATTTATTTTTTAAAAGATTTTATTTAAAGCCCTGGCTGGTGTGGCTCGGTGGATTGAGAACCGGCCTATGAACCAAAGGGTCGCTGGTTCAATTCCCAGCCAGGGCACGTGTCTGGGTTGCAGGCTGGGTCCCCAGTTGGGGACACGCGAGAGGCAATAAAATCTTAAAGATTTTATTCATTTATTTTTAGACAGAGGGGAAGGGAAGGAGAAAGAGAAGGGGAGAAACATCAGTGTGTGAGAGAAACATCAGTTGGTTGCCTCCCGTATGCGCTCCAATTGGCGACTGAACCCACAACCCTGGCCTGTGCCCTGTGACCGGGAATTGAACTATTACCTTATGTTCAAATATTATAGTTCTACAATAGAAAAAAAAAAAAAACAGAATTTATTATGATTTCACTTTCCTGACTTTCATGGAGGCAAACTCATGAAAATTATGTTCAAAAATGTATTCCAGCCCTGACTGATGTGGCTCAGTTGTCTGGGTACCGTCTGGCAAACCAATTATGTTGTGGGTTCTATTCCTGGTCAGGGCACATACCTGGGTTTTGGGCCTTGGCCCCTGTTGGGGCAAATGCAAGAGGCATCTGATCGATGTTCTTTTTCTCTCTCTCCCTCCCTTCCCCTCTCTCTAAAAATAATAAAGAAAATCGTTTAAAAGTATCTATTTCTGGAAAGAAGTTAACCTTTAAAAAAGGCACAAAACCATGAATAGAAGAGTATCCATTTTTCCTTTTGACTCAGGCTCCAATATGACACAACACAGGACTGTCAGACTCTGTCATTCTTCAAAAAAAAAAATTTAAACATTTTGTTTATTTATTTTTAGAGAAAGGGAAGTGGGGGAGAAAGAGAGAAAGAGTAACATCGATGTGAGAGAGATATACCAATTGGTTGCCTCTCACATGCACCCTGACTGGACGGAACCTGCAGCCCAGGCATGTGCCCTGACCGGGAATCAAACCGGTGACCTTTTGCTTTGCAGGACAATGCCCAACCCACTGAGTCACACTGGTCAGGGTTAAAATTTTAATATTATGTTCATTTTTTTGCATTAATGTTTATTTCCAATAGTGCATTAAAATATTATTCATCTTGCCCTGGCCGGTGTGGCTCAGTGGATTGAACGTTGGTCTGCAAACCAAAGTGTTGCCAGTTCAATTCCCAATCAGGACACATGCTCGGGTTGCGGGCCAGGTCCCTTAGTTGGGGGCGTGCGAGAGGTAACCACATACTCATGTTTCTCTCCCTCTCTTTCTTCCTCCTTTCCCCTCTCTAAAAACAAATAAATAAAATCTTTAAATAACATATTATTTATCTTGATGACTGAGTGTTTTTGTGCTGTTATTTGTTGAATTTGCTGGTGGCCATCACTCCTTCGTTCATTTCCTCTTACGTCAGCCGCGAGAGTCAGGTGCTTGTTTTTCCAAATGAGGAAAGTGTGGTTCAGGGCTCGAGGGATTCCATCAGACCGTCGAACTCAGTGACTAGGATGTGAGAGGGCCACCGCGTCCCCTCTGCACCTCAGGGACCTCATCTGTGAAGTGGCAAGGTGATCTCACCCACCTTTCCAACATGTCACGGGAATTCAACAGAAGGCACTTAGCACCACATCTGGGCTGTAATAAGCGCAGTAAATGTGAGTTATTTGATAATGATCATAATTGTGATGATGGTGACGATGGCGTATCAGCCACCGCGGACCCCATCCAAATGTGAGACCGCTGATTCTAGAAATACCCTTGCCGCAAGCTCCACCGCACAAAGTCTGTCCCTGTCTGCCTCTGTCCTTGGACTGTCCTGTGCATGGCCCAGCCCTGGCCCCAGGGGCCCCGGGGGCCCCACAGCCCAGCAAAGTCACTGAGTAAATGTTTGTTCTTCTACAAGTTGACTTTGGTGGGGGCCGCTCTTGCCTCTCCCCATGGCCTTGAAGCTGTAAGAAAGCAGTGATCACGCCTGGGGCTGTGCCCTGGTGACCTCCTATGAATGACACTGAAAACAGCAGTCATTTTAATAGCTAAATTATTAGTCCCGCGGTTCTTACCATCTAAGGGGCCCTCTCGATCCACCCCCAAGCCCCTCCTCTTCCTTGTCTATCATAGGATCTCTTCAGCCACTTAGGTCTCCTTGGCTTCTTCTTCTTCTTTATTTTTTATATTAAAAAATTGACTTTAGTTGGGGGGTGGGCTAGGCAGAGGAGGGAAAAGGGGGAAAAACTGGGATGACTGTAATAGACTAACACTAAAAAGTTTTTCAAATTTTTAAAAAGTTGATTTGAGAGAGAGAGAAAGACTGACTTGTTGTCCCACTCCTTCGTGCCTCATTGGTTGATTCTTGTATGTGCCCTGACTGGGGATCAAACCTGCAACCTTGGCGTATCGGGACGATGCTCCAACCAGCTGAGCTACCCGGCCAGGGCTCCTTGCGCCTCTTTGAATGCACGCAGCCCGTTTCGACCCCAGAGCCTTTGCACCTGCCGGACCCTCTCCCCGGAATGTTCTTTTGCCATAACCCGCTCATCGCTCTCCTCAGTTATCACAACCGGAAAGAGGTCTTCTCTGACCACATCCCTTTCACCCCAATCTCTTTCTGTCCCGCCCCCCCTTTATTCTTTATCTCTCACAGAAATCGTGTTTTGCTTATGGTCTGTCTCCTCCCCTAGAATCTAAGGGCCACGAGGACTTTCAGGGCAGGTCCTGACACGTCATTGCATCCTATGGTTCATTCTGGGCTCTCCTGACATTAGGGGTTGAAGAACTCTTTGTTGTGTGTGCGGGTCACTCTCCTGTGTCCCCTTTAGTTGTGACAACTCAAAAAGATTTCCCAACGCCTCCTTGGGGAGCAAACTTGCCTCCCGTGGAAAACCACTGCTACCCCCTCCTGCCCTCACGGAACAGTCTGCTGTGAACAATAGTTCGTGAATGAAGAAGTGACTGTCTGAGGGCGTGAGTAACCGCAGTAAATAATCTGTGCTGGCGGGAGACGTGCCATGCCTAGCAGAGCAGGGCTGATGGAGCGGCTTTCCACAGGCGCCCACGGGAGCCGTGTAACTGCAGGAAAGAACACGTCCATCCGTGCGGGAGGCCTGAGCCCTCCCCATGCCCATTAATTTTGTTGTCCCCGGTCTCCCCAAGACCTCTCACCTGGTGTGCAGGACAGTGGTTGCTCCCCCTGTTGCTATGGAAACTGCAGTTGGCGGGAGAGTGGGGGCTCTAGAAATAAATGCGTGTGAGTTCAGAAACATGCCCACACGAATGTCCCCCAAGACAAGTGTGTGGAAAGAAAAGAATCTGTTTACCCTGGCGGGGTAGCTCCGTGGGTTACAGCGTCGTCCTGCTACACCAGGGCTGCAGGTTCAATTCCCGGTCAGAGCACGTACGAGAGCCAACCAATGAAAGCGTGCATGAGTGGAACAGCAAATGGGTGTTTCCCTCCCTCCTCTCTTCTCTCTCGAAATCAATTAAAAAATATATATATATATAATTCATTTGTCACACACGCCCCACGCACAGTGCACGAGGGTTCCAATTTCTCCACATCCTCCCCAATACTTGTTACTTGTTGTTTCTGAGTGTTTTTCTTTCTCTTCTTCGTTTTTTCCTTCCTTCCTTCTTTCCTTCCTTCCTTCCTTCCTGTCTTTCTTTCTTTCTTTGTTTTTTTTCGATAGTAACCACCCTACCATATGTGAGGTGGCATCTCCTTGTCTCCCTGTGGTCAGACTTCTGTATCTTTTCTTTTGTGACCCGTTAATCAGCCCTTCCCTGTCCGGGACAATGAGAGCGTTCACCCACAGAATCTCCCCGAGCTCAGCGAAGGAGGCGATGTGCGCCCCATGCCCAGAGAAGCTGTGCTGAGTCCCCCGTGTCCTGGCCCCCGCGGGCCCCCGCAGAGGCTCCGAGCCAGAAGGCAACAGAAAAGACGCTTCATGGGGAGACACGTTTCTCCTAAATCTCTGGCCCTTTGGCCAAACTAAGAATGTCAACATTCAGCCCAAGTGCCCGATAAATCAACCCACCTTGGAATTTCTCCTGATTAATGAGCTGAATGCCAGACTGGCGTCCCAGCTCCACATATATTGCTTCTATCTTGGGAAGGGAAGGGCTTTCTGGGAAACAGTAAAACGGAGCCCACACGCTGGACACATTCATTCCCAAACCGTCCGCATACTGAAGACCCTTTGTCCCTCTTGTGACAGACACCCCTGCAGCCAGCAGCAAAAAAAGTTTCTCTTGACTTTTCTGGGGTTAACATCTCGACTTTAACATTCTCACAATGGAGTGACTTTTACTGGGGCCTCGCGGGCATCAGGCATGAAGAGCCCACTTCTGAAATTCTGTGCTACCTGGAATTAAAGGGAAAAACCTATGAGAAGGGTGTAATGAGATACAGATGTATAGCACCAGAGGAGACGCTTTATGGTCTCGTAACCCGCCTTTCTGTGTGTTTGAAGTTCACCCACACAAACATATTGAAAAGAATTCTTTCTTTCTTTCCTTCCTTCTCTCTTTCTTTCTATTTTTCTTTCTTTCTATTTTTCTTTCTTTCTTTCCTTCCTTCCTTTTTTCTTTCTTTCCTTCTTTCTTCCTTCCTCCCTCCTTTCTTCCTACTTTTCTTCTTCTTCTCTTTTTCTTCCCTTTCCCCACTGTCTCGCATGCTTTCTATGTGTAAGGACCCCCCCTTTCTTTTTTCCTGATATATTTCTTTTTTAAAACAAATCATGTTTGAATCGCAGTTGACATTCAATAGTATATTGGTTTCAGGCATACAACATAGCCACCAGTCAGTCCTGTATTTTACAGGGTTCGGCCCGTTAAGTCTAGTGCCCCCTGACACCATCCATAGTTACTACAACATGACCAACGCTATTCCCTGTGCTGGACTTTACGTCCCGGGACAGCCAGTCTGTACTTCTCAATCCCTCCACCGTTTTTGCCCAGCCCCTGACCCCGTTTAGCAACCATCATTCTGTTCTCTGTGCTGGTGAGTCTGTTCCCGTTCTGTTTATTTTTAAAACCCAGTGCTTGACATCTCTGACCTTCCCCCATGGCTGACCTCAGCAGGCACCTGTGGTTGGCTCCTGCGACTCGGGGGTGCTGGACGCCCCTTCAATGGCCCAACCAGCTTCCACCTCCAGACCTTTGCTTGTTCAGCTGCCTGGTGTGTGTTGGGTCCACATCTCCTGATCCGTCACCCGGAACAGGGCGAACCCTTGGTGTCTGTTTGTCCAGAGATGACACCCCCGTGTCCAGTGCATCGATGTTTCAGACGGTAGGGTCCGAAGGCAGGAAATCCTGGAATTTGTTTCTCACCACTGTGTCCCTGGCTTTGTGGGGCTCAATCAATATATCGAGCGAGTTAACGGGCATTGAAAAGCTCAGACCAATATTCCCAGTTCTTGGGGAGGGTTGAGAGCGCTTCAAAGGCCTGCAGGGACCCCCTGATATACTGACACACAAAGTGTGGGCCTGACCCAGCAACCAAGGGGACCCCGGGCTGCAAGTGAAAGCCCTCCCTGGCCCTCCCCTCCCCTCCCCACATGCACACCCGTCCCCACTCAGCCTTGGACTTAGTGGTGGTGGTGGTGGGGGCACTCGCTCAGCTCACTTCTCCTAAGCCATCACCTGATGTGGGAGGCAGAGGTGGGCCCAGGCCGTTCCCCTAGAAACCATAGCCTGATCGTGGAAGGGGAGGGGAGGGGGCCTGAGAGCAAGGCCTGAAGAGACTGGAAATTTCCAGTTCTTAAGTTAGATGATGCTGTTGTCAAAACACCTGGTTGGCACAAAGCAGATGCTTCTGGAGAGTCTGTCGAGACAAGGAATGTCTGTGCGCCTGTACCCAAGTCTATGTGGACCCGGAGACTGTCCCCCTCACTGTTGTGTGTTCCAGGGAGACGCATGCACCTGCGGCCCACCTTAGTAGCTGAATTCTGTTTAGAATCCAAAATCATGCCAGTTGAAAACAGTGGACAGAGAGGAGGGAAAGAACGTCAGAGAATTGTAGCTCTGGCCAGGTTGCTCAGTGGGTTAGAGCATCAACTGATACACCAAGTTGCAGGTTTGATCCCAGGTCACGGCACCCACAAGAATCGACCAGTGAATGCATGAATAAGTGGAACAACAAATCTCTCTCTCTCTCTCTCTCTGCTTTAAACTACTCATCATATTCCACTGAAGGAACAGACCTTAATTAATTTGTCCCTTCGCTTGTTGGTGGGTATTTAGGTTACATCATTGTCTTCTCCTCCTCCTCCTCCTTCTTGTCATTACAAGTAATACCAATGTCCCCAGTGCCCAGAGTAGTGCCCAGGACATGGTTTCTGCTCAGTAACTATTTGCCAAATGAATGAATGTCACAATGAACATTCTTGAACTTGTCGCCTTGCCACACGTGGGAGAGTTTCTTCTAGGACGCACATCTCAAACTGGCTTTTCTGAGTGGCAGGGCAATTGATACCCATCCCCAGCTTTTCTGGATATTGTCAGGTTGCTTTCCAAAGTCATCTTAGATGTATACTCTATCTGTGCACTCAGAAATGGACGCTCTACGGGAACAGGGACATTCCATTCTTCATCTCAGCTGCATCCTCCGCTCCCGACGGAGTGTGTGTCACTTAGTGGGAATTCAATGGATGTTTCTAGAAAGAGAATAAAGGAGCAAGTAGATGGGTTGTATTTGTGCAAATCTGGCTAATGATGGATATAGGGGTATCCAATCCAGTTCCTGTTTATTTCCTGTGAAATGGTAAGGTTAGTCTTCAAAACACAGTTTCGTTATCAAGCAGAGAACTCGTGTGTTTGTTTTGTAAGATCCTGCAGCACCATGGCCCCTCACGTCCCCAGGGGCACACCCTCTATACATTTTTTTATTAACTGCTCCCCAGCAAGACCGCCTTGACCCCTGAGTACTTTTGCAAATGTCTGAGGAGGGCAGAGTCCCAGAAGTGGATTTGCTTGGTCAAAGGGCAAAAAGAACTTGCTGGAAAGATTAAAGCAATTTATAGCCTCACCCATTCCCCTGGAAAAGCGTCCATTTTCTACAAAACTGCTCATCTGTATTCAACCTTGCCAGTTTGGTTTTTATATTAACTCTTTTTCAAAAAAAAGATTTTCTTTAGTTCCAGGGAGAGGGCAAGGGGGGAGAGAGGGAAAGAAACATCCATGTGTGGCTGCCTCTTGCACACCCTCAACTGGGGACCCGGCCCACAACCCAGGCCTGTGCCCTGACGGGGAATCAAACTGGCGACCCTTTGGTTCACAGGCCGGTGCTCAGTCCACTGAGCCACAGCAGCCAGGGCTCAGCTCTTTTTTTTAAGTACCAAGAAGTTGGGACATTTTTTGTGTGTTTTTTTAACATTTCCATTTTGTTCTTCTATCCATATATTTTGAAGTTCACTCCCTCACCAAGTTTTTAATTCATTTCTTTAAAAAACAACAAACATATAGAAGATATTGTTTCTGTGATTCTTATTGGGTTGCAAGAGGCTTTATCTATTTTGTCACTTTACTCTGGTTACATTTTTTTCCTTTTCTACCTACTTTTTCTGCACTTGTGGAGTCAGATTAATTCATCTTTTTCTTTTTATGGCTGTAAGCTCTAGACTTGTGTTACTGAGCCCTTCTCCATCCCAACGATAAGAATACCCGCCCAAGCCCTGACCAGTATGGCTCAATGGGTTAGGCATCATCCGGCAAAGTGAAAGGTCACTGGTTCGATTCCCAGTCAGACCACATACCTGGGTTACAGGTTCAGTCCCCACTTGGGGCATGTATGAGAAGTAACCAATTGATGTTTCTCACATCAATGTTTCTCTCCCTCTCTTTCTCCCTCCCTTTCTATCCTCTCTAAAAATAAATAAAAAACAATACGTACCCAAGCGTTTGGGTGGTGAACAGGAAATCGATGGCCACAGCTCTCTCCCTGCCTAATGCTGCCCTGCTTCCTCCTGCTCAGGTGGATTCTAGGGCTTTTCACATCGAACCAACTGCCCTCCGACCGGGAAAGGAAACTCAGTGCTAGGACACGCGTTAAATGAATAAAGATGCCCAAATCCCAATTTTGAGTTGAATGGAATTCATTCACTCACTCATTAATTCCTATTCTAGAAATGTTTGACAATCCTACTATGTGCCATGCATTCTGCTAGCCAGTGAGGACACGAGGGATTTTCACTTTTTCCCTCCCTCCCTCCCTCCCTGCCTCCCTTCCTTCCTTCCTATTTTTCCAGCATCCTCTATGCCCACCTATCATGACCCTAGTCATGCACTGATCCTTCCATACATTTTTGCCGAATGAATGTAAAAACATCTTCTTGAAAGAAATAAGTGTCTCTCTCAGCTCAACCCTGACAGCGAAAAGCCTGCCTTTTCCGTTTTTTTTTCCCACTTTTTCATGTGTCACCAGACCCCAGCACTCGATCTATATTGCTGAATAAATAACTAAGTCAATGAACAGGTAGAAGAAACCCTAATGCCGATGTCACTGGAGCTTGAAAGATGTGTGTTTTTATTACCAGGCCAGGGAGGCCCGAGCGACCAATTTTGTGACCTTTTGCAAAGTTCTCACTTAAGGACCCAGCCTTCCCTTCCCCCACTGCCCTTTTCCTTCAAGAGCAATTACTTGTTTCAAAGAAGGAGGCAAGCTCAGGCTGTTGCCATAGAAACAGCAGCTTGAGCAAGGAAGGAGGGGGCTGGGGATGGCTCCACCAAGACTGGAATTTTCAAGGCCCTTATATCAGTGTGAGTACGGCGTTCAGACGCCAGGTGAGCACACCTGAGGCGCAGAATACGAGCTTGTGGGAAAGAATGAATGATCGGGCCCCTCCTGCTCCGCATCCCTGTCTACAGGTGTCGAGGAAAATTATTCTCTCCTCCGTGGGGAGGAAATGTGTGTCCATATTTGTTTGCAGCCAGTGTACCTTGTCAATTAGATTGTGATAGGAACTTGAGAAACTAACACTTTGAGGTCAACTCATAGGGGAAGATGCTCTAGGAGCAGCAGAGGGGAGGCTGGCTGGAGGTGGGTGTTCTTCCAAGGCCGCTCGCTGTCCTGACATCTGTCTGTATAGATACACACAACTATTCTTTCTTTTAAATTCTTTAAAAAAAATTTTTTTTGAAAGAGAGAGAAAGACATCGATTTGTTGTTCTACTTCTGTTTGCATTCTTTGGTTGATTCTTCTTTTTCATCCTCACCTGAGTATGTGTTTGATTTACGAGAGAGAGAGAGAGAGAGAATCGTGGAAAGAGAAACTTTGATTGGTTGCCTCCTGTACGTGCCCCGACTAGACATGGAACCCGCAGCCTGGGTATGTGCCCTGACTAGGGATTGAACCCACGACCTGTTGGTGTATGGGACAGCGCTCCAACCGACTGAGCCACCCTGTCAGGGCCATTGGTTGATTCTTGTATATGTGCTGACCAGAGATGGAACCCGAAACCTTGTCCTATTGGGGCAACGTTCTAACCAACTGAGCTACTCAACCCAGGGCCCTGGTTTCTTCTTTCTTTCTTAAAATTCATCTTTCTATGAGAGTTGACATACAATGTTATGTTAGTTTCAGGTTACAACATAGTGGTTCAACAATTATATACCTTAGAAAGTGATCACACACACACCCCAAGTCTGGTACCCAATGGGCACCATACATGGTAACTTATTCTCTCCTCTGCTGCATCGCACTTCTCTGGAGGAATGTACCACAATTTATTTATCCTTCTCCTATCAATAGACATTGTTTCTTCCATGGCCTTCAGTTTTTTAATGTTATTAAATTTACTGGGTGACATTGGTTGGAAAGATGATATAGGTTTCAAGTGTACGTTCTACACTACGTCATCTGTACATGGTATTGTGTGTTCACTGTCCCAAATCAAGTCGTCATAGATTTGATCAACAGACATTTAAGTTGGTTCCTGTCCCCCCCAGCACACAGATGGCACTGAATGAAAATCGCAGTGAATAATCATCACAACCACATTTTGTACTTGAGTCCCTGCGGGAACAGAGGGTTGTCTCCGCTACCTGGGACATATACCCAGGAGCGAAAGTCGACATTTTGGGCCAGTTACTCCTTTTCTGGGGGGAAGAGGCTGTTCCAGGCAGTGTGAGATTTTTTTTTTGCATTTTTTTCCCAATCACAGTTGACATTCACTGCTGTATTAGTTTCAGGTGAACAGCATGGTGGTTAGACGTCTGTCCATGTAGGTTGTTGAGCAGCGCCCCTGGTCTCTACCTACCAGATGCCACAGCATTCGCTTCCCCAAGTTATGATCATCGGAAGTCTCTCTCTAAGCACACTGTTCTGTATCCCCGTGGATGGGGGAGGCAAGAAATCATCAGCCACCGAGAACCGCAGAAGCCAGAGAATGCGCATCTTCCTTCAGTGTTTCTAGACACGGACAAATTACTCTTCTGTAACTTCCTTTCCATCTGTTCTCCCGCAGGACCCCAGCTGTGTTTGTTCTGCCAGAACAGACCTGTTGATGTGCTGTTTCCCCGTTTTGTTGAAACGCCAGTTCCCAGATGGGACATTGCCCCAAACTGAAGGCTAAAGAATGGATCGCCCTCTCCCGCGCTTTCACACTCGTCTGCCTTTAGGGAACCCATTTCCCGACGCTGACCTGGACCCCCTCCACATATGCAGTTTTTCCCCTTTTCCTCCGTGGATGGTGGAAAAGGGCATCTTGTTTTCCTTTGTATAGCAAGTTTGTCAGCCTACACGTGGAATAGCTTTTCAGATTGCTCTACCATTTGCATTTTCTCTTTTATTAATGAGCTCCTTCCCGATCGTGGGTCACTCTGCGTTCATTCTACCACCTTTGTCTTTTGGACACGTTGGCACTCCTTGTGCATTAATCACACAATTTTTGACTACGGTGCAATTATTTTCGGTGGCGTTATGTTTCCCCCCGTTACTCGTATTTTCAATATACACGGAGCCAGATGTATCCATCTCTCCTCCCTGTGCTGTGTGTTACCAGGTGTGTCAGTGAGGTGTTTCAGGGCCAGGACTATCCCAGTAACCATTATTGTTTTTCTTTGTGGTGGGCAGACAGGGTGGGGCTCTGCTGAGGCACAACATGAATAGAAAAGAGGGCCCAGGGGCCTGCATCGTGGGCCGGTGTATGCAGTGGAAATGACTACGTAGAAACTCAGCCACACATAAGCAGGGTTTGTGACTGAGCACCCTGACTTGGACAGACCTTGCATCCCCATGAATTCTACTTCCACGGTAAATCTACGCCCACCAGTTCTTTCTGGGGAATTAATGAGGCCCAGAGATGGAGCTGAGTGGAGGCTGGGCGTTCTGTTTCTTCTCTGAAGAGCGGAATGTTAGAAAAACATTTTCCATTCACAAGCTATTTCCTCTTTCCTAGGGGGTTTCTGCCCAGCTAAGTGGAACCCGTTATACTTTCAAATCCTCCCCTTTCTCAGGGAGGGGGGCTGCCAACGTGGGCCACTGATGCAGAAATGATGTATATCCCAGGATTGGTCAGAGTTCTACCACAGAAGTGAAACCTGTAGTGTGTGGACAGAACTGTGTCACCCCCAAATCTGTAGGTTGGGGTCTGAACCCCCAGGACCTCAGAATGTGACTGTATTTGGAGACAGAGCCTTGAAAGAGATAGTAGAGGTAAAATGAGTTCATGCAGGTGGGACCTCGTCCAATAGGACTGGTGTCCTTATAAGAGAAAATCTGGACACATATATGCACAGAGGGCCGACCATGTGAGGACACAGGGAGGAGACGGCCATCTGCAAGCCAAGCAAAGAGGCCTCAGGAGAAACCAGCCCTGCCAACACCTTGTTCTCAGACATCTAGAACTGTGAGAAAATACATTTCTGTCATTCAAGGCACCCAGCCTGTGGCTAACAATTTATTATGGCTGCCTGAGCAAACTAATACAAGTAGGATATCTATATATAAAAGTACATCTATCTATCTATATGATGCACATATATACAATGTTTGTTTTTGTTCGTTTGTTTTGTTTTTTGTTTTGTCTTAAAAGAAGACACATTTATTCCCTACAATTCTGAAGGTCAGAAATCCAATAGAGGCCTCACTGGGCAAAAATCAAGGTGTCGGCAAGGTTACGTTTCTTCTGGAGGCTTGTGGGAGTTCCTGGGATTTGGGGGTGTCTAGGTGATGTCGTTCAACAGGATGCAATTTTTTTTTTTAAGGAACCCATTTTTTAAAAGTCCTCACCTAGTGATATGTTTATTGATTTTAGAAAGAGAGGAAGGGAGAGAGAGAGAGAGGGAGAGAAATACCAATTGGTTGCCTCCTGTATGTGCCCTGACTGAGGATGGAGCCTCCTGGTGTATGAAATGATGTTCCAACCAACTGAGCCACACTGGTCAGGGCACTGTGTGTGTGTTTTAAAATATATTATTATAGAAAGAGTTGTTCCTCTCTCTTTTTTTATTTATTTGTTTTAGGGAGAGAGAGAGGGAGAAACACCCGTGTGTTTTGCCACTCATTGGTTGCTTTCTTTTCTTTTCTTTTTTTTTTTTTATTTAATAGAGTTTTATTTTTTCAAAATGTACAGCTTGTGGGACCTGTTATTCATGCATCTTCACCAACAGCCGGGGCGTCCCCACCTTTGGTGTTTCTGGTGTAAATTACTTGAGCTCTGTGCTTTTAAACTAGTTCAATAAGTCCTTTACTAAGGAGCTCCTGCAGGGCTGTCCTGGCCAAGGAACCGCGGATCTTCAGTCGCTCAGAGACAACAGCCAGGGTTATAAGCTTGTAGTTGGGAACTTCCTTACACAGTTTGTCGTATGCTGCTTTGTCAAACAAGACTAGGTTATTGAGTTTGTCCCGAACTTTGCCTTTGGATCACTTCTTCTTTTTGGCCTTGCCCCCAGATTTGTTCACTGGGTCTTTAACTCTCTTGGCTGACTTTCCAGCATCTTCTTCTTGTCATCCTTGGGCGGCATAGCGAAAGTTCTGGAGCAGCTGCTACCACCTTTTCCTGAGAAGATGTCGGACGAAAAGTCATTGGTTGCTTTCTGTATGAGCCCCGACCAGGGATCCACTAGTAACCTTGACGTATTAGGACGACGCTCTAACCAGCTGAGCTGCCCCCACCAGGGCTGCATCGTGTGTTTTGATTTGCCTTTGAATCGAACTCATTACAGAAATTCAGTTCCATCACGTCTTCAGGAAGAGGCTGGCATCGTGGCTGAACATCAGAGAACCAGAAACTAAGGAAAGGGAAGGAATCCCACTCCTTCCCCGCCCCAAACAGCCACTGCCCCCAAATGACCCCTGACAGGACCAGGGCACATAACCTGAAGATGACAAGCAGAATGAAATCTTCTCTTGGTTTGGAAATTGAGGTCTCCAGACATGGGCCAGGCTTGTGCTATTTTGGAGAAAACCATTCCTCCCCAAGTTCAGCCTGCGGCCTCTCCAGCACCCGGATTCCCATCAGGCATTCCGTGGGGAGGCAGTGAACCGAGGGGGCCGTTGAACTGAGGGCTTTCTGGCAGTTGACGTTGGGGACGTGGGTACCTAAGAAATGTCATTCCCTTCTGACCCGCTTTTCAATTAGGTTTGGCCCAAATTCCCCTGGAGCATGGGAGCCAGAGCTTCCCTGTCCACCTAGAGGGCCCATCTGAGTGGGCTGGGCGGGCAGTGTCTGGGCTGGGGGTGGGGGGCAACAATGTCCTTTTCTCTCCCATCGCAAGGCAGCACAGGTAAATCTTTTTATAATCTTGGGGTGGCCGAGGCACTGCAAACAATACTACAAACATCAAAACGCATAAACAAAAATGGTAATTCATGTGACACCGTAACAGCCGGGCATTTACACCAGGAGTGTGTGTGTGTGGGGGGTAAACCAGACAGAAGTGAGAACTGGGGGAAATGGTTGCATTGTGCATGGCAGTCCGGGGAATTCTTGGCTAAGTCACTATGTGTGACTACCAGTCCAGGAGAAAAAGCGGGTCATCCACACGGAAAAACATGCGTGCATTGGAACACAAACAAGAAAGTCAGATGCAAAGAAGGCTAAAGACGGTCCCTCTCTGGGTCATGCAGAAAGGGTACAGCAGAACCCAAAGGAAATCCCTGGCTGCTGTGGCTCAGTGGATTGAGCGTCAGCCTGCGAGCCAAGTGTCACTGGTTCGATTCCCAGTCAGGGCACATGACCAGGTTGCACGTCAGGTCCCCAGTTGGGGGCGCGAGTGAGAGGCAACCAAACACTGATGCTTCTCTCCCTCTCTTTCTCCTTTCCCCTCTCTCTGAAAATAAACAAACAAACAAATAAATAAATTATTTTTTTTTTAAATCCAAAGGAGAGGTCATTTCATTGTTATCCAACTGTCAAGCACGGAAAGAAAAAAGGACGTGATGATTTGGGGTGCACAAATGCCTTGGAAAAGTCTTGAAATGGTGATAGAAAGGTTGGAGGTTGAGGGCAGCTTTATTCATAACAGTCCAGACACCACCCCGATGTCCATCAACTTATAAACAGCTAATAAAATGCGGTCTGTCCGTACAAAGGAATATTACTCGGCCATGAAGAGGAATTAAGTACTGAAACAAGTTACAACCTGGATGAACCTGAAAACATTAAGCTACATGAAAGAAACTGTTCAAAAAATAGTCATGTAATGGGCAGAACATGGTGGCAGCGGGACTGCTCGCCCAGATTTTTGTCGTATGCAAATGAGCTGTATGCAAATTAACCTGGTCCCAGCCTCTCCCATAGGAAATGAAAATGGACTTTGCTCGGCCCCAGAAGAAATGGGGAGGGAACTAACATGACATGTTGACTGGCCTGGTGGGGGAAAATCGGGGAGATGTAAGTAACCTGCTGAATGTGTCGATGGGTAAACTCACCCTCACCGAAATGTATGTTTGGCAAAGTGTGGAGCCGGCGCCTGCAGCCCTATAGGCAGATTTCTACAGGCCCTTGGGGGTGATTGGGAGTCTCTATTTCTTCTTTCTTTCTTCTTATTCTCTTTTTTTCTGCTTCCTTTCCGTGCTCCTACGGGCCCTCGAGATGGTCCGGGAGTTTCTTCGTTTTTCCGACCCCCATTTCCCCCTAGTTCCTCAATAAAGCTGGTGTAACAATTCTAGGCTGTTCTCTGGGTAGTTTCTCTGACAGGAATGAGGATGCAAAGTACAGCACAGGAAATATAATCAATAACACTGTAGTAACGAAGTATGGTGCCAGGTGAGTACAAGGCTTATCATGAGGATCACTAAGTAAATTACATAAATATCTGTCCTCTGAGGTACACCTGAAACTAACAGAAAATAATATTGAATGTCAACTCTAATTGAAAAATAGTTTTTAAAGAAAAATTAGTTATTTTTAGAGAGAGGGGGAGGGAGGAAGAGAAACACTGATATGTGAGAGAAATATTGATCAGTTGCCTCTCGTGTGCCCCCAACTGGGGACCTGGCCTACAAGCCAGGCCTGTGCCCTGACTGGGAATCGAACCCACGACCTTTCAGTTCTCAGGCTGATGCTCAATCCACTGAGCCACACCAGCCAGGGAGAAAAGTATTTTTAAAAAAGAATCACGTTTAGCATTGCCAAAAAAAAAGAAATCAGATATTATGTGATTCAGAATAGGAAAATCTATAGAGACAAAATGTAGATTAGTATGTACCTAGGGTGAGGAGAGTTAGGAGGAAATGGGAGAGACTGCTAATAGGCATGGAATTTCCTGCTGGGGTAATGAAAATGTTCTTAAAATTGATTATGGTAATGGTTGCACAACTCTGAATGTCCTGAAAAAAAAAAATAAATTCTGCACGTAAATGGGTGAATTGTATGGTATGTTATTGATAGCTCAATAAACTTTTTCCCCCCAATTTTTTATTGTTGTTCTATGACGGTTGTCCCATTTTGCCCCCATTGCTCTCCCCTGCCCTGCCCACCTCCCCCATCTCCCAGTCAACCCCCACCCTCTTGTCCACATCCATGGGTCACTTACATTAGTTTCTTGACTAGACCTTTCCCCCCCTCAATAAACTTTTTATTAAAAAATAAAGCAGGGGGCCCTGGCTGGGTAGCTGAGTTGGTTAGGGCACTGCTTCGGTGTGCTAACATTTGTCATTTGAGCCCCAGTCAGGGCACGTACAAGAAGCAACCAATGAATGCGTGAATAAGTGGAACAACAAGTCAAGGTGGTTTTTTGTTTGTTTGTTTTTTGTTTTCTCTTTCTCTCTCAAATCAGTCAATAAATAATTAAAAAATAAAACAGTGAATTCTTATTTACTCAGTGTTGCTCTGAGCGTGTTACAGAATTTTAGGCCACGGCCCTAGGTTCGCACGATGCATCGCAATGTCCCATATTCACACACAGTTGCTCTGCACGCGGGACTCCTGACAGACCCTCGTGACGGGACCCAGAAAAAGCAGCGGGGAAAGGAGCCGGGTGAGGGATGGCGGTCAGGCCCACCGTCTGCAAAACAGACCGCCAGTGTTGAATATTTTTCATGGTTCGGAAATAGAGGTCTTTGGAACACTGGCAGGGCTGTGCTCTTTCCGAGAAAGCCAGTCCCTTCCTGAGCTGGATGGCAACGTATATATGTTGCTTGGCCTCCAGTCCAGCCTTTCACTTATTAATCAGCGAGACGTTCCAGGGTGGGTTGTTGGACTGAGGTTTTATCTGGCAGCGGGGCCAGATGTTGACATTCAGACTGCTTTTCAAGGCCTGAGCGTCTCCAGTCAGAAAGGTTTCTGCCATCTGAACCGCCTCTGTTTATTTAGGTTGGGCCCAAATCCTTCCTGTCGCCACCAAGGCCGTCTTGAAGGAGCCTAGAGCAACGTTGTAGGGTTACAGTGTGAGCCACGTGCATAATTTTAAGTTTTCTAATGGCCACGACTACGCACTATCTTATTCTCTTTTTTGCCATTAAAAGAGATAGGTTGCCCTAGCCGGGTATCTCAGTTAGTCATCCCGACAGGCCACCATTTTGGGTTTGATCCCCAGTCAGGGCACATACGGGAGTCAACCAATGAATGCATAAATAAGTGGAACAACAAATAGATGTCTCTCTCTCTCTCTCTCTCAAATCAGTAAATAAAATAAAATAAAATTTAGAAAGGGAGGGGAGCCCTGGCCGGTATGGCTCAGTTGGTTGGAGCAACTTCCCACACACCAAAAGGTTGCAGGTTTGGTCCCTGGTCCGGGCACACATCTAGTTTGTGGGTTCAATCCCCAACTGGAGCATGTACAGGAGGCAACCAATCAATGTTCCTTTCTCTCTCTCTCCCTCTCCCTCTCTTAACTCTCTCGCTAAGATCAATAACCATATCCTCAGGTGAGGATTAAAAAAAAAAATCAAAAGATTCAGGTCCCCACCATGATGTGCAAGCAGCTGGTTCCTCAGAGTTTCAGCACAGGCAGTGCTGGGGAGGGGCCGCCTCTAAGATTCATTTGCGTGATGTTCTTACTCTTTCCCATACGGCCTTTAGGAAAATGCAGATGACTTCTTTGAATATATGAGCCTTCGTGTGTACTCAAAGGCATGGAAATGCAATTCTTCTTCTTGACACAGCCATGATTTAATGCGTTGAGTGATTTGGCTTAACCGAGCATATCCAAAACCAGATGGCTGAGTGTACACATGCAGCACCAGTTTGAGGCCAAGACCCAAGACAGGCACCCAGTCCATCAGAAAACGAGGAAAGCCAGAGTTTCACTGCCCCCTCGCTCCCCCCCCAAAAAAAAACTAAAGTTAAGAAAGAATATGCAAGAATACAGTCTAGAAAGTTTTCATATGTTTGTGATTTGGAAACCCATGTCTTCAGAACAGAGGGCAATGTTGAATTGTTTCCCAAAAAGTTGACTGCTTCCTGCAAGGGAGGCAAGGTCCTTATTGTCTGGTTTCCAGCCAGCTGAGCACTAAGCTCAGGAACCATGGTGAGTCTTTGAACTGAAATATAATCTGATGATTGGCCCAGGAAGCAACACGCAAACTATTTCTTTTCCAGGACCAGACGTTTCCAATTAGACATGTGTCTTCCAACTGAATTCAGATCTGGCCAGAGCCTCTCCTATAACATTGAGAAGAGTTTCTGGGTGCAAGGAATGGAGGGCAGTGTCCACAGCAAGAAGAGAGCTCTTTTCTGAGCCCCACACAGTATCATACAGGAAAAGATTTTTTGCAGCTATGGGTGGGAGATGCCTTATTCGAGGCAGTCCAAACATCAACAGACACAGAATGAAAAACTTAAACCTGAGGACAGAAACACTACATGTGGGAGGACAGGAGAACCCCTACCACGAGGTTTAATAACCAGCTGGGTGAGACCATCGCATTTGATAGAATCAGAAGGAATTCTGATGCTAGTACCGTTAGAGAGCTCACAGGTCAAGATGGAAGAGGTGAACATCGACATAGAAGAGGAGGGAAGAGGCCTGAACTGACAGTTGGTGAAAGAGAAAATGCAAGTTCCAGACAGTGAAAAGGCGCTCTGGTGTCCTTGCGAGGCAACCTGAAGGTTCGTCAACAATGAGCAGATAAACACTACATGGTCTGTCATAGAGTGGAATATTATTCAGCCTTAAACAAGGAAGGAAATTCTGACACCTGAACCTGGGAGACGTTATATTAAGGGAGCGGGGAATGGGGAGCTGTTTAATGGGGACAGAGGGTCAGTTTTACAGGAAAAGAGTTCTGGGGGAGAATGGTGGCGATGGTTGTACAACACTGTGATTGTCCTTCATGGCTCTGAACTGTACACTTAAAAATGGCTAAGATGGCAAATTACACGCTATGCGTATTCTACCCCAATTAAAAAAAAATGACCTAGATGTCAAAGCCAACAGGAAGTGACATTGCTCTGACAAAGATGGATGAAGAAGTGACACCCAGAACTGGCCAGAGAGAGGGGAATGGACACCTTCAGCCGGGGCCGGTGAGGACACCGGTGGGCACAGACTTTCTGGAAGCATTTTAGCGACAGTCTCAAAGAATCAAGTGCACAGAAATGGCCTTTGTTCCAGGGACTCCGTCCAGGTGGGACTCAGGGAGGCCTGCCTGGCTACATGGGGAACATTAGGACATGGTGAGTAAGCAAGGTGCTAGAAGCTGTGGCGTAGAGGGCACACAAGGCAGTGAGGTAGCGTTTTGTGGTCAGGAGAGGTGACTCCTTTTATTTATTTATTTTTAAAAAGATCTTATTTATTTCTTAGGGAGAGAGAGAAACATCAATTGGTTGCCTCAATTGTAAACGCCTGGATGGGATATTAAACCCGCAACATAAGTATGTACTCTCACAAGGGGATCAAACCCACAAGCTTTTGACGTAGGGGACAATGTCCCAACCAGCTGAGCCACCTGACCAGGGCTCCAGGAACCACTTAAAAAACAAAACACAGTAATAAAGTCAGTGAAAGAAATCGATACAAACATTTTAAATGAGGTATTCAAATATATGTCTACATGGGTACTAACTCCTGGAAGTCTAGCATGTATTTTGCAATGACACATTTCCATTGAGACCAGCCACATTTCAGGTGCTCAGTGGCCGCCTGTGGTCAGCAGTTACGGTGTCAGACAGCCCAGGTCTACACTGTGCAGGGATGTTTTTGAGCTGACATGCATTCATCTTTAGAGCCCAGAAAATTCCAGACTGTGACTCTTTCTCCATTTCCACATCCTGGCTCACCTGCCCATGCAGGATACAATTTCCAAGGCAACAGCCAAAGCCGGCCCCTGCAGGGACAGTGTGACAGCTCTTGGGGCTGAACACAGCAAAGCTAGAAAAACAACCAGCCCTGGCTTGTGGGGCTCAATGGATTGACTGCCGGCCTGTGAACTGAAAGGTCACCAGTTTGATTCCCAGTCAGGGCACATGCCTGGGTTGTGGGCCAGGTCCCCAGTTATGGGCGTGTGAGAGGCAACTAATTGATGTTTCTCTTCCTCTCTTTCTCCCTCCCTTCCCCTCTCTCTAAAAATAAAATAAATAAAATATTAAAAAACAAAACACAACAAGGCTTGGGGCTGGGCAGGTTGGGGAAGGGTCCAGTGAACTGGACAAAGCCCCCATACAAGGCCACAAAGCGGTGAAGCCAGGCAGCTATAATAGCATAATCAATAAAATATACTTTAAAAAAACATGTAATTTGCAGTTCACTAAAGAATATGCAAGGAGGTCAGCCTTGCTTCTTTTCAGTGAAATCTGTTTTTTGGTCAGGATCAGGAGCTTTTATTGTGACCTGTTGTGATGAGCTATTGTCCATTCAACAATGTTGAAAAACTGGTTAGGGATTTCCCCCCCTAACAGCGTGATGTCAATAATACTGACAAAGAATCCGTGCCATTACGTTGTGGCAATACATAGTCCTTTATGAGACCCAGTTAGTCTTTTTTGAACACGTTTGCATATCAATGTTTTACTTAAAAGTGATTTCAACTTACATCAGGGCGGGTGTTCAAACTGGGTGTTCCAGCGTGAGGAAGACTTCACAGAGCCCGGAACGCTGTGTCCGCTCAGATGCCTGTTATTCAAAGAGGAACGCACTAGATCAGACAGGAAGGAATGTTTACTCTTCAAACAACAAAAGTGTAACGGTAGTGATTATTATACTCATCACGTGCACTGGGGGAGAAAAAGTCCAAGTGAAAAAACAAACTTGCCTTATTAAAAACAAAACGGTATATTAAAAATTAATTAAAGGGGTGGGGAAAATGTTAACAAATCAAATGCTCTTACCCAGATGCTAAATCCAACTCCCAGTTTAAGATTCTACATTGAATGTGTCCGGGGCTGAGTGACAGATTTTTTGAGGAACTTCTCTGCCTGTTGAAAACCATCTTTTGGAGACATTTTCCAAGAAAGTATAACAGGCCCTTGCTGAGTACCTCAGTTGGTTAGAGCATCATCCCCATACACCAACGTTTTAGGTTCCATTCCTGGTCAGGGAACGTAGAAGAATCAGCTAATTAATGCATAAATAATGAAACAACAAATCCATCTCTCTCTCTCTCTCTCTCTCCCCCTCTCCCAAAAATCAGTTAAAAATTAAAAAGTAAAACAAATTCTGAGTTCACCCACTGGGAACAACATTCTTGTTCAGTATATGCATGACACTGGCAGCCATTTTAGAACATTGTTTAAAAACAAAAAACAGCAACTTTACAAACTTTGATTACTCTGCAGGATTGTACCCTGGGCCACTCCTTCCCTTGGTAGAGAAAGAGCTGTATCTCCAGGGTCCGAGGTCATTGATTTTCTTCATGTACTGTAACAGTTAGGTATTTTTCTCCTCAGACTCATCTCGTTTTTTTTGTTTTTGTTTTTTAATTTTAAATTGTGGTGAAAGGATTAAATTGTACAAATGGGTAGTTACAGAATAGTCACAGAGATGCAGATTATAGCCCAGGAAACATGGTTAATAATATTGCAATAACTATGTATGGGGTCAGATGAATACTTGAAGCAGTGAGGGGACCCAGAAAAACTGAACTTAATCTGGAGGGTGGACCCCTTGTAGTACAAGTTTTCCCCTCTAGGGGAGTGTTCTGGGAGCCCAACTGTATCAGAGTGCCAGCTGGCGTTGTTGTGAGAGGCTGTGTTTGACATCCGTGATTATTTTTTAAAGGACTCTTTCAATGAGTTTGTTCATTTCCTGGTGGGTGATTTATGAGCGCACCTGCCCACATTGTGCTGAGTGTTCATCAGTTGTAGACCAAAAATGGCATGACCCTGGTGCCCCACTCTCCCTATTCACCTGAAAAAGGCCTCAAAGGGAAACGTTTTGCCGATGTGGAAAAGGTGAAACAAAAAACAGCAAAAGCACTAAAAAGCATCAAAATTCATGAGTTCAAAAACCGTTTTGAGCAATGGACAAAAACGTCTCATAGGTGTATTGCTTCAAACGGAGAGTGCTTTGAAGGGGACTAAAGTTCAAACATATAAGAATAAGTACATATTTTTTAATAAATACATTCCAGGGATTTGGGGTCCCCCTTCGTACATAATTGTCTAACCACCAAGCTGTTTATCTGAAACCAATACAGAATAATATTGAGTGTCCACTGGAATTAAAAAACTAAAAAATATAAAATAAAAGAAAAACATTTTAAATTGTAAAATACATATAACATAAAATTTACCATCCCAAACATTTTTTTTGCGCACCGTCCAGGAGTGTTAAGTTTGTTCACAGTGTTGTGTGACCAACCTCCAAAATTTGTCATCTTGCGAAACGAAAACTCTGACCCATTAAACAATGACCTCCACCCCCATCAGCTGCTATCCTGCCTTCTGTCTCTATGAATTTGAGAACTCTGGGTACCTTCTAACCATATTTATCTTTTGGTTCAACCACCCCAGAGCCAAGGGTACATTATTGGACTTATTCTCTCTTTTAAAAAAAATTATGTTACAAAATTATTTTCATAAGTGGAGGTAATGGATTAGTATGTAGCCAAAACAAAACCACACAAGAGAAAGCAGATTATAGAGGTGAATCTAGGAGTTTGTTAATAAAATATTTTTGACTTTATGATACTTTATGGCATTTGAGCAATTAATCAATATTTTAAGTGAATTGTGATTTCTGTACATACTTATTCTGAAGAAAACCTCACTTTTTTACCAAGCATTAGTATTTGTCATTTGGGTTTTTTTCATTCAAGGGGGCCCCAGACTATAAAGCTTCACTAACCCTGGGTCTAGTCCTGCTCAAATATTAACTCACAAGAGGGGACGCCCCACCTCTCTCATGGGTTCCCAAGCCTGGACTTGGGAACCAAAATGGGACATATTTACCAGGCAGACAAAGATGAAGGAACTGATGCCACTCCAGGGGGCCAGGAGATAACAAAAGACCATCTTCACAGGCTGGCGGTGGGAATTGCAGACACTTTGGCAATCATGATAAAACTTAAAACGTGCCATAACGTCTGACCCAGCAATTCACCTCCGGGAACTACTCCTCCCCACCTGGACCCCCATAGGGGTCATTTACCACACGGGGTTGAGGACGGTGTGTCCGTGGGAATGCAGGAAACGAAAGGTGAAGGGCATGGAGCGTCCCCAAGGGCGAGAGCTGGGTGGGTGATCCCATGTGTGACAGCCTTCAAACCCTTTGAAATAAGAAAATCTCTTGAAAAACAAATGGTTTTCTGAAAAAGAATATTTCAAAGGGGGTCAAATACATGGTGATGGAAGATGAGACTTTGGGTGGTGAGCCCACCATGGAGTGTACAAATGTAATACAAAGTTGTACATCTGAAATTTCATTTATTTATCTATCTGCTTATTTATTTTTAGAGAGAGAGGAAGGGAGGGAGGAAGAGAGGGAGAGAAACATCAATCAGTTGCCTCTCCCACGTTCCCCATATGACTTGGTGACATGTCAGATAGATGAAAAGTATAAACTCCCCACCGACCACGCACTCTGACAGACAGACAGGAGTCAGATACCAGAACGGACACAGCAACATTCGTTTACCTGATGAATAAGTATTTGTGTGCCAGCTTCTCTAGCGTTCTTTGTAAGAGCAAAACCCCGGGGTGGGGGGCACTGATGTGGAATCTCAATGTTCACCAACAAGAGGACAGAGATATAAAATAGAGACATTCGTCGGGGGGGGGGGGGGGCCCTCAGGGATTAGCTAAGGAACGTCCATGCACGACCCACAGACACAGACAGGTGGCCAAGGCCGGGGCGAGGGGCGAGGTGGAGGTGCGCCCAAGGAGGGAGAAATGGGGCACCTGTAATAGCATCAGTGAGAAACTATAAATAAATAACTCATAGAACAGAGCGATCTCAGTAATAGATGCTATGTGGCCACTTAAAGGAATGAGTCAAAGCCACGGGTTTCAACAGGAATACATCTGAAGAAGCAGGTTCATCGCGTAATGAAAGGAAGTCACACACACGCAAAAGGAAGAACGAAGCCACGCATAGGACACGTCAAAGCTCGCAATCACACCTCTCAGTGACAGTCCCTTCGGCGCCCTTATTTGAAACGATTTTCTTTTTTTTGCCTGTTGACGGCTCGCGCTCGTTGCTTTGAGCTGGGTGGGCTCTCGTTCAGGGCACAGCTCCGCTGGGTTGGCGACCTCAAGGAAGAGTTTGTTCCCTGGTGTAGTTACGCTCATCCTTCCCTCTTCCCAGAAGCATCGAGTGGTGACAACCAAGTGCTGAGATGCTCGTTTGTTTGTTTGTTTCAAACCTTGCATTTTTATCTCCTGTAACCTAGAAAACGCCAATCTCTGAAGCTTAAGGCCAAGGCCACGCCAGCCAGCAGTTTCCATGGCAACGAGGGAGCCTGGAGCAGTGCTCTGGGTACCGCAGCAGGGTGGGGAGGACTTCGGGGGAACGGATGCCCACCCTCCCCTCAGCCGTGGCTGCTGATCTCTGAGCAGCTTCTTGTCCGCTGAAAAGCCTGCCCGTAGGGGGAAAGCATGCTCGGGGGGATGCACTGAATGGCAGATGGATGAGGAGGGTGAAGGAATAAGCAGGGGAGGGAGGCAGTGAAATATGGAGGAACTGTTATGTGTACGCGGTGGCCGGCAGAACCATGGGCACCACGTGGGAACGTGCTGGAAATCCAGTATTTCAGGCCTCATCTCGGACGTCAGGGAACCCACCCCGTGTGTCTGACGTTTGCTCAAGCTTGAGGAACACTGGTCTGAACCACTGACGAACACCTTTTGGGCTTGGTGATGTTCTCCCCATTTTTTCCCACAGAACTACAGTGTCCCTCACTTATCGCAGGTATTACGTTCTAGACACCCCCCCCAAACAGGTGAGAATCCGCGAAGTAGGAACCTTACATTTATTTTAGTATTTATATATATTTTAAGGCTTTATAAACCCTTCCCACACACTTATAAACCGTTTCCAGTCCCTTATTAACCTTTCCCACACTTTTATAAACACTACTTATGTTCTTAAACACATGCTACACTCTTAAACCTACGTAACGTTAACAACATACGTATGCAGTACCGCAAAATCTCACGATATAGCGAAAAATCCACGATAAATAATTAAATATAATATTTTTAAAAATCCCATGATACAGTGAGGCTGCGATAAGTGAACCGTGATATAGAGAGGGACGATTGTGATAGAAGAGACCTGAATGTGGGGTCCTCAGGTCTCTGGTTATTTTCTCCACATTCGGCCTCAAAGATAGTCTCTCTGTCCACAGCCTCACGTCTGCCTACTCATCCACCGCAAACCTTTTTCTAAGCTACTCACACACTCCCGTGTCGGGCTGGAGGAAGGGGATGGGGCGTGGCTGCTGAGTGGGTTCGGGTTTTCCTTTCGGGGTGACAAAAGTATCTTGGTATGAGGTAGAGGGGGTGGTTATACAACACTGTGAATGCTAAATGCCACCGAATTGATTCCTTCAAAATAAATCTAGCCAATCAGAACATTGGGTCATAGTTCTTTTTAGACCAGTGTTGTTCAAAGCTGTGTATGTAAGTCGGCATTTTCTAGTAGGCATGTCTTTTAAAGGAAAAAAAAATTAAAATTAATTCTAGTAATATATTTTATTTCACTCACCATGTCTGAGACCTGTCCCTCATCTGTCCTGGGAAAACCATGAACATCAAAGTTGACTTCCCATCCCCGCAGCCCTGTAGCTGCTTGATCCCCAAGTCTTGCTGATTCTGCCTCAGAAATAGGTTTTGCATCCACCTGCCCTATTTATCTCTTGCTCACGTTACTGCAAAACAACCCTAATATTCTTCCTTCTCAAAGGAAAATATGGCCAAGTCACCCCTTGCTGACCTTTTCAGTTGATTCTTATTGCTTTTAAGATAAGTTCCACCCATCTCAGGATGGCCCACAAGACATAGAGGCCCCAGATTTTCTCACTAGAGGAATTTGGGGGTGCCACTATGTTGGGAGATGCTCTATGGAATTTTCCTTGAAGCTGGGTCCACACGAAGTTCTCAACCGTTAGACTCTATACTTGGGGTGGGCAAAGTTTCTTTGCAAAGAGCTACTAGTAAATATTTTAGGCTTTGGGTGCCAAGTGGTCTCCGACTCAACTACTCAACATGGAAGCACTGCAGACTATATTTGTGTTCCTTCCTTTACAAACACCTCTCTGTCTCCCTGACTGCCCATCTCATCCACATCTCCATCATCTCTCTCGACACTTTTGTACACTGATGGTCGCTGTTACACAAGGCAGCTATTGAGAAAAAGCACACACCTCCTTTGAATGCATGTATCTAAGGATACATAAAGTTAGGTAAAGACAAATAAAGAGTGAAAATGTACACGCTATTTGAATTATCATTTCGATGTTTATGTAATTTAGTTCCACACACATGCCTGGAACTAGATATCTGTATGGTCCATACATCTGCAAAACCGTGGGCCATGGGCCATGGTAGGCATTTGGAACAAACATCTCAAAATCAGAACACAAGATTTTCACCCCCAGAAAACTAGATAAAACCCACTTATGGAACATGACGCCAGGATGGAATCTATAAACAGATGGCTAGTATTAAATATTTTTTATGGTTTAGAAATGGACACCGCCAGAATACTGGCCATGTTGTGCTGTTTCTGGGAAAACCGTTGGCTTCCTGAGTTGGATGTCAGTGCGTATGGAGCTTGGACTTGAGCCGGGCACTCGTAGGTCATTAATCAGGGAGGAATTCCATGGTGGGTGGCCGCCCTGCGTTTTATTTGGCAACTGGGATGAAGCTGACATCCTAACTGCCAGTTTTCAGAGATGCTTTGCTTTTTAAATAGTCACCACCAACGGGACCCTCTTTTGTGTTCAGATTTCAGTCCCAATCTTGCTTGTAGCAACTGGTTGCTGAAGGACACTGAGTGCCGTCCAAACTGAGGATGGAAGGAAGCATTTGGGGCAGACAGAGCTCCTAGGCTTGCTTCAGTATAAGACAATGAAGGTGAATAGTTTGATAATCATGGGGGTGGGGGATGTCCCATGAAACTTAACAAAGTAGCTAGTGGTTATAAAAGAAAACATTAACAAGTCTGTCCCTACAAACACTGAAAAATCAGGATCAGGGGAAATCCATCACAAATAAGACTTAACAGGTATCTGAGTTAAAATACCCCAAAATGTAGATTCAAAGCATATATACTTAGGCATTGAGCATCCAGAGAGCCAAGAGATTTTTTAAAATAACATTAAAAAAGAAATGCAGGCAAAATACATTCAGAGAGAAGGAGAGAAGAGGAGGAGGAGGAGATGAAGGAGGGAAAGAAAAGGAAGAAGAAGAAACTCAAATTTTGAAAAACATGAAAACATCTACTATCTCCCTTGGGATCCAAAATCTGGACATCAAAGCCAAAACAAAGAGGACCATCAGATGACTCATGGGGAAGCTGGTTTTTATCTTCAGAGTGATGGAAAACCTTTGAAAAGCTTTAATTCAGAGGGATAACGTGTAACATGATGAAAGATACAGGTAAAAAATTTCCCTCTCAGTGTAGTATGGAGAATGGGTTGTAGAGAAAAGCCAAGACTGGAAGCAGGAAATCTGGTTACACGTGTGCTTGTCCAGGTGAGAGACGGTAGTTTCCTGGGCTAGGGCGGAACCATGATGATAGAGGGAATTTGATGGATACCATTTTATACGTAGAACTGACCACAGTTGGACTAATTGGTGGGGAGAGGAAGGAAAAGCCATCAAACAAGAATTATTCATGAGGCCCTGATTGGGAAGCTCAGTTGGTTAGAGTGTCCTCCCAAAATGCCAAGGTTGCAGGTTTGATCCCCAGTCAGGGCACATACAAGAATCAACAGATGAATGCATAAATAAGAGCAACAAGAAATTGATCCTTCTCTCTCTCTCTCAAATCAATGAATAAAAATTAAAAAAAAGAATTATTCATGATTTCCTGACTAGAAAAATGAGGGGTTGGCAGAGAAATTCAGATGGATTTTTATGCAGAAGTGGGATTACTCTGCAATTTTGGTGACAGGTTGGGGACTCAAGAGTTCCACTTGAACTGTGATAGATCTAAGTATTAGTTATCTATCCCAGCAAAACAAATTACCCAAAACTTAGTGGTTTGTCACAACAGTCATCTCTATTGTCTCTCTCAGCTCTCTGGGTTGGGCATTTGGGACCAACCTGGATGGGCAGCTCTGGCCTGAGATCTCTCATGAGACTTGTTATCTGAAGCTTTGACTGGGGCTGCAGTGTCTGCTTCCAAGGTAGCTCACTCTCATCCTGGGAAATTAGTGTGGGCTCTTGGTAGACAATTTCAGTTCCTCTCCAGCTGCGTATCTTCTGAGAGCTGCTTGCATGTCCTCACAACATGGCGGCAGGTTTCGCCCAGAGCGAGTCATCCAAGAAACCCATGCAGATGGGGCTATGCCTTTTACGACCCAGCCCCAGAAGTCACATGGCTGTTTCCATGGGATCCCACAGTCCCAAAGGCCAGGGAGGAGGAGACTACAGGAGCCCAGGAATACCACGAGGCCAGGATATTCAGGGCCATCCTGGAGTCTGGCTACCACAGAGGGATCACTTAACAGAAATTAAGATGTCAAGGGGGTGGCTGGATAGATGAGATGGAGGAGCTTGAGGGTGAAGCCTGAGCTAGTGGAGAAACACAGGAGACACAGGTATATGTATAAAGCCATGGGGCCCAGACGACCAAGCAGAGGGTGTGGACAGCCCAGGACTGGGCCCTGAAGAGATACCCACTTTTAGAGGTCAGGATGGGGAGAGGGAACCAGCCGGTGCTCATGAACAAGAAGGTCTAAGCAAATTGGAAGATGCTCCAGCCGGGCAGCTCAGTTGGTTGGAGTGTCATCCCATGCACCAAAAGATTGGTTCCATCCCAATTAGGACACATGCCTAGGTTGCAGGTTTGATCCTGGGTTGAGTGCATATGGGAGGCAACCAATCGGTGTTTTTACACCGATGTCTCCCTCTCACATTGATGTTTCTTTCTCTCCCTTCCTGTCTCTCTAAAACCAATAAAGATATTCTCTGGTGAGGATGGGCAAAAAAAAATTTTTTAAAGAAACTGGAGGCTAATGAGGAGGGGGCTGCAGAAGGAAGGTGTAATGAGTTCTTCAGTAATAAGGACGTTTCTCCAGTGTTGCTGAGAAGTTGAGGAGGATGAAGACGGAGAAGTTGCAGCTGGATTGGGTGACATGCGGGCTGGCGGGGTGGACGAGGGAGCCGAGTGAGGAGGAGGGGAGGGGAGGCAACGGAGCACTCAGCTGCGTGTGGCATCTGTGGTGGGTGAGGTTCCAGCCGGCAGCTTCAGGGCCTCTGCCTGCGTGAGGCAGGAGGACTTGGAGCTGAGGTGGGACCCCGGGAAGGGGGATGTGGTGGTGGAGCAGAACCACGTGCCTGGTCAGATGTGTTTCCGCAGGTCTCCTCTCTGCTCCCTGGCCATGTCCCAACCCCTGTGACCCAGGCCCTCCTGGAGGAGCAGCCGCAGCCAGGGGAGGACGCTTCCTCAGTGACGCTGCTGCTCCTTCTCCACAACCCCACACCCGGTGGAAACCAGTGCTCCACGGGGCCGGCCACTCCTCTCTTCTCAGCTCACTGGGCATGTGTCAGCCTCCATCGTCCTTCCAGATGCCAGCCTCTTCCCCTGAAGGTGATGTCAGCCCTGTGGACCTCCTCGCCCCACTTCTGCCCTCCACACACCCACCCTGTGGGTAGCACCCTTGGCTTCTGAAGGGGAAGCTGCTCTGGTGGGTCCCCGCTACTTTAGGGCCAAAATATCATCTCCCCCAAGGCCTTCAAGGCCCAGCACTCTGTGAGGTGCTCTCCCCCAGCACAGATACAGACACACACACAGCAACACACACACACAACAACACAGACACACAGCAGCAAAGACACACAACACACAGCAACACAGACAGACACACAGCAGCAAAGACACACAACACACAGCAACACGGACACAGCACCACAAACACACAGCAATACAGACACACAGCAACACACACAACACATACACACAGCAACACAGACAGACACAACAACACAGGCATACACACAGCAACACAGACAGACACGGCAACACAGACAGACACAACAACACGGGCATTTATTCAGCAACAGAGACATACACACAGGAACATAGACACACAACACAGACACACAGTGATACAGGCAAACATGGCAACACAGACACACAGACACACACACCTCTGCCTTCTCAGCACGCAAGCTACACCCAGAGGTGTAACTCACAGACACCACCCCTGACCCCTCCTCCACCCCAAGTGCCCCCTCCACCCCATCCCATTCTTCATCCATGGCGTCCTTTATCTTACAGCTGTTGTCACTGATTGATTTTTTAGAGTGAGAGAGGGGGAGGGGGAGAGAAAGAGACAGCTACTTGGCCAGGCCTTATAATCGATACTTAAAAATATATTTATTTACTTATTTTTTAGAGACAGGAAAGGGAAGGGAGGAAGAGAGGGAGAGAAACGAGGATGTGAAAGAGAAACATTGATCAGCTGCCTTTTGTCCATACGGGAGACTGAACCCACAACCTAGGGATGCACCCTGACTGGGAATTGAACTGGTGACCTTTTGGTTTTGTGGGATGATGCCCAAGCCACTAAGTCATAGCGGTCAGGGTTCAATCCTTTTTAAATTAAAAAGTTAATGAAGTGTTAAAAAATGGAAACATGCTGCCCTGACCAGTTAGCTCAGTTGGTCAGAGCATCGTCCAGATACACCAAGGTTTCAGGTTGGATCCCCAGTCAGGGCACATGCAAGAATCAGCCAGTGATGCATAAATAAGTGGAACAACAAATAAATGTTTCTCTCTCTCATCCTCTCTCTCTCTCTCTCTCTCTCTCTCTCTCTCTCACCCTTCCTTTTGCTCTACAATCGATCAATCAATAAAAAAATTGTTTTAAAAAATGCATTGTTTAATTTAAGAAGTAAATGAAAGCATACTTATGTTGTATTCTTAAGCAAAACAAAAATCAAAATAAACCGAAACAACACTCAATCTGTGCAAACCAGGGTTTGAATCCCAACTCTTCTGTATTTTAGCTGTGTAACTAGGTGTTTAAAAAATCCAGCTGAGTGCGTTTTAAAGAGCTTATTGGCTTTTTTCAAAAAAAACATCCAGCACGGGGGGAGCAATGGGGGAAAAAAGTGGGACAACTATAATAGAAAAACAATAAATAAATTGTTTTAAAAGCATCCAATCGAGCAGATCTGAGGAGCTGTACTGAGTGAAAGACTTTCATAGGCAGAGGGAACAAGAAAAAGAAAGTTCTACTAGACAAAAAAGTGGGTTAGTTACTGCACGTCACCTTCCTTTAGGGGGTGGCAGGGGTCTTCCAGGCAGATGACCTCCCTAGTGCTGAGCAGGTAATTCCAGATGGGCTGGTTTAAGTTTCCGTTCCTGGGGGAGGCTGAAGCTGTAATTAAGTTAGGTATGACTTCTCAGTTGGGTGATGGACCGACCGTGGGGGCTCAGCACAAGACTCCATATGGGGCCTGTTGCCCTTTCTTTTCTTCTCTTTTTTTCTAACATAAGGAAGTCATTTCATGCCTCAGAGCCTCACCTTCCTCATCTATGAAAGGAGATTGTAAACTCGGCCTCTAACGTTTTCCTGGGAAGGATAAATAAAAGACTGCTTGTTAGCAGTTAGCAGTTAGCAGGGAGCCTGGTATTCAATAATAGCTCTTACTGAGCCTTTGTAAAGACATGGGTTAAAAACAAGAAGGAATATCTATCTATGTATTCATTTATTCTTTTATTCCCATTTTCCTTCTGGCAACCATCACTCTGTTCTCTGTGTCTACGAGTTTGTTTCTATTTTGTTTGTTAATTTATTTTGTTCTTTAGATCCCACATGGAAGAGGAATCATACGGTGCTCGCCTTTATCTGGCTGGCTTGTTTCACTGAGTGTAATACCCTCTCGGTCCATCTATGTTGCTACCAATGGTAAAATTTCATTCCTTTTCATGGCTGAAATAGTTCATTGAACATATATGAATATATTCTGCTCTTCCATTGATGGGCACTTGGGTTACTTCCATATCTTGGCTGTTGTAAATAATGTTGCAACGAACACTGGGAAACATCTATCTTTTCGAATTAGTGTTTTTATTTTCTTCTGATTCATACCCAGAAGTGGAAATTCTGGGTCATAAGGCAGTTCCTTTTTTAATTTTTTGAGGCAAGTCTGCACTGTTTTCTATAGTGGCTGCCCCAGTCTGCATTCCCACCGGCAGTGCACAAGGGTCCCCTTTTCTCTGCACCCTCTCCAGCACTTGTTGTTTGTTGATTTGTTGATGATGGCCGTTCTGACCGGTGTGAGGTGGTATCTCATTGTGGTTTTAATTTGCATCTCTCTGAAGGCTAGTGATGTTGAGCATCTTTTCATATGTCTGTTGGCCAAGGAAACATTTTAATAAATGGGAAACTTTTGCGCTTGGCTGATATGGTTTATTTGCCAAAAAAAAATGTCTTATTATTTTTGATTGATACAAAATTCAGTGTAAGTGATGAAAGCAAAATATTGCAATAAAAAGGACCAGAAAATGAAGCTGGTGTGTGATTCTATGGAAAGTGGGAGCGAATGGTTGCTGCGTTACAACAAGCATGTATTTATTCCAATTTAAAACAAAAACAAAGCAGTTCAGAATAAATGTACTCACACATACAGCCAGCTGGCTTTGAATGAAAAAAGAACTGAGCTAATTTCTTCTGCTGTGCTCTATAGCTTCATCTGGAATTCGTTAGTACAAATTCCAGGCACCAATGTGGGGAGCCTCGAATGTTTTTCCTGCCTTTCCCACACGAGAAATAGTTCCCAAAATATTTAAGTGGTCGTGAAAGCCAAAGACTCATGGAAATCTATACCGTTAGAAGTCCTAAACTGCAAGACACGACTGCAGTTATCAGATAGTTTTCGGCTTATCAGATTTTAAGAACAAATAATCCGATTTTTACCAACTCCAGGGTACCCGCTGTCTTTTCTGCATCTACACACCTGAAAACTGGGGAAGATGAGCTGAAAAGTTTCCTTATCAGAGAAGAAAACCAAATTCTGTTGAGAAAGTCCTTAACTTTTGTGACCCAAACCAGAAGAAACAAAAGGTGATAAGATATTTTTCCTTTCATGGAATCCATGAAGTCATATAAATTAATTTGGGAACCAGGAAGGTAATCCAGGAGTAAATAAACACAAATAGAGGGTTCTGTTTAAAAAAAGGAAAAAGAAAAAGAAAGAGCCCTGACCATGTAGCTCAGTTGGTTGGGCGTCATCCCGCAATGCAAAAGGTCACCGGTTTGATTCCAGGTCAGGGCACATGCCTGGGTTGCCGGCCTGATGCCTGGTCCCCAGCTGGGGTGTGTGCAAGAGGCAACCTATGGATGTTTCTCTCCCTCTCTTTCTCCTTCCTCCCCCTCTCTCTAAGAATAAATAAATAAAATCGTTTTAAAAACAAGAAAAAAGAGGATTATCAGAATGTGAAAATCACGAAGAAAAATACTGAAGGTAAATAAAGTTTCCATGGACAGGGTGGGCAAAGGGATGGTGTAGTTAAGTCCGTTTCCCAAGACTCCTGGACGCCAGGCACGTGGGGCTGTCTATCCTAGATCACCGATGCCCCTGCAGTGTGTATATTGTTAGGATGGCAGCTAGATTTTGGCCTGGGCCAGAGTCCAGCAGAGTGATGTGCTGAGCTAGCAGCTGGCAATGGGACCTTTTCTTGTTTGTTTGTTTGTTTGTTTAAATCTAAATACCCTGTTTTCATGCCCATCAGCCTTTACCCAAACAACTTTGATTCATATCTAGACTCTTTTCCCTATAAGCTGTAGGAATTTCCTTATCTCGCAGTGAAATATGTCACAGATTGAGAAGCGTGTATATAGGATGATGTGCCTGAACATTTTAAACGTACGTTTAAAACCAACCCCAGACACAGGACGTGTCATGCTTAGACGGTACCGGCTCAAAGTCAGTTTACTGAAAGTCAGTTCTCCACATGACCATTTCTGCCGCGTGGTGAATCCCCTAAATGGCCAAATTTGCTGCATTCATCTGCTGAACAACAACAAAAAACGTGTTTCTTTTAACGCGTTCTGACAGTTGTAGCCATTTCCCTTGGAAGGCAGCTTCTGGAAACCTCGGGGATGTTCGAAGGATTCTGTTGGAGGTTTTAGTTTCATTTTAGGGAAGTTTAGTTTTAGTTCAGATTTATGTTGGCTGCAGCTGTTTCGTTGTGTTCTGAGCATTTTTATATCTTAAAATGACACTTTCTGAGCGTTTCAGTAGAGAGTGTTCTGCGAGTCTGCAAGGTCAAGAATGTTATGAATGATAGAACAGGTTTCCGTTTTCCTACTCACTTTTATGACTGTCTCTTGCCTTTTAAATGTTCCTAACGTACAGATATGTCACCCAGCACGATCACATAAGTGTTTTTTCTTTGTAGGAAATAATGTCTTTATTCACCCTCCAAGAAAGAAAAACATAAATGTTTTTGACATGTTCCACGCCTGCAGTGAGAATCACACCCCAGGCTGATGTGTGGCCGAACTGGGCTTGCTGAAGAGGCTGCAGAGCTGAGCTAAACCTGCCGAAGTGAAACGAAAGCTGGGGGAGAAGCAGGAGTGCCTGCTTTCCACCGAAATGAAACCGAAACATCAAAGGAACAGAATTGCCCTTGAGGAAGGAGAACGCCACGCCAGGTGGCACGATTTGGTGTCACGTTAACAGGTAGTTAATAGAAATTAGTTTGCCATGAAGCCACAACTCAGTCCTGCCAGTTGTCCATTTGGCAAACGTACTTTCCACTCCTCTCCCCAAAGATGTGTCCCACCGTGGGCCACCTGCTCAGAGACGTCGTTCAGAATCGTCTCTGCCCTGCATCACCCGTGGGGTCCCATACCTGCACCCCCCCACCGTACTAGGTCCTTTGCCCCAACATGCAGACAGGCTGTGACATCTCCCACATTAAAAAGCAGTGCTTTGCAGACCCAGAGCGCCTCTCCAGCTGCCGCGCCTTCTCTCTGTCCCCGTTCAGGCCAAATGCAGGCCAGGGGTCACCGTACTGAGTCAGACCACCCAGGGGCCTCCCGTGGTGCTCAGAACAAGATTCGAACCCTTGGTGCCCACGCGGAAACGCAGACTCCTCAGTGCCCGCAGAGTCCCCTGTGATCTGGGATGCTCTTCGGTCTGCTCAGAGCTCCCCACGCTGTCTGCTTCGCTCACTCCCTTCTCCCTGACCCCAGCCTCCTTCCATTTCTCCAACACCCTGCAGGCCCACACGGAGGGCCTCCGCACGTGCTGCCCCTGCGCACCATCGCGGCAAGTTTCCGCTCAGTTGGTGCGACCTGACTGTGTGCGCGAACACGCCTCCCGTTCTCTGTCCCTTAACTGGCTACACCGCTCTCGCTGCCCCACATACTGTGTTTCATTGCTGCATTATTATGTACTGTATTTACGTAGTACACTGTATGTTACATTATTCTGTTACTTGTACTGCATTATACATTAAATATTACACGATCATATACACTTTACATGCTATTATATTACATGTAACACATTACATTATATTATATATTGTATTATTATATACTTATACCAGACCATATTATGTTACATACAACAGTATATTACATTATATATTTGATCATTTTATACTGATTATGACACGTTATTACATATAACATTGTATTGCCTTATAACGTACTATATATTATATTATTATATACTACATTATTACATATACTATTACACTTTATGTTACATATTACATTCCATTATTATATGCTGTGTCATTACACATTATATTATATCATATGATACATTATGTCATGTGTTATACCACATTCTATATTATTATAGTGTATGACATTATATTATACTATATTATTTATTGTCTGGGCCCTGGCTGGTTTGGCTCAGTGGATTGAGCGTCGGCCTGCGAGCTAAGTGTCACTGGTTCGATCTTCCAGTCAGGGCACATCAGAGAAGGAAAACTCTGACTCCAAAAAACCTCCGCTGCCTTGCGGCATACCTCTTCAGGGGAAAGGCTAAGGGAGTAAACCCCGACAGAAAATCCGGAGCCGGAGTCCCTAAGGCGGTTCGACGTTGTAGTCAACACCGGCAACTCCTGCGGCGCACCTGAAGCCAAGCTGTATTGACTCCGTCTTTCCCTTGGACCCTTCAGCTGCGAAGAGAGGGGGGGTCTGCTGCATGGGCAACAGCAGACCCTCCATATCACCCTGCCCAGGCTCTGTAGCTTCAGCTCCACTGGAGAGGACACTCCAGCGTCATCGCAAGATGTCAATTCAACACGGGAGGAGACAGATGCCGTGTCACTCCCGAGTCGGACTGCACAGCCATTCTCGGCGGTGCAGATAGACACTTAAGAAGCTACACCATCGTCTCTCGAGACGGACGGCTGCCAACGACCTATACCCTAATGTGTTGTATATTTATTTGGGTCCTTGTTGCCTGTTTCTTCCACTTGACTGGATGCTTGTAAGGATGAGAACTTATGTTCTTACTATTTTATTTTATTTAAAAACTTTCCCCCATACCCTTACTCACTATTTTAATCTCGATACCAGAACTGCACCTGGTCTGTAGTAAACACCCACAGATATTTGTTAAGTACGGGATATTGATTGACCTAAATGAAATATTTTAAATTCATTTCCTAAGAAAATGCTTGAGATAAAACAGTGCATTGGAAGTTTTTAAAATGTGATCATTTGGAAAATTGGCTTTCAGTAAGTTAGTTCAGGGAGGCAATGGTTTCCCCAAAAGTGTTACATGAAAAGTTTTGATCGGGCACCAAGTTTATAACAGATGCCAGATCCATGTGGGCTGTGACCCAACCCACCCTCTGGAGATTTTCAAGCATGTGATTGAGGAGGAAACTGATATTCAACAGGTCAGGACTGACACTCAGAAGATGTAATCTGGAAATTTAGGGGGCAGAGGCCTGGGATATAGTGACATATAATAAACATGGACTGGTAGCATGTGTGGAGGAGGCTGATGGAAACCTGCTCATGGTACCCTATGAGATGACACAGGCTCATGAGACTACCTGCCGTGATTGCCCTGGGTACGGATCAGCAAGTGGTGCGCAGAATTAAAAACAAGGAAGTTAGGCCCTGGCAGGTGGCTCAGTTGGTTGGAGTGTCCTCCCATGCACCAAAAGGTTGTGGGTTCAATTCCCGGTCAGGGCACGTACCTACGTTGTGAGTTCAATCCCCGGTCAGAGCATGTGCAGGAGATAACCTATTGAGGCTTCCCTTTCACGTTGATATCTCTCTCTCTCCCCCCTCCCCCTTCCTCTGTCTTCAACATTTACAAACATATCCTCAGGTACCGATTCAAAAAACATAGGGAAGTTAGGCAGATAATTCAGAGCAGTTTTAAGTAAATAATTAGAAAAACCACATCAGGACACAAGACTGCTACAGAAGCAGAAAGGAAGATGTCATAGAACACATAAAGTGATAAAGGGAATTCATTTTCTTTATGTAAAAAGACTTAATGCTTTTATAATGAAAAATAAAAATACTAAAAGAGAAACTTTTTTAAAAATCAACTTTTCAAGTTTTAGAAAGATGCTGTGAACAGTATCCCCAAACTGAGCTAATTTATTCCATGTCAGTGAGAATTTGTTAGCACACATCCATGAGTTCACAGGAGGAACAAGAAGAGGCTTCAAGGGAGCTCTGTGTTTTCTGCCCTGAAGTGTCAAATAGTGGAGAGAAACTACAAACTCCAACAACAGATACCATCCTAAATGACCCTCCCCTAAGAATTTGCCCAAAGGGATTTTCTAATGTCCTAATGAAGAAACAATAATGGAATTACTCAAAGTTAACAGAATTTTAAGAATCCATTATCAGGAATTCTATTTAAAAGTTAAAAAAAGAGTACATGATCATATTTTACTCATCTCCTGCACATGAATTTCCTATGTCTATTTTTTTTAAAGGTGACCCTCCGCCAGTTCAAGGACAAAACCAAAACCAACCACCATTTTGTAAGTTCTTATTCACTGTGACTGATATCAAACCCAAGAGAAAAAAAAGAAGGTCTGCTTTTTACTTTTATGCAACAAATGAAGGTAGGTAAATGAACTCCCAGCAATCAAGCCTGGCACATGAAAAACAAAATAAAATATTTGTGTACGTCATGTTAAGAAAAGGATAGAAAAGGAAAACAAGGTTGTCAGAACCTGAGAATTAGAGAGAGAAACTGACTAAAAACAGGTCCAGAGGAATATGTGCAAGACAGATGGTGCATTTAAATCTATTGACTGTCAGGAAGAGGATGTCTCCCAGATACTGACCACATGGGCTGTGGCTCCAAGGACGCTGTTCCCTTGCTTAATTACACTGCAATGTATATATTTCTTGGAATCAGACCTGGCTTTTCAGCCGAGAGGAAATTCCCAGGGTAGGTTGATGAGCCGAATTAGCCTCTGGAAACCGGGCCATGTGTTAAAACTCAAACCGCTCTGTCTTGATGGGCCCCAACATTCCAACCCGCCCATGCTGAGCTCAAATCCATTTTTCTCGACTCTGGAGTCATGGGATAGGGAGGTTGATACTTCTTGTTATCTTCAAAGTCATGGGCTTGTCATGGATGAGATAGGAAAATGATGCCTGCAAAGGCTGCAGGAGATCAAAGGGACGCTTGATAGAAACCACCTGGTCCCCTGTGCCTGGCAGTTCATTGGGGACCAAGTAAACTGGGTTTGCTTTCCCCGACCTCAAATCGCCAGCCTTGAGGTTGTCCGCACCCCACCCAGCTCTGAGCCAGGCACTCTTCTAGATGCTGGGGTACCACAGCGAACAGACAGGCATAGTTGTTGTTCTCTTCGCATTTACACTCCAACGGAGGGATGGGGAACACACAACTAATCACTCAGGCAAATTTAAGTCCCAACGGTCCACCTCCCATGGTAAAATACAACCCTGAACAAAACCTCAACCTACCATTTCCCATTTCCCACTTTGCAGGTAGGCAGATTAAAAACTTGGTCACGCACTGTGTTGGTGAAAGTGTAGGCAGTCAGCCACTGTCATGCATGCTTGGGTCAGAAGAGCAATCTGGTGACGGTTATTGAAGTTACAAAGTCATGTACGCTTTAATGCAGTGATCCCTCTTGGAGTGTCCATGTTGCAGACACACTCTTGTAAAATGACTCTCATCCAGGGTTTCCTGCCATAGCGCTGTCTGCCTCAGCAAGAGACTGAAACTCCTCAAAGCCAACTAATCGGCCCTGGTTTGATCAGCTTTGATAAATCCATTCAGCGCAATCTACTCCAGCTGTTAAAGAGAAGGAGGCATCATGACGGGTAGCAAGAGGATGTGGTAGCCCTGGGCATGCACTTCTCAAATCTCCTACTATAGGGAGCACCATTGGCCAGTACACGGCTGTCACACTCAGAGACCCAGCCCACTATGGTGCTTATGTAATATCCTCTTCAGGCTGCTCCCAGTAGGGATACTAGGGCAGATCCATTGCCGGGAGATCCCTGGGGGTCTTCTGGCAGGTGACTTTAGCTAGAGGGCTCCCCTCAACCCCAAAGTCTTACTACACTGCTAGCTAAGACATTTCCACTCAACCTCCTGAAATCCATTCTCTTCTTTAAAAAAAATTATATATGAATTTATTGAGGTGACATCAGTTAATAAATTTATATAGGATTCAGGTGTACAGTTCTATAACACATCATCTGTGAGTTGTATTGTGTGTTCACCATCCCAAGTCAAGTCTCCTTCTGCACCATTTACCCCCCTTTACCCTCTTCTACCTGCTCCCACCCCCTTTCCCTCTGGTAATCACCACACTGCTGTGTCTATGAGGTTTTTGTTTAATTCCTTCACATTTTTCACCCAACCCCCTAACCCCCCTCCCCTTCCACTCTCTTCTTTACTCAGGGTCAGACCTACATCGGAACTCAACAGTTCTCCAAGCCTCCCCAAGCTTCCTCCTCAGCTTCCCCTCACAGGTCTTTCCCATGAGAAATCTCTTGCCCATCCGATACTGTTTCAGTGTCTACTTCTTGAAGAACTCAAAACTAACAGAGGACAATCACCAAATACAGTGTTAGGTTTAAAAGTCAGCATGCAGAATGGTGTCTATAATATGCACATGTTTATGTGAGGGGGGAAAGTATGCTCAGAACATCTCTAGGGAGATAAACGAATAGGGTCAATTTTTGTTGTGCATGGTAGTTATGTTCTATAAAGCTGCTGTGAACACTGAATTAGCCAATACTGAACCACAACATTTTCATCAACTGGGCCACACATAAATTAGTTTTATGTCTGTTTTACATAAAGGCACCTTACTTAATATAGAATATAGTTGATTTGTTAATAATGAAGTCATGCCCAACATCACTATTACTCATGCCTGAATAACTTCTAGAAATATAGAGAAATGTCATTTAAAACATTTAAAAATGTTATAAGGCATTTACTTAAAACATTAAACAAATATAGAAATGTCACTTAAAGCATTTTCTCTATAAGGCATATCACAACCTTCTTAACTTGGGAATGCTAGACAGGACTTTAGCTCTACACTTGAGGGACATTTTAAACAGGCAAATCACCAACAAAAATGCAACAACAGAAAAACAAAACAGTGATACTAGAGAGATTGCTGAAAGGACACATGTTTGTAGTATGAGAGCTGAAACCAGAAAGCAGGACATGGTCACCTTGTTAACCTCAGCTGGGAACATTCATGTGTCCATGTCCATGAATATGAAACTCAGTATTAATTTGGGGGTTAAAAATATAAATTAGGGAGGAGGAAAATTCACAAATGTAGAATCTGCAAATAATAAAGATAAAGTGTGCCCTGGAGGGGCAGTTCAGTTGGTTGGAGCATCTTGCTGATATGCCAAGGTTGCAAGTTCAATCCCTGGTCAGGATGCATGCAGAGATCAATCAGTGGGTGTGTAGGTGTGTGGAACAACAAATCGATCTCTCTTTTCTAAAGTCAATAAGCAAATAACAGGAAAAAATCAAGATAAATTGTCATTGTTAACAGTACTTGATTTTGGGGAGGTGGACTAGCGCTGGGAAAGAAAATGGATATTTAATGGATACTCTTTTCTACTTCTCTGCTCTTCATATCAAATATGTTTGCTACATGTTCAAATTAGAAGAAAAAAAAAAGAACAGTTTCAAGAAATTGCAATAGTGACAAGAGTTAGCAACTTCCTGTAAGACTTCATTCTGCCCTTTGCAAATGAGGACAATGTCTACATCAGTGGATGGAGGTGAGGGTTCAAGAAGACTAGTTAGAAAAAGGCTTGGGGCAGTGTCTAGCCTGGAATAGGCATTTGATAAGAAAGAGAGGCATTTAATTCCCTTTTCCACTCTCCTCCAGACCTTGAATCCTAAAGTGAAAACGTCTTCAGCGTTCCTTCTAGAGACCCTCTCGGTTTCTCTGACCCTGTTCAGACCCAGTTCTTTCCAAGTTCTCCCCCCACTTTATCGCTGACTGTGCCAGACACTCTGACTGCTTCCTCGATATCTATTCTCTCTTTTTAAAAAATAATAACAAACCCTGACTTTTTAAAGCACAGCAATGTGCTCAGTTAAAAATACCCACTTCCTGAGAAATCCCTTGTAACTGCACAAATGGGGCAGGTGAGCCAGTTCTGTCAGTGAGACAAGAAAAAAAAAACCATCTTAGCATTCAATCTTGAATATAAAGCAAAGCTTCATGAAAAGAAGGTATATTGCCTTTCCCACTTTTTTCTGCCTGGAATGTGATGTGATGCCTGGAAGTGTAGCAGACATCTTGTGAACATGAGGAAAAAGCCTTACACTATGAAAGGTAAGGAAGAAAAAGACAAGGAGCCTGGGTCATTTTTTTTTAGAGTGAGAGAGTGAGAGGAAGGGAAAAAAACATTGATTTGTTGTTTCACTTATTTATGCATTCATTTGTTGATATTTGTATGTATCCTGACCAGGGATTGAATCCACAACCGTGGTGCATCAGGACAATGCTCTAGGCAACTGAACTACCTGATCAAGTTGACCTTGAATCTTTAATGAAGTCTCTGAGCCATAATAGTCCACCTTTAGCTGTAGAAGAAAAATAAATCCCTGATTCTTGGACTTCTGGCCAAGATGGAGGCCTAGACAGACACGCTGCATCTTCCTCCACAAAGAAGAAGGAATACAACCACCTCAAAACTAGAGACAACCAGAAGTTCCAGAAACTCAAGCTGCATGGAAGTCCAACAAAGATATAAAGAAAAAATACTCATCCAGAGAGACAGGAGGGGCGAAGCCAGAGTGGAGAGGACACGATGTGGTGGTGGCAACAGCGGCAGTGGTGGCAGGCCAGCAGAAGGCACAGTCACACATTTTTAAAAGTAGGGAGGGACACCTGGGGAGCACTCCCAGCACCAGACCAGACCCCACAGTTCACAGTTCCAGCGCTGGTGGAAATTAAGCCTCATTGCTTCTGACTGTGCAGACCAGTGGGGGTTGGGGAAGAGGAAAAAACTGCTTGTCTCTCAGCAGAGTCCACTTGTTTAAAGGGCCCCCATGGTCCTACAGTATCCACAGACCCACCCCCTCTGGGAACGATAGCCAGGGCATCAGCTAGGGAGGAGCCAGTCCCATATGGAAGTGGGAGAAGTGCCTGGAAAAGGGGCAAGTGCTGAGCAAGCGGCATTGTTCCCTCTCAGACCCCTCCCCCACATACAGCGCCACAACGTGGTGAAAAAGGGTGCGCTGTACTGATGAATACCTAGGGCTTCGCCCCTTACAATGTAACAGGTGTGACAGCTCTACCTAAGACACAGATGCAAACAAGCACAGGAGCCTGTCAAGATGAGGAGACAGAGAAGTATGGCCCAAAAGAGGGAACAGATCAAGGTTTCAGTGACAGAACTAAGTGATGAGGAGATAGCCAACCTAACAGATGAAGAGTTCAAAACACTCACAGGTTTGACAGATATGGTTAAGTATGGCAAACGTGTAAGGGAAGAACTGAAGGCTATGCTAAATGAAACGAAGAAAAATCCACACAAAGCCAATGGTGAAGAGAAGGACACTGGGGTTCAAGTAAATAATTTGGAACATAAGGAAGAAAAAAACAGTCAGCGAGTACAGAATGAGGAAACAGGAATTGAAAACAATGAGGAGAGGCTTAGGAACCTCTGGGCCAACTTTAAACGGGCCAACATCCAAACCATAGGGGTGACAGAAGGAGAAGGAAAAGAGCAAGAAATTGAAAGCTTACGTGAGGAAATAATGAAGGAAAATTCCCCAAATTTGGCAAAGGAAATAGAGATACAAGTCCAGGGAGCACAGAGAGTCCCAAACAAGCTAGACCCAAAAACGACCACACCAAGACACATCATAATTAAAATGCCAAAGGTGAAAGATGAAGAGAGAATCTTAAAAGCAGCAAGAGAAGAGAGTTACCTACAAAGGGGTGCCTATAAGACTATCAGCTGATTTCTCAAAACAAACTTTGCAGGCAAGAACAGACTGGCAAGAATTATTCAATGTGATATAAAGCAAGAACCTGCAACCAGGATTACTCTCTCCAGCAAAGCTATCATTTAGAACGGAAGGGAAGATGAAGTGCTTCCCAGACAAGGTAAAGCTAAAGGAGTTCATCATCACCAAGCTATTATTATATGAAATGTCAAAGGGACTTATTTAAGAAAAAGATCAAAATTATAAACATTAAAATGACAACAAACTTATAACTATCAACAACTGAGTCTAAAAAATAAAAACAAAATCCAACTAAGCAAACCAGAATAGGAACAGAATCATAGGTATGGGGATCATTTGCAGGATTATCAGCTGGGAGGGGGAAGGAGGAGAAATGGGGAAATGCTGCAGGGACTAAGAAGCATAATTGGTTGATACAAAATAGACAGGGGGCTGTTAAAGAAAATGGAGAAGCCAAAGAACTTATATGCATGACCCATGGACATGAACTAAGGTCAGTGGGATTGCTGGAGGGAAGGGGGCTACTAAGCAGAGGGGAGCAAAGGGAAAAAAATCGGGACAACTGTAACAACATAATCAATAAAATATACTTAAAAAATAAAACAAATCCCTTATTTATTTAGGTAATGGTGGCACATTTTTCTCAGGTGCACAGTCGAGATCAGCCTGAATTGACAATCCTTCCAGCAGAACCCAGGAATTGCACAAAGGGTGTGGAGGGCCTTCACCTGCTTTCCTCTGATATAACTCACCTAAGGCCACAGCCCAGCCACCAGCGTGTGCTGACTGCAGCCCAGATCTCTCTCCTCAACCCCAGCCCCCAAATACCATGGACTGCGGGGCCTCAGATCTCTTACACTCAGGTTCCTGCCTCCATCCCTCCACCCACAAGTGGACTTTTCCTCCTGACCCTTATTTTGGGTCACGGTTACCATCTACTCGCAAAAGAAAGCCAACATCACATTCAGCTGTTATCTGTCTTTAACGGCTCTGGGCCTCAAATCCATCTGTAAACTGTAATGATTAGAGGACGTGTTTCACGTGGGGTGGGGTGAGTGTTACAAAATATCGCTGGGCTTTTAGCTGCTTCACTGGGAAGAGAATGTGCTGACCAAGTAATGCATAGATCCAGGGAGGCTTAGCAGTTAGTCATGTCCTTGGACGCAGCTGCCTGGATACATGTGTATGCACAGGCTCTTGACAGACCAGCTGTTTTTCATTTAAAATCTCCAACAGGGGCTGTGGGCTTGGTTGTAGCAAGAGGAAGCTGAGGTTTAGATTTCTTCAAAATACTATCTGAATGTTTACTATGTACCAGGTACTCTTCTAAGTATTGGGGAAAAAACAGAGAACAAGCAGTCAGCAACCCTAATCTTGCATTGCATGCCTCTGCAGTTGTGGAAAATAGACATGAACAAAGAACCGGATACACGGTGTCAGGTTGTGAGAAGTGGCATAAAAGAAAGGAAGCTGGATAAGGCACTAGAGAAGGGCCAGGGGGCTGCTCTTAAGTGCAAGGTGGGGATGGACGCAGAGGAATTCTGTGGGGATATGACATTCGAGATCTCAAAGAAGTGAGAAAGGGCTGAAACCACCCGATTTAGCAAATAAAATACAGAATACTCAGTTCAATATGAATTTCAGATAAACAACCAATGCATGCATGATTTGGGACATACTTATACTAAAAAATTATTCAGTACATTGCCATGCAAACTCACTCAGGGTCCCATGAACCATACAGAAGGATGTAAACACATACATACTGCGTGAGCCAGCTATCCCACTCTCAGATACTTGTGTGCATACAAAGGCTTCCTGGACCTCCAGTTACAATTACCATCCCATTCTCTCTGGTGCCCAGCAACATAGCTTCTGTCTCATGAAGAGCCTTCAAAAATATTAATCTTTTCTATCTATCTACCTATCAATCAAATATTATACATGTATGTGTATATACATCTGTTTTATATTTATGTATATAAATAAAACAAGTGTACAAAACATAGGGATACATATGTATATACTTGTACTTGTATGTGTGTGTATATAAGGAGAGGAATTTATAAAAATACTTATGTTAGGCTGATTATTATAATAGTTTCTAAAATGTATTTTTGAAGAGTTCTTTAAATTCAGAAATGTATCAAATTTTTGGAAAACTTCAAACTATACAGAAATCTAGAAAGCAAAATAGTAAAAATCTCTCCCAATTCCACAGGGCCAGTCACTATTACTGTTTTGTTTCTTTCCTTCTAGAAATTTTTGCATGTTCAAAGGCACACATGCATGTGTGCACACACATACACACAGTTTCCTCTTCATAGGAATGAGTTCATATTCTACACATTGTTCAGCAACTTGCTTTTTTTTTTGTTTTTTGAATCAACAGCTTAATCCTGGACAACTTTTTATCTTGTAAGTCTAACTACTATTAATATTTCATTTTTTCCTCCAAAAATTTTCTTTTTTTGGACAGCTACTTACAATTCCATGGTATGGATACAACACTATTTGGTCTTCTGTTTCTATATCCATGGAGAGACAGACTACCTCCAATATTTTGCAATTCTCAACTGAAACGTGCACTTCCGTGAGTACTAGAAATACATTTTCTGTGTCACAGGTTATACATATTAAAAATGATGCTAAATCCTACAAAATCACCTCCCAAGAGGTCATGCTCTGAAAACCTTCACTCACCATGGATGAGAATACTCACTTACTTCTGCCCTCACCAGCCCTGGCCTTTATCAATATTTTAGTTTTTTTAATTAGTCTTAAAGTTGATTCTGGCATCCTGCTACTTTGATCTGTATTTCATAATCGCCCAAGAAGTTGAGTCTCTTCTCCTCATTCCCCTGGCCTTTTAGTTTTCTGTCATTTACCTATTTATCATTTTGCTCCCATGTCTTTTTCATCTCTTCTCCTTCTCTTTCTTCTTTGAGAGAGAGAGAGAGAAGAAAGGAGGAAGAGAAAGAGAAGAGAAACATCAAGTGAGAGAAACATCGATTGCCTCAAGTGTCCTAACCAGGGACAGAACCACAACCTAGGCACGTGCCCGGACTGGAAATGAACCTGCTACCTTTTGGTTTACAGGATAACGCTCCAACCAACCGAGCCACAAGAGCCAGGGCGGAGTCCTCTTCATCTTAACAGTCAGGTGCCCTCCCTCTGGTGTCTAAACTTCCCTCCAGTCTTCTCCCCAATTCCCCACTCAAACCAACTTGTAAAGGACTTCAATTTAAACATCAGACACAGAATGTGACAAAATGGCTGTGCTGGAGTGTCAGAGTGAAGACTGGCCTTAGCAGGATCTCAGGACTGAAATGTGCCAAACAGCTGCAAAACTGGGGATTAAAGTCTTTCTTCCATCTGGAACCTGGCGTCTACAAAACAGTGACCACATTGTGAGTTTTCCCAGAAAGAGCACCGCGTTGCCTGGCTACGAGGCAATGTATATATGACTTGGCAGCTGGCCTGGCTTTGTAGCTCAGAGGAAAATTCCAGGGTGGGATGCAAGCCGAAGTTCCAAGGACAAATGGGCTGCAAGGCTTAACCCCTTCCTCTCAGGCAGCTTGAGCTGAGTGATTTCCCAGGGCCAGGTCACGGAGACCAGATAATCAGACGTCCAGGGTCTTTGGTTTCCTTTGTTGCAAAATGGGTGTTTCAGGACCCAACATGGCGGTAAGCAAGGTAGAATCCGGGAGATTCTACCTGGAACTTCCGGGATCACGCATTCTTGTCCTGGTTTCCGGGACCTGGCTTCCGGGATCTGGCTTCCGGGGCCCTGGCTTCCGGGGCCCTGGCTTCCGGACGTGTCTCACGGACCTGGTATCCGGAATTCAACACTGGGCACCCGGTATCCGGAAGAGTGTCTTGCCGTTCAGACGTAGCCTGGCTCAGACTCTCACTAATGTTGTGGCTTCGGGATACTGGTTTCTTGTCATAATCTGAGGTCAACTGTCCTAACCTTGGTTGTGTTGTGTTGAACGGTCAACTTACAGAAAATGCCGCAACAGAGTAGGAACGTGACCGAGCAATGTCTTGCTTCTCTTTCCTCCTTCACTTCTGTTTCTCATACTTAGGATGGTGTACGCTTCTGGTGAGCCTCATAGCTTCTGTACCCCACCCCACGGATTCTGCTGATGCCTTTGCTGTGCCTTCCATCCTACTCAATATTCTAAGAGGGGTTTACCAGCCTACAAGGTTCTGCCTCCCAGCTTCTCACTGCTCATCAAGCTTTGGACTCACTGGTCTTCATTTTGTTCTTCGCTGTACCACCTTCAGGCCACCTGCCTTTCAGATCAGGGTGACTCCTTCTCACCCTGTGGGGCTCTGGTTAAATATCATCTTCTCCAACAGGTTTTTGTAACTGTTCCACCTAAAATAGCAGCTAAATCTAGGCCTCTAATCCTGTCCTCAGCTCTGGAACCTCAATGCCACTGGGTTCCCAGTAGATGCTCCTTCTGGCCCCCAAAGCGTTCTGTAGATTCCCAAATAATAACCACCCCGCTGTGTTACTCAGAAAATTATCTCAGACTCATTGAGGTGGGCACCAGCTGGTTTGCAAACCCAACGTTCATTCTCCTTTATTCTCATCGTGTGTTTTGTATTTTATGTGGGAAGCCAGGCTACCCCTACTCTCAGCTCTTGTAGTTTGAGAGAGCTTGATAGGGGGTTCTCCAAAAAGAAAAAGAGGCTTGTTAGTAAAAGAGTGAGTACTGAATAAGCAAAATCTTATATCCACTGCACCCATCCAAAGCATACCTTCAAGATCAAGTTCAGGCTCCATGAGACTCACTGTGGTCTCCTCTGCAGCCATATTTCACCTTACCCCACCACTACCACCTCCACACACTGGTTAGAATAAACTACTCTGGTTCCCTCAGCTCTCTCATCCCTAGACTTTTGCACATGTCCACTCTCAACCCAAATTCTCATTCCTCCAACTCTCTTTTCAATAAGTTCCTGCTCAGCTTCGAGGCCTTAATACATGGGTGACTTTCTCCAGGAGGAGGGTCCTGAGACCTCACAGAAGAGATTAGTGCCCAAGGTGGATATTAATGGTTTAACATATGTAGTGCTCCTCCTTGTTTCTTTGGGGACATTAACACTGTCCCTTATTTTGGGGACTGCTTCTCCTCACCAATGGTGGTCTATTATATGATTCTGTGTACCTTGGCCACAGGGTTCATATGCTGTCCAAGCCAGACCAGTTAAGAACCTTCTTCTTGGGACAATAGAAAGAAGATTCGTCCTCACAGATGGATAACCTAGGGATAGCCCTGTTCTGACTTCATGGGGAAGACTTGTGTGAGCGCACGCGGCCAGGATGTAGACTCAAGTGGTAGAGAGACAGCTGTTGGCTTCTTTTCATCCCCTTGAGCACAGCTGCATCTTGTCCCTTCCTGGGATTTGGTTACTGGAGCCAAAAAAACTTACCCTCTTTGCCTAAACTACCTTGAGGTGTCATTGGTAACCCTCCATGACAAGCTGTAAGGCTACCATTCTGCTGAGTGACCATGTGGGCGAATTGGAAGGGGGGAGGTTCAGGTGAACTAATTGGGCTTCTTACTTGTGTAACCAGGAGAGTCCTATAGGAACACCCACAGGGAACCAACATTCCAGTGATGCAGATTGATCTTAGTGTATGAATAGCTGTTTTTTGAGGAAATTACCTGTAAAGGGACATTTCTACCCACTGATGCCCTTGCTGCATAAGAATTCTGTTTAAAATGAACAGAATTCTAGCCCTGGCTGGGTGCCTCCATTGGTTGGAGTGTCATCCATGAACCAAAGGTTGTGGTTTGATTACCGATCAGGGCACATACCTAGGCTCCAGGTTCAGTCCCCAGTCAGGGCGCATACAGGAGGCAACCGATCAATGTTTCTCTCTCACATTGATGTTTCTCCCTCTCTCTCCCCATCCTCTCTTTTTAAAAATCAATAAACATATTCTTAGGTGAAGATTAAAAGATAATAATAAAATAAAATGAACACCATTCTAGAGACACAGCATAACACGGCGGTTGAGGATGGAATCTGGAGTTATTCGGTCTCTGCCTCAATTCTGGCTCCATAAGTTATTTGTTATATGCCTATAAACAAGTTACTTAACTTCCGTGTACCTCAGTTTCTTCATCTGTGAAGCATAGGTGATGATGAAAAATAAAGTGAAACCTCATAGGATTGTGACAAGGATAAAGTAAGAAATTCTATGCAAAATACACAAAACCATGCCTCATGTTTGTCAGCCCCAAGTAAGTGCAAACTTTGACTGGCTCCCACTTGTTAAATGTTGAATAGAAGGAAGTGGGAAGAAACATTTGCTATTCCACTAGAAATATGTAAGTAAAGAGAGGAAATATGAGTGTGGATCTGAATTAAGCTGATTTGTGTATTTCGCTATCTGAACACAGTTGCATTCCTTGCTTAAAGTTTTTTTTTCCTTTATGTGTGAGAGAGAAAGAGAAACATCAATGAATGCATTCATTGGTAGATTCTTGTATGTGCCCTGACTGGGGATTGAACCTGCAACTTTGGTGCATCGGGACAATGCTCTAACCAACTGAGCTCTTATCACAGCTACTCTGTATCCAACCCCATATGTTGTTTCTACTAACCAAGCATCCACTACATCTATTCTGAGGTGACCCCTTCTCTCACTCTCATTTCATGTTTCAGGAAGGGTTAATCCCACCCCGCTGACTCCAGGAGTGAGCAGGGGACCCAGGTCTGGCCAAGGAGAGCAGCATATCCTCTTGGCCCCCATGATTATTTCCGGGATGGGCACATTACTTCAGGGATGGGCCACCAGGGAGTGAATGCCAGGATGTGAGAACTATTGGGGGATATCCTGGAGGCTGGCTACTACAGTGTGGACAATGAGGTAGGAAGAAATCAGAGGAGAGCATCATCCCGGAGGTACGGTCAAACCAATTGTTGTTGCATCCTGACTCTTAAACAGGGGTGGGCCCTGGCCAGTTAGCTCAGTTGGTTAGAGCATCGTCCCAATACACCAAGTTTGTGGGTTTGGTCCCTGGTCAGGACACATACAAGATCAACCAATGAATGCATGAATAAGTAAAACAGCAAAATGATGTTTCTCTCTTTCTCTTTCTCTCTCCCTTCCTCTCTTGTCTAGAAATCACTCAATAAAAAGAAAATTTTTAAAAGACCGCTTAAAAAAAAAGGAGGGGAGGATCAACTCAAGTACTTCTAAGAGCTGAAACTCAACCGCTGGATTTGCCAATGTGGGGTTCACTGGCATCCTTTCAGTAGGAGATAAAAGCTTGATTGGGATGCGGTTAAGAGAAAAGAGTGATGTGGAAGCAGAGGGACTGCAGAGTTAGCTTTAAAGGAGAGAAGGGAAATGGTACAGTAGCTGAAAAAATACGGGATTAAGGCGACTTTTTTCGAATGGATACTGTCTCGTTCTCACAGTAAGTAACATTCATCAAAGATAAATATGTGAGCTAAGACAAATATATGTGTATGTGTCTGCAGACTCATGGGAATGTTCCAGTCAAGGAGGGAGTTTTAGTGATGCAGGTGAGGAGCATGCTAGAAAAATGCCCTCGAACAGAGAAGAGAATGGGATCCAAATGGAGAGGGTGGCCTTAGAGAAGAGCATACAGTTCATACTCAGCAACAGAAGACGACTCTCAGGGTCCTGATGCAGGTGTGAAAGCAGTGTTAGAAGAATGTGACAATGCCCTTTGGACTACAATAGTATTTGAAAAGAAGGTTCTGGCACCAAGTGCAGCACCAAATTGTCATGCCTTGACACTGGGCTTTACCTAGTGCAACGTTCAGGAATGAGGCAGAACTGTGCAGTGTGGTTAAGAACCAGGACTATCCATCCCAAACCAGCTGGGTTCAAATCTTGCCTGTATTGTGTACTAGCTATTGGACAGATTTTCTCTTCCCTCTGTGATTTAGTCTCCCTGCGTGAAAAAACAAACAAACAAACAAACAAACAAACAAAAAATACTTGGAAAGTATCCACCAAAGGATTACTGTGAAAATGCTTAGCTCATGTATTTATCTTTGATGAATGTTACTTACTGTGAGAATGAGACAGTGTTCAATAAAATTCAAGAAGAAAGGCCCTGGCTAGGTAGCTCAGTTGTTTGGAGCATCATCCCCTGCACCAAAAGGTTGCGTGTTCGATCCCCAGTTGGGGCGCGTACAAGACAAGAGACAACTGATCTCTTTCTCTCTCCCTCTCTTCCTTTCCCTCTCTTTAAAATTAAAAAACGTATCTTCAGATGAAGATGACATTTTTTAAAATTCAAGAAGAAATGTATCAGCAAAGGGTAGGGCTTACAAAAAAAAACAGGTCCCTTATTTATTGTAGATTATTATTATAATATAAAACATATACGATTAAATATACAGACAATATTATGTACGCATATAAATGTAATAATGTTCTATTTAATAGTAAACGCTGAAGATCTATAGGAATCTTGTTGTCGAAACCACACACAGTCCCCATTTCAGTTGACCCGTGAAGTAATGCCTGATAGGGTTAACCAGCAGAGAACCAATTAACGGCAAATTGAATATTTACTGAACATAGAAGATGGAGCTACGATATGCAATTATCTTTTGCCTTTCACCAAAAGTTAGGGAAAGCCTTTCTCCTACGTGTCCAGATAAATGTCCTGGAAAACTGAAGACTCCACATTATTGCCAACATATTCCTTTTACTTGATGCATAAACCTTCATTGGTCAGAAGCAAATTCTAGCATTTTCACTCCCTCTTAATTGTCTCTGGTTTGGGGATCCGGAGGTTGTTTTTCTTTTAACGCCCCAGGACGGTTAGGCTCAATAAGATTAGGGGTGGGGAAGCGCTATGCTATTCATTTGTAAAGTGCTTGGAGGGCCACAGTGAAGGGGGAACCACATGGTGCCTCTCTGGGAAATTGCTTCCCGTAAACAATCTTCCTTTCTTCCGTTCTTGGAGGGCATGCATGCCTCCGGGGATATAAGTAACCTAATTTGAAAGCCACAGCTCTAATGACCTTCAGTTCTCAGATTGATTTGGGAGCCTCCAGCCCTCTGGCCCACTCAGTCTCTCCTGGGACGCTCCCAGGCAGCCACCCCAGACTGAGGGACGCCAGGGGCCTCCTTGCCTTAATCCCTCCAGCTGGGGCGGGAGGCCCTTGCAAGGGCTTGGAAGAAGGCCTGTTCCCCTGACCCCTCCACCCCTCAGCCTTCCACCTCAGTGCAGGGGGGTTGCCTGGGCCCCCGGCACAACAAGCAAACGTGATAAGATTTCTGTTCCAGCAAGCAAGGTCTAGGAAATGCAGTCTTGCTAGGAAGGGACAGAAAGTATTACTGTTTCCATATCCAGGCATGGGGAGGGGGAAGCAGCCTTCACCTATTAATGTTTCCGTATTCCAGAAGGAGGGTAGACAGAGACCCTGCCTCCCCCTCCATGCACTTTTGGAGCAGGTAATCCAGTAAAGCCGTCTCCAAGAGCCAGAACTTTCTACACCCTCCCTTCCAGCCTCACCCAGTCTCAGCCTTCCCTAAGCCCCCAGAGGCTCAAGTTTCTGCATACCAGAGAAGGGGATGGGGAGGGAGGGGGAGAAGGGTCTCACCTCGTTAACCCTGCAATCAAAGTGCAAGAAGGCTCCCAAGCTCCCAGCTCTGGTGCAGAGCTTTCTGGGGCACCTGGAGCTACAGTCTATCTCTTAGTACAGTGACAGGTGGGTTTCCTCTGGAAACTCCTCATCTCCCTCCATAGTGCCAGCCAGAGGAATTCAGAGACCCCAACAGGGAGGGTCAGTTGTAAACTAAGAATAAAATTCTATTGGACTCCAACAATGGAACATTCACTCATTCAACAAGAATTTTGCATGCCTTCTTCCCAGAACTAAATTCTGGGGAGTCATGAGAGCACATGAAGATGTTCTTTCTCTCCTGGAGGGGCTGAAGTGGGGAGTAGGGGGCTCTGGCTAACAAAGTTCGTGTGATTTTTAAAATAATTGGAGATAGGCAACTATTTCTTGAATATGAAACCAAATATACAAGGCAACAAAAGGAAAAGGAGACAAATGTGTAAAGAACTCTAGAACTCAGCAACATAAATAAGCAAACCTGATTTAAAAAATAGTCAAAGGACTTCAATAATTTCTCCAAAGATGATATACAAATGGCCAACAGTACATGAAAAGGTGCTCAACACCATTAATCATCAGAGAATGCACATAAAGACCACAATGAGATGTCTCCTCACATACATTAGGATGGTTATTATTTTTTTAAAAAACAGTCCTGACTGGTGTGGCTCCGTTGATTGCGTGTTGTCCTGCAGAATGAAGGGTCATGGGTTTGATTAACAGTCAGGGTGCATGCTTGGGTTCTGAGTTTGGTCCCAAGTTGGGGCATGTAGGAGAAGGAGCTGATCAATGTTTCTCACATTGATTTTCTCTCTCCCTTTCCCCCCTCCTTCCCCACTAACTAGAAATAAATTTAAAAAAAAAAAAAGAAAAGAAAATGTGCTGCTAAGGATGTGGAGAAATTGGAGTCCTTATGCACTGCTGGTGGGATTCTAAAATGGTGCAACTGTTATGGAAAACAATATGATGATTCCTCAAAAATTAAAAATACAACTACTATGTGATCTAGCAACTGTACTTCTGGGTATTTGTACACCTGTGTTCACAGCAGCATTATTCACAATCGCCAAGAAGTGGAAGCAACCCAAGTGCCCATCAGTGGATAAATGGATCAACAACATACGGTCCATCTACACAATGGAATTTCATTCGGCCCTAAAAAAGGAAGGAAATTCTGAGAAGTGCTACAACATGTATGACCCTGGAGGAAATTATGCTAAGTGACATAAGCCAGTCACAAAAAGACAATACTGCATGATTCCACTTATATGATGTCTCTAGAGTAGTCAAATCCATAGAGGCAAAAAGTAGAATGATGGTTGCCAGGCAGCTGAGAAAGAGGGAAACAAAGAATTAGTGTTTAATGGGTACAATTTCAGATTTGCAAGGTAAAAAATTTTTGGATATCTGTTTCACAGCAATGAGAATATACTTAGCACTAATGAATGAATTGCACACCTAACACTGGTTGAGGTGGTAAATTTTATGTTTTGTGTTTCTTACCATAAAGAAATAAAATGAGTGAAGTTAACAAGGCAGGACAATTGGCTGGTTTCTCTGGAATTTGTTCATAGGACAGGCTTCTGAAGCATGAGGAGGAGAGGTCCTGAGGCCCGTTTGTATATCACTTTATAAATAACCTAGAGAAGACATTCATTATTCACATCAAAGAGTGGGTGTTAACAGTGGAGATGGGGCCTCTTATGGGGTGACAGATACTGGTGGAGGATGTCAGAGGCTCTCAGAAAAGGTCCCTCCAAAGAAGTGACATTTAAGCTGAAACCTGAATGAGAAGTCGGATAAGGCTCTTCTGGAAGAACTGGAAGAACTGGAAGAACATGCAGCAAGTGTGGAGACTTGGAGAGACCAAAGTTGGAGGGACGGAGAGAAGTAAGTGGAAGGTCCGAAGAAAGGAGATTAGGGTAAGGGCTTTGGAAAAGCGAAAGTGTTATGGGAGTATTGCAATCCATAATAACACCTATAACCATTATTTCTATCACAATTATTGTCAGTGTTCAGAGAGATAGGCTGAAGCTATGGTGCCCACCAGCAGGATTAATCCTTTAACCAGAAAATATCCCCTAGCAGAGAGTAGAGGGAGCAGATCCCTTCACAGCCTGGCTCCACCACTGAACAGCTGCAGGCCTGGCCCAGCCTTGGTCAAGTTTATAGTCTAACGTGGACGACAGATGTCACAACAGCCTATGAGTGACCTGGAGGCTGGGATGCTTCCAAGGGGAACCCACCCAATGGGTAGCTGTTGCTGGGCAGAGAGTTGCCCCAGAGAGGACCACCCATGCACGTCCCCATTTGCTGACCCTGCAATGTGTCCTTGGATCAAATGACAGCTGTGGGGGTGGGCAGGGCTCTAGGCAAGAAGAATCAGGAAGAACGAAGAAGGTAGCAGAGTGCGTTCTTAATCCACCACAGTTGTTCTGGCTTTGAGAAAAATATGTCATTAGGGCCGGCCTGTCTCCCAGTTCTCCCTTTTATTTTTTATATTTATTTATTCATTGAGAGAGAGAGAGAGAGAGAGAGAGAGAGAGAGAGAGAGAGATTTGTTTTTTCACTTATTTATGCATTCATTGGTTGATTCTTGCATGTGCCCTGACCAGGGATTGAACCTGCAACCTTGGTGTATGGGGATGATGCTCTAACCCACTGAGCTACCTGGTCAGGGCCCCTATTCTCCCTTGTAAATAAGATAGTTTTATTCTCTCATGCTACAAGGAAAATGTGCCCATTGGAGCTACTTTAGAAATGATAGAAAAATATAGTAAGGTGGGGGGGGGGGTGTTAAACTCACCTATAAGCAGACCCACCAGAAATAATTCTAGAAATATTTTGGAATATTTTTATCCATTCTTTTCACTGCAAATGTAGGCATGAAAACCTCTTTTAATGAAATTGTGAGCATACCACTCATTCATTCGGTAGTTCCTAACTCAGTGCCTACTATATGCAAAGCATTGTTTTAGGTGCCAAGAATATAACAGCAAACAAGACAGAGTCCCCGGCCTCTGCGAAGTTAGTTTTCCACGTGAAATGCGTTTTTCACTTAACACAATCTCATCGGCACTTCCATGCTCCCATCAAACATTCTGTAAAGATGTAACTCGTAATGACAGCTTCAATTTTCATCTTTGGGATACGCCAGCATGCATTTGCCATTCAGAAATTATGGCACTTTCAGCTCCTTTCCAATTGTTTTCAGAAATGTAAGAAGGGGCAGGAATCGCAGTTCCTGTGCACGTGTTGTTTTCTGCCTCGTCGCTCCCTTTCTCATGGAGACACCCCAGGAGCAGAATTATTGGGTTAATGGGAAGGAATAGCAGAAAATTCTTGACGTAGACACAAGAGGGATAACTGCTCTTAAGGTTTAGGGATATTTAGCCCATTCTTTTCTTTTTTTCTATATTAAAAAGTTTATATTAGTCCTAACTTAAGGATAGAGTATTTCCTTGTTAGAGTGTTGACACATTTAAAAGTTGTGAGTGTTTATTAATTAATAATATTAATTCTGATGCTATAGGAGACCTTATTGTTGTTTTAGTTATTAAGTTTATAAACATGAAATGAGTTCTTGGGATATGTCAGGTATGGATTAGGTTGAGATTTTTTACATTTGCTAGTTTTTAGTTTTAAACTAAATTTGTTTTAGGGAAGGTAACAGCTAAACAAAATGCCCAAACTTTTAATATTCCTTGGACACAAACACACTTAAAAAACTTAAAAATAAAATAAAATAAAACACAGCTTTTTAAATACGGTTGAAAATATGAGATACTTTCTAAAGGAAAACAAAATTTTTTTTCAATTTAACATAAGTAATGGAAAGAATGTTCATTCATGCAGCTAATTTAATTTTGACTTCCTTTTCATATTTATTCAGAGACTTGAAATGAAAGATGAAGTTTCTTGCTTTTTAAATTTCCAAACAATGGATTAGTTTACAATGTCTTATTCTACATTATTTTTTCTATGTCTGTCCATGCATTCATCCATCTATCTATTTAGCTATTTATTCATTCATCTATGTATCTATCTGGACTTCGTCACATTCAGAAACTACGTTATGTCTGAAATCTTGATATCAAATAGTCTTTGTTCTCATAACTAACCTCTGTCTCTTTGGGTCTTTCCTCCCCCCACCCTCACACACGATTCACACACATAATTCTGTGGCCTCATGCACACTTAGTCTACTTCATCTGATTTTACATCTCTCCTTGTCTAATTTAGATTCCATGGTCCATTCTGGCAACAACTCTATCAGTGTTCTATTTACATGTAATAAATCACCACAAACTTAGTGGCTTAAAACAACACCCATTTATCATCTCACCATTCTATAGGTCAGAAGTCTAGGCACATTCAATTGAGTTCTTTGCTTAGGGTCTCATTCGGCTGAAATCAGGGTATGGGCTGGGCCGAGCTTTTATGTGGTGGCTTTGGAGAAGAATCTACCTCTGAGGATTCACTTAGCCACCTCTTCCACATCATTACTGATTGCAGTCGTCAGCCTCCAAGATGGCGCTTGACCATCCTCACCTCTTTGTAAAGTGCTCCCCCACCCTGAACAGGGAGGGCCTGTGTAACTTATAGCATATTGAAGAAATGATAGTATAAAAGACATTGCAGCTTCTCCCTTGTTCTTTTTGGATCAGACACTCTGGTGAGAACGCTCGCGCCGCCCAGTAGAGGTGCCACGAGGAGGGGAAATTGAGGCTTCCTGACAACCGCCAGCACCCACACGCCAGGCACTTGGCTGAGCCATCCTGGAGGCGGATCTCTTCCCCTAGTCAAGCCTTCAGATGAGTGGAGTCTTGACCTCTATATTTTTCCTTTTCCTTTTTGTTATTGTGGTGAAATACACACAACATCAAATTTACCATCTTAACTATTTTCAAGTGTACAGTTCATAGCCCTGGCTGGGTAGCTCAGTTGGTTAGAGGGCCATCCAGAGTTAGAGGGTATGCCAAGGTTGCCAGTTCGATTTCCATTCAGGGCACATATAAAATTCAACCAATGAATGCATCAATAAGCGGAACAATAAGCCGATGTCTCTCTCTCTCTCTCTCTCTCAAATCAATAAAATAAAAATTAAAATAAATAAATACATTTATAATATTGTGGAACCATCACCACCACCTTCTCCAGAACTCCTTTTATCTTGTGAAATGGGAACTCTGTCCCCATTAAATGATAATTTCCCACTGTCTCCTCCTCCAGCTCCTCCTGACATCATTCTATTTTCTGTCTCTACGTGTAACCAAACAGAGAGAGTGCCTCTGCCCAGCGCGCAGCAGAGCCAAACACTGAACAATAACAAATTACTGTGGAGGAATTGGGGTTACTTTGTTGTGGGGGCAATGCAAAAAAATAGAAAACTGTCATTTAAAGCCAAGATTCTCCAGTGGCTTACAAGAGGGGTGGGTTAAAAAGGCAAAAAGTCATGAATAATCATAAGTAAGGGGTCCAGGGCCATGAGCTGTGCTGATTGGTCAGTTCTTGTACATGCTTCAGCAAGTTTCTTAATACGATTTATTTAGTTCTTGGTGGCATGTTGTCAGGGGTCTTCATTACTGTGGCCAGGTGGTCTTTCTTGCTTACGGACTTCTGCAAGATATCTTGCGGATTGTGAGTCAGTAATGTTATCTTAAGGTTGCAAAAAACAGAGCTTAAAAGGCTATATTCTTCTGTTTTCTTCTGTTATCTTAAGCAGAGCATACTTTTATGTTCATCCCTGAAAATTGCTTTAGAGGGAGGCCTCTGGGCCCCATGACATGACTACATTCCAGTGTGGTTACAACTCTTAAGGGACCTCATGTAATAGTTTTTTTTAGTATATTTTATTGATTATGCTATTACAGTTGTCCCAGTTTTTTTCCCTTTGCTCTCCTCCGCCCACTACTCCCCTTCCCTCCAGCAATCTCCCCACTTAGTTCATGTCCATGGGTCGTGCATATAAATTCTTTGGCTTCTCCATTTTCTTTAACAACCCCCTGTCTATTTTGCATCTACCAATTATGCTTGTTAATCCCTGTACCTTTTCCCCCTTTCTCCCCATTCCCCCTCCCAGCTGATAAACCTCCATTTGATCTCCATTTCTATGATTTTGTTCCTGTTATTGTTTGCTTAGTTTGCTTTTGTTTTTTAGATTCAGTTGTTGATAGTTGTGAGTTTGCTGTCATTTTACTGTTCATAGTTTTGATCTTCTTTTTCTTAAATAAGTCCCTTTAACATTTCATATAATAAGGGTTTGGTGATGATGAACTCCTTTATTTTACCTTGTCTGGGAAGCACCTTATCTGCTCTTCCATTCTAAATGATAGCTTTGCAGGGTAAAGTAATCTAAGTTGTAGGTCCTTGCTCTTCATTGCTTTGAATACTTCTTGCCAGTCCCATCTTGCCTGCAAAGTTTTTTTTTGAGAAATGAGCTGACAGTCTTATGGCAACTCCTTTGTAGGTAACTCTCTTCACTTGCTGCTTTTAAGATTCTCTCTTTATCTTTAAACTTTGGCACTTTAATTATGATGTGTCTTGGTGTGGTGCTTCCTGGGTCCAACTTGTTTGGGACTCTCTGTGCTTCCTGGACTTGTATGTCTACTTCTTTTGTCAAATTAAGGAAGTTTTCCTTCATTATTTTTTCACATAACTTTACAATTTCTTGCTCTTCCTCTTCTCCTGGCATCCCTATGATTTGAATGTTGGTGACACTTTTTGAGATGTCCCAGAATCTTCTTATTCTCCCCTATTTTTTTTTATTTTTGTTTCTTCATTCTGTACTGGTTGACTGTTTATTTCTTCCTTATGTTTCAATTCGTTGATCTGAACCCCAGCTTCCTTCCCTTCACTATTGATTCCCTGTGGATTTTCCTTCATTCCACTTAGCATAGCCTTCATTTCTTCCCTTATGTGTTTGCCATACTCAGTGGGTCCTCTGAGCGTCCTTATCACCAGTTTTTGAACTCTGCATCTTGTAGGTTGGCTAACTCCCTTTTGTTTAGTTCTTTTGCTGGGGTTTTGTTCTGTTATTTCATTTGGGCCATATTTCTTTGTCTCCTCAATTTGGTAGCTTTCCAGTGTTTGTTTCTGCATATTAGCTAGACCTGCTTTGACTCCTTGTCTGGGCACACCTGTTACATTGTAAGGGGTGGAACTTTAGGTATCCATCAGTGCAGGGTGACCCACTTCATTGCTTTGTGGTGCTGTATGTGGGGGAGGGGTCACAGAGGGAACAATGCCGCTGGTGCGGCACTCACCCCTTTTCCAGTCACTTTACCCACTTCCCATATGTGACTGGCATCCCTCTAGCTGTTGCCCTGGTGGTGGTTCCCAGAGTGGATTGGATTGCTTGTGTTCTAGGACCATGGGGGACCCTCTAAACAAACTCTCCTGAGAGACACCAGTTTATTCCAATTCCCTGACCCCCTACTGCTTTTCACACCCAGGAGTTATGAGGCTTTATTTTCTTGGTGCTGGGACCCTGGGCTGCGTGGTCTAGCCTGGGGCTGAGATCACTCCTCAACTGTTCTTCCTGGCTTTTATCGGCCACATGTGAATGTGGAATTGCCCCTTCCACTGCCTTGCCTCCACCACCTCCCCACTGCCACTCCGCATCCTCTCCACCCTAGCTCCTCATCTCCACCCTTCCTACCTGTCTGGATGAATATTCTTTAAATTCTTGGTTGTCAGACTGCCATACTGTTCAATTTTCTGGCAGTTCTGTTTTTGTTTTGTTTTGTTTTGAGGTTGATTGTGAGCCTTCTATGGTTGTGTGAGGAGGCAAAGTATGTCTGCCTATGCCTGCACCTTGCCAGAATTCTAATGTAATAGTTTTAACTAAAAGCTAAGTTCTAGTATACCTACTCTGTTCTGATTTGCTGTCAGTTTCAACTGTAAGTACCTCATATAATTGGAATCATATAGTATTTGCCTTTTTGAGACTGGCCTTATCAGGATTCCACTTTCTCCGCATCTTTGTTAGAAGTTGTTATTGGTTTGTTGTTGTACTTGTTTTGTTTTGTTCTTATTTGATAGTAGCTATCCTGATGGTGTGAGTGGCTGGGGCAGTTATTTGCTGTGGAAGGGTTTTAAGATGGGAGAGACACACGTGTATCTTTATGTTCATCTGATGGCTGATTAGAGAATCGTTGTGAGAGCTAAGGCAACAGGAATCTACCGTAGCCATCATTGGAGAGAAGAGGTCAGCTGGCTCTAGAGTAAAAGGATGAGGATGGAGAGAAGTGAAGAGATATGAGACTGGTCTTGATGGCAAGGATAGAAATAAGACGGCAGCTGGGAGAAAAAAAATTATGTCTGGAAATCTCACTAGAACATGAACACAAGGCCCAGTGTGCAGAAGAAAATTTCAGGTCAACAGCCTTCCATGGAACTTCCTCAATTCATGAGCTGACTGATGGCTGGGGTCCAAGCTATGTATACATCAATGTCTAATAATTAATGAAGGGACCTGTTTTCTTGGAAGGGCACAATGTGCCCAGTATTCTGGAAAATGCCCATTTACAAAATGTGAAAAGGTGTGAAGACCAGCCGTCTGCTTTGCAACTATATCTGTGTTTCCTAGTTTTAATAAGTTTTCCCCTAATATTCAGGGTACTGACCATTTTACACCAGCATTTTAAATGTATTTTTTAATTTTTTTATTGATTTGAAAGAGAGAAGGAGAGAGAGAGAGAAACAGCAACCCATTGGTCCATCCATTCATCATCTGAAGACAGTGCTTTGGGGGCATTACCAACAAGACTCATGGTTTGTGAGATACAGAAACTGTGGACAGGATTTGTGTTGATATCCATGTTTCTGCCTCACAACTGTGATGGGCCTTTCCCTTCCCCCAAGAGAAGTGTAGGTAGGATTTGACTCCCAGATACTTTGAAAGTTAATGAGCAGCCAAGGTTTTTCTCCCTGGAGACAAGAAATCAATTCCTTACAGAATAGGAAGACTAGCTCAAACAGGATAGGTCTGGAAGCAGCTCAGGCCATTTCAACTGCCCACCTTCTCCTAAGCTCCCTCCCCTTGGAGGCAGATTTGGGGAGAAGATTGGAAATGGCCAAGAACAAGTCTCTCCTGGGAGTGGGAGCCTGGACTCAGTCACAGAGGGGCCAGGGTTCCTGCTGCCACCCTACTGGGCTTGAATTATCTGGGGGCCTGTCCTTCATCCACTGTGATTTCTAAAAACATTGGTTAAAATATTATTTATCTCAATCGCTGAGTTCTTGGGTGCCTCCCTAAGCTTTGGGAGACTTGCCTCTCCCCAGCCTACACCCTGATGCTGTGAGAAGTACAGAGTGCTTTCAACTGGGAGGACAGGCCATGTAGGGAGAAATGACCCAACTCTCTAGGGCTCATTAACACTCTGAGGCAAAGGCTAGAGCATGATGTATCCAAAGGTCCACGATTCTCCATTCCACCTCTGCTCAAGGAATATTAGACTCCTCAAGTTGACATAGTTCCTGGTGGGAGGGGCAGGTAAGCAATGGGTGGGCAATCTAAAATATAAAGAATGTATAAGAAATTTGGCTTCTATGGAGAATTTATGGCATGTGTCCATAAACCAGAGATAATAAGGACTTTGCACCTCCCTCTGCAGGAGAGACACATTCCCAGGAAAGCACAGAGAGCTTGGAAGTGCAGACATAATCTGTAACCATAAATGTAGCTGTGCATTTATTTTGTGAGAATACAATGAAGCTACTACTCTGTTATGGGCTGAATTGTGTCCCACCCCCAAATTCATATGTTGAAGTCCTGACCCCCAGGACCTCATGATATAGCTGTATTTAGAGATAGTTAAGGTAAAGTGAGGTCATTCAGAGGGATCCTAATTCAATGACCAGTCGTCGTTGGCAGCCGTCCGTCTCGAGAGACGATGGTGTAGCTTCTTAAGAGTCTATCTGCACCGCCGAGAATGGTTGTGCAGTCCGACTCGGGAGTGACACGGTATCTGTCTCCTCCCGTGTTGAATCGACATCTTGCGATGTCGCTGGAGTGTCCTCTCCAGTGAAGCTGAAGCTACAGAGCCTGGGCAGGGTGATATGGAGGGTCTGCTGTTGCCCATGCAGCAGACCCCCCCTCTCTTCGCAGCTGAAGGGTCCAAGGGAAAGACGGAGTCGATACAGCTTGGCTTCAGGTGCGCCGCAGGAGTTGCCGGTGTTGACTACAACGTCAAACCGCCTTAGGGACTCCGGCTCCGGATTTTCTGTCGGGGTTTACTCCCTTAGCCTTTCCCCTGAAGAGGTATGCCGCAAGGCAGCGGAGGTTTTTTGGAGTCAGAGTTTTCCTTCTCTGATGTGCCCTGACTGGAAGATCGAACCAGCGACACTTAGCTCGCAGGCCGACGCTCAATCCACTGAGCCAAACCAGCCCAATGACCGGTATCCATATGAGAAGAGTAAAGTTGCACGTATATGGGTACAAAGGGAAGAAGTCCCTCACCTCGTCTACCCTCTGTGAGGACACAGAGGGAAGGCAGCCATCCACAAGCCAAGCGGAGAGGCCTCAGGGGCAACCACTGCTGCTGACACCTTGGTTTCAGAGTCGCAGTCTCCAGAATCACGTCACACAATACATGGCTCTGGTTTAAGCTTCCCAGTCAGTGGTACTTTTTTATGGCAGCCCTAGAAGACGAATAGAGCCATGAAGAGACAATGCTGAATTTATTTTGTACCACAATAAGGGAGCTCTATGCAAGTCAGGCAGTCTCCCTGTGCAGATGGACTGATTTTATACAGGGGAGGGAGTTCAGAGGTTGGAAGGCCTTCGGACACATCAACAGGTTGACAGCATGTCTGGAACTGTGGTCTCTCCAGTGAGACTCTTGTGGACTGATTGGTGGCCAGAGGCATGAGTATCGGAGCAAGTCCATCCTTGATGGGCTCTTTCATTGGCTGCCTTTTCAAAGCACAGTGCTGACACTGACTGTTTGGCTTGCAAATTCGCGACCACAGAGATGAGCTGTCATGGATCAGTTGAAGAGGTTTAAATCAGATTCCGAAGGCTGCTAGTTTCCCTGACTGCAGACCACTCGGTCTTTTCCCAGGCTTGTAGGAACTTTCTTATTTTCAACTTGCTTGATGATCAAGGCTCCACAAGACTGTCAGCTCCATGAAAACAAGACAGTGATCTCAATTGCTCATCTAAATGTATCCAAGGAACTCAAATGTGACTATCATAGAGTAGGTGCTCAATAAACACTGGAAATTATTATTATTCCTCGCTCAGTGTTATTATTACTCTGAGAGTAGACATTTATGCTCCTTGAATGGGAATGGCCAATTCTAAAGACAAGCACATCTTCAGCTTCGATATTTAAAAGTAGAGGAGGAGGTGAGGCCAGGAGACCAGGAGACCAAAGAAGGCACTAAAATAAAGTGTTTTTTTAAGAAGGAGCAAGAGGTCAACTGTTTTGGTGGCCACGGTGAAGCCACACAACCTGAGGATGGAGAAATGACCATTTGCTCTGACATCATTGTGGATTCTGAGAAGAGCAATTTTAGGGGTGGTGGTGGTAGTGGATGGAAGCCTGTTTAAAAGGATATGTCCTAAAATGCAGTGTGTAAATAGAAAATTTATTGAGCACTTACTTTATGCCAAGCACATTAATATATTACCTACATATATAATGTGTTACATAGCATCAGAAAAAACAAAGAGGGGCAGGTTCTAACTTCGTTGCTTTATTCCTCGATAGGCAGACAAGATGATTTGTTGCCCAAGCCTGCTTCTGATCAGTTTAGCATCCCAGAAGAGAGAATGTCATACCTCATAGCTTCCAGAGAAAAGTTCTAGGTAAGTCTCTGATTGGCCCATCTGGAGTCATGTGCTCACCCCTGACCCAATATTGTGGGCAGGACAAAAGAATACAGTGAATAATCAGGCCTTGGTCAGATACTGACTAGTTCCTCATAGAAAAGAGGGGTTTTGTGGCAAGAAGCAGGAAAAAGGAGTAATGAGCAGAAAAATTAAAGAGCTCTGCAATAATATAAATACAGATGTGACTACGCCTCTGCTGTCTTCAATTAATTAAGCCAAAAATTCTCCTTTTTATTTGTCAATTCGAGTTGAATACCCTGTTTGCTGCAACTGAAAGAACTCTACCTGATTCATTTACACACTTTTTCCTCTCTTTCCACTAGAGTGTAAGCTCCATGAGAATAGATATCAAGTCTCTCTGGTTCAGTGATAAAGTCCCTTTGCCCAAAACAGTGCCTTGGCGCCATAGCTGGTACTCAGTAAGTACTTGCCGTGTTTGTGATTATCCATTTAACATTTGACATCAGTCTCACCAGGGTCATTTACATGTAGCACAGTGTTTTGTTTAGTTTTTTAAATTCACCTCTGTATCCCCCAGACTCTAATATATATCACACACATAAGGGCCTCTCAGAATATACTGAGGAATGAACAAAAAGTGTCTCTCCTGTTGGACTCTAAGAAACAGGGAGGTAGAGGAGTTCAGAACAGGCCTCCTCAAGAGGCGGCATTTTGGCATGTGGATTATTTTGAGCTGAACGCGATCAAGACCCTGAATATTCAGGGGAAACTTCTGTCCATCTTTTAACTACCTAGAATAATCTAAATTGGAGTCCTTGCCCATGATAAGAATTATCTCCAGAAATAACTTTCTGTGATTTATCTACAGGGCAAGGTAAACTACTTGTTACAGAACATCTGCTTTACCTACCTTTCTGGGAATAACCTCCTCCCCTCTGAAGCTCCACTGCACCTTACCTCATTCCTGAGCCCAGAATGCCATATATACCTCATTTAACCTTTGTGTCCCTGAACCTCTCATGTATGCGGGGTCTCTGACTCTGTCAAGTATGTGGGATTCCCATATGTATGTGTGAAATTAAATTTGGTTATTTTCTCTTGTTAATCTGTCTCATGTCAATTTAACCGACAAGCTGGAAGAACCTAGATGAGTAAATGAAAATTTCTGTCTCCCCCACAGGCCATGAATGTTTTTAAAAATTATTTATCGATTCGAGAGAGAGAAACATCAATTTGTTGTTCCATTTATTTATGCATTCATTGGTTGGTTCTTGTATGTGCCCTGACTAGGGATCAAATTTGCAACATTAACATATTGGGATGACACTCTAACCAACTGAGCTACCTGGCCAGGGACTGGATGTTTTGATAGCAATTATATCTTTAGGATCTAGCATTGTCTACCACATAGAAGGCGACCTCTCCAATTATTGGTTGAATCATAGAGTAAATAAATTAATAAATGGTAAGGACACATAATATTGGTGTTACTGGTGTTTGCAGCAGCTTCTGAGCTGAAAACCTGTGACTTTGTGGAATCTGCAGAGATTCGCATAGCCCATTTTTTGTTCTGTAGAGACCCCGTTAAGGACAGATTTAACACTTGCAGAAGCCACTGATGCAGAAGGCTTTAGAGTTTCAAGCAGTCCTCCCCATCCCCCAGCCAGGCTAGGCCTACTCAACAGTTCTTGCTTGTTCCTTTTCAAGTGCTCTTAATTCTTGTTAGCTATAGAAGGCAGGTTCATTCTGTTACCACGGAAACTGCAGCTGCAGTGGGGCAGGGGAGGGAAGCTGAGGAATGGGCAGAGGCTGGAATTTTCCAGCTCTGGAGGCAGACTGTGTATGGAATCAAAAGACGAGACCATCACATAGTCAATTCTCAAGAAATTTTTTTTGGGTGACTCAATGAAAATGTGGAAACCTGAACAAGTGACCTCCTATTTCTAAGCCTCTTTCCTCATTTATAAAAGTAAGTATCCTACTACATAGGAGGTTTCGATTAAGATAATGTAAATACAATTCTTGACCTAGGTCTAGGTACTTTATAAATAAAAATTTCTCAAGTGTGGTCTTTATAGGTGTTTCAAATTGTTTTGGAGGTACTTAATTATGAATTCTAGACCCCACTTTCCCCATTCTCCAGTTCTCTAAAAGGAAGGAAAAAAATCTTTCCTCCCTCCCTCAACACGTTGCCTTCTCACTACGGTGCCAGAAAAAATATAGGAAACCCAGTATGCCCTAATGGGACGTCCTAATGCTAAAAAAATCGTCAGTCTGAAATTCAGATTTAACTGGGTTATCTTATATTTTCCCTTGCTAAATCTGTCAATCCTACTTCTCACACAAGGCTACTTTGTGACAAATGAAAAGTTGGTTTATCAGCCAATCTAGCAGATGATTGACTTTAACAGTAATTCTACTTCTGGACACAGTATCCCCTTTTAAAGACTTTATTCAGTCATTCATTTGAAAATATTCGTGGATCATCCTTTCTGTGCCGGGCATTAAAGGCACAGTGGGTGTTTGCCCTCTCGGCGCTTGCTTTCATAGAATCATGTATCTTTTCCTCAGAACATAATGAAATCTATTCAAAACATGACCTAGAATTCTGCAACTGAATCTTATTTGTTTTAACGTGGGGAAATAAAATCCAACAATTTTATTTTAATCAGCTCTGGTTCCTAAATTGTTCACAATTTTTCCCCCATTTTCATACAATATTGAAAACAAAATGCGGCGATTCCCGTTCTCCCCAGGGAACTGTAAAGATGATCTCTATAGGGATAAACGTTGTAAAGCCTGAAGCTCAATCAATTATGTTGAAAACTCTCCAAGGGAGTCCAGGCTTGATCTGAATGGTCTAGAACACTTACGGCAATTTAACAAAAGAAATAATCATCTTAACAGTTAATGATTTTAAAAAAACTTCCCAGCGCGAACAGCAGTCTAAGGATGAATCACATTTCCGAACGCAGTTTGCTTTATGTCTGTACTTCGTGACCCTCCGGCGTTTGCGCCAAAGCGCCTCTCATCCTTCAAGGGAGACCTTTCCTTCTTCCTTTTTCAGGTTTTCACACCTCGATTTATTGAGGGAAGGGAGGGAAACGGGGGAAGAAGGAAGCTCCAGGGCCCGTTGGAGTCTCCCGAGTGAGGCTTATTTTTAAAGAACCAGCTCTTCCAGCCCCGAGCGGGACGGCTCCGTCGGTTGGGGAGCTTCCGCGCGGCCCCCCGGTCGGCTCCCCTCAGGGCGCACGACTGGGTAGCGGCCGACCCTGGCGGGGTGTGTGCAGCAGGTGACTGATGTGTCTCCCTCTCTTTCTTTCTCCCTCCCTTGCCCTCTCTAAAGATAAATTAAATTAAAAGAAAAAAAAAAAAGAATAAATGAGCTCTTCCAGTGTTACCCCCCCCCCTTCCTCAGTTTTGTCTCCAGCCCCGGCTCCGCGCTCCCTGTCCCGACGGCTTCCCAGGGGCCTTTGCGCCGGGACGCGCCACTGCGCACGCGTGAGAACCGGGAGCCGCCTGGGCCTGGGCCCAGTGCCCGGCCTGCCCCGTGAGCGGCGCCCCTTGGAGGCCTGCTGCCCCGGCGCCTGAGCTGAACGGGAGCCACGCTTCTCCTGACGGTTCTCCACAGCGCGACGGCGTGACCAGGTCACGGCAGGCGGCGAGTCCGGCGCACCGGCTTGGGCCTCAGCCGGGGCCGCAGGAGGCGGCGTCTAGGCTCCTCAGAGGCTGCTGGGCTCGCGTGGCAGGGCCGCTTCCGGGCACGAGACGCGGCCTTCCTCGCTCTTTTGACGGCTCTTCCGGCGACCTCCAGACCGCAGGCCCCGCGTCCCCGTCAGGCCCCAGGCCTCGCGCTGCTCGGAAGGCAGGCGGCCGCGGGTGGCGTCACAATCGGGCCTCCCTCCCGCTCTCCGGGCGGCGGGCCTGCTTCTCCCGGCCGAGCCCGCCGAAGACCGCCAACCTCGCCGCCGGCATCTGTTCCTGAAGCGTGAGAAGCGGGAGCAACCGCTGGAGCCCCGGGCCTGCCCCTGCGCCTGGGCCGCACGCGGGTCTCTCCTCTGCGCTTGGAGTTGCCGCGGATTTGAGTGGGAGGACGCCGGGAGACGGAAATGGCCAGTCAGCCCTGGGCGCAACCAGCCCCCCGTGACGTGTAGTTTCGCGTCCGCTGCCACTTAAGCCGCTGGGAAGGCGCCACTCGGCTCTTCTTAGCACGTTCGTGCCGCCCCCACTGCGATCCGGGTTTGCGATGTACTCATCACCCCTCCGCACGTCCTTCAGGCGCGTTTGCAGCTGTGATGGCTCCCAGTCCCAGGCAACCATCACTTAAAAAAAAGTGTTTTTTTTTCATGTATTGATTTAAAAAATTTAAATCCTCACCAGAGAATATGTTGATTGATTCTAGGAAGAGAAAGAAAAACATCGGTTGGTTGCCTCCTGTACTGGTGGGGGATTAAACCTTCAACCCAAGTACGTGCCCCGACGGGGGACGACCCCACAACCGTGGTGAATCCAGATGATGCTCCCACCAGTGGAACTACCCGGCCAGGGCACCGCTAATCTGTTTCATGTTCTCTTTAGAGTTTCCTTTTCTGGATATTTCATGAAAATGGCCTAGTAAAATATGTGATATTTTGCGGTCGGATTCCAACAATTAGCATGATGCTTTTGAGGTTCATGTACGTTGTGGCATTTTTACCCGGAGTTGGGTCCCACCTCTTTTGAAGGATGATGGTTTGGGTTCAGAACTGCTCTGCTGGGAGTTTAGATGAATTATGAAGACTCTGGACTATGTTCTGGAGGAATGCTTTGGCTCGGTTTTGCCCGTTTCTGTTTTCCCTGGATCCAGCATGTTGAGTTAGGATTTTCAGATTTATTACCATAGACTCACAGGAGGCTGACTTTGTTTACTGCCTGGTTTCAGGCTTTAGATTCTGGTCCTCACATTTGCTGGTTGTGAGACTTTGGACAACCCTTCCACTTTTCTGTTTTAGCTTCCAGAGGATAATTGCTGCTAGGTTAGATGAGTTACTGCACGGAAAGTCTTAGAATTGTGCTGGGCACGTAGTCCAGCTAAAAACGTTAGGTACCACTACCTTACAGAGATTCTTTTTGGGGGGAGACAACATGATGAGTTAAGAGATGGATGCTATTGCAGCCCACTGGGCTAGGGTTTAAAATTTGTGAGAAACCTGTTTTTTTTTTTACGTGTTTCTTTCTTTTTTTTTTTTTTTTGACTCAGGTCAGTTTGTGGCACATAATTATTTGCTCCCTGGGAGTTGGTAGGAAATTTATAACCTCCCCTGCCACCCAAAGATTATTTTGATAGTTTTGGTACTTTATATTTTCTCAGGAAATTATGCATTTCCTTAATATTTGCAGATTCATTAGGTTCAAATTAAATGGTGTGTTGTTAAGAATCTAGTCTCTGAAGGCAGAAGCAAGGGTTAGAGGCCTGAGCTCTTACCAACCTCGGGGCTTTAAGCAATGTTCTTAACCTCCTGAGGCCCCAATTTCATCCACAGAATTGGGGCTGAGTACCTTCCCTGGTTGTCAAGAGGATTAAGTGGAAATCTTTTACTTAGCACAGCACCTGGCGGCACAGGGAAATCTCAGTAACTCTCAGCTGCTATTTTCATTATGTAGCGTTCTTGCCAATTAAAACAGCTTAGGGATTGTAAACCTCTGTGAACCAGTTAACTAAAAGGAACTGGGAAGCCCTCCACTGTTTTCTAGGCTTTGGAACACATTGTAGAACAGAGAAATTATTTGTTCCTTGAAAGTTGGAAAGAAGTTTCCATTCCTACTCCAGTCACCCTTTAAAGCTATGCTTTTTCTTGCTTTTGGGGGGTACTTTTTATATACTCCCCCTCCGTTTCACTAAGAGTTTTAAATTTAATACTAAATAACAGGGGTCAGTAAACCTTTTCTATAAAAGGCTGAAGAGTAAATATTTCAGGCTCTGTGGGATATATGGCGTCTGTAGAAATTACTCAGCTGTTATAATGTGAAAGCAGTATAGATCGTGTGTAAACAAGGGTGTTACTTGGCCAATGAAATGTTATTTATGGACACTGAAATTTGGCTTTCAAGTAATTTGTGTGTGTCATGAAAATATTATTCTTTAGATATTTTTCAACTTTTAATTCAACCATTCTGTATGTGGACTGTACAAAAACAGACAGCAGGCTGGATTTGGCCTGTAGTTTGCTGGCTTCTATCATAGAATTTCATGACATAGTGACTAGTGGTGTGATGTAGAGTCAGAAAACTTGGTTCTGATATGTATTAATTGGATGTATTTCGTCAAGTTTCTCAGCACTCTGAGCCTCATGTTCTTCACTTAGTAAATAGGCATTGTACTAACCTGCCTCCCTCCTCAGCTTGTTAGTTTGAGATAATACATGTGAAAGGTCTTGAACACCATTAGGAATCTAGTGAAATATCTATGAGCGATGTCAGATTCTTTTTTGAGAGTCAAATAGAATAAGTGCTAGAGGGTGGAAATGAAGGACCTGGGTTTAAATCCTGGATACTTACTAATCATGTGACTTTGCGCTAGTCATCAAACTTCTGCCTCCCTTTCTTCATTCCTAAAATAGAGGTTATAATAGTACCTACTTTGGACAGTTGTCTTAAAGATTAAATCAGCTAACACTTTGTAAAGTGCTTAGAAAAGTTTCTGGCACATATAAGTTCTTAATATTAGCTGTTATTATTTCACAATAAGATATATTTGGGGTGAAACCCTGTGTCATGTTCTTAAAATGGAAGGCTTTTGTCTTTGCTGCATTGGTACAGTTTATAAAGTGAAGGAATTATTTGGTCCTTGGAAGTGTGAAGAAAATTGCCTGTAAATGGTAAAGACTTAGAGTACTTCCTTGACATTTGCCAAGATTTTATTATCTGACTTCCTTTTGAGAATGATCCATTTCATTATGGTTTTCAAATTTAATAGCCTAGAAATTTACCCAATGGTAGTTGAGAGCTAGGTGTCTTGACAGATTTGGGTTTGATTCCTGACTTATCATCTACTGGTGTGTAACCTGGGACAAGATACTCACCTCTCTAGGGTCACCGCTGATCCATAAAACTTAGATAATAATAGTATCTACCTCCTAGAGTTGCACATAAAGTGCTTGTTGCCAGGCCTGGCTGGTTGTAAAAGTTTAACAAATGAAAGCTATTTTAATATCCTCCAGGGCACTCTTAAAGTAAGACCGATTTGAGATTGAAGACCGTTTGCTATGTTCTTATACATGGGCAGCCTTCCTCCTTATTCTAGGTTCGGAACGCTTACTAGTATTATAAGAATTATTTGTCCTTAGGAGATTGCCCTCATGAGCCCACGAGTCATCAGTTTATGTTTTCTCAAAAACGGAAGTCCTTAAAGATTTTCATTGTATTTTTCTAGAATTGTGTTGGGAAGTACATAGGAAGACTATCTTTGAATCCTGGCTTTTTCAATCAGTTAGATTATGACTTTGAGTAGGTGACATCTTCTCTGAGCTGCAGGTTTCTCATCTATAAAACCAGTATATTAGTTACATTTTCATCAATATTATCGGGAGAATTCACCTAGATACAGATATATTTTTTAAATAACAACTTTATCCAGGTATAATTCATACATGATACTGTTCCTCCATTTACAGCATACAGGTGTTTAGTATATTTACAGAGTTGTGCAATCATCGCAATCAATTTTGAACATTTTCTTTATCCTAAAAAGAAACGCCCACTCTCCATTTCCCTCTCCCCCCAACTGTTAATCTACTTCCTATCTCTCCAGGTTTGCCTACTCTGGACATTTCATGTAAATGGAAGCGTACAATACATGGGCTTTTATGACTGGCTCCTCTCACTTAGCATAATGCTTTCAAAGTTCGCCATTGCTGTAGCATGTGTGAGTGCTTCATTCTTTGTAATTGCCAGATAGTCTGTTGTATGCATAGACCACATTTGGCATATCCATTTCATTTATCAGATGATGGCATTTGGGTTGTTCCACTTTTTGGCTGTGAGCATTCATATACAAGCTTGTATGTGGGCATATGTTTTCATTTCACCTAGAAATGGGATTACTGGGTCCTGTGGTTACTGTGTTTGATCTTTTAAGGAATTGCCAGACTGTTTTCCAAGTGAAACCCAGGTTGTCTTTTGTTTTTATCCTCACTCGAGGACATCTTTTTCATTGCTTTTAGAAAGGGAGGAAGGGAGAGAGAGAAACAATTGATGTGAGAGAGAAGCATCTATTGGCCACTTCCTGTATGTGCCACACTGGGGATCAAACCTGCATCCCAGGCATGTGACCTGACCAGAAATCGAACCCACAACCGAGAGGTTGCGGGATGATGTTCCAACCGCCTGAGCCACAATGGGCAGGGCTGAGCCCAGATTGTTTTTAAAGCACTTAACCTAGTGTTTGACACAGAGCAAATGCCTCACACCACATAGCTATTGTGGTAACACATATTCATTGTAAGAAATATGTTCTTGAAAGCCATTCTTCAAATTTAGTTAAATGAATTGGCAAGCCTTCTGTCTTTTTTTTTTTTTTTTTTTAATGCCTGGAACAATTTGTGCAGACTAAGAACAATTTTCCTCCTTGGGCATTTAAAGGACACCTCTGATCCAACTGAAATTTCAAGTAATTTCTGCTTTCCTACAAACGGTTTTTTAAATTTGTTAGCATAAAATTATGTAGCATAGTTGAAGAGTCTGACTTCTGGAGTCATTTACTAGGTAGCCAACTAGGCAAGTAAGTTTGAGTGATATTCTGTGAGCTTCAATTTCCTTATGTGTAAAACAGGGATGAGTACACCTGGCTCAGGTATTGTAGGGATAAACTGCAAATACATGCGATGCTTGATGCAGTATTTAGGACACAGGGAATACTCAAGAAATCTTAATTTTTAATCTCATAGAGCTCGTGCAGTTGGAAACTCCTATGTTAGGGTATTAAAATGTACTGAAGAGTCTTAACACGGAAGTTCTCCATAAGAAGATTTTTTCTAATTTTTTTCCTATTCATTTGGTAGTCAGTTTTGGTTATTTTAATTTTCCTTGAAAATGTTTCATTTTGTTAAAATGTTCATATGTTTAGTCCAAAATCTTATTTAATATTAACATGTTTGCTTTAACTTTTAATAGGTAGTACATTAGTGTGGTTCAAAATTTTAAAAGAAGAGGGTGTACAGTGAAAACCTCGTTCCCACATTCATCTCCCAGCCCCTGGTTTCCCTCCCTGTAGATAACCAGTGTCACTACTTTTGTGAATAATCTTTCTAAAGTTATTCCATGCCTAGAATGACAATAAATAAAAATAAATAAATAAATGTATTCTATGCCTACTGAAGCAAATATGCATATATGCACGTTTCCCTTTTTATTTAACAAATGAAACATACATTGTTTAGTGTTTAGCACCTTGGCTTTTCACTTAACAATGTATCTTGGAGATCATTCCATAAGATTATTTGTGTGTGTGTGTGTGGTTTTTTAAAGAAGTTTTTTTTTTTTTTAGAGAGAGGGGAAGGGAAGGAGAAAGAGAGGGAGAGAAACATCAGTTGCTTGCCTCTTGTACATCCCCAACTGGGGACTTGGCCTGCAACCCAGGCACATGACCTGACTGGGAATCGAACTGGTGATCTTTCAGTTTGCAGACCAGCCTGGCTCATTCCCTAAGCCACACTAGCCAGGGTGATATATATATATATATATATATATATATATATATATATATATATATTTTTTTTTTTTTTTTTTTTTTAATTTTAAAAATGTTTATTGATGTGAGAGAGAAATATCAATGTGAGAGAAAAACATTGACTGGTTGCCTCTCATATGTGCCCCACCCAGGGATTGAACCAGCAATCTAGGCATGTGCCCAAGCAGGAATCAAACCCTCAACCTTCTGGATGCACCAACGAACTGAGGCCACACTGGCCAGGGCCCAGAAGATATCTCTTATTCTTTCATATGGCTGTGGAATGTTCTGTTACATGGAATTTGTAAAATCTGTCTTTTATCTCCAACTGTTTTTCTGCTTTGATTCATATCTGACTTTTATTTCAATGATTATCTTCTTCTCTTTAGAGTTATCTCCTCCTTGAGCCTTTGACAAAAGCAACCAGATGAGAAGGGTATTTCCTCCTGCCCTGATGAGCTGCCTTGTGGAAGCCAAGTCACCTCTTCTTATCTCTCTAGTCACATCCTGAGATACTGGCATTGTGAATATGTGTGGAAATCACACCATTTTTCAAAGACTTGAGTGAGATTTAAGTGCTGGTCACCCCTAGGAAGAACTCTATTAAAGAGGTTGTTTATCGGGGATCTGCAGTCCTTAAGTGACCTACAGGGCCCTACCAGGTCTCTCTCCAGCCTTTGTCTCATACACTCTGTATTCTGGCTCCCAGCTTTCCATATTCCTCTGCCCATGCTGTTAATTAGGCAGCGAATGCCCTTGTTCAGCACCTGGTCCAGGTCAGACTCTATTTCTGTACATGCTTGTAGTTCAGTCTGTCTTCAATGCATTGACCGTGACTCACTCTTATTATTCGTATGGTCATTTGATTAGCTTCATCCATGGACTTTATGGCCCATGAGGGTAGAGACTGAGTCTCCTTTGTTTGTCATTGTATCCCTGGTGTCTGGATGTATTGTAGTTGATACTCACTACCTATTTATTGAATGGTCAGATAAATGAGCATCTACCATTTTGTCAGTTCAAGATTAGAGCTTTGTGGGTGGTAAACTAATGTGAGGAAAAAAAATATGTGAATAACCCTGCATTTTCTAAAGGAGTATTTTGATTAGCATGTAATAAATTGACTACCGAATGTTTTAACTTCCTATGAGAGAAGCTGCCCAGCGCTCTCTCAGACGGGGACATGTGAGGGAAACACTGGGTCCAGGAACCTTCCCAGCATTCAAGAACTCTTGTATTCTGAACCTTAACACTTGACTGCCAAGTATTTGGCATAGTTCCCTTTTATAACATTCAGTTTGTGACAGAGTTGTACTTTGTTTATCTTTAATCGTATATGTAATTAAATGCTTTACAGGACTGTTCTTTTAATGTTTGAATTTAGGAGCTGTTTTGGTGAGAGAGCTGGTTATCTTTAATATGAATGTTTGGTTTTCTGTTACCCTGAAATTCCTTGAGAGGGTTGGCAAATAAAAGTAACATCACCCTTAAGGAAAATTGGTTAATTTGAAATGCTGAGAAACTATAGACAAATTTATATACTAAGATATTTACCTTCCCAGCACTGAATGTATATACGAGAATCCCAAATACTGAAGAACTGATTTTCTTTATTTTGTAAAATAGTGTTTATTTTATTTACTTATTTTTTTAATCCTCACCCAAGGATACTGTTTATTTGTATTAGAGAAAGAGAGACAAGAGAAACATCGACGTGAGAGAGAAACATCAATCGGCTGTCTCCCCTACGTATGTGTCCTGACCAGGAATGGAACCCGCAACCTTTTTTGGTGTATGGGACAATGCTCCAACCTACTGAGCCACCTGGCCAGGACAAAGTAGTGTTTATTTGAAACTGACTATTCACGTAACAAACCGGCTCAGTGCAAAAAGTACTTCCACAGTTAGATCTCTAGCAGAGAGCTCTCCAGAATCCCCACTCAACACCTCCACCTGCATGTGTATAACCATTTCAAATGTAACATATCCAAAAGAGAGCTCTTGATGTGATGCTCTTTCCCTGCCCAAATCTGTTACTCAGAGACTCCCTGAATAGCACTTTCATCTCTACCCAGTTGCCCAAACCAGAAGTGCACTGTCTCCCTTTGCCTGGGCAGCTGCCTCCCCACTGGTCTTCCTGCTTCCTTTCGGACCTCTCTCTAGTCCCCCCCTCCCCCCCATTCTCCACACAGCAATGTGAGTCATCTTACAGTGGCTGATGTCAGACCTTATGAAAAGTCTTTAATGGCTTCCCATCACATTTAGAATTAAATTCAAGATTGTTATCTTGGCCTCTATTTTCTAAAGAGCTAGCTCTTGCATATCTGCACACTCCCACTTTATGCCCCTCAACACCAGTTCTTGCTATCTCCCAGCCATTCTGGTGTCTCTTCTATTTTTTCTTTTATGGTCTTTGTACATTGCCATTTTATCTTTCCAGAATGTTCTTTCCCTTGTTCTTTCCAGGGATGGCTCTTTATCACAATGTAGTCTTAGCTTCTTTTCCCGGGAGAGGTCTTTCCTGACTACTTTGTGTAACCACCATACAATCACAGCCTTCCTCATTTTAGCATCTCTTTTTTTTCTTCAGAGCTCTCACCACAATTTAAAAGAAAATTCTCACTTGAAGACATTGTTTTCATTACTTTTGGAGAAGGAGAGGAAGGGAGAGAGAGAGAGACATCGATGGGTTGCCTCCTGTATGTGCCCCAACCAGGGGCTGAACCTGCAATCTAGGTATGTGCCCTGACCAAGAATCAAATCCACAATCTTTTGTTGCTCCAACCAACCCGGCCACGGCCCTCACTACAACTTTTAAGGTTTACTTTGTCAACTTATTGTACCCATTTTTCCAGCTAGACAAGCTTGAAGCTTGGGCAGGGGTCATTTTAGTTTCATTTGTAACAAACTACATGTAGCATTGGGCCTTAGATGTAGCAGGCATGCAAATATTTTTTTGAAAGAATGGATGAATAAGCATTTATCAAGAGACTTTTATGTATTAAGCTCTGAGCTAATTCATGGGCTCATGATAGCCAGATAGCCCAATTTATCACAAGGGAGGTTTTAACAAATGTCAAATAATAACATATGGACCATATCATTTGGCTGCAATGCAATTTAATTAGAAATCTACAATAAAAAATGTTTTTCAGAGAACTTGGAAATTTAAATACATTTCTAATGTTACTAAGAGAAAATCTAATGGAAACATCGTAATATAGTTTGAACACCAATGGAATGTATGGAATGTGATTCAAGTGGTACTTGGAGGGAAAGCCATAGTCTTAAATATATCTGTTAAATAATGAAGAAATAGGAAAAGTAAGTGAACTAAATATGCAACTCAAGATGCCAGGAAAAGAAGCCCAAATAAGTAGAAGGAAGCAAATAATAAAAAACAATTTAATTAAATGGAAAAGAAGAAGGAATATGGTAAAAACAAAGGCAACTTTAAAAGACATAAAATTGTCAAATCTTCAGCAAAACTATTGAAGAAAATAAGAAAAGATTAAATGATATTAATTATAAGGGGACATAATTGCCAATGAAGAAGATATTAAAAAATCAAAAGACTACTATGACTAATTCCATGTAAATAAATTTCAGTGAAATGGACAATTTTCTTTAAAAATATAAATTACTAAAGTTTACTCAAGACAAAGCAGAAATATAAGTCCAAAATATTCCATGCAAAAATACATCATATTTAGATAATTTACAGTGAGTTACACTATATTTTAAAATAGATTATTGTGGGGTTTTTTTGTTTTTGTTTTTCTGTAAATTGTTGTGGGAAATAAAAGCAAAGTAGGAATCCAAATCATTTCATGAGACTAGTTCTGTATAACCTTGATACTGAAATTAGACAAGCATAGTATAATAAAGAACTTGATGTAAGAAACAGAAGTGAAATGTAACCCAGTAGTATCCAGCTGCATGTGTGTGTAAACCAGACCCTCATACTCTCAAGGATGGTTGAGGAATATGAACATGTTTCAGCATCAGAAAATTTGCCTTAATTCCCTACATTAACAGATTATGTAAAATAATAAAGTATAATTTTCCCAATAGATGTAGAAAAGACATTTATAAAATTAACTTATGATAACATTTGAGAAAACATAACTTAAGGGGATTTCCTTAACCCCAATAGACTCTACAAAAAATCTTGCTGCGAACCTTTTTATTTGGTGGTAAAAAATAAGTATCCCCTTTCTAATCTGGAATGAGATTTAACTTCATATAACCCCAGAGACCCAAGCCAATGCATATGATAATGAAATGAGGTGTGACTGTCAAATCAAGTAAAAAAAACTGTCAGTAATAAAGATGTTAACATGTTTTTAAATCCAGGAAAATCGATAGACGAACTATTAGAATTAACAGGAGAGGTCAGCAAATTCATTGGATACAAAATCAACATTTAAAAAGCAATAGCAGATAATTCATCTCAAAAATTCATTACCTGAGATATATCATAAAAAAAATTAGACAAACTGAAATTGAGAGACATTGTAGTCTAGTCTGCAAAATACTAGACTCTAGGACTCCTCAAAACTGCTGGTCATGAAAAACAAGGAACAACTGAGGACCTGTCACATCCCAGAGTTGCCTGAGGAATTGTAACAACCACCTGTAATGTAGTATCCTAGGACAGAAAGAAGCCATTTATGGAAAAATGGGTGAAATCCAAATAAAGTCTGAGTTTAATCAATAGTTTTATAACAATGTTAACGTTTTCATTTTGACACTATACCGAGGTTATGTAACAATGTTAATGGGAAACTGAGTAACGAATCTTTGCAACTTTTCCGTAAATGCAGTTATTGAAAAAAAAAGCTATACCACTGCCATAACCCGAAAATAACCAATTAGATAATAAAAACATCTTCCTAAAGTCAAATAGGATCTTTGTAGGACAAAAACTACAATCTGCTGTTGATGGCCATAGAAAACTTGAATAAATTGGTGGGTGACATAGACCATAGTCAAAGGCCTTGATATAACATTTTCGGTTTTCTCTAAGCTGCTCTGTGGATTTAATAAAATATCAGTTGAAATCCCAATAGAATAAGTTCATCAAGCTTGTGTATGGCATGGATTTTAGACTTATATTTAAGTGCGATGGGGGTAGGGGGCAGGAGGTAATTCAAGACTTGAAACATGACGTCTTAGTCACCTTTAAAGGAGATCACCCTGAATTCTTTGTAGAGGCTATTGGATGGGAGGGTTCGGAGTGGAAGCAGGAGGTTTGAGTAGCTGATCAGGACTGTCACGCAGAGGGAAGACCTGAGACAGATCTGGGATGTGGCCGCAGTGTAGTCAGCAGGACTTGCTGATGAATTGGCTATTGGTGGTAAGCAGAAGAATCAAAAACAATTGTGCGATTTTTGCTATTTACAGAAATGGGGAAAAGGGAAATTATAGTTTTTTTAAAATACTCTGCATTGCCTCTTAGGCGTCAGGTGGAGGAGTCATCTGTTAAAGCAGACAGTTTGGATATGTGAGATTGGGCTTCTGAGGAGAGTCTGGTGGCAGAGGATTTAAATTTGAGAGCTAGTGTTGCATAGGTGGTATTTGAACCATGTGACCAGGTGAGACTGCTGTCTAGGAAGTGGATGTTGATGGGAGTCTAGTGACTGAGTTCCTTGCATTTATAAGTCAACTAAGATGACAGGGCAAAGGTGGTAGACGTGGGAGGGTAGGGTCCAGGGTCATGTAGTCGCACCGAAAATAAGATAGCATTGGTTTGTGTTATTTGTTTGTTTTAACGAAGATGTTGATTGTTACTGAAAGATCAAGATGAGATTAAGAACAGATTTTCCAGCCTCACAGAGAATTGTTGAAATTGATGGGTGTGAAAGGAATGGAGCCCATATGGCATAGAACGGAGAGAATGTACTATAAGGGATTTGAATCAGTGACAGATCTGGGGGGTGGGTAGTGCTGAGAAAAAGGGATAGAGGAGCCCTGAAAGTATGTGGCATCTGATGGGAATGAATGATCCGGGATCCAAAGAGAAACTTGTATTGCAGTTAGAGAACTTTGAAAAGGAGAGGGAGCGGGGTCTATAGAATGTGTAAAAATCACCTCTAAAACCATAACCAGACATTAGCTAGTGTCACTTGGGGAGCTCCAAACAAACACCTCCGGGGGACCCTGGGCATCCACAGTGATTAACAGCTCCCCAGGTATCCTGATGTGTTGCCAGATTTGAAAATCTCTGACCTAAGGGTAGTGCCAGTCACTTTTAGAGGTGTCTTTAAGATTTCTGTGGCACTGCTGGGTGAGAAGAGACTGTTGAAAACTTGAGTTTGAAACACCACCTCACCCCAAGCCAGGAGCTTCTTAATGTAGCCAGGAACTATTGATTTATATTTATACTTACTAAGTATAAATTTTACTTTATATTTAAAACTTACTACATATAAATTGTAATTTGGGGTATGATATTCTGTGTGCTCTTAGGTAACCTGCTTTTTGTAAATAAGTGTATCTTACGAATTTTTCTTTTAAAATTAAAATCATAATTTTTATTAGCCACATAAAATTGTAATGCATGGATTTACGAGAATAAATTTAATTCTTCTGTGGAGTACATTTTTCTTGTAAAAATGCCCCATGAACACGCTTGCATATAATCTTTTGTACCTCTCTACTTATTTCCTTCGCTGTGGCTGCTGGAGAGTGAATTATTGGATCAGAGACTACATTAATGAGCTTTTTATAATTCATTGATTTTACTACCAGAAAAGAAATACATATTTCTGGCAGGGGAAAGAACATTCAAACAGTATGAATCGGAGAAGGGAAAACAACCTCCTTCATGCTCTTCCCCCCATTCCTTTTCCCTAAAGGTAACCAGTTAACAACCTGTATACTCTTTCAGAAGTTTTACCTGCGTGAGTGTTCATTCTTAAACAAACACATGGAAACACTAGTTCATTTCTACAAACTTCATCGACGTGTGTATTTCACTAACTTTATTATAGAGCCGTTGGTCTTTATTAGTCGGCTCTACCTCGCCATTGTCCTGAATGACTGAGAGTTCCTCGTGTCCCCTGCCAGGCTCTTGCTGTGCCCTACAAGGCGCTGCCGAGTGCGACCGCTCGCGGAGAGGGTCCTGAGAGCCGCACTTGCTGGGGGTCGGCTTAGCGTTTCTGGAAGAGTCTAGTCGGGATTTTTGTCGCTTAGTTTTGTCAGCCATTTGCATTTTCCTGTGAATTGCTAGTTTCCTCCCCTTTTGCCCATTTTTCTGGCTTGGTTTGGTCTTTATGTTACTGGTTTCTAAGAGCTCTTCACTGGGTCACAAGGGAGCCCCCACGGCTTTCGCGCCTCCCAGGCGGAGAAGTCTTGTCCGTCTCCTGCTTTCCTGTCTTTAGAATTCAACGTACATGGTTTTGCCCGTCGGATTTTAAGTTTTTAGACAAATGTACGTGTTTCTTTCTTTCCTTCTTTCTTTTTTTTTTCTTGTTCTTCAGCAGTTTTGCATTTGGGAGTCGTTAGCGGGCTTTTCTCCACGTCCCACCCTTTTTTTGTTCGGGGTCGTACAGCTCCCCACCCCTTTTTTCAGACCCATCTTTGGGGCCCCTCGCGTGGGCTCAGTTGACGTCAACCTCGGGTTCTGGCGCCAAGCGGTCACTACGGCAACTGTGCTCTGATTGGCAGGGCTCGGGGGCATGCTTGGGGGGACCCGGGTGGCGCGTGGCCGCTGATTGGCCCGCGCCGGAGCCCCGCCTCTGCGGAGAGCCTCACAAGGAGTCGCGGGCCGCGGTTCTCGGCACACGCCCGGGAGCTGAAGGAGCAGCTGGAGCTGGGGAGCGGGCATGCCCACCCTGGGCTGGCGGTGCCTCCGGGCGCTGAGTGCCGTGTGCGTGCGCTAGCCGGTGCGCGGGCTGCGCCTCGCTGGCCGTCGGACCCAGGGCTGTGCGTGCGGCGCGGGGAGGTGAGTCCGGCCGCCGCCGGCGCCTCGGTGCCAGGCGTCCAGGCGGGCTCGTCGGCCACACGCCGCAGGTGCGGGGCCCTCGGCGGCCAGGCGGGCAGGGGTCCGCAGCGGGCGGCCGGGGGCCGCCGCGCTTGCCGCAGACGTGTTTGCCGCAGCCGCGCCAGGTTGCGCGGCCGGTAGCCCGGTGGAGGCGGCTGCAGAGTCGGGGGGCTGCCGCGCCATCTTGTCCGAGTGGGTGACTCGGTGGCGATGGCCTTGGCTCCTGTCATCGCCCGCCCGTCAGGGTGAGCATCCAACGGGTGGCCAGGCCCTAGTGAGCACAGGTGGCGCGGTCCCTGAGTCCGCCTGTTTTCCTGGGCTGCATTCGGGGGCTGCAAAGCTGGACCCCCGTTCCGCGGGGTCCCTGGTTGGCTAGGTTCTACGCCCTTGATGCGTTGGGGGGGCGGGTCTTGCTTTGCCGCAGTGGCGGTGGGAGGAGCTAAGGGCTTCAAGGGGCGGGGCCGAAAGCCGTAGAGCCCCGCCCTGGTCGGTGTGGGCGGCTACAGTTTGCTGCGCATGCGCTCTTCTGATTGGCGGGGTTGAGAGCTGTCGTCACTGCGAGTCGCTCGGGGCCAAGATCTTGAGGAGCCCCGCCTACCTCGGTACCATCTTTGGTGGGCGTGGCTGAGGCTTGCCGCGCAGGCAGGCGCAGTCTTGGCGGGTTGGCCTCAGGGGGCGGAGCCCGGGGCTGCGTTGCCTTGGGTGGCTGCAGGGGCCTGTGTTCTTTGCACTGACAGAGTGATCGAAGGCTGCGGGGGTCCTGCCTTTCTCGCACCTTTTCTTTTCTGGTCCCGCATCTGGCCGCAGAGGCTTGCCGTGTCCGTGCCGCGCTGACTAGCATGGGGTGTGAACTCTGACTTAACGAGATTCGGCCACAGCTAGCGTCCTGCTTCATCGGCCGGGTCCGTGTGACATCTGGTGAAGCCAGGCACTGTGGCTGGAGTTGGTGGTGCTGTTGTAATGCGGACCCGCCTGTCCGGAGGGACAGGGCTACAGGCGGTCACGGTGCCTGGGCGCTACAGAGGCTCACCCCGTCCCCTGTCATCGTCTTCTCAGGGCTGTTTTCATCCCGGGATGTGTGTGGCTGCCTCTTTTGGTTTGAGGGGGGTGCTAGGGGTAAGGGAGCAGTCAAGGTGTACTGCTCAGGCGCCCTGTCAGCGGGGCGTAGGCGGTGGGGTCGTGTTCGGTATTTTGGGGCTGACCACCCTGCAGAGCTCCTCCCACTGTGTAGCTCTTTGCATGCTGGCCGACAGGTGGCAGCCAAGGCTTACTGCGCACGTGCTAGCGCGAATGACCGTGGAGCTGCAGGGGTGGGCCGGGGGGCGGGGAGCTGCTGAGCCCCGCCCACTCTGGTAGTAGCCGAGATTTATTGCGCCTGTGCCATCTTCTGTGATGGCAGAGCTGCAGGGGGTGGGCCTGAGGGCGGGGCTGCCCTGTTCCGAATAACTGACAGCGGGCTACAACCCCTGCCCACGGTACCTCCACATTGGCTGAGAGGTGGCCGCTGAGGCTTCCTGCAAAGGTACTAATGATGAATGACGCTGGAGCGCCAGGGGTGGGCCCTAGGGAGGGCCTGCGGGGCCCCGCCCACTCTAGTACCACGTTGGCCACCAGATGGCAGTCGGGGCTTCCGGCGCAGGCGCCATCTTGAATGACAGCAAGGCTGGCTGCAGGGGGCGGGCCTAAGGGAGGGCCTATCTTGTCCGGAGTGACGGGTGGGGCTAAAGACCCCTTAGCGCGGTTTGTTGGAAGCCATAGAGGCTTACTGGACACGCGCCATCTTGCGTGATGGCAGAGCTGCAGGGGCGGCCAGGAGGTCGTAGCCACGGCTTACTATACAGGCACCTTCTTGAATGACAGCAGGGGCGGTAGGGACAAGCTGAGGGGCTACGGGCAGAGAGCCCGCCCTCTGCCGCCTCTGCTGGCTACTGCGCAGGCGCCGAGCTGGCAGCCCGATACGCTCCCTGCAGCGGCGCCATCTTGGGCAGCCGCACGACGTGGCGGCCGGCGCCTTGTTTCCTCTGAGGGGCGCCAAAGCCGTCTCAGGAAATGTGGGGGCCAGGTTCAGCCATGCAGCCCTGGGGGTCACTAGAGGAGAGCTTTGGCTCGGAAGTTAGGCATTGTAGTATACTTGGGGAAAGACAGGATCTTAAGCTGAGAAAACGGAGGAGGCAGGTTGTGGGTGTCCTGTCTGGGGACAGCGGGGCTCGGAGGACAATCCGGGTTAGGCGAAGGGAAGGGCCTGGGTGCTCTGGGACGGGCTCGAGCTGAAGGTGGCCGCCAGGGGGCGCTCGGCAGGTGGGGGCGTGGACTGAGCCCTCCGGTTCCGGGGCGGGGTTCCCCGCGGCGGGGGGCGGTGGAGAGCCTGGGGTGACCCACGCGCGGAGCCGCTTGTGGCGCGGTCGCTGGGTCCTTCAGGACGGCCGTTTCCAACTCTGATTTTTTCATTTTTTCTGGAGTTTGCATCCTGCGGTGACGGGTAGCGCTGAGCCAAACCGGGGCCGTCGCGTGACGGGAGTGACCCCGGGGGCCCCGGCGGCTCGCGTGCGCCGGGGCGCAGGGGCCCGGGCAGTGGGTGGTGGTAATCCGCGCTGAGAACCTGTCCGGTGTTACCGAATGAGGGGAAAGAGCATTAAGGGCTTAGATGGAAGCAAGTCCCTTCATACTCAAATGTGCGGTAAATTGGGACACCTGTAGCAGAATAACAATAAAGAGGAAATTTTAAAAAACTGCAGCCGAGTTGCATTTCTGGCCCCGCCTCCTCACTGGCTGTTCAGGGGCAGAACCTGTGTAATCGCTTCCCGTGCTGTCCCTGGAGCGTACCAGTCGGTGGACGGATTTTTCCCCCCAAAACGACGGGTTGGTCTGTCATGTTTGCCGTGAGTTCCGAGGTGGAGTTCTCGCAGCCTCCGCTTCCCTGCGGAGCGAGTGAGAAAATGAACAGCGCGGTGGGGAGGGGCTGCGCGCACGGTGAAGTGAGGCGCTCGGCGCTGCCCGCGGCGCTGGGAATGCGTTTCTTCCCTCCAAGCTTTAACCTGCAGCCTGTGTCATTTGCCTCGAGAGGGTGGCCAGTGCTGTGTAGCTAATTGAGAAATGCAGTTCTTTTTTCTTTTTTCTTTTTTTAAAAGATTTTATTTATTTATTTTTAGAGAGAGGGAACGGGAGGGAGGAGAGGGAAACATCCGTGTGCGGTTGCCTCTCACACGCCCCCAACTGGGGACCTGGCCTGCAACCCAGGCACGTGCCCTGAGTGGGAGTCGAACAGAAATGAGGTTCTTGAATTGGTACACTCCAAAGCCCCTTTACTGTTTTGCTGTGCTTGTTAGAGAAGCTTCTAAGACACCGGAAGGTTGATTTGCACCCATACTGATACAACCTCAGTGGGAACAGGCTTTGATTACAGCCCAGGGTACAACATGGCCTCTCATCCTGGGAGGAAAAGCTGTTCTCCCTGGTCTCATTTGACCTCTGTGAGTGGAGGAGAGAAAGATACAGCTGTTGTGGGGTCGTTTCCAGCTGGAGGAGTCCAGTCATTGCAAAGTAAATTTGGTGTTTCATGTTTTCTTTTTCTTCCCCCCCCAGCTCTGCTTTCTTGAACTTCTACGCTTTTGGAGGCGACTCCAGGTGGCTGAGTCCAGGTGAGCTGAATTCCTTTCTCACAGTGCCACCCATCGATGGAGGGAGCACATCCTTCCTCACCCTAGCACACATGTCCCATCCGCATGGCCACGGCACTGTTTGTGCCCTCTGAGAATGCATGGACTCTTGTGGTGGATTGTGTGTTCGCCGGAAATTCTCCTTGGCTCCGTGCCATCCTCTTGGGTGTCCTCTTTTCCCATGCTCTTTCTGTCTTATTGGGTGATTAAAGAATCATGAGAGATTCATTGTCTATTAAACATGGCCCCAAGTGGGAAAGGAAGTGCATTCTTGGGGTTCATAGTGTATTAAGAAAGACATTGAAAAAATAATTGTATGACTCATGCCTTCAAAGAGAACATTCATTCCAGGCAGTTACCTTGTTCTGGGAGTGGCCATATAGGGCTTCCCTGAGAAAGCCAGAGCCATTCAAGTTAAGCCCTGAAGGGTAGTAGATGGTAATAATGTGTCGTGGGAAGAGTAGTGTTAAAGAGAGGGGACATGGACGTTCCTCAGGGATCCAGAGAGGAGCTGGAAGTCCAGGATGCCTAGAGCAAAGGAAGGAATAGGGCCCATTTGATTGAGGTGGGTTTGCATTGTGAAAGGCCTTACAGTCCATGGTAAGTACTTGGGCTTGATCGGAAGCACAGTGGGAAGCCATTGAGATTTTTTATTTTTTATTTTTATCCCAGGATAGGTTTATTGATTTTAGAGATAGAAGAAAGGGGTAGGGGAAAATGGTGATGTGAGAGAGAAACATTGATTGGTTGCCTCTTGTACACACCCTGACTGAGGGTTGAACCCGCAACCTAGGTATGTGCCCGACTGGAAGGTCAAACTCGTGACCTTTTGGTGTACAGGATCATGCTCCAACCAACTGAGCCACCTGGCCAGGACTCATTGAGATATTTTCACCCTGGGAATAACACATTAATTGGGTTTTTGTTTTTAAAATGTCATCTGGTTGCAGGGTTTAGGAGGGGAAGGTAGAAACAGTGGGTGCAGTAAGACTCCCCCAGGTCTGGGTGAGAGATGGTGGCTTGGATTAGGGTCACAAGCAGTGGGGTGGTGAAGTGAGTGGATTTGAGAGAATAATGAGGGGAGAGACCCAAGAGGGCTGTACTCTTTGTTCATGGCTTGCTGATGGATTCAGACCAGACTCAGTGAGTCGTGTTACCTGGAGAAGCGAGCGAAATAAGCTTGTTCATTTTACCTGCAAGCATTGATACTAGGCCTGATCCAGGACAGGATCATGCTAGACTCTGGGTGTCCGGAAGTGAGTGACATAATGCCTGGCCTCAGTGTCGCCTGAATGAGAAGTTCAGTTAAATGTAGAGGAAGAAAACACGTTTGCCAAGGTAGGTGGCTCTACTCATGGTTTATTCCCACCCGGGGAAAGGCTAACATGCTGTTCCAAAGGGGCCTCTGGGGATGGGTTGGTTTATACCCTGTCTCAGTAACTGCTCCAAGTGTCCAGTGTCTGGTGCTCAAGCCGGTGGAGACCCAGCAGCCTTACTTTGCCTAAGGATTCACCTTATGTTGGTAGGTCCCCATAATGAAGTCCAGGAAACTTACATAAGCCATACTGACATATTCGTTTATATGGAAAAACAGTTCGCTCCATTTTGGTTTATTGATTTATTATGGGCGATCACTGTAGCAAAGTGTGCATGATCAGCAGACTTTTCTCCCTATAGGCAGACCTGCAGGGGAACGAAACTGTAATGCTTGGTGAGTATGGAATCAGATCAAGAGCAGGCGCGGACAGACCTGAATAGCACTGGGCCTGCGAGGCAGCAGTGCCACCATGTGGTTGCAGCAAAGCTCTTGCTAGGGTTACTGTTGATAACCTCTACCTCTAGCCCCCAACCCTCCCAGTCCATTCAAGTTAGGTCTGATCGGGAAACCCCTCAACAATGGACAACAATAAGGAACTTTTGCTGCAGTGTGGTACATGCTAAGCTGAAGTGATAGAGGTAAGCCCGAGGTGATGTGGAGATTATCTGAGAGGAGCTGCCTCACAGACCAGAGGCTGGCAGGGTACCATGGTGGTCACTTACTACTTGCTCACATGCCCACATAAGATTGTTACCCCGACAGCCCCTCTTGACCATATGTACCTGTGCATGATTGGTTGGACCAAACTGGGTACTGAAGCCTGGGGTGATGGTTCTTAAAGTACATAAAGCTTCTGGAGTGCGTGTTGGAATGCCTTTTTCATGGGGAACCACAGACCTCCTACATTGTCACACCTGGGAAGGCAGGTGCAGTTTTCCTCCCCAGGTGTGAGAGCCACTGTCCCGGAAGGGAGCGGGCTGTGGCTGCACTCGGAGACTTGGGGAGCGGGGTGAAGGGAGGCACAGACTGACAGCCGGCAGTGTCGGGTACCCAGCCTAAGGCAGGAGGCGGGACAGGCTGGGCAGCAGTCCCCCCGCGTGCGTGCTGAAGTAGGGACTGTCGGTCTGCATAGCGGCAGGACGTGCACACCAGGAGCGGAGGCCACACACACCACGCTGTCCCTGAGAGATGGAGATGGTAACTGCCTGAGTGCCTGACTTTACAGTTCTCAGGTGCAGCCCCCGTTCATGAGGTAGGTAGAACGCGGGAGGGGCCGATGCAGGTGGCTGTGACGAGGGACCAGAGTAAGTAACACAGGCTCGCGGGAGATCCTGTGGAGCTTCTCAGCCCTGATGGGAGGTGGGCGCCTGCGGTCAGTCAGGCAGTGGGGTCATGGGGCTGCTTCACCTCCTCACGTGTCGCAGCCACAGTTGCAGCCTCTGATACGTGCCCTTTAATCGAGTTCTTCTCAGTTCAGTTGAAGGCTTGAATCGCTGACTGCCCCCCACCCCTTGTGGCAGGGGGGCCTGATTAAGTCCATCTTCAGTTGTCTGAGTTACATTCATTGTGAGGACCATGCTTTTGTTTTCCGCTCATTTTTATGAAATAGAAGCAAAGTGCTATAAAAGTTTTTCAGTGGCGTCAATTCTGCAGCACACACCACAGTGGTGACCGTTGTCCAGCGGGAAGTGCCGCTGCATGTGCTTTCCAGCGGTCCAGCTCGCTCACAGCGCTCTGCGCGCAGTGCTGATGCTGCACACTGCATTCGTGCTTAGGGGTCTAGTATCGACGAGCAGGCCTTGGAGGTGGAAGAACAGCTAGAAACCCAGGACCCCTGCCTGTGTGGGGGGAGAAATCGTTACTGGTTCCTTTGATCGAAAAAATAATCTGTGCCGCGACCCGCGCAGCTTGATGTCAAAACTTAAGTTACCAGGGAGGGGGGCGACCTGAAGGAAAAACACAGATAGATATAAGACAAGATTAATGCAAAGCGGGGGTCAGGGGGTCCCTTGCCCTCGGATGGAGAGACAGTGACCCCGGCCTGAGTCCACCAAGTTTATTTATAATGTTCCATCACATCAGCAGTCAGGAGGTAAAACTAACGAGTGGAACTTCTAAGAAACAAAACTGATGAGAACCTCCCGAGAAAGCTGTAGGCAGAGTGTTCTCAGATATCTTGTAAGCAGCTCCTGCTCTAATCTAATGGGCAGGATGTTCCCTGCTCCTGCTTTGTTTCCAGCCCCCAGGGCTCCAGCTTTCCTTATCAAAAACGTGTTCAGTCAGGCAAGACCTTGCAAGTACCTGATCCCGGCCAAGCGAGCTGGCCTTCCTTTTGTAACTTCAGCTTTCACCGTCCCCTACAAATATGTTTTATTGACTTTAGAGAGAGAGAGGTTAATTGTTTGCCTACCAGATCTGTGCCAACCAGGGACTGAACCCACAACCCAGGCATGTGCCCTGATTGGGAATCAAACTCCCAACCTTTTGGTGCACAGGACGATGCTCCAGCCAACTGAGTCACACCAGCCAGGGCTGGTTCCCATCACCTGTCTCCTCTCCTCCCCTCCCTTGGAATTGGTGGCTGCTGTTGGCCACCGGGACCAGAGTTGGACCTGGCCCCTTTGTGTCCCCACTTTTGTCCCCCGAATGTGGTCAACTTTTTAAAATCCTGCCCTTAGCTACTACTTGACTCAAGCTAGGATTTCTCCTCCAAAGGGAGCAGAAGGAGGTGTGGAAGCTTTAGTAACCTGGGGTGTGAGAGTCCACCTCCACGTCAGGAAATGAAGGGGATGGGTTTGCCATGTGACCAGACTTCCATTTGAACTGTGAGACGGAGGGGCCAGCGGTCAGCGAGGTCAGGGTCTGAGTGTGGAGCCTCCTCAGGTGCACTGGCCCAAGAGGGTGTGTGGGTAGTGGGGGGGAGGGGAGCACGACAGGTGGCCAAGGGCCCGATGAGGCCTGGCTGAGCAGTGGGCAGGGGTCCGTGCAGGGGAGGGGTGCTGACGGGCCTGACAGGCAGAAAGGGAAAGGAATGTCGAACAATAACTAACTTCACATTTTACGTTGAAATCTTTTTTCTGATTATGAACTTAACACTCTAAATTGAAATGCAAAAAGAAATGGAAGTATCTTCTATTAATCATTAATTTTTTCCTGATTTTTCCCCGTTTTATGAGTAGTCTTCATAACAAGTTTATATGGAAGTTTTCTTCTAGCTTAATTTTTATGCCATATGTTTAAGTACATTGGTACATCCAGAGACCAAGAGGCGTTTAGGAAGAATGATGTAACTCTGTATGTAGTGGTATGGAAGATAGTCGTAAATCACTGGGCTTAAAAATATGTATACAGACGTGCAGAGCTTCTGGTGTGGTTTCATTTTAGTAAAAGTGACAAATTTGATCAGTGGGTGTGCCTTGTCATTTCTACATTAAATATTCTCTAGTGTTTGAATGTTGTACTGTCTTTTATGGTTGTAATCAGAAAGTAAAATGACAAAATATCTTGGAAACGTAACACATACCATTCTAATAAAAATTTTGTTTTCAGCCCTGGCTGGTGTGGCTCAGTGGAGTGAGCTCTGGCCTGCAAACCAAAAGGTTGTTGGTTCGGTTCCCGGTCAGGGCACATGCCCGGGTTGCGGGCCAGGTCCCCAGCTGGGGGTGTGTGAGAGGCAACCGCACCTTGATGTTTCCCACACTGATGTTTCTCTGCCTCCCTTTCTCCCTCCCTTCCCCTCTAAAAATAAATGAAAAAGAAATAAAATATTTAAAAACAGTTTTTGTTTTCATTCCTTCTTGTTTGATGAAATTTTTGAGTGCAGTGATTTATATTAGTGAGAACAAAGTGTGATTGTCATTGGTCGTAGAATGTGTAGTTGAAATGCAGAGTTTCTTGGGTGGAGGCCAGACTCCAGTCTGGTTTCTTTGGTCTCACCTGGTGTTCAGTGCCTGCTCCAGCCTTGGTAGTCAGAGGTTCTGTGGGTTGTCCCCTCTTGTCACTTTTGTTAAAATCACCCTTTATCCTTCAGGCCTAAGAGAGTTCCTAGTTTGTGTTTAAACCAGTAAAATCTTTCCTTTATTATGAACTAAATTTCTACATGTGTATGTACTTTCACACAGGTCAGTTTCTGGGGTTGGGTGTTTGTCCTTCCGTCAGTATGATCATGTTTGAAAGAATACTTCGTTTCCCTTTGTTTGGGTCATTTTACAGACCACCCCGTCGCCCCACAACACACACGTACCTCCTTTCTTAGAATTGTCTTGATATTTCTGTACCTTTATACTTCCAGTGGAACTGGATTCTCAGTTTGTCAAAGCTCCCACCTCTTCATTGGGTTTTCATTTATGTCCAAGTAAATGAATCTGTTTTTATAGTTTGTTAGCATGCTATACAGTTACTGTGTCCTCTTGCACTTAAACTATCTTAGAGATCATCTCATATCCATTTATTTACAATTGCCTCACTATTTAAAGAGATCTTATCGTTAGCTGAACGGTAGGCAACATACTTTGTCCATTATCAATTACTGCAATAAATATATTCTTGTACCATATATCATTGCATATCTCTGGGATAAATTCATAGAAGTAGAACTTATAGGACAGGATATGTACATTTTTAATTTTGGTATGTAGCCAAATTTCCCTCCATAAAATTTACATTGCCATAGCAGTAAGTGAGAATGCTAATTTCTTCTCTCACACACACACAGACACACACACACACACACACACACACACACACACACGATTATTCTGTTCCCAAGATCCCTTTTTTTAACTTTGAAATGAATTTCCTCTGCCATTGTGAGAAAGAGGAGTTAAGGTTTGCCTTTTTAAGGTTTTTCTGTTAAAAGTGTAAATTTTTTAATGTTCTTGTTGACTAAAGGCTGTTTTGTTGGCCTGGTCATAAACTCTTGAGCACATTTAACAAAGATCATAATTCGTTTACTCTGATTCCAAATTTCCTGGAAATAGGAATGAGTGAATTTTTGGCGTAGAAGTTGGAAGTTACCTTATGACAGGATACTTACAGGTGTTCATTTAGTCATATTACTAATGAGCTAGGAAGCCCTTTGTGTCTTTCTGTGATCTGGAAGGCTTTTATAACATGCTGAGTACTTGGCTCATGAAATTTTTATTTCCTCCCTTGATTTGCCTCTGCTTCCTGAGTCATGTTTGTTTACATTTTCTTTAAAAAAAAAAAAGTTGATTCCCTATCAAATTTTTTAAGTCTTATAGTTTTCACTTAGTGGTGCTTTATGCTTTTTAAGTACATGTCTGTTGGGGGGGGAAATAATGTAATAGAGAAGTCTAGGTAGTTAATCAAGGGTATCCTTAATGTCAGGTTAGAAGAACCCTTTCCTGCTTTTGGATAATCTTTATTTCATGTTCATTTTAAGGGTTTTTTGTTTTGTTTTTTAAGAGAGAAGGGAAGGGGGGTAGAAAGAAAGGGAGAGAAAACATCGATGTGAGATCATTAACTGGTTGCCCCTCGTATGTGCCCTGACCGGGGACCAAACCCACAACCTAGGTATGTGCCTGGACTGGAAGTCGAACCAGCGACCTTTTGCTTTGCGGGACTAGTATGCCCAACCAACTGAACCACTCCGGTCAGGACTCATTTTGGTTTTAGATTGAGCATTTTTATATGTGGTATGATCTTTTACACCAGAATTAATGACTGGCTAGTTTTCCTATTCCTATTTATGAAAATAATCCATATATTCCTTAATATTTTTAAATGCCATTCTCTTAGACTATCATTCAACTCTAGTAAACTCATACTATGATTCTTAAATGAATCAGTCCTTTTGTCAAATAACAAGTGGGGTTTTTTTGTTCTTTTTATGTTTTTGGCTTTGATGGTATAGGTCAGATCATCATGTTACTTTTATATCATCTGTCTTTAGGCATCATACTGTAAAAGAACTTTCTTGCCCTAAGATTATATTAATATATTTATTAAATTTTGTATTTGGCTTGCTGGCCTTCGACATACTGATTTTCAGAGTATTGATCCAAATGGAATTCTTTCATGTCAGCTTAGAGCCATTGTCAAGTTCCCGTAATTCTTTGAAATTCCAATAGATAATATAGATTAATTTTGGGGAGGACTTAGAACTTCAGTGTACTGGATTAACACATTTCCCATGACTATCCTGTGTCTGTGGTTACTGCCTTTTATATTATGCAATATAATTCAGTTCACGTAGGTGATATTTTTAAGTTTTTTTGTTTATTGATTTTAGGGAGAAAGAAAGGTCAATTTATCATTTCTTTTTATGTATGCATTCACTGGTAGATTCTTTTATGTGCCCTGACTGGGGATTGAACCCACAACCTTGGCATATCAAGATCACTCTCCAACCATCTGAGCACCCCTGCCAGGGTGGTGCTATTTCTTTCATTAAATCTTTTTTATTTTTATAATAGAGTTTTTTCTATTTAAAAAAATGTGTTACTGGTGATATATATTTAAGGAGTCTTACAAACGATTTCCTCATTAAGTATATGATCTGTTTCCATTAATAATGTCTGAGTGGACAGTCTTACATAAGAGAATGATGGTTTTGTACCTTTCTTTATGCCTCAGATTTGTTTTTCTTGTAATTGGTTAGAACTCCATAGAATGATGTGCAATAATGATACTGTTAAGACGTCTTATGTTTCCTTTTATAAGTGAGTTGGTCCGCGGTTAGTACTAATCTTTGCCTTGGGTTTTTGAATTCTGGTTTCATAACGAAAATTTGAAAGCTTTGTATTTCTTTTCTCTGTTTGGTTTCTGTGACATGGGAATGGGCCTTTTCTTGAGGGTCTAAAAGACCTCACCCCGTATGCTATCAGAGTCCACAGCCGTTTGGAGAGTTAATTCTCTGACACTCTTTTTACGTTGCTTCCGTGTTTACTTGACCATGTATTTCTTTCTTCAAAATGTCTGCAGGTCCCTGGTGTTTTGACTCTGTTCCTGTGGATAGTGGCTTGTTCTGAAGTTCCAGAAAGGACCCTATTCCCACACAGGTGATTTACAGACGCAGCACGTCCTGTGGCCTCTGAGAGGCTGGGCTGTTGTCGTGCAGGGGACCTGGATTTTCTCTTGAGTCTGGGTGCCACAGGGCAGGTGTGGGCTCTGCCTTCCCCCTCTCCATGTAGGCATGCTGGCTTCTGGGGACTCTGCTCCTGTTAGGGGCAGTCCCTCTGAGCCAGGTCCTGGGTGAAATTGTGCTGTCGTCCAAAATGTCACAGCAGTGCCCCAGAGCCGGGACACTTGCCCTTTCCTTGGCTTTAGAATTCTTCCACCCAGTAGGGTGTTACCTAGTGCCCCCTCTCTGTTCTCCTCCTGAGGGCGCACAGGGCAAGTGGGCGGGGAGGTACGGGTCAAGTCACCGAGGCCTTGCGGGAGCTCCGGGGAGGGCGGCAGTGGGAGGACCGTGTGCCTGGGAGTGCGGTGCTGCCCAGTGCAGGGAGGCGAGAGCGAGGGCCCTGCCGCCTACGCGGGTTCCCCAACGACAGAGTGTAGTTTGAGACTTGGAAAGATTGAAGCACCTTTTTCTCTTTAGACTTTTTTCTTTTTTTTTAAACAATCACGCTTCTAGCTTTGAGCAGGGTGTTTTTTGCTGCATATGATTTTCTACTCTAGAAGTAAAGCCAGAGTAAGTTAATTCAGCCACCAAACTGAGATTTCCCCCTGTATTGCCCTACTTCTGTAACACCAGTTGAGGCTGACCAGCAATAAAAGGCTGCGTAATAAACCTTACGTGCAGGCAAAATGGCATCAGTGAAGGGAAATGTGTGGCCTTCATTGGTTATATGAGGGGGGAAAAAGGAAGATTGAAAACTAGCTTTTATACTGTCTAAAAAGTTTTTCTTTTAAGGGAGAAAGCAGATAATTAAAAATTAAGACCACTAAGCATATAAGTGAAGTAATACGGATCATCAAAGTAGAAAGCCGGTTCTCTGGAGACAGACAGTGGATCTTCGGGAGGCTGAGGCAGAGGCCTGCTGGTCGCTCAGTCCCAGCCCCCTGTTCACATGAATGCGGTATCCTTGCCTCGTGCGTGGGGGTTCTGTGGGGCCGCCCCTCCCCCACCAGTGTACAAGGTCCTGCTGTAAGAGGTTCAGTGGAACAGTGGGCAGGTTAGGGTGAGTGACCCCCAGAATGCTCCTTGGAACAGTGGCCTAGAGGGTAAGCCAGGGTATTCCCGCCCCTGGAGCTGCTGTGCTTTTGCGAGCCAGCACCTAACACCAGCTGTACACTGCGTAGCACATGTCACCTCCGTGTGCTGTGTCCGCACGGACACTGGGCTCTGTGTCAGGCAGGCAGTCGTCTCTGGTCCCCGTGTGGGGTTACAGTTCCTGCGGGAGGCGGGCAGCGTAACGCCAGCATCTAAATGCCGTCAGTGTTTGGCGCCCCCAATAGATGAAGTGAGTCCCAGGAAAGATACCCGAGGGAGCGGTGTTAGCGCGAGCCTGCGGCTGGGTTTGGGGACAGGCAGACCCCTGCGGACTCCAGACACTGGACAGACTCTCTGGCTGACGGGACATCCCACAATGGTGGACGTGTTAGGTGCTGTCCGGCTTGGGAGCCGCTGCCCTGGCAGTGTGGCTCATGTGACGGCGGAGCTGACTTTTTCATTTCATCGACCCGGCATTCATCAGGGGCAACAGCAGCACAGGTGCAGAAGGTTCCCTGAAATCACATTGCCTGGCGCTGAGCGCTTCCAACTCATCGTGCGGCCTTCTGTCTTTTACGTGTTGTCTGCTGTCTTCACAACGACATTGCTGGAAGAAGTGCTCAGCAATGACAGGAGTGGGCCCCAGCCCCTCATGCCCTCTGTCCATTTTTGCTAAGAAAAAAACCGACACCCAATTCCAGCGATGGCTAGCACTTTAACATGTCCCCTGTGCCGGGGAGTTGGGTAGTGAGGATTCTTAGGTGCACTAGCTTACGGAAGCATCATAGTCCTGAAAGGGAGGTGGGTCTGTTATTCCTTACTTGCAGGTGTAGGGACAGACTCCAGGACGTTGAGTAAGTTGCCCAGGGTCACAAAACCAGCGAGTAGCAGAGCTAAACCTCCTTCAGTCTGCGTGGGGCCCACAGGTCATGCCTGCAACTTGGTGTCCCATGTCTGTCTGTGTATTGGGGGATTTACACACCTCTCCCCGCCTTGGCCTGTCCACAAACGTGTTGTTGATGCCCCTTGTAGGAATGAGTCTCAACTTCTGGGACATGTGTGTATCTCCTTACAATCTGCAGGTCCCTGAGGACTGACTGTCACGGGCTGCTGTGTCTTTCCTGGTGACTCATGTTTGGTTGCTCCACTGAAAATTTTACTTAGAGATGCTGCCTCCAAAGTACTTGTCTGCCAGCAAGCCCAGGAAGTCTTGGGCCACAGATCTGTATGAGCTAGACAGTGACTTGACTAAGGACCCGGACGCCATCCTAGGAGAAGGTGCCACTGACTCTGAATTCTCTCATCAGAGGTTTCGGAACTTCCTCTACGTGGAATTCATTGGGCCTCGGAAGACCCTGGTCAAACTCCGAAACCTCTGCCTCGGTTGGTTGCAGCCAGAGACTCACACGAAGGAGGAGATTGTGGAGCTCTTGGTCCTTGAGCAGTACCTGACCATCCTCCCAGAAAGGATCAAGCCTTGGGTGCAAGCAAAGCGGCCCCAGAGCTGTGAAAAGCTCGTGACTCTGCTGGAGCGATACAAGGAGATGTATGAGCCCGAAGGTGAGACCGCAAGGATGATGGGGCCGCCAGGAGGCCGCGTGGCCCCTGCTTCTCAGCCCCAGCGCTGCTCACGTTCTGGGCCGGCTCGCTCTCTTCGTGGGAGGGCTGTCCTGTCGGAGGGTGTGGAGTGGCACCTGGCTTCTCTCCACTCACAAGGTGCTAGTTGCACCTCCCTCCCCAGCGGTGACAGCCAAACACGGGGCGTGGCCAGTGTCCCTGGTTAGAAACCGTCCGCCCACCGCCCTGGGATGTGGGGGAAAGGAGACACTTCAGTGCAAGGGCTCACGTGAGGAGGCTGCACGTGCCGTGTCTCTAGCCGGGTTCCTGTCTGTAGCCTGTGGCGTGGTGCCTCAGGAACTTTTACGTGGCTGCGGTTGGTGGAGGTGAGGTAGACACGGTCACAGCCGTGTCCCCATGTCGGTGCGGGAAGCTGAGGTGCGAGGGGTTCCCAGCAGTCAGGCTTCCCGTGCAGGTGGGGTTATGTGGTGGGAGAGGGACCACCCTCTTCACCGCTTGGGGAACTTGGAGAGTCAAGCACTAAGTGGGTGTCTGCTGTCCTCTCAGACAACGCCAGTGACGTCCACAGTGAAGACAGCGTGGGCCGGAAGAGAGCGGCGCCCCTGCTGCCACGCCCTGCCTACTTCTACAGTGAGTACCCGGGCAGGCTGTGCCGCCCAGGGCCTTTCCCAGGGCAGCCGCTGCTCAGAGATCGGAGGGGAACGTGGGTTACCCGATGACAAGATAAGGAAGGCGTTTGTGTAGCAGAGCAGACACCAATTTATGGAGTGAAATGCAACGTGTATTTTTTAACGATGGAAGCATTTAAAGCTGGAGGTTTGCCGTAGGCTGTTTCAAGCTGTGCCGGAGGGGCAGAGTTTACCGCCTCTGCTTCTAACGCTGTTTCATTTGTTAAAGCTTCTTCAGTGAACTTTTAAAAGGAGCGTTGCTTTTGGGGAGTGCATACGTCTTGAAACTAGAGGATGTGCACACTAAGAATCGCTGGGGTTAGCGAGACGGCAGAAGAGCCGACGTCTCTGCTCCTGGATGTGGACTTGACCGTGTAGGACCTGGGAAACCGGCAGGAGCGTCGGAAGCTCTGGGACTTGCTTTAAAGCGAGCCCTGCTTAGGCAAAGCCTCCAGAAACAGGGTTCCAGGTCTCGGGTGATGGAGAAGCTCCAGATCATCCTTGGGTGTCTAGAGACCCCAACTAGGGATCTGTTTCGTCAAGGCGGGAGCAAGGGTCATGTTCCTCTCCGAAGAGGGGGGTACAGGTGGAGGGGGAACCCGTGTGTCCGAGGGCTTTGTTCACTCCTTGAATGTCTGGCTTTTTTCAGGGGACAGGGACTGGGACCAGGACTGGGATCGTGACCGAGATCGGAATTGGGATCGGGATCGTGACCGAGACCGGCACTGGGACTGGGACTGGGATCGTGACCGGGACTGGTATCGAGACCGAGATTGGGATCGAGACCTGGACTGGGAGCGAGACCGGGACTGGGACCGGGCCTGGGAGCGAGACCGGCTGCGGGAGTGGGACCGGCTGCGGGCGCGGGACCGGCTGCGGGAGTGGGACCGGCTGCGGGAGCGAGACCGGCTGCGGGAGTGGGACCGGCTGTGGGAGCGAGACCGGCTGCGGGAGTGGGACCGGAGGGGCAGGAGCAGGGACCTGGAGTTTCGAGAGCGCTGGCCGTGCACCAGGAGTCCCAGAAGCCGTAAGCCCTGCGTTCTGACCTGCTCCCTGATGCGCCTGCACGGTTGTCGGGGCCTTTTCCTTCAGGGTGCCTTTCCCTTCCCAGGATTTCCTCAGCGGGATCTTTCCTTTCCTATGATGGAGAAAACAACTTTTGCGCTGGAAAGGGGGCGCAGACGTAGGAACTTCATGATGGAATACGAGTCGCAGTCCCAGGTATGCTTGGGTGTCCCCTCTTTCTGGAGAGGCCGTCTTCATTCGTGGCAGAGATGCCTTTCTTTCCCACGGGGTGTGTTCCTCTGCCCCTGAAGTTCCACCTGGGTGGCGGAGCCCTGGTCCCTCCCTGAAAGGCTCCCAGGCCTGTCCCCAGAGGAGACAGGTGGCCAGGGCGACTGCTGGCTACTTCCTGATTCATCCACATCGTCACAGGAACACTTCCCCGCACGGCACTGGAGTCACGTGGTAGGCTGTCGTGTTGGCTGTTCTCTCGGGAGCCAGGGAAGCAGGGCAGTTCTGGGGAACCTTCTGGCCCTCGGCAGGGAGGCTGCAAACCCACAGGGCAGACTGGCAAGAGGGAGCAAAGCTCTGGAGCTGCGAAGAGCTGGGTTTGAAGCCCAGCTCTGCCACCTGTTAGCTGTGTGGCCTTGGGTCGTGCCCGTAACTAAGCTGAACCTCAGTGTCCTCATCTGTAAACTGGGTGCAGTGAGGAGCGAATGAGATTCACACATGTACGCGAAGTGCTTCATACCATGCCGGCCCAGGGCAGGCACGCACACGGTGCCAGCGCGTGCGGCTGGCATTGTAAGAGGCACTGCACTGGGGAAGCTAGTGAGAGGGGGGACTTGGGGTTCGAGCTGCCCTCTCAGGAGGAAGGACGGTCACCTGTGGCAGGGCAGTGGGGAGGGGGGCCGCCACCCAACAAGGCTGAGCCCGCGTCTCCTTTAATGTGAAGCGCCCGCCTAGGTTAGACGCCAGCGAGTACGGGAGACCAAGAGAGGGTCCTCGCCCTGAAGGCTTTCAGGCTGACAACAATCAGCACCGATAAACCTCTGTGTAAATAGTGTATCTGACGGCTGATTGGTCAGAGCCTTTGGCCGCGTGCAGCGCAGGGTGAGGGGAGAGTTCACGCATCAGGGAGAACCCAGGAAAGGCCTTGGAGCAGGACCAAACACAGGCTAGACTGGCTAGAACACGGGGCATGGGACCCAAGCCTGCCTGAAAGCGTGGGCGGGCCCCCTCCCTGGTCCCTGGTAGCCCAGCCAAGCGCACAGGTCTGTCTCCAGGGCTCGGAGGTGGATTAAAAGTGGTTCCTGTGGTGCGATGCGTGTGATGGGTCAGATGGGAAGGGCTTTGAATTTTACCGGGGAAAACACTGTCGTTTGTCCCCTGTCCTGCAGGTGGGTGGGCAAGGACCTGCAGGTGTGTGAGAGGGGAAGGACCCAGATGCTGAAAGCAGAGCTGCTGTGGCAGCAACACGTGGGCGGGGTCGTAGCAGGTGGGCGGGGTCAGAGGTGACCCGGGTCCTCCCAGCCTGAGTGTGGATTGTGTCCTTGTGGTCTTGGGGGCAATACCCTCAGTTTGTAGCATACTAGGCTTGTCACGAGTTTTTATTTCTTATTTGGAGAAACCAAATTGACCAAAATGTTAGGAATCCACATAAAAATTTTAATTGTAGAAACTTGTAAACTTGATTTTGAAAAAGAAGCCTCCCCAGTACGCACATGCCACCCGTGAAGGCGGTTCAGTGGCGTCTGAACACTGCTCTGTAAGCCGGTGCCCGAGTGCTCAGGGGTCTGCGGGGAAGCGGGAGACGTGAATGTCTTCATTTGGGGCAGTGAATGGAGGCGTAGGAGGCTGGGAGCTGGATTTCGTCTTGTGTTGCTTCTCGGACGTCTGGCTTTGACACTGTAAGGAGGTGATCACATGTTTGTGTAGCCCAGAAATCTGAAGTCACTGGTGCCTGCTAACTCGTGGTGGGGGACAGAGCAGCAGCCAAAGATACAAACTGCATTTGGGGGTGCAGAACAGGGAGTTCTCATCTTCTCTTAGCATCGCCTGTGAAACTTAATGGTGTGTGTGAGGGTCCCATTCTTCGGACAGCGTCTGTTCACCAGGGCCCTGATGGCAGCTTGGACAAACTTAGGCACCACAGCTGATCACCAACACAAAGCAAGCAACTGCTTTTGAGCTACCCGCTTGCAGCAGATTATCAATTTTACATCAGAGCATCATTTTCTTTCAGAGGAACAATATTCGAAATTTAATGTATAGTTATTTTACTCAGACTTGGCAAATGGTAGGAAAAATGCCATGCCCCTTCCCTCTTTCTGTCGTCCTTGGAGCCTGTCAACACCAGAGACGGTGACCCTCCTGACTCCCTCCGCCCCACCAAGTTCCTGACCCCATCTGGTCTGCCCCTCTCACAAGTGCGTCTGCACTCTGATTCGCCAGGCTGCGCCCTGAGCAGGTGCTGTTGCCGCGGGCCTGAGCACCCGGGCCTCTGGCTCTCACACGTGCCGTCTGAGCCCCTCGGGGTGCTCGCTGTGCCGGTTTGTAAGGCTCCTGAACTTTTGTCGCTTGTTGGTTAAATTCTTAGTCCTAACCCAGAGTTAGGTTTTTGAAGTTCTGCTTAGTTTTGGTGGTTTTTGCCATTTAATTGCCTATTGCTGGAAGCTGCCTTCCTCCCAAATCCCAGCGCCTGTGCTTGTTTACCTTCCTCAATGAGAGGCGTGCCTGGTTGTGCGAACGCTCTCTGCTGCGTTTCCCCAGGGCTACAGTGTCCGTGCCCCTTCCCGGCCATGCAGAGTATCTCTATATGCTAGTTTAGAGTGATAACAATACACGTTTTCTTCATGTAGTTTTTCCTAATATTTAAGCCACCCATTACATTGTAGGCTGAGGCCCTTCTCTCCCTTTTACAGATGAACCTGAGGCTCAGAAAGATTTCTGTTCCTAAGGCTGCATGGCTCAGAGATGGTGCAGTCCTCCTTGAATCCTAGTTTTCTCTGGCTTCCCTCTGCACAGTCTCCCTCCTTCAGTCTGTCTCTAGACCTTGGTGCCATACTCCCCAGTGCCAGCACCTCTGAAAACAGTCGTGTTCCAGTGCAGCGATAAGAAAGGGTTCTGCAAGATTCTGCATAGAAGACTCTCCTGCGTAAAGCAGGGAATTTAATAGTTCTTTTTAGGGAAGTCTCCATTAAAACAGAAAAGGCAGCTATAAAGTGCAGGCACTCAGTGCTTAAGTGACTTCTAGGTCATTTGGAACTTGTTCACACCTAGAGGAGCCCACGGGGCAGCCATGTTGTATAAAAGAGGTGTGTGCAAGAGGGAGGTTGGGGGCAGAGGCTGGGGAGTGAGGCTGAAGTCACACTTCCTGACCAGATGTTTGCCAAACACATTTCCCTTGTTCCCCGCATGTGCCACGCACAGTCGATACTCAGCCCGTTGGAGCTTTCCCACCAGGCCCCTTTCTCTCCGCGTCAGAACCGTACCCACCACAGGAGGCCCCGGCCAAGACCCTCTGGAAAACCTTGGCTCCCTAGTCCAGCTCGCCCTGAACTGCCCCTCTACTGAGCCTGCTTAGCACCGATTATCTGTACCCACCTTGTTGTTCATTGTTCTCTGATTGTTTCATGAGTCTTTTCTCTCCAACCAAATTATAAGCTGCATGAGGGCAAGGAATGTGTGTCATACGTCTTTTGGATCTTCCTCAGAGTGTAGCACCAAGGTAGGTACAAAGGAGGTCCCTAGTAAAACTTGCCTTGGATCCCTCAGAATCCCACACACTGTGAGCACTTTCTGCACACGTGTGTGTGTGTAGCTCCCGTGGTGCCAGCATTCTTCTCTCTTTGGATGCCCGTGGGAAACAACTCTGCTGAGAGGTCTGTGTTTGCTGTTCCAGGACACAATGACATACCAGGACGTTCTGGACCTCACCGAGGACAGACGGCTTCAGAACCCGATCCAGGACAACATGGACAACTACAGGAAGCTGCTTTCGCTGGGTAAGCTCCCGCGTCTCCCGTCATCGGAGCATTTTGTCACCTGACTCTTTAAAGTTGCAGGGTGTGAGAGTCCATGTTAATATATTTGACTTCAAGGGTAATAAGAAGCCTTTAAAATATTTCAATAAGAAGAGTAAATGAAGAGATTTGTGTTTTTAAGAAATCACTTTGGCTCTGGGTGAAGCCCATATTGTACAGGGTGGGGGAACAGACGGCGCTTGCCACAAGAGTTGATGCTCTTTTATAGAGTGGTGACAGCAGAGGTTTTTACGTACACGCTTAGTATGGGATCCTGAGCTCCAGTTAAGACTGTCCTCCAAGACAGCCAGTGCGGTCGTAACGGGCAGTTGGCTCTGCAGGTCTGGTGCTGGGAAGAGAGAACTCTACCGAGAGTGTTGTGTGGGGCAGTAGAGCCTTGAGGAGCTCGTGTCTGGAGAAGAGGTAGGAAAAGAAGAGTTGGCGAGGTGGGAAGAAAACCAAGGAGGCCAGTGGAAAAGTATATCAAGATTTAGCAGGTGGTTGTGAGAAGGTAGAGCCTGTAATGGATACACTGAGTTTAGGGACACATGAATATCTGTGTACAAATTTGTAGGCCGAGTCAGGAAGATTAATTGAAATTCAGATTAGAAAGGTAATAAGGAAATGAGACTACAATAGAAGACGCCCAAAGGATTGGATACAGGCTGCTTCATAGTTAGTGGCTCAGAGAAAGACAGACGTCAATTTATGGTGATGAGTCTTGGTCCCCAACTTGAGTATGAGCTGTCGTATTATTGTGAACAGGGGTTCAGCTTGCCGAAGACGATGGCCCCTCCCTCATGACACAAGGCCATTCAAGGTCAAAGAGAAGTGCCTACCCCAGCACCCATCGAGGTAAGCACTAGGCAGATCATACGTAGTGGCCACTTTAATCAAGGAGATGGGCACTATATATACATACAGTGAGTCCTCACTTAATATTGTCCATAGGGAGTGTGACTTTACATGAAACAACGTCTAACAGAACCAGTTTTACCATAGGCTCGTTGATACAGAGTTAACGTCCCACGGCATCTCGTCCGTGGTAAAACGAAACGACGTTGAACGAAACGATGTCCCTCGAGGACCAGCTGTCTTGATAACCCTTCAGCAATTTATACTCACACCGCCATCACAGAAGTCCTGCTCTCCTTTTGCACAAATACAGGAACTAGGGAGTATTTACATTTGCTGTTTCCTTTCAGGTCTGAAAACTATGCCTGAAACCAAAAAGTCAACCCACCGCCGGGGAATCTGTGAAGATGACTCTTCCCATGGGATGATAATGGAGAAATTCATCAAGGACGTTTCGCGAAACTCCAAATCCGGAAGGGCGAGGGACTCCAATGATGCGTCAGTGAGGTTCCCCACAAGGCCAGACAATGATTGGAAAGAACTGTCCTTCAAGAGGGAGTCGTTGATTCAGAACAGGGGCTACGAAGGGAATGCCTTTGGGGGAGGCTTTAACTGTAACTCAGACCTTATCTGCAGAAAGAGGGCCCTTGAAAGAAAAAGGCGCTATCAGCGTGACACAGATGAGCAGAGAGGCAGCCCTAGAAAGAGACCCTCTGACTGGAGTGACATGAGAAGGGCCACGAGCATGAGCAGCCTTAGTGCCCCCTCCTTCACTGAGTCACAGCCACTTGATTTTGCGGCAATGCCCTACGTGTGTGATGAGTGTGGGAGGGCTTTCAGTGTGATCTCCGAGTTCGTTGAGCATCAGATCATGCACACGAGAGAGAACCTCTATGAGTACGGGGAATCCTTTATCCACAGTGTGGCTGTCAGTGAGTTTCGGAAAAGTCAGGCTCGGGGGAAGCGCTTTGAATGTAAGGAGTGTGGGGAAACCTTCAATAAGAGTACCGCTCTCGCTGAGCATCGGCAGATTCATTCTAGAGAGTATTTCACAGAGTGTAATGACGAGGAATGTGAGGAGCCCTTCATGCCTAGCCCCACTTTCAGTGAGCTTCAGAGAATATATGGGAAAGATAAATTCTATGAGTGTAAGGTTTGTAAGGAAACCTTCCTTCATAGTTCTGCCCTGGTTGAACACCAGAAGAAAACCCATGGGAGAGATGACAAAGATGATGAGCCCTTTAAGCCCAGCCCACCCTTTAATGAGCTTCAGAAAATGTATGCTAAAGAGAAAATGTATGAATGTGAGGTGTGTGGGGAAACTTTCCGTCACAGCTCATCTCTGAAAGGACATCAGAAGATCCATACTAGAGCAAACCTCTTTGAAAATAAGGGTAAAGTACGTGAGGAAACCTTTATTCCTGGTCAGGCCCTTAAAAAGCGGCAGAAAACTTACTCAGAGGAGAAGCTCTATGACTTTAGAGTTGGTGGTAGTGCCTTTAGGCAAAGCCCAAACCTCCGTGAGCATCACAGAATTCATTTTCGAAAGAACCTCTATGAAAGCAGGGGCTATGGGAAGTCTGTCATTCATAGTGTGCCCTCCTTCACTGAATCTCAGAAGAGTCACACTATAACAAGACCACCTGAAAATGAGGATGAGAAAGCGTTCACCATTAGTTCTAACCCTGATAACAATCAGATATTGCCCACTGAAGAAAATGTCTGTGAGAGGAAACCAAATGAGAGGTCTGTTACTCATAGCTTCGCCTCTGCTGAAGCTCAGGAAAGTCACAGTGCAGTGGGGCCCAATAAACCGAAAGTGATTGCAGAGTCTGCCATTCAGAGCTCAAATGTTATTGAACATCAGGAAGCCCATGGTGGAGAGAAGGCCTCTGAAGGAAAGAAATATGAGAGGTCTGTTATCCATAGCTTACCCACTTTCAAACCTCCCGAAAGTCTCGATGGAAATGAATGTAATGAGAAGGGAGAATCCTCCAATTGCATCTCAGATCTTAATGATAAACAACAGAAAACTCCTGCCAGAGGGAACACTTATGAAGAGGGTAAAAATAACACTGTTATATGCAGTGTATCCCATACTGAACCTCCAAAAAGTCTTACTGGAGAGGAAGCCAGTGAGTTTAAGAAGGATGGCAAGTCGTCTGTTTCCAACTCAGATGTCTATGAACATCAGAAGGCTCATGCTAAGAAGAAAAACATTGAGCGAAGGAACTGCGAGACCTCAGTAATTCACTCCCTACGTTTTGGTGAACCTGAAACATTTCGCCCTAGAGAGAAACTCTATGAATGTCCAGAGTGTGGAGAGTCCTTTGTTCGTAGCTCCGACCTCACTGAGCATCAGAAGATTCACCATAGGAAGACTTCTGGAAGCCAAAACTATGAACAATCTGTTATTCGCAGCTTAGCTTCCGCTGACCCCCAAACGAGTTATGCTGCACAGCCAGCGCAGACAGTTTATGCTCAACAGTCAGTGGTGATTAGTTATGCTCAACAGCCGGCGCAGACAGGTTACGCTGAACAGCCAGTGCAGACAGGTTATGCTGAACAGCCTGTGCAGACAGGTTATGCTGAACAGCCTGTGCAGACAGGTTACGCTGAACAGCCAGTGCAGACAGGTTACGCTGAACAGCCTGTGCAGACAGGTTACGCTGAACAGCCAGTGCAGACAGGTTACGCTGAACAGCCTGTGCAGACAGGTTACGCTGAACAGCCTGTGCAGACAGGTTATGCTGAACAGCCTGTGCAGACAGGTTATGCAGAACAGCCGGCACAGACAGGTTACACTCAACAGCCAGTGCAGCAAGAATGTAAGGATTGTGGGAAACGTTTTGCCACTGTTGAAGACCTTGGTACACATCAGAAAATCTATGCCCGGGAGGAATTCCATGGGGGGAAGCTGTTTGGAGACTCTGGAGGCCTTGATGGGCCTGAGCAGCATGAGAAGGATGAGCAGGATGAGGAAGAAGAGCAGGACGAGGCTCAGGAGGAGGATTCTGAGGACACAATCTATGGATGTGAGGACTGTGGGCTGGGCTTTGCGGATCGTGCAGACCTTAAGGACCATCAGAAAGTTCATAATAGAGAGTATCTCATCAACACTCGTGAGTATACACATTCTGTAATTCACACCCATTCCGTCAGTGAATATCAGACAGATAACACTGGAGAGCAGCTCTTTGAATGCCCGGCATGTGGAGAATCTTTTGTTCATAGCTCATTCCTATTTGAGCATCAGAAAGTCCATGAGCAAGATCCATTTTATGGACAGAGGAGGTATGATGAGCCTTTTATGCAACCTCTAATCATTAACCCACAGAGGCTTTATGCCCCACAGAAGAGTCCTTCTACAGGGATGTTTCTTCAGTGCCAACTGTGTGGACAAGACTTCATTCATGGCTCTGTCTTTAATGAACATCTGAGACTTCATACAGGAGAGAATTCACCAGAACAGGGCCAGACAGGTGTCGAAGCTGTTAGTTCAGGCTTAGCCCTCACTGACTCACAGAGAAGTCAGGCTGAAGAGAAGCGCTATGAATGTGAAACATGTGGAGAATCCTTCCTCAGTCAGTCAGACCTGAGCGATCACATGAGAATTCATGAGAAAGATGAGCCCTACGATTATGGGGCTTCCTTTGTTCACACCTCATTTCTTACTGAGCCCCCCAAAAGAGATTCACCATTCTTTGAGTGCAAGGACTGTGGGAAGTCCTTTATTCATAACACAGTTCTCACAAAACATCAGAAACTTCATCTTGAAGAGGAAGAAGCAGCTTCCCAGGAGGTTGAAGCCAATGTGCTTGTTCCACGAGAAGTTCTGCGGATCCAGGGGTCGAATGTGGAGGCTGCTGAGCCGGAGGTGGAGGCCGCCGAGCCCAGTGTGGAAGCCGCAGAGCCCAGTGGGGAGGCTGCAGAGCCTGATGGGGAGGCTGAGCATCCTGACGGGGAGGCCGAGCAGCCCGACGGGGATGCCGATGAACCAGATGGTGCAGGGATTGAAGACCCAGAAGAGAGAGCAGAAGAGCCCGGGGGAAAGGCTGAGGAGCCAGAGGGAGACGCTGATGAGCCAGACGGTGCAGGGATTGAAGACCCAGAAGAAAGTGAAGATCAAGAGATTGAGGTGGAAGAACCATACTATGACTGCATGGAATGTGGAGACGCCTTCACTTCCAACCCAGCCTACGGTGAGCACCTGAAGACCCATGCGAGGGTGATCATATTTGAGCCTGGAAGTGTCTATGGGGAAAGCTCACACTACACTGAGCATGCCAGCACCAGCACTAGTGACCATGATAGGGCTGACGACAAGTACTTCAAATGTGATGTCTGTGGGCAGCTCTTTGGTGACCGCCTGTCCCTTGCTAGACACCAGAATACCCATACTGGCTGAGAGCCCAAGTGCAAAGGCTGGAAACCTTTCCTGACAACGGGACCCTCACAGAGAATTCAGACCAGTCCATAACAGTGTCAGAAGGAAACTTACCTTGACTTTCAACGTCAGAGACCTTAGACTGGAAAGGACCTTAAGGTGGTGGAGGTTACGTCAGTCATAACTGTCCCCCTTTAAACACCAGTGTGTGCATGTGGGGAAATCCCAGCACATACCTTTTATCCAAATAGTCAGATTGAGGAAGTCTTAGAAGATTCTGAGACTACAGAAATAGCCCTAGCCACCTGTAAATGACATTTCTGTAACCTATATATTTCCAGAAATGTGTATAAAATAGCAAATCATAGCAAAGCGGTGATCACAAATATTTGGATTGAATATGATACATAGTTACAGTTTAGTGTGCAGAGGTACCTTACCAGGAACGCTTTGATTCAGTGTGGGGGAGGGGGAAGAAAATGAGCCACAAAATAGAATATATTTGTAAGCATCTTAGGTCCTGTGAAAGGTTTATTGTGCGTTATTTTAGCCCCTTCAGTATCTTTTTGAGTAGTTGTGTGTTATTCTTTAAGTATTCCAGTAAAGGTGTAGGCATGGAAGAGGAAATGTCCTCTACTCTGTGCTGTTTGAAAAGAAGTGCTTTGGCCTTCCTTTTCAGCCATCTTTTCTACACCCACATTTTGGAACCTAATGCTGTTTAAGCCTTTGCATCACATGGATTGACCTTTTGTAACCCAAGTTGATCCCTTGCCACATTGTACCTTGAAGTGATTCTCATGCAAATGTTTTTTAGTTTGATAGTGAATTTACAGAAGCCGAAGCTTTTCCCTGTAAATGTTACTTCTTTGCCTTTAGAAGAGTGGATTGCAACCGTCACTAGATCACGACTGTGCCTAATGAAGGTTGAGAACCATAAGAAGAGGCTCTCATATGGTAAATAAGGATGCAAGTAACAACCTGCCTCACTTCTTTGTGCGCTTCCTGCCTTAAGTGACCAGCAGCAGCGTGGCTTCATTAGAATGCGCTGCCACAGGGCAGTTTGCACCTGGCTGCCCAGGAGCTAGTATCCTTAGAGCTTCCTATTGCTGAACTTAATGCTTGTCTTTGCCTGTCTGACCCTCAACTTCATGTCTAACTTGTATTAAAAACAAAAAACAAAAAAAAAACTTTCTTTACAGTCAGCCGAAGCTTAACATGGACTCAGGTCCCCAGCAGCCTTAATTTGTTTTGGTATTATCTGTTCCTCTTTCAGACCTCCTGAAAGTATTTCTGAGCTCTCCATCAGTGCCATGTTGGTCTGATTGCCTCGGTTTCCCCATTAGTTACGGAGGGACCTCACAGCTTGAGGTTTCCTGTATCCTGTTCTGTGGACATCTGTGCTCCTTTTGCTTCCCCTCACCCAATGACTATTGAGACATTTTGGGGCTTTGAGTTGGCTGAAAGAAAAAGCAGATCTGTAGAAGAAGTGAGCAAAAGATAAGAGCAGATAATTTAGGCAAGGAAATTAAAATACTTTATTGGGGAGTGTCCCCAAACCTCACTCTGCTAGATCTGCACCGTTAGGGCTTGAGGGGAGTGTCGGCTGCTGGGAATGCCAAAGTCCAGGGAGGTGTTGGGCAGAGAGCCCAGAGCAGAACCAAATAAACCAAAGAAGGGAGTCCCAACACAGCAGCAGGCCTACGAGGGTGAGGAAGCAGATAGAAGGAAACATCAAGAACAGAATGGATGGCCAGGTCGGTGAGACTATGTCCTGGGCAGGTTAGAAGGGGCCGTTTTGATGGCATGGTGTAGGTGAAGGCTAGCTGCACCAAGAGACCTATTGGAACGGACCTCCAGGAAAATGAGCAGTGAGCCACTGCCTCAGAGGAGGGCCGAGGTGGGAGCCATTGCTGACAGGGGTGAACCTGGGTTCATCACTGCGGGCAGTAGTCACTGGTAGGACCTTTTCAGAAAGCAACTTGCCAGATACCAGGGCGTCTGTTCCAACCTTGTGTTAGTGAAAAATTAGGAACAACTTAAATGCCAAACAGTAGGGAGAATGATCAAATGAACGTATCTGTGATTCTTACGCAGCTGTTTAAAAATGATAATCATGAAGAGTTATGTAGTAACATGGAAATATATTTACAGAATATTAAGTGGAAAAAGGACACAGAATTATATTTATACTGCAGTTATAACTTTAAAAATGTATGCTTATAGTCCACAGCTGTTGTGTTATTGTAGCCTTATAGTTGAGCATTATTTTCTTAAATTCCTTGGTGTTCATTATGGTAGTGTTATTAAAACATTTATAGTCATGTCTCCATCGTGAACATAATTTGAACTCATTATCAGACACTTGGGAAATAAAAGTGGAGGGAAAAAACCTCATTCCCACCACCCAAAAACAGATGCAGTCTTTAGTATATTGTTTCTTATTTCTGTGCACAGGTTTATGATTATAACTGTCAAAATGTGTATTCAAAATAGTTGTGTTATCTTTGTAGGATTATGGTTAAACACTTTCATCTTAACGTTCCTTATTAATACTGTTTTGATATCAAAGGTTTATTATGTGTATTTCCATTACAAGCATAATACATACCCAGAGGAAAGATTGGAAAAGGAAAAACACTGTCCATAGTCCCAACATCCAGCAACTGTTAACATCTTGATCTGTGTCCTCTTTCTTGTGTCAGTGCACAAGCTTGTGATAATGACTGTTGAATATGTGTGCATCAAGTCCAAGGCGAAAAATATGGAAAATTATTAAACTAGTGTTGTCATTGTGGGATTATGGTTAAATATTTTGTCTCAAGTTCCTTGAATGATCTTTGGTGTTTGGGTATTAAATCTTATATATGTATTTTTCCATTACAAATATAATACATACTTATAGCAAACTTTGGGAAATTCAGTAAAGTAGGAGAAAAGAAGGTCACCCATATTCCTGACAACTCCTGTTAACATCTGTCTGTATACCAGTCTGATCGTTAGGGTGTTAATGATAAGTATGCATAGAGTCAAAGATGGTAAGAAATCTTAAATACAGGAAATAGTTCTGTGGTTGTGGGATTAGGGTTAAATATTTTGTCTTGGTTTCCCTGAATGGTCTTTATCATAGTGTTTTGGTAATCCATCTTTATTACATGTATTCCCATTATAAACCCAGAATGTGTTCATTATAGAAGCTTTGAAGTTACAGAAACGTAGAAGAGAAACTCACCCATATTTTCATCATCCAAAGACTGGCTAATTAACATCTCGATTTTTTTCATATTATTTCTGTGCACAGGTTTTTGGTTTCTTAATATGGTTATGGTTATATCTATCTGTAGTAGTGTCAGCAATAAAAATTTAAAAATAAGATATTTCTCAGTCCCTTTTGTCCATTTTAAGTGTTTGGGATTATTAAATATAGTGGGGGTGGGGTTTTTTTGGTTAAAATTATAAATCCAAAAACTTAGTGCCTTCTTAGGCCTTAAAGTCTGCCTCACAAATCTTATTTCAGTTTTCAATATTGCACATTTCAACAATTCTGAGGGTTTTTTAACACTGCATGATTCTACATTTTTAACCACACTTATAAAATTAAAACATTTTAATAGCATTTTTGAACTTGGTAATAACCATGAGCATTTTTCAGTTACCTGAGTTGCCATTTAAGATTTTAATCTTATTTAGATATGAGATTCTCTTGGAGAAATAAGAATCATTCCTTAACATAAAAATGTTAAACTTTGTATTCCTAAATCTTGCCTGAGGTTAGAAGGTGTCATTTCCTTTTTTTTTTTTTTAACCTGACCTCGCCACCAGAAACATCCCAGGCAATTTGGAAGGTTATCATCCCAGATAAATTAGGAGGTAATTCTTAAATATATAATTCCATCATGACCAGAGGTTTTCCACCAGGTTGCTAACTGGGTAATCATCGGCTACTGCTGTGCGTTGCCCCATGACCAATCTGGATTGTTGTGTCCCTGACTCCATGGCACAAAGGAGATGGTCACATACATGACATCCTTGTAATGCCCTGCATGTCATGTGATTGGATTCTAAAGATTTTAAAAAGTGTACTTTTCACTTAGCTATTATGGGATTTGACAGTGGCAGAGGCCTGCGTTCTTCCATATTCTCAGAACTTACATTACAATGAAGGTCCATTCTATTTTGGTTACCTCCTGTGGCATCCAACTCTGGTCACAGCTTTGATGGTCCTGTGAGAAGATCCATCAGTGTGGGTCAGGAAGAGAAGGTCGGTTCTCATTTAAGATTGATTTCCTGAAGAGTACATTATGGAAGGAAGGAGCTGAAGCGAGGGTCATTCGAAGTTGCCTGCCCAGCACTCATATTCCATTTGCACTTGAGTTACAGGGAAAACTCCCACACTACCATGTTTATTCCATGAGCTTCGATCCCTCCCTGGCCTCAGCTGATAGGTGCTTATGGGATCCCAGGGTCCAGACTCAGTGTACGGGCTACCTGAGCGGTCATATAGGCTGAGGCTGGCTGTGCTGATGAACAAACAGACCTGGAATAAGGCCACATGGCCAGAGGGAAGCTTGGCTCCTGGTGCCTCTCCCACCCCAGCGCCATGTGAATCCTTGGGTTCCCTATCTCCTGCATCTGTATTATTACCCCCCTCTCACATGAGATGGCTTTGTTACTGGTATCCTTTTTGCCGTGTTTACCAGCCCCAAATCCTTTCCTTTCCCTGGGACTGCTCAGTCTTGTAAGAATGCCAGTGCCCTGCCCTGCCCCTTCCAAAGGCAGTGCTGGGTGCCAGTCAGGCTCCCCGAATAGATGGACACAGTAATTATTCCAGTGTCAGCACTGACCATTACTAATTTCAGCTACACAGCTAGCCAGAGCAGTGCTGGTAGTTTGTGCTTCTTGGGGCCTGATTGTTTAGCTCTTGCTTTGATTCTCTGAGCCACCCAGGATGCTTCCAATTTCTTCTTTGCTTTATTTACATGGTCAGAGTTAGTTATTTGCAACCCAAAGGAGCCCTAACACAGAAATTGATATATATCGGGGTGGTAAACACAATACAATATACAGGTGATGTGGTGTATAAATTGTATATCTGAAACCTGTATAATTTTATTAACCAATGTCACCTCAATATATGCAATAAAAAAGGTATTTAAAAGAAAAATTAATATAGAAATTGATACCAGGGAACGGACTGGAGATAATCAACCTTGAGGGACATGTGGGATACTTTTCAATTAAATATTGGGTCATGGGATGGGAAACTAGAAGACCGTGGCATGTGGAAGTAAAATACCTGATTACTGCCTGTGGTTGGTTATCTGAAATCATCTGCTTCCTGGGATGAATAGCTGCTGTTAGAGACTATAAAGACCTAAAGGCTAGGTCAGAAGTACAGGAGGGTATCCATAAGCACCTCGATTCTCAAGCCAAATCTGTAGCGGCCATATCCATAGCCTTGCACTATTCCTACTATGAAAAGTTTGGGCGGCCCTAGGGAAACAGGATCCTGATGGTCCGAATGGTGGTATCTATGGGACTCGGAAAGATGGACACAACTCTGAAGCTCCAAACCCATTGAGATGCTCATATCACCACTTCCTTCCCACACCGGAGAAAACTGAGCAGGGCACCTGCTGGTGGTTGAAATGCTTTCTGACCTCTGTGACAATGGGAGGAACTCGAATATTGAAAAGAGGGCCACTTCTAGGAAACACGGCTGGTATAATTAGGTTCTGGGCGAGTTCTGATACAGATTCTTGGGAGTGATGCCCCGCCCCAATGATTTATATAACAAAATAAATGAAAGTCTAGGTTGGAAAGAGGTGGACGATGGCCACCACACTAGCGTCACAAACTTGAATCAGTTTATAAACAGAGACCATAATCCAAAGACCCTTGAGAAAGGCCGCTGCTATAGGTAACACTTCCCCTTCACCTTCTGCAATGGGACCTGCAGCCTTTTACGTAGATAATTCTTTTACTGATAAAAAACAAACTTTTCGGGGGAATGGTCTGCCTGCAGTGTGGGGGTGGGTCGGCTCTGGGACCCGGCCGGCCGCTTCCCTGGCTCTCCCCTCAAGGCCGCCACACCAGGCTCTCCCAGGCGTCTCCAGTCCTCTCTGCCTTCCCTCTGCTTGAGCCCAGGTGTGAAGTATGGAAGAGTAATGGTGGCACCAGAGGCAACGGCGGCAATGAAGGGACTGGCCAGAGAAGAATGACTGGGAAAACTACGGACATGCTCAATTTATGGAAGTCTATATAGATGAATGATAGAAGCTACCAGCTAACACTTGTGACAGAGAAGATTTTGCCTAGGAGACCGGGATGTAAATTCTGAAAATGATCCCAGGCATTTTGAACCTTGACCATCCCTGGCACAAGCACTGCCTCATGGCTTAACTCCAAATTCAATCCTCATGCCTGTAAAACAGTGATGGAAAACTGAGTTTGGTAATTCTCAAAAGCTGAAGAACATTACGTTACATGTGCTGTTCCTTGTTTGAAAAAAAAAAAAAAAAAAAAAAAAAAAAAAAAACTTTTCAAGGACCAATAGATGTTGCATCTCAATAAACACAGATTTACAGTCCTAAGGTAAAGAGCAATTAAAATATAGCATGCTGTCTGAAGCCAAGCCAGCTCCCCAGAACTGGGCTATGCATCTCCTAGTTACACATTCCAAATTCTTCGCTAGGTTTAAGTCACTACCAGCTCCCCGACCCACCCCCACCTCCCCACCCCCTGGAAAACATGAGTGAGAGAGAAGCCAGGACTGGTACTGTATCCACCAGCCAGATATATGGAGGCAGGTTGATCACACCCAGCTCCTTTTGCCATACAAAGAGCAATATTTTATCTTCAATAGAACAGATGCAGATTCTTCTTTTCCTGCCTACCAGCCTCTTCACAACACCTGTGGGCTTACCGCATGCTTCAGATACCACTTTGGTACCCTTTGTAGCAGTTAGCAGTCAAGTTAATGCTGCATAACAAGCAACCCCAAAACTTCAAAGACGCACACTAGGTGTTTAGTTCTCACCTATCTAGGATCAGCTGGAGATTGACTAGGTGGCTCTGCTTATCTTTCTAGGCATGTTCACATGTCTAGGAGTTGGCTGACTGTAAGGTAAAATAGGCTACTTTTACCTGGGGATGGGTGGAAGCCTTATCTACATGTCTGCCATCATTTTGAGACTAGTGAGCTACCTCCTTATGGTAATGCAAGAAATGCAAGCAAATAAGTGCAAATACACAAGGCCTCTCAAGCCTAGCCTTGGAATTTGTAGCATCATTATTACCTCATTCTATGGGCCAAAGCAAGTCACCTGGGATGGCCTTTAGAAGAAGAATTCTAAAGGCACATGACAATGTTTTTTTTTGTTTTTTGTTTTTAATTATTACAGTAGTCCCTCTCTATATTGCGGTTCACTTATCGCAGCCTCACTCTATTGCAGGATTTTTTAAAATGTTATATTTAATTATTTATCGCAGATTTTTCACTATATCATGGGATGTTGCAGTACTGTATACATATGTTGTTAAAGTTATGTAGGTTTAAGAGTGTAGAATAAATGTAAGGTTCCTACTTTGCAGGGGGGTGTAGAACATAATACCCGTGATAAGTGAGGGAATATTGTATTATTTATTGATTTGAGAGGAAGGGAGAGAGATTTGTTGTTCCACCCACTTATGCATTTATTGATTGATTCTTATATGTGCCCTGACTGGGGATCAAACCCACAACATTGGTATATCAGAAAAATGCTCTAACCAACTGAGCTACTCGGCCAGGGCCAAAGTTTGTTTTGCATGAGCCATTATAGAGGCAGCAGATGCCCGAAACAGCAAGAGTGGCCCCACTCACTAAGCTCCTTCCTCAGAAACTACACTCAGTATGTCAGCATCAAGCCACCATAGCTTTGAACTGTGTCTATGAACATCTGTGCTTTATCTGGATTTTTTTTGTGTATCTATATGCAAAGTGTGTCCTAAGATAATTGTTTATTCATTTTGCATCATTTTGGCTTTTGAAAGGTTTAAAGGAATACTCTACTTTCAAAGAGCAAGGTAAACAGCTACTAACAAAGTGAATTCAGTAGCATATTAAAAGGATCATATGCCATGACTGAGTGGGAGTTATTTCTGAAATGCAACGATATTCAACCACAACATAATAAAGACCAAATATGACAAAACTACAGTTGACATCATACTTAACAATGAAAAACTGAAAGCTTTTCCTCTAAGGTCTGGAACAAGACAAGGATGCCCACTCTCACGCCTATCTATTTAACCAACTACTGATGATCCTAGACAGAGCAATCAGGCAAGAAAAAGAAATAAGAGGAATACAGATTGTAAAGAAAACAGTAAAAGTTGTTGTTGTTTTTTCCACACCATGCAAGGTAAGATATTTATAGGTTCTGGGGATTAGAATGTAGACATCTTTGGAGAGCCATTATTCTACCTCACTCTTCTCTCTTTGGAAAAGAAGGAAGAGAGAGAATGTTGCCTACTTTGTGTTCTGGAATAAAAAGGGGTGGAGCTGTCCTTCTGAATGTGTCTCCTAAGGTCAAGTGTTGCCTAGACCAGTGGTTAAGAGCATCATTCCTAGAACCAAGCTGAGTCTGGGTTCAAGTCCCAGTTTCCCATCTTGTAAGTACCCTGTGCTTTTATTTTTCTGCAAAACAGGAATAAAAATATCTCTCCAGAACCGGCTACATAATCAAGGTGAGGGTACAGTGCAAAATTAAAATATGGGAACCTCTGTTCAGACGTATTAAGAATTCCAGACATGCACGGCAGAACATTAAACCTACCTAGGGACACACCTTCACTCCCATCCTCCACACCCAAAAAGGAGTGTTCTGGGGTTTGGGTCTGGTGGTGGGTGGGGCTGGTGATGCAGTGAGCCCAGAGCTCAGGCTCTCCTCTCTCTCCACCTCAAACAACTAGGGGATGCAGATCCCAGTGGTCTACAACTATCATTCAATTGACCTGTGAGAGAGGGAATAAGAGTCCCTTCCCACCCCATACTATGGGGCAAAGTCCTCCTGGGTGAGAGGCACAGACCTCTCCAGGCAGTGAGTCTGGCCTAGGCCTGAAGGAATGCTACCTCCACCCAGCCCCCTGGATCCAGGCATAGGGTAAAGAGGACCACCCAGACTGAACCCCTCCAAGGCCTTGTAGGGTTAACTGTTCTGCCCTGGGCTCCAGCCACTGTCCTCTTTTTTTTTTTCTTTTTGTGTTTTTTTTTTTTTTTTTTTTTTAACATTTTATTGTTTATGCTATTACAGTCATCCCAACTTTTCCCCTTTTGCCCCCTCCACCCAGCCTGCTCCCCACTTTCATAGTCAATTCTCACACCATTGCCCATGTCCATGGGTCCTTCATGTATGTTCTTGGGCCAATTCCTTCACCTTCTTTCAATCAGTCCCCACCTCCACCCTGCCCCTCTTACAGCTGTCAGTCTGTTCCACGATTCTATGCCTCTGGTTCTATTTCACTCATTAGTTTATTTTGTTCATTAGATTCCTCTTATAAGTAAGATCATATGGTTATTTGTCTTTCACCAAATGGCTTGTTTCACTTAACATAATAGTCTCCAATTCCATCCAAATTGTCACGAGACATAGGAATTCTTTCTTTCTGCTACATAGTAATCCATTGTGTAGATGTACCACAGTTTTTAGTCCATTCACCTACTGATGGGCACTTAGGCACTGTCCTCTTTTAAACAAATCACATATGTCCCATCTCTGGGCTATTCTACTGGCTGTTCCCTCTGCCCAGAAGACACCTCCTCCAGATATCAATATGTCTCTTCTGAGGATATAGGATATATATAATTGATTTCAGAGAGAGAGAAAGGGTGAGAAGGAGATAAAGAAAGAAACATCGATGTGAGAAATATCGATTGGTTGCCTTCCATACACACCCAACTCGGGATCGAATCCGAAACCTAGGTATGTATCCTGACCAGGAATTGAACCTGCAACCTTTTTGTTGAACAGGATGAGGTGCCAATCAACTGAGCACCCTGGCCAGGACTCAATATATCTTATTTCTTGGGATCCTTCAGAGCTTTGCCCCAACGTCCTCTTTTTAGGGATACTCTCCTTGACCACCCTGAAATTGCAACAGTTTCCAAATACCCTCCACTCCCCGCCCAGTGCATATCCCAAGTTATTTAATTTTTCTCCGTAGTACTACTTTCCACCATCTGACTCATTATTTACCTTACTTATTTTTTTATTGTCTTTTTTGTGTCAGCAAAAGAAAATGCCACGAGGTCAGGGTTTTATGTCTGTTTGGTCCCCTCCTGCATCCTCAGCACCTAGATTGGTGCTTGGCAGCAGGTACTCAGTAAATGTTAGTTAAAGGAGCAGTCAGGTACTTGGATTCTGGATCCAGACTTAACTGGATCAGATGCTAGCTTTGACACTGGCCAACTATGTTGCCTTAGGCATGTATTTTAAACCTAATGACCTCGGCCCTGGCTGATGTGGCTCAGTGGATTGAGCATTCGCCTGTGAACCAAAAGGTCACTGGTTCAATTTCCAGTCAGGCCACATTCCTGGGTGGTGGACCAGGTCCCCTAGTTAGGGACGTGCGAGAGGCAGCTACACATTGATGTTTCTCTCCCTCTCTTTCTCCTTCCCTTCCCTTCTCTCCAAAAATAAATAAAATCTTTTAAAAGAATAAATAAACCTACTGGCATCAGTTTCCTCATTTGTAAAACGAGGTTATTTTCATGTTTCAAGGAAAAAATGCATATAGCCTTGTTCATCGTCATCATCATCATCATCATCATCGGCAGCCGTCCGTCTCGAGAGACGATGGCGTAGCTTCTTGGGAGTCTATCTGCACCGCCGAGAATGGCTGTGCAGTCCGACTCGGGAGTGACAATCCCTGCCACACTTGTCACAGGTGAAGGCAGATGGCTGTTGTTGCTGCTGCTGACGCTGCTTCCGCCTCGATCTTTTCTGGACCGCCTCCTCGTTGCGCGCAGCCTCCGCGCGTGACGTACCTTGCCTGACCGCGAGCCTCCAGGCTAGGCGGTCGTCTGCTTGAACTTCCCATGTGTTGAGATTGATGGAGCATTGTGTCATGTCCTTTTTGCAGATGTCTTTGAACCGCAGTTTTGGGCGCCCTGTCATCCTCTTGCCTTCTGCTAGCTCGCCGTAGAGGAGGTCTTTGGGAATACGGCCTGCATCCATTCTTTTGACATGGCCGAGCCACCTGAGGCGTCTCTCACTAAGAACTGCATGCAAACTGCTCATGTTGGCTCGCTTCAGCACCTCGGTGTTGGGGACCTTATCCTGCCAGGTGACATGCAGGACGCGTCGCAGGCACCTCATGTGGAAGCTGTTGAGTTTCCTTTCGTGCCTTGCGTAGGTGGTCCACGTCTCGCTGCCATAGAGGAGAGTGCTGAGTACGCAGGCTTGGTAGATGCGCAGTCTGGTTTTCTCAGTGAGGCTGGAATTGTTCCACGCTCGCCGGTTCAGTCTGGCCATAACTGTGGCTGCCCTGGCGATTCTCCGGTTGACCTCCAAGTCGACTGACAGAGAGCTCGAGATGGTGGACCCGAGGTAAGTGAAGTCGTTGACAACCTCCAGGGTGTATCCGTCGATGGTGATGCATGGGGGAGTCCCCGTGCCTTGAGCCATAACGTTCGTCTTCGTCAGGCTGATGGCTAGTCCGAACTCCTTGCATGCGTGGGAAAGGCAAGTGACTAGCTGCTGGAGTCCCTCTTCGGAGTGTGATGTCAGAGCTGCGTCGTCGGCGAAGAGCATCTCACGGATGAGCACCTCTTTGACTTTGGTCTTGGCTCGTAGACGGGTCAGGTTGTAGAGCTTGCCATCGGATCTGGTGTGAATGAAGACACCCTCGCTGCAGTCCTTAAAGGCATATTGGAGGAGCATGGAGAAGAAATAGCCTTGTTACTCTTCCATAAATGGCAGTTAATTTTGCCACAGCTGCACCCCACACACCCACTGAGTGAGTTTCCTTTTGGATTGTTTGTTTTTATTTTTCCAATCTTTTAGAGAGATAATTGACAAATAAAAATTGTATAGTAAGAAACTCTTACCCCTTTGCAACAGCATGGATGGACCGGGAGAGTATTATACTAAGTGAAATAAGCCATTCCGAGAAAGACAAATACCATATGATCTCACTTATATGTGGACTCTAGTGAACAAAATAAACTGAGGAACAAAATAGAAACAAAGGCACAGACACATGGACCAGACTAACAGATCACAGAGGGGAGTGGGGAGAGGAGACTGGATGAAAGAGATTGGCCAGAGAACATCTATGCATAACCTTATGGACACAGGCGACACTGTGGCGAAGGCCAGGGGAAGGGAGAGGAGGAAGGGGGCTGAGTTGAGACGGATAAAGTGGGATAAAATGGGGGACATCTGTAATAGTGTTAACAATAAAAAAAATGTGTAGTAATTCTTGAAGTCAGGGAGCATCAGTCCTCCAACTTTGCTCTTCTGCTTCAATATTGTGTTGGCTATTCTGGGTCTTCTGCCTCTCCATATGAACTCTAGAATCAGTTTGTTGATATCCACGAAATCAAGGAGGTTTTCAAGATAAAGCCAGACTCCTGAGTCCAGGGGTGCTTAGCTTCTCTAGGCTTGTGCTTCCATGCTTGTGCACTGCAGCCTGGCCAGGACTCATGCTGGGCCCTCTGGAGGGGAAGGCAGCTCTGGACTGTCTAGGGCTTCCCTCTCTCAGCTGGGCTGAACCCCTGCATGGTCAGGGGCAGACCTGAGTCTGAGTCTTCTCCCAACCTCATCTGCTTGGGGCTATGGCCATTTCTCTGAGCCTCAGTTTCCTCATCCAAGGAATGGGAAATGCTTACATCCCCATCCCCACCAATCTTCACTACCCAGCACCAGTTCTGTGCTTCCTGGGGGCAAACCAGTTAACCTTTCAGAGTCTCCGTTTACTTGGTTGCTTAACACTTTCATGCCTCAGTTTTGTCATCTGTGAAATGGTAACAATAATACTACTTATCTAAAAAGGCCTTGGGGAGGGGTCATTACATTTGTGTTAAGGCTTAGTGCAGGAACAGGCTTAGGGAAAATGTTCAAGAAATAGTAACTATATGTCGTCATTATCATCATCATCAAGTGTAATAATTATTACCCTGTCCCCCATATATCTTGAGCACTCAATAAACATGCCTAGTAAAATGTAATTGTTCCAAAACACAGGAAGAGATGCTCTATGTTGTTCATGAAAAGAGAAATGTAAACTAGAAATACCCCAAGATACTGTTTCTCAACCCTCGCTTTAGAAAACTTGAAAAAGCAGCACCGACTGGTGTGGCTCAGTTGGTTGGGCATCATCTGGCAGAGCGAAAGCTTGCAGGTTCCATTCCCTGTCAGGGCACATGCCCAGGTTGCAGGCTCGGTCCCAGCCAAAGTGCGTGCGAGAGGCAGCCAATGAATGTTTCTCTCACATCGTTGTTCCTCTCTCTCTCCTTCCCTTCCCCTCTCTCTAAAAATAAATAAATAAAATCTTTTAAAAAAGAATACTTGAAAAAGCGCAATAGAACAGTGGGAACACAGGCACGCTCACACAAGCTGGAGTGGGCCTAAGAAGCAACAGTGCCTGTGAAAGAAATGTAGAAACCTCTGTCAAAACAACACGCTCATGTGCCCTTCGCCTCAGCAATGCCACTTTAGGTGCTTGATGCACTCAGCACTGGTTGTAGGAGCAAAGGACTGAAAACATCCCAACTGTCCAGAAGTCAGGAACCAGTTAAATAGATTAGATCACAACCATACAGCAGCATCCAAAAAAACATTCAAAAACTGTGAGCAAATTCTCTTTGTCGTAATATGAACAGCTCTCCAAGATATATTTGTAAGAAAAAAGAAGTGAAGGAACAGAACAGTGTGTAAAGTCTGCCACCTTTTGTCTAAAAAAGGGAGAAAATGAGATATAAGTATTTAAGTGAAGGTAAAATACGTGTATTACATTTGTACAAACATATACGTAATGGCAAATATGTATTATGACAATGCATGTATTATGTATCATGTAATTACATATCATAGTGCATACATAAATGTGGTATAGATTATATCACATCTTTAAATTTTTATAATTTGTAAAACGTTATTTCATATTTTAAAATATTTTATATTACAAATGTATATATACTATACTGTAGATATAGGTACATAACATATATCAATGACGATCACACACATGTATGGATATGCATGTGTGTATAATATTCATAAATATATCTACATATTCTTATATTTGTGCATAAAGAAACTGTGAAAGGACACAAAATAATTACAGTGGGTACTTGTGTGCATGTGCAATTAAAACATTTAAATATGAAAAAGCCAAAGGGAACTGTGCAGCATAAAAATTTGGTAGGTGGCACACACACACACACACACACACACAGACATACACACATGGTGAGAGGAAGACTTCTCGCTGAATAAAGTTTATTTACCCTTACCGGGGAGAACACTTTGGTTTTTATTATTTTTTGATTTTAGGGAGAAGAGAGAGAAACATCGATTTGTTGTTCTTACTGATGCATTCACTGGTTAACTCTTCAATGTGACCTGACCAAGGATAGAACAGAAACTCAGCTCCAACGCAGTCACCAGCCAGGGCTTGGGGAAATCACTTTGTAAGGTATATAAATGCCTGATCACTACGTTGTATACCAGAAAGTAATATATGACATGCCAACTGTACTTAAAAGATAAATTTAAAATTTTTTAAACCATGTATTAACTATTCAAAACCTTAACGCATTTCAAGGAGAGAACCCCGGAGCGCCCAGTCGCTCCGACCGGGCACCCCGTCCAGCGGCGGCCTCGCGCGCCCCCTACTGGCAGCCGCCGGCAGCGGCCTGCATTTCAGGGCGCGGCGCTCCCGCCGCCCCGCAGAGCGCACGCGCAGACCCGGCACGACGCAGGCGCCGCCTGTTTGGGCGCGAAGTCCGAAGGCGGGTGGCTCAGTCAGGCGAAGGCATCTGGCGGGCGAGGTGGGCGCGCGCGGCCGTCCGGGCGGGCGTGTGTGCGGCGCGCGGGCAGCGCGGGGCCGCGGCCTGGTCGGGAAGGACGTGAGGGCGAGGGGTGAGCTCGCGGGTAGTGCGGGCCACCTGCAGCGCGCGAGCAGCCCGGGGCGGCGGGGCAGCGGCGTGGGTCTCCCTGAGGGGCAACGCCCTGGCGGGCGGGGAGCGGCGCGGGAGCCTCCGGAGGACGAGGAGCGACGGGCGCGGGGCGGGGGGCGCGTGCGGGGGGCGGCCGGGAAGGGCCGCGCGCGCGCGCTGAGGCGTTTCCTCAGGTGGGATGTGGGCCTGAGGCGACCCGGGGACTGAGGCGACAGGGCACGCGGGGGCCAGCGCAGGTCGCCTCGTCCGCCCCGAGGCTGGGCCGCGGGTCCCGGGCGGTCCGAGAGCCCCCGCTCCCCGCCCGCGCCCCTCCCCCACCAGCGCCGGCCCTGCTCGCCGGCCTCTGCCGTGCCCCTCAGCCTCTTCCAGCACCCGCCGTTCACGCGCCTCCAGTGAAGACCGGCGGCCGACTTTGAACTTTCCTTTAAATTCGTGTTTCAGCCCCACGGACATGCCCTGTGACGTTAGTGACAGGTGTGCGACCGCGACCGCGCATCCTTCTACCTCAGGAAGTGACGCCCCCGCCCTCAGTCCCGTGCCCCTCGGGTCCCTCGTCCTGCGGTTTCTCTTCCAGGCTTCGTCCCTCGCTCTTCCGCCCCGTCCTCTGTCCCTCTGTCCCTCCTCCTGGCGCTGTCTCTTCTCCGCTTCCACCTGCCCCCCGGCGCCCCCGACCTGGCTGTGGACCCCGCCTCTGCCCGAGCGCCGCCGCCCCCTCAGCGCGTCCGTCTCCGTGTCTTTACGCCCCGCCGCCCCCACGCCGCCTGTCGCAGCCGCGTCCCTCTGTCCTGCTCTTCCTCTTCCTCTTGCTGAGAGAGGTGTTACATGGCTGCAATTTTTTTTAAGCAAATAGGACAAGAAATACCCTTTATTTACCTGGAGCCTTTACCAATCAGTAACTGAAACACCCTGGTGGAAAAGGGGTAGGAGCAATTTATAAGTGGCCAGTAAAAGAAAGAGAATGTCAAAACAGCAACAGCAGGGCGTTAAACTAAGCTTGAGGACTTTCTGTAGAAAATTTTAAAACAACAAACAGGAGAACCAGACCTGCAGACTTCAGATATTGAAATTATTAGAAATGGAATACAAAATAAGCTTATTAAATGTAAAGAATAAGAAGCTGTATTTGAAGGGATTTTTTTCAGGAAAAACAAACTACCAAAAAGCATTAGCCTGATTAGAAAAAGAACTAGATAAAACTTCTAGAAATGAAAAATGGAGCCACTGAAATGTAATAGATAGAGCTAGAGAAGGAATTAACGAACTGGAAGATAATATGAATAAATTATACACCATACAATGTGAAAAGATAAAAATATGGCAAATTAGTAGAAGTATGGAGACATAGAGGAAAACATGATTTTCTGTGAAAGCTCCATAATTTAATAATAGAGAAAGTGATTTGCTGAGAATAAGTGTCAAGCTACAATAATATATTTAGTGAATTGTCTTTCAAGATAAGGGCATACATACATATATTGAATGCTTACATTGTACACCTTAAACTAAAATAATGTTATATGTCCATTATTCTTCCATTTAAAAAAAGAAATAAAAATTGAAAACAGATGAAAAATTTTTTTAAAGTTTATAGCCTTCGTCTAGATCATTTTACTTTAAGGAATTTATCCTGGAAGGGAAGTATCAGGGATGTGGACAAATACACACTTTGTTTCAGTGATGTTCACTGCATTATAATTTATAATCCTAAAGAACAAAAATGCCTTCAAACAGAAATGGTTAAATGATGTCATGAAAATAACAGCTATATGTTTCAGTAGGTAGGAGAAAGAAAAAAGTTTCCTCCGAATGGTCATTTCGTTTGTGGTTTCATAGAGTGACTGTAGCTTTTATAGAATACTAAAAAACTATTTTTTTCCTGATTGTAAAAGAAATGAAGGTTCATTGTAGAACTTCTGAAATTAGAAGATAGTTTTGAGGGAGGGTACAAAAAAATTCTTTGTAAAAAATTCCTTCTAAACTCATTGCTCATACATAAACCCCTGGTGCAGTATTTTGGTTTGCTTTTCAGTGTCTTTCCCTGTGCTTTATATGGTTAAGCATATACAGTAGTCCCTCTCTATATCGTAGTTCACTTATCACAGCCTCATTGTATCGCAGGATTTTTAAAAATATATTTATTTATCACAGATTTTTCACTATATCGTGGGATTTTGCGGTACTGTATACGTATGTTGTTAAAGTTACGTAGGTTTAAGAGTGTAGAATATGTTTAAGAACATTAGTGTTTATAAAAGTGTGGAAAAGGTTAAGGGAGTGGGACAGGTTAATAAGCGACTGGGAACGGTTTGTAAGTGGGTGGGAAGGGTTTATAAAGCCTTAAAATATATATAAATACTAAAATAAATGTAAGGTTCCTACTTCGCGGATTTTCACCTGTCGCAGGTTGGGTCTAGAATATAATACCTGCGATAAGTGAGGGAATACTGTAGTCTTATGTACAAATTTGTTTCCTGCTTTTTTTCACTAACTACTATAACCTAGATGTTTCCCCACAACTATAATAGCTAAATGTTTTAATGAAATATACATACAGAAAATATCATAACTCCCAAGTGTAAAACTTAGTTTTCACAAAGTGAATATACTGTGTGTCATGAACTTGTATTAAGAAATAGAACATCACCAGCTTTTCAGAAGCCCCTTATGCTGTCTCTTCATAGGCATTACCACTGCCGCCCTCAGTCTCAACAGTAACCATTGTTTTGCCTTCTAACACTTTAGACTCATTTTTGCCTGTTTTTGGCCATTATATAAATGGAATCCTTGAATGTGGGCTTTTTTTTTTTTTTTTTTTTAGCTTGGTTTCTTTCACTGAATAACAGGATGCATCCATGTTCTCAATTGTTTTGAGTTCCAGTGCTTGCATATGTCATTCTATTGTGGCTCTGTCTCTTCTCAAACACTTAGAGGACTATTGTCTGATTTTTTTCATTTTTAGCATTCTGGAGGGTGTGTAATTATACCTCCTTGAGGTTTTAATTCGTATTTCTCTGATAATTAATGAAGGTGAGCTCTGTTTCATGTCTATTGGTCATTTAGCTATCTTCTTGTGTAATCTGCTCAAATCTTTTAACCTTTTTGTTCTTATTTTGTCTGTTCTTTTCTTACTGATGTGTACGTACTTTATATATCTTGTATATGAATCCAGCCCTTTGTAGGATGTATGTGTGGTAAGGATCTTTCCTCATTCTGTATAATACTACATAGTTGTTTTAAATTGTATTTTGAAATGAAATTCTTCTGTGGCTCATCAAATTAGTTAGGTTCATTGTACTTTGGGATTCAAGTCTCTTTTCCCTTCAATGCCATTTCTGAAATGTTTCTAGCCTGTGCTTGTGGGTTTTCTAGACCTGGGAATGGGGCTGAGGCAGCATGATGTCTATAGATGTGCAAATCTGTAAATATATGTGTGCATGAAATGAGCTAATCTCTTTGCTTCAGATCACCTGCATCCCACTGTTCAGTCCTAACTACACAGGCCATTTGTAAGTCTCTTTATGTAATTTTTACAGGTCCTGAGGTTTCTGTATCCTTTCTTCATCTGATACAAATCTTCCACAACAGTGTCTTCTGGAGCAGCCTGCCTTTTCAAGTATCTGCATTCTGCAAAGGTCCAAGCTGTAAAGATGCCACCCGTGATTCAGGGTTTGAATATCTTGAGGAAACCTCAGCTCTTTTATATGCATAATCCAGAAACCATTCCCATAAGAAATCCAGGGATTGTGAAAATTTCTCCTGCAAAGTTTAAGCATTTTCAGTCCCTATCAGTGACCGGGCCTCACAAAGCTGTGAGGCAAATCCGGGCGCTCTGTCGTCGGTGGCTGCAGCCAGAGACTCACACCAAGGAGCAGATGGTGGAGCTACTGGTGCTGGAGCAGTTTCTGAACACCCTGCCAGATGAGGTTCAGACATGGGTGAGATCGAAACAACCCAAGAACAGCAGGGAGGCAGGAACCCTGGTGGCAAAGTTGATCCGAGCATGTAAGGAGGAAGGTGAGAGGAAGGAAGCCACTGGCCATTTCCATTTATTGAACATCTGCTGTGTGCCTGGTGTGTCATGGGAGCTGAATAAAAATGTGCCGAATGAGTGAAAGGATGAGTTTTATAATCCTGTCCAATCTGCCTCATGTAACATGAAAGAAATTTTTGGGTTTGGATTTTGCTTTTAATATTTATTATTATTTCTCTGAGAATAACTCTCTTTCCAGCTGTCCCCCTTTCCCCACATTTCTTATCCTGCCTAAACTTCTTTAGTATCACCACAAAACAGAACAGCATAGCCAGCCAAAATAACAGGGCATAAAATGTGGGAAACAAAAAGCGTAGAAGTTTAATGTCTGCTAGATTTTGACTGGTCTCTTGGAACCTCAAGTTACGAGATTAGAACTAAGGGCATTTCAGTAATGAGAGAAGAATACCATTGACTCCTCACAGTCCTTTAAATAAAATTGATACTAATTAAAATTATTTGGGGCTATATGTAGATAGATGTTATATATATATATCATATATGTGTATATACATAGAGAGAGAGGCAAGGGAACAATAAATATGAATTCAAGACTTTAGCTATCCCTGGAGACAAGGCTGGTGTGTGAACAGGAAAAAGTACTTGGGTAGATATAAGTTAATTGGAAATGTTCTTGTCTGGGGGTTGTGTAATGGATTCATAGGGTTTATGGTTAAAAATATAAATGAATAAATTTAAAATAAACATAAGTCAGTGCTGAAGTCATCATGACATAAAGGATTATGATTAATCCAGTTCTGTGCACTGAAATTCTCTTACAAGAATTTTGAAGATACTGATAGTATCTATAGGTATTGCTCTTGTTCTACAGACAAGGAGAGAGCACAAAGAAGTTGAGTAACTTGCCCACGGTTGCAAGACTATTAGTAATTGGCCGTGAGGATTCCTGCAGGCTCCTGCATCTGTACTTTCAATCTCAGTGTTACACTGCCTTGGTGGACATAGGGAATATTGTCTGAGAGAGGTGAAAAACTTGGCCAAAGGCTCAGAGCTATTGATGGAACTGGATTCCAGGGAAAGGAAAGAGAGCTTCCTAGGTTAGGAAAAAGGAACAGCAAATGAATGCAAGGTGCACTAGGAAAGACAATACAGGCAAGAAAGGCCCTCAAGGTTCAGGTTTCTGTAAGGAAAGTGACTGCCTTCTAGATAAGTGAATTAAAAAGATGTAGAGAAAGCTTAATAAGAGCCACAATTGTGTTTCATGCCTACTGTGTGCTTTACATATATAATGTTTAATCCTTACAAGAGGCTCTAGAAGTGTAAGTATTTGCATTTTGCAGTTGAGAAACAGTTTACCTGGTGATTCTGAGTGTACAGTGAGACTAGAAACCACTGACATAGGGGGATCTTCCATTTTATTTGGAAGGCACTGGGGAACCATCAAAGGAGTTAGAACTGGGAAGTGATTCCTGTGGTTTCTGTCATCATAGGAAGTCCAGGACCGCCACTGCCTCCCATGGCAGGATAGGGTGCTGTGAGAGATGTAGGCCCCTCTCTCGGTCTGGGTGCTGTCAGACTGGACTCCATTTCATGGTCATTCCTTTCTCTTTCTAGGTTTCCCTGTTCAGGACTCTGTCCTTGCTCAAGGGAGGGACACCAAAGAACCACAAAAGAAGGACACAAACAAATCTAACACTTTGCGATCTGCTGGCACCCAGGTGAGTCAGGCTTTCTTCTCACCTAGTTCTCCAATATGAGGATCTCACCTTCCTGACTTCTGAGCCTTCCCTGTCTAATTGAAACACATCATTTTCTTAAAGTTTTCACATAAATATCACGTAACTATGCCTTTCCCTGGCTACCCTATGTAAAATCTTCTGACACTTGTATGCCCCTTCATGGCTTTATTTTTCTCTGTTGTACTTGCCACCATCCCCCATACTATATTGTTAACATTTTTCTCCTTTTACTGCTTGAATTAATTTTTTGTTTGTTTAATATTCTACTTTATCTTTACTATTCTCTTATTCAAATTAACCCTTATGGTCTGCACTATTATTATGCTCATTTTTACATGTGAAACAAATGGCAGCTACTACAGGAATATAATACTGTTGTGAGGTTTTCTTTTTCACAGAAATGCACTCCTTAATATCTTCTTGTTCAATCACACTTAAAAAAAAATAATCCTCACCCGAAGATATGTTTATTGATTTTAAAGAGAGGAAGGAAGAGAGAGAGAGAGAAACATTGATCAGTTGCCCCGCCGTGTATGTGCCCCTACCGGGGATGGAACCCACAGTGTCGGTATGGACCTTGACTGGGGATTGAACCCTCAGCCTTTTGGTGTTTGGAATAACAGTCCAACCAATTGAGCCTCCTGACCAGGGCTTGTTCAATCACATTTTGAAACCTCAAAGACAATTAATGAAATTAATACATTGCTCTTCCTTTAGAACTAGAAATAATTCATGGGGGGTGGTGATTAGGAAAAAAATTTCTAAGAAGGCTCCCTGATGGAGAGATGCAGGAAAAAAAGATAGAGCATCACTATACCAGAAGACGTGCTCCTGAGAGAGCCCTCTGTCCCTGTAGTGTCCATTTCAGGGATCCAAGTGGAGATGTCCGCAGGAGCTGCTGAGGTCACATAAACCAGGAATTTATAAAGGGGTGGATTATGACAAACTGGGAAGTGCCTGCCCCACCGTGTGAGAATGTGGGCCCAGGTTTTCTGATTTTGTAACTCCAGTTAATACGTATATGAAAATGTTAACTTTATTTTTATTGTTTATACTATTACGGATGTCCCCATTTTTCCCCCTTTGCCCACCTCCACCCATCCCCCACCCCCTTTCCTCTGGCCATCACCACACTGTTTCATATGTTTACAAGTTATGCCTATATGTTCTTTAGCTAATCCCTTCGCCTTCTTTCACCCAGCCCCTCCTCCTGCTTCCCCTCTGACAGCTGTCAGTCTGTTCCATGTGTCCATGCTTCTGGCTCTGTTTTGTTCATTAGATTCCACATATAAGTGAGATCATACATTATTTGTCTTTCAGCTAATAGGAATTTTTAAAAAATATTTTAAACCCATGTGAGCCAAATAAACCCTCTGTAGGAGCTGGGCAGCCAGTCCATGACCTCTAGTGTAAATCAGATGTTCATTGATTTGCATAATGTTTCCCTGAAAACACAAACAATGAATGTTAATAAAATGGGTATCACATTTTATGTAGTCTTATGTGGACTTCTAATATCTGCTTTACAAATTCAACCTTAGGTTACCCAGATTGTTGTGTGGAGCTGTAGTTAATTAGTTTGTAATCCTGGAATATTATTCTATTCTGTGGCTATGTTAAAATGTATTTATTTCTTCTACTGTAAATGGGTGTTTGGGTGGTTTCCAGGTTTTGGATGTTAGAAATAGCACTGTTATAAACATATCTGTCTCTAAGTATACACAAGCAAGTATACTTAGGGACAGAATTTCTGGTTACCAAGTGGGTCCATGTTACCTCCAGATTATAACACTTAGATTGGAAGCTTTCTGCTGGTCTGAATATCAGCTTAATGTTCACTTGTCTCTCACCAGGCTCCTTCCCCACTTCCTGAGATAATTTCTGGATCCTGAGCATTCGTTATTGTTTTTGTTGTTTTAGCAGTTGGTGACTTTCCAGGATGTGTTTGTGGACTTCAGCCAGGAGGAACTGACCTCCTTTAGTGCTGCTCAGAGGAACCTCTACCGGGAGGTGACGCTGGAGAATTACCAGAACCTGGTCTCCTTAGGTTAGTCTGCTTTCTCCATGGCACTAAGGCACAGTTCTCAACTCTTTTCTGCCCTCCCATGAGTCACAGTGGTTAACCATGTCAGTGAGTCTCAACCCAGATCGGAGGTCTGTCCATAAAGTATCCAGCCATGTAATATGAAAAATAGAGGCATTTGTTGAAAAAGATAAAAGAAACATTGTATAGCCCTGGCTGGTGTGGCTTAGTGGATAGAGCGCTGGCCTGTGAATCAAAGTGTCAGTGGTTCGATTCCCAGTCAGGGCATGTGCCTGGGATGCGGGCCCAGTTCCCCACCTGGAGGCGTGTGAGAGGCAACCAATTGATGATATATCACTCACATATTGTTGTTTCTCTCCCTCCCTTTCCTTATCTCTAAGAAGTAAATAAATATAATCTTAAAAAATAAATAAATACATGTAAATAAATTAAACCATTTAAATATATATATATAACAATGATGCCTCAGTCCCCTGCAAAGTAGGCACCTTGGGACCTCACACAGCTCTCCCAGTCATCAAGGGTCTGAAATCTCCTCCCTTTCAAAGATGATTTTAGTTTTTGGAAAAGTCACAGGACACCAAATTTGGGTTTAGGGTGGCTGAGTCACCTGAGTGATTTGATATTTCACAAAAAGCTCTGCATGAGACGTGATGCATGAGCAGGTACATTGCTGTGAGATGACGCTGCCAATCACCAGGTGCCCACAACTACGGCCTTCTGAATTATCCAGATAGTTTCTGTGGAGGAATGTGCAAGCTTAAAGCAAAATTTGATGTGTATTCATTGTTCTGCTCACTCAGTCATTTTGAATGCTACAGTCACACAGTACACGTGCTCACTTGAGATGTCTACTGCCCCCACTGACTAAGAGAGTGACATCATCATTGTTCACACATGCACAGTCCAGTCTACTCTCCTTGGCTGCCAGGGCTCACAGCGATGTTTTTTGAGTGGGTAAAGGAATTGCTGAAAATTCTAGGTGCTCCAAAGGCTTCTACTGGCCTTGATATGTAAGAATCAAAGGTTGCCAGTCTCTTTTCACATCCAAAGGCAAGGTTGTTTACCTCTGCCCACAGGTCAAATGCTTTTGTTGCCAGGCCAGGATCCTCTTTTCAGTGGCTTCTTGGAGGGCCTGAAGTCTCCTGAAAAAACGAAAGCAAATCCAGACACCATTCTGCTGACAGTCAGCTGGTGCTCTTACCTTGTGAAGTCAGAGACCTACATGGGGAGAGAGGAGTGCCTTCCCTCACACCCGGAGCCACGGTGTATAATTTGTACTTTTATTGGTCACAAAGAAGGCACGATGCCTTTCCCAACCTAACTCTTCTCTCAGTTACCACATTTATGTCTTAACATAGATGGAATAAATCAGTTTTATCTTTAGCCCTCACGCAGTGACCTGGAGCCGCTTCTGGTAGCACTGAAAGTTTGAGATTAGCAGAGACCTTATGTTCTATCCAGGACATTGCCTTCTGGAATGTTGTGTGAGTACTGTGGGTTATAGTGAAGATTGTTTTAGTTGGTACATGGACAGCATGAAGTAATCCTTCAGTCAGTTGTGAGAAAGAGACTCCTCTTGGACTGTCCTCAAGGTCACAGACTTCTCATTGTGTCCCCAAATGCTGGAAGGGACTAGGGAGCCCCCTGAGGCTTCTTATAAGAGCACTGATCTCATTCATGAGGGCTTCACCTTCATAACCTAAGAACCTCCTAAAGGCTCTATCTCCCAGTACCTCCTTATTGGGGATTAGGAGTTCAATGCAGGAAGTGTGTGGACGGGGGGCTGGCACCAGCAGCCTGACTATAGTAGGTGGTATACAAATGGTGGATGTTCAGAAAAACACAGAACAATGTGGGGTGGGGCAGGAAGCACTATACAACTCAGGGAATGAAGGTTATCACGGGCGGAAAAGAAACCTCTGTTGTTCCCTTTTGAGCAGCTCCAACATCAGATCCTTGTGCTGAAGTAGAGAGCCTGGCACACTGCCCCTTTCTCCAGTTTTTACTCTAGACTGGAGTTTGTCCACCTTGGCATTGTTTACATTTGAGCCAGTTCAGTCTCTGTTGTGAGGGGCTGTCCTCTGCACTGCAGGATGTCGAGCAGTGTCCTTGGCGTCTACCTACTAGCTGTGACAATGTCTCCAGACGTTGCCAAAGGTCTCCCAGGGACACACTTGTTAGAAACAGGCTTCATTTCCTTCTGTATGAATTTGCGTCTTCCTTATGATCACAGAGCCTTTAGAGCCCAGGCTGGGAGGTGCTGTGGGTTCAGGACAGAACCCCAAGTCACGTGCCTTTTTCTTCCACAGGGTACCAGTTCTCTAAACCCGATATCATCTCACAGCTGGAGGAGGAGGAAGAGAAGTCACGTGCCATGCAGGAAGACAGTGCTACAGAGACGGATCCAGGTAAATAGGGTGGGCTAAGCCCCATGGAGAATGAACTTGTGGGACCACAATACCCCCAGTCAGTCCGGGGAAGGGCCGGGAGCTGTTAGTGAGGAAACATTCTTCAGAGCCCACTCAGATCAGGGAGAAAGCTGGTAGGTGCTCCCACCTTGGGCCCCAGAGGCGTCACCACCTCGTGTGTGCTCAGTACTTCCTTTTCTCTCATCTCCAAAGCTCTTCTCTTCCTGCAGCACGAGTTCCACCCTGCCCAGCTCCAGGGAGATCAGTTTCCCTTTTCTCTAGTGCCCCAAACCCTCCATTCATCCAGCCTTTGCTCTTGAGCTAGAAATCATAGGTCTTTCCTCTTTAACCGAGATCAGCAGGAAACCAGTGTGATACTTCTTCCAGTTCCTCAGACTTGTTGACACCCAGATGCTCTCTCCCCCTTCCCTCCTTCACCCCACAACCTGGTTTCTATCTCCCTCCCTCACAATCACTGTACAACTTCCTCAAAAGGTCCCTAATGCAGACAAGAACCTTCTAATCTTGACCCTCTCCAAACTCTATGGCTGCAGTGTGATAATGTTTACCATCTTTATGAAGTCCCCTCCTTTGAGTTGGGTCCTCATGTGCATCAGCCAGGATCATGGTTGTCCTTCAGTTGCTGTTAACAGAAAACCACACGCAAACTGGTGTGAGCCACAGAGGGATTGTTAGCTTTGATGCTGGCCCCTTCGGGGATGGTTGGATTTAGGGGCTCCGTGATGTTATTAGATGTAGTTTCATTTTCTGTTTTCACTCTGCCAACAAATCCTAGATGTATTTTTTTGTTCCTATGCAAAGAGAGCATGAGAGAGAGCAGGTGTCCTAGAAGCGTTTTAAAGAAAGAAAGTTTTTTTCCTTGAAGCTACTGACACACCGTCCTCATTTCTCAGTATTCTATGTTGGGCCACATCCCACCCCTGAGCCTGCAGCTGTGCCCTGGGTAGTGCTAGTCAACACGACGCTCCCGCATTTTCTTGGGTGAGCGGAGAAGTGGGCGCCCAAACAGAAGTTCAGGAAAAACCAAGGGGGCTCCTCTGCCTGCCTCTCTGTTTCCTTCGTTGTCTTCTCGTCTTTATTCTGATTTGTTCATTCTTCCTCTGGTTGTTTCAGTCGTTCCACAGATGCGCACTGAGCCTCCGTGGTGGGCCGGGCCCTGTCCTAAGGTCTGTGGGCACTGTACATGGTGTGCTGATCTGATAGGGGTGACTGCCGGGGGTGAACACACAAGTAATACAGGGTGTCACAAAAAAATGTACCCACAATTTTAATGATTATGAAGTCTGTATTTATTAGCGTACAGTTCCCTTTCAGCATTCACAATAAGCTACATAAATGCACTTTTTTATACTGAGCGCCTGTTTTCGAACTGATGACCGTTCTGGTCTGGACATTGTGGGCAACGCAAAGCAGCAGAGTCACAAACACCGAGAATCACTTCATTTGGGATTTGGGCACACTCTCTTTCAATGGCCACTCGTGATTCATCAATGGTTTCAGGGTTTTTTAGCATAAATGTTACTCTTGAGAAGTCCCCAAAGGAAAAAGTCTAGTGGTGTGAGGTCTGGTGGACGTGCAGGGTAATCTTCGCCCAATCCATCTGTTTGGCAGGTTCTCGTTAAGATAGGCCCTTACATCACGATAGTAATGTGGAGGTGCTCCATCTTGTTGGAAATCAAAATAAACTTGCTTTGTTCAAAACTTAATCTGGTTTCAACCATTATTTCGCAATGATTAAATCTAAAACAAAACACAAAAATTCAGCAAGTTACCAGCTATGAATGCATGGATACATTTTTTTTTTTTTTTGCGACACCCTGTAGAAGATGAGTGTACAGCAGACAGCAGACAGAGTGACCTGGGAGGCTGCTTGCGATGGGAGAGTCAGGAAGGAACTCATTGAGGAAGAGGTGAGTGAGACGAAGGGGAGCCAGGTAGTAATTTGAGGAATCGTGTTGCCGGCAGGGGGAATAGCAACTACAGTGGCCCTGAGGTTAGAGTGAGCTTGGGTGTTCGAGAAACAGGAAAAAGAGTGATGTGGTGTGAGTGAAGTGGGGGGGGGGGGGTGATAGGAGATGAGGTTGCAGAGATAGACACGGGCTCACGGAGGGATGTATCAAGGGATGTGGATCTTGTGCCAGGTGAGATGTGGAAAGAGTGTAGAAGGTTTCAAGCCAGGGAATGAGGGAGTATTCCTGACACCTTGGAACTGTGCTGTGCGCTATGGCAGCCACCAGCCACATGTGGCTATTTAAATTTACACTAATCTGAATTATATAAAATATAAAATTTAGCTCCTCACACCAGCTACATTTCAAGAGCTCATCAGCAACATGTGGCCAGTTGATGCTATATCAGACAGCAAAAATATAGTCCATTTACATTATCCCAGGGCATTCTGTTGGGCAGCTCTGTTCTAGAAGCTCGCTCTGGCTGGCCCGTGGAAAATGGGCTTTAGAAAGACCAGCAGAGAAACCAGTAGGGAGGCTGCTGAAGTTGGCCAGGTTGAAGCTAATGGAGGCTGAACCCATGGTTGTAGGGTGCTTGGGATTGCAGTATATTCTCTGACAGGGGACCTGGCAGAACATGCTGGAACACTGGTCCTACAGCAGGGTGAGGAAACAGGGGAGTCAGTGAGGACCATTTTTAAAAGTCGAATCCACTGTGCTGGGTCCAGTTACCCCTTTCTTCTGATGATTTCCTAATCTGTTTTCTCGCTCTGCTATTTCTTTTGCACTCTGCTCATATATTTTGGGTGTCCACTGGGAGGCGAGCACTGTTCATTAATGTTTCTTCCAAGCTACAGTCTTATACTTGATTTCCTTGGCTTCGGTTTCTTTCCCATTCAGGAGTTGCCTTTATAAAGCACAAACTTTTGGCCAGCTTCTTACTTTCCTAAAAGAAAAAGCAAACTTTTAGCAAAACATTTAACTCTCTCCCAATCTCCACGAGATCTGTCCTATAATTTTGGGTCCCTTTCTTTTGTGTCTGCTATAAAGATATATCTGTGTGAGTAAAAAGAGTAGAGGAACTTCTACATTTCTTTTAGATTGGGAGAGAGGACCTGAACCCAAAGCTCTAACTCCAGAGGAAAACCTGCCTGTAGAAAAATCATCCTTGGGGGCAGGAATGGAGGATTTGGAAATAGGTAACTTTTGGCCTGTAAGACACACAGGAGAGTCTTCTGCTGATCTTCTGGATTCATGTCAGGTCAATGAGGAGAAACCTGTGAGCCCTGGAACAATGAGTGAGCCCAAGACCCTCACTCAGGAAAGAAGCCTTGACAGAGATGACTTTGAGAGAAGTTTCAGTCTTACTAAACAATCAGCAGGCCCTCTAGGAACTGATCCTCAGGAGTGTGCTTCTCCTGAGATTTGCACCAGTCCCCCACCAGTGGTCAACAAGCCTCTCCTCCAAGAGACCCAAATCAACAGTTGTGAATTTTGCCAAAGAACCTTTAGCACCCAAGCTGCCCGTGAGAGACATGAACAGATCCATACTGGGAAGAAATCCTCTGAAGGTAACCAATGTGGAGAAGCTCTCTACCTGACGCCATACCTCACCAGACATCCCGGGGCTCATTCCAGTGACAAGTCCCCTGGAAAGTCCTTCATTCGGCGTGTAAGAATCTGTGGCCGTGTGAGAATCCACAGTCAGGAGGACTACTATGACTGTCTCCAGTGCGGCAAAACTTTTATCGAGGATAGGCATCTTTTCCAGCATCTCCAAGACCACAAGGCAGCAAAAGCCCTTCCACCTAGGTTTCCCCGCAACAAGACATATTTAATTCGCTATCAGCGGAATCATGACTATGTTGGAGAGAGAGCCCGTCAGTGTTGCGACTGTAACAGAGTGTTCAGTCGGAGTTCACAACTCATTCAACACTATCGGATTCATGCAGAGCAGAGGCCTTTCCAGTGTCAGCTGTGTGGGAAATGTTTCATCCAACCCTCACAACTCACTCTGCATTATCAACTCCATTATCAAGAGAATCCCGGTGAGTGCACTTTCTATTGAGAAACCTTCAGAGAGCATTCTCAGCATTTCTGGGTTCATCCCAGAGAGAGCCCCTCTGTGTGCTCTGAATGTGAAAACACTTTCCACCAGCCCTCACACTTTGTAAACAACTTGAAAATTCATCACAGTGTGGTCAAAACACAGGGAATGGTTGCAAGAATGTACAACAATCTTCTTGCAAAAGGAAGTTCAACACATGCATCAGTAGTCACACAGCCCAAAAACCTCACAAAGAATATTTTTGTTGCATAGGGAAGAAGCTAATAGAGTTCACCCTTTGGTGGTATTCATTCCATAGAAAACCTTGATTTTGACATCCTGACAAAAACACACACACACACACACACACACACACAAAAACAACTTGTGACCAGCAGTTGGGCTCCAGACAGGTGATATGTTGCCTGAGGTTTTTTTTTACTGATTTTTATTTATTTTTTTCACTGTGTCGTTGCCTCTCACTCGTGCCCCTAACTGGGGACCTGACGTGCAACCTAGTAATGTGCCCTGACTGGGAATCGAACCAGCGACACTTGGCTCGCAGGCCGATGCTCAATCCACTGAGCCACAGCAGCCAGGGCTTGTTGCCTGAGTTTTTATAGAAGTGTTTACATACAACATTTTCACCACACGGAATGTGTCAGAACAGGGCATAGTGAAAAGATTTTCAAGATGTATTTGTATTGATTCATCCACAAAGCTGATGCAATTGTTAATATATTTACACAGTACCTCAAAATTCACAAAACATTGCCACATATATTATTTGATCTTTTAAGGAATGTGGCAGTGTACCTAGTGAGGATATTTATTCTGTTTTAAAGATAAGGCAAACTTGAAATCCCAACTTGATTTTACCTAGGTTGTAAGTGATGAAACAGGAACCTGAATCTAAGGTGGTTTTTTGTTTTGTTTTCATTTCTTTTTTATTCCTGCCATATCCTCTCTAAAGGAAAGGCACAGCACTATACGGACTGCAGCACCTTCCGCGTTAAGTACCACTGTTGTTTCACATTAAATCAGATGAGGGCACTTACCGTATCAGAGGGTCCAAAAGCTTTCTTAGGGTGAAGTGCTGATGGGCATTTCTCTCACAACACAGGATTAGATGATGACTTTTGGAGACATCCAGGGAAGTATATTTTTGCTAACCACTTTCTTGTGGGTCGTAAAGCTGTTACTGATCACCTGTTTTTCTTTTTTGTTTTTTGGTACTTGTCTGTATTTGTTTATTTTGAGGGGTTGGCGTTTCTTCTTCTCCTTTTCTCTCCCTTTGAAAATTTTCATTTGGAAGCAATATTTTTGCTTTCTTGGGCTCCTGGATCATCAGCATGACCGACTTTACCTAAAATCCTAATCCTATGCTGGGCATACTTCACTCTTTAAGATAGGAGCCCTCAATCACACTAAAAATCTCTTTCATAGCATATTGCTATAGTGTTGAAAGCTTTCAGTCACTGACTTGAGTGGTGGTCAAATACAAAGACATACAGTAAATACTGCACCTGGATCCCCTGACTTGATTCCTCACCTGGAAGGGTGGGTTGTTGCTCTTGCTATTCACTGCCATGCTTTTCCTCATCCAGCCATTTTTGAGGTTGATCTATTATGGGTGGTTCCAAAGTCATGAAATTAAGATGAAACATGACTTGTCAGAGCCTATACCAGCCAAATGAATGCTCACGACACTATCCCTCTTCTTTCCTTTAGGATGGTTTCTACCTCATCGCTATCTTGTGAAATCTACTTACTTTCACAGGGTCATTGTTAATCTCAGTTGTTTCATTTCTCCCTTTGCCATTTTTGCTAAATCCACATTCTAGCTGGATACAGTTTCTTTCGACTGCCTTATCTCTCTTTTCTTAAACTTCAATACGTCTACTTAAAAAGAAAAAACATTACTGATTTTAGAGAAAGAGAGAAACGTTAATTTGTTGTTCCACTTATTTGTGCATTCACTGGTTGATTCTTGTATGTGCCTTTACAGGGGAGCGAACCCACAACCTTGGCGTATTGGGATGATGCTATAACCAACTGTGCTAACCGGCCAGGGAAAAAGGAAAATTTTAAATCACTTCAAACAAAGGGTTTTACCCAGGTCGTAATCAGATTTCTTTGATCATCTTGCAGTTGGCTCATTTGAATTCGGGTCCAAACATGGTCCACAGATTACATTTGCTTATCTGATTTCCTGAGTTTCTGTTAACCTCAAGCATTCTCCTCTCAGTATTTTAATGCCTTGTGTGACCCTGAGGATAATGCAGAGATATATTTCCCTCCTCTCCACCCAGTTCCTAGTATATCTAACTGTTTTGGCACTTTTCTAATAAGTTTAAGTTTAAAAGCACTCTTTCAAAAGTAATGTTATTTTATTTTTTGTCATAATTGTTCTGTTTTATTGTTTCTTTTTTGTATTTTTTCATAACCATTAAATTATTTTAAAAAATAATATAAAATTTATCATCTCAAACATTTTTAAGTGTACAGTTCAGTAGTGTTAAATATAGTCACATTGTGCAACAGATCCCCAGGATTTATCTTGCAAAATGAAAACTCTCCACCCATTAAACAATAACTCCCTACTTCCCCCTCCCCTCAGCCCTGACAACCATCATACTAGCACTTACATTTTTTTCCTTTCAAGCTTTGTGTGATTATGCAAGTTAATACTGGAAGAAACTGGGTCAGCTGTCCTGTAGAATGTCCTCCAACTTTAAATCTGTTTGCTTTCTGTAGTGTCCTTAAACGTGTTCCTCTCCCTGTCCTTTCTGTCAGTGGAAGTTAGCTCTAAGCTCTGGAGACTTAGATTGACCTTCGACTTCTTTGGCAAGAACACCTCCTGGGTGGTTTTGTGTGTTTTATATAGATCCCATCAGGCAACACACAATGTTGGCTTTTCCCGGAGGCCCAGCCGTTTGAAGTCATTCTCCAGGCCACTGCCCCAGTCCCCAGTAGTGAGGTCTCAGAGTATCCGCCATCACTGGATACTTCGTGGGCCAGCTGCGGTTGTCCTCTTTAGTCACCTCTTCCAGACTTTTCTCTCCATCACTCCATCACTCCAGCCTAATCTTCAGACACTTGAATTATCAGGTGGCAGAGACTCCTTGAGGGGTACTGGTGAGGACCCTAGGCGGGGGTGTCAAGTTTCCTGAGGAGCCTTACCTAGAGAAAGCCAGGAAACATCAGCCTTAACTAACTTTAGTCCCATGCTCCTTTCTTGCCACACATGGCAGCAGTGACAACAGGGACACTTAGTTAACCTGCCTGTCACCCGCGACTACTGGAAACACGTGAAAGATGCTGCCTCCACATTTTACGCACTTGGCTTTACCGCAAGCTGGACACCCAGGTTGTCCCTTTGACCCTCGGCTTGGTCCTTTTCTTGCTGCTATCCCATGGCTCCCTGCAGTAATGCTTTTCCACCTCCCTGCTTTTCCCACTCAGTCCCTCACATGTCTGACAGCTTGGGCACTGCTCTTCGTCAGGTTTGTTTTCTTTTTCTTTACAAACTCTCATGTTTTAAGCAGGTGTGTGTGTGTGATTATGCAAGTGATGCGTATTTCTTGAAGATTAGAAAATAATGTTTTTATTGAATGTTTGTATTTCCCTCTGCCAGATATACTTGCTGTTAAAACGGGTATAAAACTATCCATTTCTTCCCTCTAGCATAGATGTGTGTAGATTTGTAAAGATAAAGATGTTTTTGTGCAATAGTATTATACCGTTAACACTGTTTTGAAGATTGTTTTTATTCTGATGTGTCATGAACATCTTCCATATTCATAAATAAACTCCTCGGCTTCACCTTTAAGGTGTGTGGGTGTGTCCTCATTTACTTCACTCACCTGCTAGAGCTGGAAACGGGGTTGCTGCTAATTTACCGCTTTGTGTATGCTGCTGCTGCTGTTATACTTCCTGCTCTTTGTTGGGCTTTTGAGTTTCCCTCATCAGTTTGCACTAATGTCTTTACATACAGTTGTTTTTCCTAAGGGAAAATCCCCAGCGCTGGAATTCCTGGGCCAAAAGGTACGTGTATTTTGAAGGCCCTTGAGACACTCTTGACCTCATCCCAGCAAGGTTTAAAAGTTGGGCTGATTTTTTTCCTCTCTAGGTAACAACTAAACTACTCAGCTCTCCCACACCCCTCTTCTTTAAGAACTTGCACTGTGAACCCAGGAATGAAGCCAGGCCTGGAAGGGACCACAGATGAAGTAGTATGTTAGAATTTTAACATAGTTTGTGTTAGGTTTCTTTCCCTCACTGAACAAATAATATTAAGCATACTAAGATTTTAGAAATTGAGGAAGGCTAATAAACTTTCTAATAGTCTCAGACACTTGAGTCCCAGCCCAGGAACATGGTTATGTTCACAGGCAGAGGGGCCCTTGACACAGAGGGAGAGTGTGGACCAGGCCAACCTGAGACCACATCTCAACCCCTTTTGAAGAGTCGGCTAAACCTTGGTTTTCCAGGAAATGACGTAACAGTGTCTCCCCCTGAACTGTTGAAAGGCCTGGAGCTCATCTATGTGAAAGAGGCTAACTGTGCCTTGTACGTAGGAAGCACTCCTACTATGTTTTCATATACTTTTCATTTCACTTTCTTTTTAATCCTCACCTGAGGACATTTTTTTTTTCGTTGCTTTTAGAGATAGAGGAAGAGGGAGAGGGAGAGAGAGAGAGAGAAAGAGAAAGAAAAACATTGATTGGTTGCCTCCCTTACGTGCCCCCACTGGGGATCCAACCCACAAATGTGTGGTTTACAGGATGACGCTCCAATCAACTGAGCAACCCAGCCAGGGTTAATTTACTTTTTAAATTTTCTTAGTAACAGTTAATAAACTACAGAATTTTAATGCAGTTACACATCAAGACACAACCACATTTTATCATACTTCAGTATTCTCTGTATAATTAAGGTTTTCTATGTGTAAGGGTTGTTCCTAGACAAGTCACAAGTTTGAAATTCTCTTTTTCTCACTCATTTTCTAAATGACACATTATGTAAAGTTTTGATGAACAGAGCATAAAGCACTGTAGTATAGTTTTCTTAGGTTTCCAAAAAGTTTATGACTAGATGAGATGTTATAGACAGGTCTGTGGCTCTCAAAAGATCCTCCCAAATTTGGTTCTGGGGGGGGCTATGTCATTTGCAGCCCCCATCAAACAGTCACCAGGGGTATGAAATAGGGGGTCCTGAGTAAGTGGTCCCCTCTCAGTTCACTGCACCTGAAGAGTCTCCACGCAGCACTCCAGGCTGACAAGACCAGGTGAGCAAAGTTTGAATGTGCACAGAAATGCCTTTGTCATGTTTGGTATAAATAAGCATTTGAACAACTTTACCTGCACTGGGATATTTATCACTCAAACCAACAGAATAAAGTTGGCCTATTTGATTAGCCAAAAAAGTGAGTATTTGCTTACTAGGGAATTATCCCTCGACACGCCTTTGAACTTCTTGGGGTGTAATCCAGGCCCTTTGCCTGTTTACTTATGTGTCTTTGTGCTTGTTTTTACTGATTTTCATCAACTCAGTTTCCTTTTCTGAAAGTGCATTTCCGAAGGATTAATGTTTGCTTTTCATTTTAAAGTAATACTTGATTCATTAAAGACAGTTTCTGTTTACTGAAAGGCAGAAGATCTCTTCCCCGTTCTGTGCAACCACCATCCCCAAACACAGCACAAACACCATTCACATTTTGGCTTGTTTTCTTGGGATTTAAAAATAATTACTAGAATGTAGTGGGGAAAGGTTGAGTTTGCACGGTTCCTCTGTGCCTTTTCACCCTTTTCCTCATGGGCCTGTATAACTTACTTAGAGGCGATCAGCTTTCATAGCGTCACGGTCATTCAGTGTGCAGTGGTCCTCTGATTTTTCCACCCGCCTTACAGCTGACACACTGCTTTGTGACCCCTTCTCTGTCACTATCACCTCGTTCATAACTGCACAGTATACCCAAAGCTTTGTACAGGTGGTGCTCTGTCTCTGTTTAATTTATTTCTGAGTTTTTCCCTAATGATAAATGATAATGGAATGGACATTTGGGGGCTTAAGTAGTTTTCCAAACGGAGGATTCCTTCCTTACGTTAGATTGAGCCCAAGGGGAAATGTCCGGGTCAGAGGAGGCATAACTGTTCTGAGGTTCTTGATAACGTATATATTCAAGCCCCTTTGAAAACGTCACCCCAGTTTGCACTGTTGGCACACGAGGCAGTGGGAGTTCACACAGCCTTTCTGGCATTGTGTAGTAAGAGCATTTGTCACCTTTACTAACTGAATGGGGGAAGGGAGTTTAGTTAATTGCATGTATTTGATTGTTAAGGAGGTGTCGGGAACCTTTCCTGTGGTTTAGGGAATTGTAGCCCCGGCTGTGAGCCAGACGAGCCCCCCGCAGCTTGTCTTTAAGTCTCAACAATGGCTGCGCGGGAGACATACCCGAAAACCACTCAGAGGATTTCCATGGGAATTGGATTTAAAGAATGCTTATTCTGCTTTATAACTTGCTCTGCTTTTCTTATCTTTAATGTAATATAAACAGTCTCTAGCAAGGAATGTGTGAAACCTTGCACCTACTGCCAGTGTGGCGTCAAGATGTTTAACAGACCCTGACACAGACGGGTCACTGTGCCCCCTGTACTGGTACTTGTAGTCTGTAACTGTCAACTGTAAACCTAACGCCTCCAGGCTATTGATGTTTCATGAATTTTGACCTTTTATCTCCCGTGCGTACCCTCCTCAATTAAAGGCATGAGGGACAGAGGTCTGATTGCTGGTCTCCCGTAGAGAGAGCAGCCACCTTCCTTCCCCCCAGACATAATATAGCGTCCTGGATAGATTTGTTCTGGCATGGTCGAGGAACCTCTGCTGGAGAGAGCAGTTTCCAACCGAGCCTCGGGCATTGGAGGCAACTCTGCCTCAAGGAGGTTGAATATTTTCCTCTAAGATTGTTAAGCAATTATATATTCTCTTCCTATCAATTTGAACAATCTCTTCATATAATAAAGATATTCATTTTTTGTCTTCATTTTGTTCATATTTTTCTGTTTGGCATTTTTAAAAAAATTTTTGGCAAGGTTTTAATTTTTATATAGCTCAAACATCTGTTTTTATTTCCAAGCCTACAAAATCTAACTTTTTCCTAACTATTAGTGTTTTCTTCTGCAGTTTTCATTATTTTGTTTCATTGTACTTTAAAGATTCTTGGTTTTATTTTGGTATATTGTGTGAGAAGAGGATCAAAATTGCCATCCTCCCCATTATTAATTGTCCCACGTTAATTAGTGTAGGATCTATATCTGGATCATTTACTTCATTTCGTTGGTTTGTTGCCCTATTTTATCCTAGATCTGTATTTGAATTTTTATGTACTATATTTAATGAATTTTCCCTTAAAGTACATGTATGTATATCTACATGAAAAAAGTATAATTTTCTCTTATTCTTCTAGAATATTTGTTTATTCTTACAGAAAACTTATCAATTAAAAACAGCCTTTTGATACTTGTTGAACTTACAAGTGAATTAGGGAGAATAAACATTGTTACAGTTCATCTTAGCATCCCTGAACATGCTACGTATTGTCCTTTCATGCTCCCAAGCTTTTATATCAATCAGTGACATTTTGTAGTTCCCATATAGGACCGCACTTTCCTTCATTATTCCCCCCTATTGTTGCAGCTGTGGGTTTTCCTGTGTCGGGTTTTGTTGTTGTTGTTTTTATTTCTCATAAAAAGCCAGCATCCCAGGAGTGGGGTCACTTCAACATGGCTCCACGACATACATTCAAGCCAACCGAACCCCAGGCTTCCAGGAACAGTTGGGGGCCATAGATGCTCTTGAAATATTAGTGAAAGCTGGGGACACTCTCCGTGAAAATGCAGAGAAGCCCGGCAGTGTGGTTGGGGAGTGCGGGTGCACACACTTGTGAAAACCACCTCAAGGGGGCATCCCTGCCTTCACCCTCCCACTGACAGTTCCAGCCGGGAAGCTCTGGTCCAGGCTCGTGCCCAGGCCATTGATAATCAGATCTCCTCCAGGTGGGACCTTTGGTGAGGGAATACTTGGACCCAGGGCTATGGTACCTGGGCCACTTCAGCCTTCCAGGTTAAAAAACAAAAAACAAAAACAGGTTTGAAATAAAGAATAAAAAGGATGCAAACTCATGCTCCTCAGAGAGCCAGGTAGGTAGGATGGCAATGTGGTGAAGAGGAGGAGGAATAGTCCCAACCAAGGGACTTTTGATTTGTCAAGAGGATCTGGAATGCTCAATTTTTATAGGAAGTCTCTCAATATTTTAAGGTTTTTATTTATTGATTTTAGAGAGAGAGGGGGGAAGGAAGAGAAACTGACTTGTTGTTCCACTTATTTATGCATTCATTGGTTGATTCTGGTATGTACACTGACTAGGGATTGAACCTGCAACCTTGGCGTATCAGGACTACGCACTAACCAACCAAGCTACCCAGCTAAGGCGGTCTCTCAATATTTTATTGTGGTCAAGTAATCTTTTAAAAGCCAACTCAGGCCCTGGCTGGGAGCACTCTGAGGGTGGATTTCTGAGTCCTTCCTGCATCTTAGAATGGCACCCGCAGGTAGAGCTTCTGCAGGGCTCCCTTCATGTCCTTGTTCCTCAGGCTGTAGATGAGCGGATTCAGCGCAGGTGTGAGGACAGAGTAGAAGACAGCAGCCAGGCGTCCTTGCAGCGGGGAGGAGTGGGCGCTGGGCTGCATGTAGGCAGAGCTGCCGGTGCCGTAAAACAGCATCACGGTGGCCAGGTGGGAAGAGCACGTGGAGAAGGCCTTCTGACGACCAGCCACAGAGCGGATCTGAGCCACCGTGGCCAGGATGCGGACATAGGACAGGACGGTGAGGGCAAAGCAGCTCATGATGATGCAACCACTGGCTGCAAATCCGGCTGCCTCGTGGGCATCCGTGTTGGCACAGGCTAGGCGCATGATTGGGGGGATGTCGCAGAAAAAGTGGTCAATCACAAGGGGGCCGCAGAAGGGCAGGGAGAAGGTGTTGGCTGTGTGGAAGGCAGAGAAGAGGAGCCCGCAGCTCCAGGCCGCTGCCACCAGGGATACGCAGGCCTGGCGGCTCATAGCTGCCCTGTACACCAGGGGCCTGTAGATGGCCAGACAACGATCGTAAGCCATGGAGGTGATGAGAAAACATTCCGTGGACCCAAGGCTGACAAAGGCAAAGAGTTGGGAAGCACATGCAAGGAGAGAAATGTCCCCAGAGCCCAGCATGGTGGCCACCAGGGCCCGGGGCAGGGTGGTGGACAGGGAGCAGATGTCCACCAGGGAGAGGTGCTTGAGGAAGAAGTACATGGGCGTGTGCAGGCGGGCATCGAGGGTCACAGCGGCCACGATGGAGACATTGCCGAGCATCGCGGCCAGGTAAAGGAGAAGGAAGGTAGCTGCACTGAGCCGCTGTAGCTCAGGGACAGCTGAGAAGCCCCGCAGGAGGAAGACAGATAACGCCGTGAGATTTGTCATGTTCTGTGAGGGTGCTCCGGGAGCAGTGCATGAGAAGAACCAACAACACCTGAGACCTGGGAGGAGGTGGGGAAGAAGCTGGGTGAGCGCAGGCTGGAAGGAGGCTCGATATTGCTCATTAAACACATGTACATGCCTTGGGCAGGTGGCCCAATTTGTTGGAGCATCATCCTATGCACCAAAGGGTTGCCGGTTCAATCCCCAGTCAGGGCACATACAAGACTCAACCAATGAATGCATAAGTGGAACAAATCAATCTCTCTCCCTCTCTCTTTCTCTCTCTCCAAAATAAAAAGTTTTTTTTAAGGCAAAGGAACAGCTTTTCCTGGACCCTCTAGCAAAAGAGATAGCCAGCCAGCCCTTTGTTTTCAGCTCGTGAGATTCCTTTTGAACTTCCAGTTTCTGAACCTGTAAGAAGGCACATGTTATGTTGTTTCAAGAGACTGTGTTGGTGCAGGTTTGTTACATTGGCCCTAGGCAGTGAGACAGCCTCCTGTCTCCTCAGCCCTCTTGCTTGTATCACCAGATTCTGCTCCCTGTCGGGAAGTGGAGCCTTCCCAATGCGAAGTAAGAGAAATAAGCAACATGGCCTCATAGTGAATGCCCTTTGTCTGCTTCCTCACAAGATCCTGGGAACCAGATGTTACTGTAACATGGTTCCCCTCAGCATCGCACAGGTACCCTCGTGAGATACGTACAGTTGCAAGTTATTATTTTTATCCTCACTCAAGGACGCACTTATTAATTTTAGAGAGAGAAGAAGGGAAGGAGAGAGAGGTAGAGAAACATTGATGTGAGAGAGAAACATTGATCGGTTGCCTCTCACACGCACTCTGACCGGGGACCAAACCTGCAACCCAGGCATGTGCCCTGACCGGAAATCGACCCCACGACCTTTTGGTTTACAGGATGACGCTCCAACCAACCGAGCCACAGCAGCCAGGGCTGCAAATCATTTTAATTCAATGTTTTATTTATTGATTTGAGAAAAAGAAATACAGAGGGAGAGAGAGAAACATCAATTTATTGTTCCACTTACTCATGCATTCATTGGTTGATTCTTGTGTGTGTGCCCTGACCAGGCGAGGATCAAACCCAGAAGTTTGGCATATTGGGAAGAATCTCTAACTAACTGAGCTACCTGGCCAGGGCTATGAATTATTTTACTGTGCGTCTGGAGAGACAACAACACCCCCCAACTTTTCAGATATTGCACTCAGGGGGCAGATAAAATGTGTACAGATGTTCGGCAAAGAGCAGAAGAAAAGAAAAGTGGCAACATCTGTTACCACCATAGAGAATTACGGTGTTCCAACAGAGCACAGTTTGCAGGAACTCAAATTCTGCACGCCTTGGCCAACTCATCTTGCTTTCTCTACACATATTTTCTCATCTCTCTCATGTTTTTTCAAAATTTACTTAAGAAATACAGCATTTATGCGTGCATCACTTGGAAAGGAACAACGTTATGCAGTGATGTGGTCAGCCCTCTCATTTATTTATTTTTTAATCCTCACTGGAGGATACGCTTTTTTTTAGAGCAGGGGGAGAGAGAGAGAGAGAGAGAGAGAGAGAGAGAGAGAGAGAGAGAGAGAGAGAGAGAGATGGATGAAAGAGAAGCATCAATGTGAGAGAGACATTGATTGGTTGTCTCCCGTACGTGCACCGACTGGGCATCCAACCCACCACCCAGGTACGTGCCGACTGGCGATTGAGCCTACAACCTTTTGGTGCATGGGACGATACTCCAAGCAACCGAGCCATCCGGCCAGGGCTCTTTGTTATTATTATTGTACCACTTTGTTTCAGCTTTCTCACCTGCAAACCTAGGGGCCTGCAGAGACATTTCCACACAGTTCCACAGACCCTTCAGGGGCCACCAAGGCATGGGGACCTTGTCTGGCAGGGATCCGGCCCCTTTCCTTCAGCCGGAGTCAGTCCCATGAAAGTGTCACAGTGATTAAATGCAGCCCTCAGAACAGTGCCTAGCACATAAATCAGTGTGTCTTTATCATTTTTCTCCAAATGGCTAATTCTGCATTTCTCAGAACTTCCTGGATGTAAGTTAATACCCCACTCGTCATAACTGGAGATAATGGAGAGGAGCAGAGACCCTGCATGGGAGCCCTCAGCCCTGGGAGAAATGAGCCTGAGGATGTGGGACCCTTCGGGGTTAGAGTGAGGTTTCAGGAACTCCCTTGTCAGTCACCAAAGCCGGCGTGTCTCCCAAAGTACTGTCACCCTGCAGGCTCGTGGCCTCTGCGCACACGCCCCCGCTCACAGGGAGCTCACTCAGAGCAGCGGTTCTCAACCGGGGTGACCGTGTCCCCACCTGGGGGCGTGTGGCAGTGTCTGGAGACATTTGTGTTGCCACAGCTGGGGAAGATGCTCCTGGCTTCCAGCGCGCAGGCCCAAAGCTGCTGCCGAATATTCGACAGTGCACAGGGCAGCCCCACAGCAGAGTGCTCTGCCCCCAAAACGCCAATAGCACCGGGGGTGAGGTGTTGACTTAGCCTTGTGTTCTTTGTGCCACGTCAGCAGAGCGATCTCCAGCACTTAAATGCACTTCCCGAGAGCCTGGGTGCTTTTATTGACGTCATGCAATCCTCCCAACCACCCTTGAAGGCAGGCACTATTTTTTTTAATTCTTACCCAACGATATGTTTATTGATTTCAGAGAGAGATGAAGAGTGAGAGAGAGAGAGAGTGAGTGAGAGAGAGAGAAACATCAGTTGGTTGCCTCTCGTACGTGCCCTGACCAGACATCAAACCTGCAATGTTTTGCTGTGCAGGACGACCCTCCACCCAGCTGAGTCACCTGAGAAGGCAGGCACTATTTTATCATTCCGTTTCACAGATAGGAAAACCCAGGCACAGAGAGGTTAAGCAATTTTCCCAACGTCTCAGAGCCAGTAGTGGCTGTGCTGGGGTTCAAACCTGGCTGATGATTCTGCAGGTTTCGATGGCTGCTCTGCTGCCTCCAGTGACCCCAGGCGTGAGACAGGAGCCACTGGAAGTCTGAGCACCAGGACCTCCTTGGCTGAGCCTCCTGACCACTCCCCTCAGCAGCAGGTAAGGCCACCTTTGCTGAGCTGGGCTGGTGGAAGGCCAGATCTCCACGGCGCAGAGGTGCGTGATAGCGATCCAGGCTGGGATTCCTCACTCCAGATAAATCCCACTTATAAGCTGCGGGCAAGGAAGACCTTGGGGATGGGCCAGCATTGCCGACTTGGGGTGGGGTTGGCCCTGAGCCATTCACCCCCTCTTGGCCCTTTCTCTCTCGTCTTCTTGGGAATTCGCCCAAGGCCACCTCTGGGGACTTTCTGTCCCATGGTGGCCCTAGGCTCTGGGAACAAGATTCTTTGTCAGGCAAGGCATCAGCCATGCCTCCTGATCACTTTCTAGAGTGTTCTTTAGAAATACAAAATATTTCCTATATCAAAAGCCACAACAGTCCATGTCATTGAACATTTTTTAAAGTTTTTATTTATTTATTTGAGAGAGAGAGAGAGAGAGAGAGAGAGAGAGAGAAACATCGATTTGTTGTTCCACTTATGTATGTACTCATTGGTTGACTCTTGTATTTGCCCTGGCCAGGGATAGAACTCACAACCTTGGCATAGAGGGACTACGTTCTAACCAGCTGAGCTGCCCAGCCAGGGCTCATTCTTGAGTTTAAAATTTTAATTCATCTATTTTTAAAATTTTGAAGGATGACTGTAAACCAGAAATTCCAGATCCCCTCCTGGCTGCTGTGGCTCAGTGGATTGAGCATTGGCCTGCGAGCCAAGTGTCGCTGGTTCGTTTCCCAGTCAGGGCACATGACTAGGTTGCACCTCAGGTCCCCGTTGGGGGTGCGAGTGAGAGGCAATCACACAGTGATGTTTCTCTCCCTCTCTTTCTCCTTTCCCCTCTCTCTAAAAATAAATAAACAAACAAAGAAATTATTTTTAAAAATCCTTTTTCCGCATTTAAAAAAAAAGAAAAGAAATCCAAGATCCCTTAAATCATAGATATTATATTCTAGTGGGAAATCACACAGTAAATAAGTGAACAAATGAATGTATTTTCAAGTTCCAGGTGGTGGTAAGTGAATGACGAACAATAAAGCAGGGCGAGGGGCACAGAAAGACAGCAGGAGTCTTACTGAGTCAGGCTGACCAAGGAGAGCTTAATGAGGAGGTGACAGCCGAGCTGAGACCTGGATGAGGTGGCAGAATGAGCCACACAGTGAACTGAGGAGAGACTGTGGAAGCAGAGGGAACAGCACGTGCAAAGGTACTGAGGTTGGGAGGCACTCGGCCCATTGAGCCCCTGAAGGAAAGGCCTGATGTGACTGGAGCCACGCAGAGGTGAGGAGCGGCAGGGGCTGAGGAGGAGAGGAGGGATTGGGGAGACAGTGTGGCTCCTGTGGGCCATGCTGAAGAGTAGTGGTTGGAGAGTTTGCATGATAAGTAGAGCTGGGATGCGAGTGAGACACAGTCTGAATTCTGCTTTTGAAAGACCACCGTGCCCTGGTTGGGTTGTTCTTTTGGTTAGAGCATCGTCCCAATACACCAAGGTCGTGGGGTCAATCCCTGGTCAGGGCACATACAAGAACCAAGCAATGAATGCATGAATGAGTGGAAAAACGAACTGATATATCTCCCTCTCCCTCTCACTTTCCTCTCTCTCTAAAATCAATAATAAAATAAATAAGCAGAGACCACTGTAACTGCAGTGTAAGACCAAACTTTAAGGGGACAGCAGTGAAACAAGGGAGTCTAGGTGATCTGGCTGGGGTCTGATCAGGGACGATAGTGGCTTGGACTAGCTGGTAACAATAGAGGTGGTGATGGGTGGGCCTCAACGTATGTATTGTGAAGATGGAGTTGAAAATCCTTGCCCATGGTTGCATGTGGGCTGTGGGAGAAATAACAGTGCTCTGACCAGGTAGCCCAGTTGGTTAGAACATTGTCCCAACACGCTAAGGTTGTGGGTTTGATCCCTGGTCAGGGCACATGCAATAAGCAACCAATGATGCATGAATAAGTGGAACAACAAGTCGATGTTACTCTCTCTCTTCCTCTCTCTCTCTAATATCAATGAAGAATTTTTTTAAAAAAGAAATAATAGTAATATGTACAAGACAATACATAACATCATAACAATATGGTATTATCTACATACATCACATAACAATATGGCAATGTAATATGATACAATAACATAATAATAATATAATGCCTAATGAGAACACACTCTGTGCTGTGCACTGTAACATACATATACATATATGAATACACACACATGTGTTTGGACCTCACAATAACCCTATCTAGTAGGTCCTGACAGAGTACCACTTACAGTTGAGGAGACTAAGGCAGAGAGAATTGTGTTCAAAGCCACAAAGCAAGTAAATGAGGAAACCAGGATTTGAACCCGAGCATGTGACCCCATACTTCTAACCATCGTGCGTTGGTGATGGGGTTAGATCCAGGCTTTTGGTCTGAGTCCCTGGGTGAACAGTGATGCCATTTATTGAACTGGGGGAAATTGTAAGAAGGACAGATTTGAGGACCTAACATCAAGGTTCTACTTCACTACGTTCATCATGACATGGCTGTTAGAAATGTAAGTGGAGAAACTGAACAGCAAAAGGGATACGTGGGATGGGCGTCCACGGCAGGGGGAGGTCCTGGTTGGAATATGAATTTGGGGGCATTGTCAACACACCAATGTCAATTAAAACCACGTGCTCAGGAAATCAGGACAATTACAGAGAACACAACCTTAGCGTTGCTACTTGGGCGGGCTATTAACTTTAGTGCCCACAGAGAGACAAAGTAACTTATTAAGAACCCAGCAATGCAACTAATGCCAATATCTCATTAAGTTGAGCCTCCCGGCAGATCTCCAAGGACGAGGACTCTGCTAACACGCTCGGTGCCCAAGAGCGGTCCCTGCCTGGCGATGGGGGGCCGGGGTCTGCAGCAGTTGACGCCAGGCAGGACTGGAATAATTGGCCTCCACTGATCTCCCGTAGCCCCTGGGGACCGGGGCTCTGAGCTCATTAGGAACAGGTGGCTGAGACTGGCCTGAGAGTCCTGAAGGAACTTTTTGACTTGTTGAACTCATTAATAAGGAAGCCTGGCAGGTGCCTCCTTCCCACAGGTGCGTTTGGTCTGAGAAAACACCTGCCAGGGTTGCCAGAGGAGAAAAGAGTTTTCAGCATGAGCCAGAGTGGCTGGGCTTAGCCGTGTGTAGTTCAGCTCTTTGAGAAGTGATTCCCTCTTCCTAAAATGGGCACGTGGGTGAGGACAGGGTGTTGACTGTCTGGTTTTTCCTTTCCCTCTTCAGCGCTGAGAACAGTGCCCAGCACGTAGCACAGACCTAACAAAAACTTGTTGAATGACTGAAGGACTGAAATGATGTTTCTTGACGGCAGTGATTCTCAATGGGCGTGACTTTGTTCCCCAGGGGACGCTTGGTAATGCTTGGAATATTTTTACTTGTCCCTCTGGAAAGACTGGTTGTTCTTGAGGGGGTAGAAGGCAGGATAATGCTCAAAATCCTACAGCGTGCAGGATGGCCCCTCCCCTACAGCAAAGAGTGGGGCAGCCCCAGTGTCGATGGTGCAGAAGTTGGGAAATGGATGTACTGGTTTATAACTGACCTCCCGCCACCCGAACATGAGATCCGGAGAATTTTGTCTGACTTCCTTGCTGCTGCCTCTCCAGCAAGTAGAACGTTGTCTGACTCAGTAGACGCTCCATAAATACACACTGGGTGGAATGAGCAATGATACACTCCACGCACCTGCTTCACAGTATGATCCCACTTACAGAAAGTTGAAAATAGGCAAAGCTAATCAATGATAGCAAGAAGGCCGGATTTCGGTTACCTTTGTATGACAGTAGAGTGTAGTAGTGTGTATGGGGTGCAAATAATATTTGTTTCCTGATCTGCTTGCACGTTACAAGGGTGTGTTCCTTTGTGAAGATTCATCAAGCTGTACAATTATGATTCGTGTACTTTTCTGTATGTAGGTAACACTTCTATGGTAAGTTTACTAAAAAATATACTAGACTACTTTATTTTGAGAACTCGTGCACTTAATCACTATGCTATCAAGATAGCAAGAGTCCTGCCATTTCTTCAGCAAAAAAAATGTGAGTAAATTTTTCAGAGGGGCATCCTTACAGATGAAAACATTTAAAAGCAATAGTATACCACCTCACACCTGTCAGAATGGCTACACCAATAAATTAACAAACAATAACTGTTGGCGAGGATGTGGAGAAAAGGGAACCCTCGTGAACTGTTGGTGGGAATGCAGGTTGGAGCCTCGTGCCATCCACCAAAAAGGTCGCATTCAGTCCCCAGTCAGGGCACACGCCTAGGTCAGGGCCCAGAGGGAAGGCAACCGATCGGTGTTTCTCTGTCACATCGATGTTTCTCTCTCTTTCTCTCTCCCTTCCTCTCACTCTAAAATCAATAACACATCCTCGGGTGAGGATTTAAAAAGATAAAGAAAGAACCAGGAGACACTACATTCCTCGTTCTCCTCCTTCCTCCCTTTTCTTCCTCCCGATGCTTTTGGGTGTTGTCCTATGAGGATGGGGCACTGGCAGCCATTTTGTAACCATGAGGGGGAAACCTAGAGAATCACAGAGAAGCAAATTTGAAGCGCTGGTATCATTGATGCATCACATTTACCAATCCTGGAACTACCCATGTGTAGTTATTTTGCTATATGAGATAGTAGGGTGGCCAGATTTAGCAAATAAAAGTGCAGGATGCCCAGTTAAACAGGAGTATGAGATAAACTTTTAAAAAGGATAAGTAGGGCCCATGCATTACTTGGGACATACTTGTGTTAAAAATCCTTTGTATAACTATACTTTTTTTAAAAGAGTTTATTTATTTATTTTAGAGAGAGGGGAAGGGAGGGAAAAAGAGAGGGAGAGGAACATCAGTATGTGGTTGCCTCTCACGCACCCCAACTGGGGACCTGGCCTGCAACATGTGCCCTGACTGGGAATCAAACCAGCAACCCTTTGGTTCACAGGCTGGTGCTCCATCCACTGAGCCACACCAGCCAGGGCCTGTATAATTATACTTTAAGGAAAGTTTGTTTATATAAAATTAACTATAGCTGGGTGTCCTGTGTTTCACCTGGCAACCCTAAGAGAGGGTAAATTCATTATTGTTTCATGAGGCAGTAGAATGTAATGGATATATGTTCTCTGGAGCAAGACTGCATGAAGTCCAAATCCTGGCTTTTGTTTAAAGCAATTTAATTATGATGCATCTTGGTGTGGTTGTCTTTGGCTCTAGCTTGTTTGGGACTCTCTGTGCTTCCTGGTCTTGTATGTCTATTTCCTTCTCCAAATTAGGTAAGTTTTCCTTTGTTATTTTTTCAAATAAGTTCTCAGTTTCTTGCTCTTCATCCTCTCTTTCTGGCACCCCTATGATTCGGATGTCAGCACGTCTAAAGTTGTCCCAGAAGTTCCTAAGCCTCTCCTCATTTTTTTCAATTCTTGTTTCCTCATTCTGTACTGGTTGACTGTTTTTTTCTCCCTTATGTCGCAAATTTGATTTGAACCCTGTCTTCCTTCCCTTCACCATTGGTTTTGTGTGGATGTTTCTCCATTTCACTTCTTCCCTTATGTGTGTGCCGTAATCATGTCTGTCAGATCTGTGGGCATCATTATAACCAGTATTTTGAACTCTAATTCTGTTAGGTTGGCTATCTCCTCATCAATTAGTTCTCCCTCTGGAGCCTTGATCCGCTCCCTGTTTTGGGCCATACTTCTCTGTCTCTTCATTTGACAGGCTCCTGTGTTTGTATGCCTCTGTGTCTTAGGTAGAGCTGTCACACCTGTTACACTTAAGGGGCGGAGTCTTAGATATTCGTCAGTGCTGGGTAATCCTCTCACCACCTGTGGTGCTGTTGTATGTGGGGGAGGGATCATAAAGGGAACAATTCCACTTTCTCAGCATTCGCCCCTTTTCCAGTCACTTCAGCTGCTTTCCATGTGTAACTGGAGCCCCGCTAGCTGTTGTCCTGGTGATGGATTCCAGAGTGGGTGGGTTTTCAGATGTTCTAGGACCATGTGGGCTCTCTAAATGAACTCTCATGAGAGACTGGCAGTTTCTCCTGAAGCCCCAACCCCCACTGGTTTTCACAGCTAGAAGCAATGAGGCTTTATTTTCCCAGCACTAGAACCATGGAGCTGCGTGCTCTGGCCTGGCACTGGGACCACTCACCGGTGTCCCTCCCAACTTTTATAATGTGTGACTGCTCATTCTGCTGGCTGGCCATAGCCACTGCCTTGCTGCTGCCGCTGCACCATTTCCTTTCCGCCCCGGGTCCCTGGCTCCACCCCACCTGTCTAGATGAGTATTACCTCTTTATATCTTTGTTGGACTTCCATGCTGTTCAATTTTCTGGTAGTTCTGGTTGTTTTTTGTTTTGAGGTAGATGTTATCTTTCTTATGGTTGTGGAAGTAAGTGAAACATGTCTACCTGTGCCTCCATGTTGGCTGAAAGTTCATTTTGTTTTGTTTTTTTTTACTGGCTATGTGGCATTGGATCAATGATTTATTCTCTCTGACTTGATTTTCCTCATCTGTAAAACGGGGATGATGATAATTGACCCAAAATATTTATTTTATTTTATTTATTGATTTTATTTGGGAGAGAGAGAGAGAGAAACATTGCTTCATTGTTCCACTTATTTATGCATTTATTGGTTGTTTCTTGTATGTGCTCTAGCTGATGATCAAACCCACAACCTTGGCCTATTGGGATGATGTTCTAACCAACGGAGCCAGCTGGCCAGGACTTGGGCCACAGTCCTGTTATGAGCATTAAGTGGGCACTCATAAGGCACGTGTAAGGGAAGGCGTGCCTTAGCTTTAGCTTGGTTCTGCCAGCTGCTCCACCATTGGTGCGTCCACCAGAAGAACGCGTGAGGACCCGCTTGTTCACACCCCTGCCAACATCAAGCGTAGACAGTGTTTTTCATGGAGGAGAGATGACTCTTCAATGCTGTGACATGTAAGGCGGGAGTGGACAGAATGCAAGATCCATTGCCCCACTGCTGTGTGGGGCACAGAGGGTAGATAATGAACCCTGATTCTGAGGTCTTCCAGGAGGATGGCCCCAAGGTCCCTGGCTTCAGCCAAGATGCTGAGGTGTGGACACATTGGGAGTTGCGACTTCATCTTTGTTCTCTTTGGGACCAGAGCATCCTTTGGTTATTCAAGGGGAAAAGGGTGGTTCTTCTGAGGATCTGACTGGGGCAGGAGCTGTGGATGCCACACACACACCCATCTCTCTCTGTGAACTGCTGAAGCTGCCCGGGTTGCAGTTTCCTGCCTCACCCACCATCTGAGGATAACCCTGCAGAACAGCATGGTGGTGGGAGCATGGCGTGGGGAAGAGGACTGCTGGGCCTTGAGGCAGAGACTCACCCTCTCTAAGCTTCACTTGTTCTGCTCTGAAAATGAAGAGCATTGGCTCATCAACATCATAACTGTAAAACAGCCCTCCCTCCCTCCCTCCCCTTCCCTTCTTCCTCCCCACACCCTCTCCCGTCCGTCCCCCTCCCTCCTCCCTCCCTCTTCTCCTCCCTTCCTCCTTCCCCTTCAAAGGGAAGATCCATGGGTAATGCATGTAAATATCTGTGAACCTAATTTTTCTCTGATTCTAAAGTCTTAGATGAAATTATGGGAGGAGTCAAATCCCATAAAACATTTTGTATACATAATAAAAATCTGAAGGAAAAAAGCCAAATGATAAACCCTGGTAGTAGGGATTGGTTTCTGGGAAATGTTCTCTTTCTATTTCAAATATATTTAAATTTTTTATTTTATTAAATTGGGATAAAATGCACATCGACTATTTACCACCTTAAACATTTACGTGCACAGTTCAGAGGCATTAAGTGCATTCACAATGTTGCGCCACCATCACCACCATCATCTCCAGAGCTCTTCTCATCTTGTAAAACTGAAACTCCGTCCCCGTTTCACATGACCTCTCCCTCCCCTCCCCCTGGCCCTTGGCTCCTACCATCTACTTTCTGTCCCTATGAATGTGATGATACAAGGGACCGCGTGCAAGTGGATCAAATATTTTCTTTAATCCTCGCCTGAGGATATGTTTATTGATTTTAGAGAGAGAGGGAGAAAGAGAAAAACATTGATGTGAGAGAGAAACATCGATGAGTTGCCTCCCATACGTGCCCTGCAACCTAGGTATGTATCCTGACCCATATCGAACTCTGGCCAGGGGCTCAGTTGGTTAGAGCATAGTCCTGATGCACCAAGCCTGTGGGCTCAATCCCTGGTCAGGGCACATATAGAAGCAACCAATGAGTGCATGAATAAGTGGAACAACAAATCAATGTCTCCTTCCTCCAACTTTCTCTCTCTCTCAAATTAATAAACATACCCTCAGGTGAGGATTAAAAAAAAACAAGGATGATAACAATACCACTACATGCATCAGTGAGAACCCAGTTAAGGGGGGCACGTCCTACATCCTCCTCCAGTCACAGAGCAAGATAGAAACTTGGAGAGATCAAACCAACGTCGTCTTCCTGAGCAAGCTCATGCAATCGTTGACCCTGAAAAGTGTCTCTGTGCTGGCAACGCCTGAGTGTTTATCCCCATCCTCAGCTCTCGTCCGAACCCCAACCTGTAACCCAGCCATGTTTAGTGCAACCTGACTGGGGGGGTCTCAGAGACCTCTCAATCACGTGCAAGCTGAACCCTCATTCTTCTCTCTGCACCCCAAACTTGATCATCTGAGTAAATGACACAATCCCAGCGTAACAGAGCGGCCAGGAGCCCCAAAAATTGGGGGATGGGACTCAGTGGCACACAGCCATTTTCCTGAGAGATGCCTAGTTTCTTGGTATGTAGATGGCTATGGCCACTCCACATGCCAAGGAGCTGGGAGGGGCTTTGACCGTAGAATGGTGACGAAAAGCTTACGGGGCCTGCACAAAATTCTTCAAGGGGCCGCGACTGGTCACCATACCCACTGTGACAAAGGCCGCAGTCAGGGATTTAAAAATAAGGTGGCAGCCGTTAAGGAGAAGGAGAGCCATGTAGTCTGAAAGAGCAGAAGCACCCCATCAGCCAGTCATAAGACCGGGTGGGTAAGAAGGGGTCATGCAGTTCTGCATTAAGAGCTGAAAAACACCACCACGCAGACGAAACCTCCCCAATCAGGCACAAACGGATGGGAGCTGAGAAAGCTGAACTGCGTCTGGGAAATACAGAGCCACGGACGTCTATTCTCCTCGAGGGAACGGTACCTCTGACTTTTCTGATCTGAAACTAGCCTGGTTGGCAGGGGGAGGCAGAACTATGTGTTTGTGGGTGTTTCAAAGAACGTAAGACTTAATAGCAGAAATCTGCCATTAATCTAAATCCGTACAACCTTTAAATAAACATTTCCTTTCCTTTTCACCAAACTCTGGTGTTGGGAATCATGCCTTTTGGTGACGGGCCATTGAGCGCCTCATAACTGAACAGCCTGCGGGTTCTGCTTCGCCATGGCTCAGGTCAAACATCAGTGGCCATTTACTGCGCCCTTTATCCCTCGTATCCAATGTGCCAGCAACATCTATGGACTCAGCCTCCAAAGCTTATCCTGAAAGAGTCCAGGTGTTCTCACCTGAATGTCTTCCCCCACTGTCCCAGACACTCCCACCCACACCAGGACTGCTGAGTTGCCTCCCAGCTGCCCCACCCCCCACCGCCTAGCAGCTTCTTCTAGCACAAAGATTTGTTTTGTTTTTGCCCTGGCTGGTGTGGCTCAGTGGATTGAGCATCAGCCTGCGAAAGGACAGGTCACAAGTTCAATTCCCAGTCAGGTCACATGCCTGGGTTGTAGGTCAGGTCCCCAGTTGGGGGCCTGCGAGAAGCATCTGATCAATGTTTTTCTCCCTCTTTGCCCTCTCTTTAAAAATAAATAACATCTGAGTTTAAAGAAAAAAGAACTTAAAAAAATATTTTTTTAGAGAGAGGGGAAGGGAGGGAGAAAAACATCAATGTGTTAGAGACACGTGGATCAGTTGCTACACCCATGCGGCTGAACTGGAGATCAAACTTGCAACCCACAGGCATGTGCCCTGACCGGGAATTGAACCAACAATCTTTCATTTCATAGGCTGGCATTCAACCCACTGAACCACACTGGTCAGGGCTACTTTAGCACAACCTTGGGATTAGAATAGGTGCTCAGTAAATATCAGCTGAATGAATGAGACTAGGGAGAAATTTTCAAAAGAGTAAAGGCAGATATGGATCCCCGGAGAGGTGATGAGGACCTTCACTGGTTCAGATACCAGAAGAGGAATCTACACTGTGCCCATCAGGAATCCTGGCCGGGTGGCTCAGTTGGTCAGAGTGTCATCGCATGCACCAAAGGTTGTGGGTTCCATTCCTGGTCAGGGCATGTATGGGAGGCAAGCAGTCAATGTTTCTCTCTCACATTAAAGTTTCTCTCTCTCTCTCTCTCTCTCTCTCTCTCTCTCTCTCTCTCTCTCTCTCTCAAATCAATAGACATATCCTTGGGTAAGGATATTTTTTTAAGTTTTTAAATTTAACCTGTGTTCATGAGGTGACGGACGGTGTCCAGCCTGGAATGCAGGAGCTATGTCTGTGTTCCTCAGCAGAACCCCAGTGTCCCCTCTGTTGATCACAGAGAATTCAGCCACATCCCTCTGGTAGGTAATGCGGGGGCAGGGCAGGCCAGCACAGAAGCCAAGGGGCCTCTCAGAAGCCTGTGACATTCTTGATGTCATGGGTGTTTGTCAGGGTGGTTGTCATGGAGATGGTCCAACTCAAGACCACCGAGAGGGATGCAGAGTGGTTGTTCATCGCGTCTGCAGCTTTGGTAAGTGGGACCATGAACCTGGCAGACTGAATCCCTCTCGTTCACCAGCGGTGCAACTCTGGGAAAGTTATTCTGTTATCAGAGTCCCTGTCTCCTCTTGACTTTGAGCAACGCATGTGTATTCTCTGGACTTAATCCTCTTCACCCACAGTCCCAAGACTTCGTGGCTTTCATTCATTTATTTTTTGAATTTTTTTATTTTTTATATCCCAATAAAGCTGTTTTTATTGAAATCGAAGAATCCAACAACAATTTCACACATTTGTTAAGTATTTTGCATTGGATATGTCATTCACATCATCATCAGAATCTGATCCGCCTGATGTTGCAGACATGGGTGTGCATGTCTGTCTCTGTCATAAACTCTGATGCTCTGAAAATAGCTATCACGTCTGATTCATCTCTAGGAAATCTCTGAATCCTCAGGGCTCAGCCCTGAGTGTGGTAGCTGATACTTGCAGCAAACACATTGCTGCATGGTGGCTTTGTAGCAGATCCTACTCTTTTTTTTTTTTTTTTTTGGTTTTTCAATTACAGTTGTCCTATTCATTTATTTTTAATGCAATCCACTTGCAGATGAGAAAGTGAGGCTTGGCCCTGGCCAGGTGGCTCCGTGGGTTAGAACATCGTCTGGAATGTCAAAAGGTTGTGGGTTCGATCTCCAGTCAGAGCACCTACAAGACTCAACCACAATGGATCCGTGAATAAATGGAACGACAAGTGGGTCTCTCTCTCGCTCTCTCTCTCTTCCTTCCTTCCTCTCTTTACCTCTCAAATCAATTAAAAAGAAAAAAAGAATGCCTTTTAGCAAAGGGGAGTGGTGAAAACTGAGAGCACATCCTCTCTTTAGTCATTCAACAAACATTCTGAGCGACTCCTGCGTGCACCAGGGGATGATCTAGGGAAACGTGACTATGTACAAAGTAGATGTTCAGCCACCAGTAAATATTCAGGCAGCTCCTAGTACGGGCCAGGCATGTTGGTGCCGGGGATAAAACTGGGGGCAACACAGAGGTTAGTGCTCGCAGCAAATGTGGATGGAGCAACTCCTAGGAGCAAGACAGAAGACGGGAATCGGGAGACCATTCTAGAAACACCTGCATGTCCTTTTCCTGAGGATGTCCTCTCTCTGCTCCTCGTGACCCCTACCCAGCATTGTGAGGATAAGGGAGCAGCTCTGACTTTGCTGAATCCCCCCAAACCCCCAGCTCAAGGCCTGTGACAGCGCCTGGTGCTGGGAACATACCACGCCTGGAACAAATGAACGAATGTGGGAATCGTACCTCAGCGGGTCCTGACAGCCATGGTGACATATTTAAGCTTCATTTTGTAAGTAATAGGAGTTATAGTAAAGACATGATGGGAATTCTGAGGTCATTGAATGAAGGCTGGTGCCCACGACATGTTTACCCACATTTTAAAAAAATAATTAATTTATTAATTTGTTTGTGTACTTATTTATTTTTAGAGAGAGGGGAAAGGAGAAAGAGAGGGAGAGAAACATCACTGTGTGGTTGCATCTCACTTGCACCCCCAACTGGGGACCTGATATGCAACCTAGTTATGTGCCTTGACTGGGAATCGAACCAGCAACACTTGGTTCGCAGGGCTGGTCTCAATCCACTGAGCCACAGCAGCCAGGTGTTCACCCACATTTACTGAGCACATGTGGGTGTCCGTCCCAGAGCTAAGAGCTTCCGTGTATTACCTCATGGGTTCTTTTTTTAAACTTATTTATTTATTTATTTATAGAGAGAAGGGAAGGGAGGGAGAAAGAAAGGGAGAGAATCATTGATCAGTTTCCTTCCATGTGTGTCCTGGACCAAACTCCACAACCCAGGCATGTGCCCTGACCGGGAATCAAACCGGCAACCTTTCGGTTGGCAGAATGACATCCAACCCACTGCACCACCCAGCCAGGGTGCCTCATTGGTTCTCCGCAACAACTCATGTGAGAGAGAAGCTATGAGACCACATCGTGGAGAATGAACTGTGCAGGACATTACATGGTGTTCACAGTCTGTCGGGAAAATAGACTTTATTGAGCAAACACTAAATTCCATGCCAGACAATGCAGACAGTGGAAGGGTAGGTGGTTATATTATTTCTTGCATCAGGGGAGGGGATCCTGAAAGGAATTCTTTGAAATTCTTTGAGTGGAGACCTAGAGGGTGAGAAGGCCCAACAACGCCAATAGCTGTGGGGACAGGATTGTGCAACCACAAAGGGCCTGGGGTGAGGATGTGGCAGGTGTCATGGAAACGTAGAGTCCTTCGAGGAAGGACTCGGTGAGCAAGGTCAGAAGGAGAGGGGGACAAAGAGGTAGCCAGACACCAGCCCACTCAGGTCTTGGTCAAATGGAAACAGTGGCCTTGGCTGGAAGGCTCAGTTGGCTGGAGCATCACCCATGCACCAGGGGGTTGTACGTTCAGTTCCTGGTCAGAGTGCGTGCAGGAGGCAACCAGTTGATTTCTCTCTCTCTCTCTCTCATCAATTAACATATTCTCAGGTGAAGATTTCTTTTAAGGTGACACGAACATCCAGGGGAAAGCATTTTCAGGGGAGGGAATGGGCAGTGCAAAGACCCTGAGGCAGCACAAGCCATTGTGAACGCAGCTCAGTGGAGAGGAGGCCACAGAGGTGGGCAGGGCGGGGCCAGCTGGGAGCTGCTGAGCCTTGGAAGGGCCTTTAGATTTGTTCCACGTTCATGGTGGGGACATTCAAGGAGTCACTGCCTGTGCTGGGGGACAGGGCGAGGTGGGCTCTATTCTCCTTTCATTCTCCTTTCCTCCTCCCTCCCCAGGCTCCTCTGTCCTGGGTGCATCCACCAGCCTGGGCCCCCCCTAACCCAGCCCTGGTCCTTGATCACCATTATTTGGTAATGGTGGACTAACAAACCTAATTTGGACTAACTACAGTGTAGCTGTCAGCAGGGGCCACAAGGACGAGGTGTAACAAACCCTCCTAAAATGTAGTGTCTTCACACGTGTCGTTTATTCTCATGAATTATTCCTAGCAGATTCAAAACTGGTAAAAATGCAGACGTCCATCCACCGATGAGTGGGTAAACAGAATGTGGTATGTACATAAAATGGAATATTATTGAGCCATAAAAATGAAGGATGTACCAACACCCACTACCCCATGCACAGACCTTGGAAACATTATGTTAAGTGAAAGGTGCTACAAAAAAAGGCCAAATGTGATATGACTCCATTTATGTGAAATATCCAAAACAGGCAGGTCCATAGAGGCAGGAAGATTAGTGGTTTCTCAGGACCCAGGGGCAGGGGATTGGGAGTGAGTTCTAATGTAAACGAGTTTCTCCTGGTGGTAACGAAATGCAGAATTCAGTAGTGGTGATGGGTGCACAACTTTGTGAATATACTAAACCCCCCAGAATTGTGCATTTGCAAAGAGAGAAATATATGGTGTGCAAATCCTAGCTCCATACAGATATAAAGTATTGATAGTGTGAGCTCCACCATGCCCAGGTGTCCTGATCAGCCTCGGGACCAGTGCAGTGTTCTGTTGAGAGCTGCCTGGACCGCATTGTTCCGCAGACAGTAGATGACCGGGTTGCACATGGGCGTGACCACCGTGTAGGTGACAGACAGCACCTTGTTGAGATCCATAGCTTCTATGCGGCTGGGACGAGCATAGATGAAGAGAGTGGCTGAGTAGAAGATCCCCACCACCACCAGGTGGGAGGCGCAGGTGGAGAAGGCTTTGCGGCGGGCAGTGGCCGACGACATATGCAGCACAGCCCTACCGATGGCCACATAGGAGGCTGTAGACACGAGGAGGGAGCCCCAGAGGATGACGATGGCAGAGATGAAGTCAACTAGTTCTGTCAGAGCCACGTGGGTGCAGGACAGGTTGAGCAGAGGGGAGACATCACAGAAGAAGTGGTTGAGGACATTGGGGCCACAGTAGGACAGGCTAGCGATGCATGATGTCTTGACCACTGACACTAGCAGCCCACCAAGCCATGAGGACAAGGACAAGGTCAAGCAGACCTGGGGCCTCATGAGCAGTGAGTAGTGGAGTGGGTGGCAGATGGCCACATAACGGTCGTAGGCCATGGTGGCCAGGAGGATGCACTCGGTACAGATGAGGGAAATGAAGAAGAATAGTTGGGTCATGCAGGCTGTGAAGGGCACAGGGCTGGGCCCACCCCACAACCCCACGAGCAGGCTGGGCATGGTCACAGACACGTAGCTTATCTCCAGGCAGCTCAGGTTGCCCAGGAAGAAGTACATGGGCTTGTGGAGCTCACTGTGAGTGCGGACGAGGTGGACAATCAGGCTGTTCTCCAGCAGGGTGATGAGGTAGAAAGTCAGGAAGATGGCAAATAGGACGCCCCTTACATCTGGCCTTGTGGACAAACCCAGCAAGATGAACACTTGTACTCTGGTCATATTGCCCGGTTCCAGGGGCCTCTCCATCTGAGAATGAAATGCATCTATAAAATATGTAGCAAACCTATCTCTCTACATCTTGCCTCACTGTAGATCCCGCCATCATCTCACCTGAGTCAACGGAATAACCTTTCCCGGTTCCTCTGCTTCCAGTCAGGCCCTCCAATGTCCTTATCCATGTAGCAGCTAGAGGGGGTCTTTCCAAATCATTGATCATAACCCTGGGTGGTGGCTCAGTTGGCTAGAACATTGTCCTGTACATCAAAAGGTTGTGAGTTTGATTTTCAGTCAGCATGTATACCTAGGTTGTGGGTTCAATCCCAGGCTGGGGCACGTACAGGAGGTAACTGATCAATGTTTTGCTCTCACATTGATGTCTCTCAAAATCAATAAAAACATATCCTCAGGTGAGAATTTTTTAAAAATCTAGACCATATGGGGTCACTCTCCTGCCTAAACCTGACAGATTTCTCCATTATTCTTAGAATAGATATCATATTCCTTAACATTGGCTCAGAGCCTCTCAATTTTCAGATCCCTGCCTGTTACTCCAGGTTTAATGCATGTCCTGGGTCCTGATCTCCCATCTACTGAATCTCCATGGGCACCCTTTCACTTCCTCAGATACTCCAAGGTCCTTCACACCTTAAAGAATTCCCACGTAAAGTTCCTTCTGCCTGGAACACCTGCTCCCAGTTCTCACCTTAATTATTTCTGAGAATCTTCACCATCTTTGGCACAAATTTTTCCATGTCTTATCTTCAGATAAGGCTTCCTTGTGCATCCTTTATCAAACCCTGTCCTATTTTCCATCCCCACATCCCCTTACTTCCTTTCAGAGTGACTTTTATTATTTTCAATTGCTTGTGTGTTTATTCAGTGATTCAGTGTCTCTTCCACTGAGTTGTAAGCCTGGAAGGAAGGGCTGGGTCTGTCTGAATCAGAACTGCATCCCAGGCATCTAGTGAAAAAGCACACTGCCCGGTATATAGTAGGTACTCCGTACATGTTCTTTAATGCATGGCGGATCAAAGCTGGATGTCCAGGCACCACTCATCTTAATAGATGCAGCAAGAGACAGTAGGGGAGTGCTGACTGGTGTGGCTCAGTTGGCTGGGTGTCATCCTGCCAACTGAAAGGTCACCAGTTTGATCCCTGGTCAGGGCACATGCCTGGATTGCAGACCAGGTCCCCAGCTGGGGGCATGTGAAAGGCAACTGATTGATGGTTTTCTCTCACATTGATGCTTCTCTCCCAATCTTTCTTCTTCCCTCCCCCTCTCTCTCTAAAAAAAAAAAAAAAGAAATCTATCTATCTAATCTTTTTTAAAGTAAACAGTACAAATGGCCAATGATAAAAGATTGGTTTAAAAAAAATTCAATCTACATTGTCTAATATAAACAATTGATAGTAACTTTTTAAAAGTAAGGTATAAAATTATATATGTATTATTTCTTATGCAAACCAAACCCCTGGCTGGTTTGGCTCAGTGGATTGAGCGTCGGCCTGCGAGCTAAGTGTCGCTGGTTCGATCTTCCAGTCAGGGCACATCAGAGAAGGAAAACTCTGACTCCAAAAAACCTCCGCTGCCTTGCGGCATACCTCTTCAGGGGAAAGGCTAAGGGAGTAAACCCCGACAGAAAATCCGGAGCCGGAGTCCCTAAGGCGGTTTGACGTTGTAGTCAACACCGGCAACTCCTGCGGCGCACCTGAAGCCAAGCTGTATTGACTCCGTCTTTCCCTTGGACCCTTCAGCTGCGAAGAGAGGGGGGGTCTGCTGCATGGGCAACAGCAGACCCTCCATATCACCCTGCCCAGGCTCTGTAGCTTCAGCTTCACTGGAGAGGACACTCCAGCGTCATCGCAAGATGTCGATTCAACACGGGAGGAGACAGATACCGTGTCACTTCCGAGTCGGACTGCGCAGCCATTCTTGGCGGTGCAGATAGACTCTTAAGAAGCTACACCATCGTCTCTCGAGACGGACGGCTGCCAACGATTTCTTATGCAATTGTATTTAAAGAAAGGGACTCATAAGAAAAAAAGATTGTAAATAAACACACCAAAATGTAAAAGGAGAAGAAAGAAAGAAAAGTAGGGGACGTTGGGAGAGAACGTTGAGGCTCCTCCCAGCTGGCCTTGCCGTCATTATCTGATGGTTGCCGTTTTGGAAGGGAGTCAATGGAGCGTCACCTTGAGCTCAGAGATCTGCCTTGTCTGCTTACTGAAATCTTTAGCACATTGCTTGATTTATTCAAGTCTTAGTTTCTTTTGTCTGTGACGTGGGGAGAATGATTTTGGCTCCCACGAGACGTTGTGAGGATTCCATAAAAAATGAAAGGAACAGTTCTAGACAAACGAGTTATTATTTTTGATAGACTTGGATCAGTCTCTTTATAGATATAATTTTAAAACACAATTCCACAGTGAACTTAGTGGCTCTCCTGGGTATCTTGTAGAGAAAAATCCATGTCTCGTTCTTGAGTTTCTCCATTGATGTGATATCAATTATTGAATTTTACCACCACCTCTTAACAAAGAAAGTCAGTTATGTAGATTTTCTAGAAAAACCAATGGAAATTTGATTCCTGATTTCTTCTACAGAGAACTATATCCCCCACTCCAAAAATATCTTATTATAAAGGTGGAGATAATATTTATTGCATATATCTCTATCCAGGGTGGATCCTTTTAATAAACTATTTCATTCACTTTCAATACCCTGCAACGCAGGTGTCATTTTTCTTATTAAAGACCAAAAAAACCAAGGTTCTCAGAGGCTGTAAGATCAATGTGAGAAGCCTGACATTTTTCAGCTCCGCTCTATCAGCACCTTGCATGAGATTTGCGTTGTTTAGGACTCATGCCTTTGGTCTGTGTGGGGGCTGCTTGAAGGCTCATCTAACCCCAGAGAAGACTAGGTGAAGTCTCGGGGTATTTAATGCTCCGCTCGGACCTGTTGGGTCGCAGTGTATCTGGAGCTGTCCCCGGTCCTGAAACGAGCCGCGCACCGCTGCCCGCGGAACTTCTCGCCCCCACCTGGAGGCAGCTCTTCGAGGTTCTGAATATGATGCCCGCCCGGCAGCTTTAGCTCCAGCTGGTCGGGGGTCCCCTTGGTGCCGAGAGAGAACTAACTCCTCCACAGCCCTCTCCCCTTGGCGCTTCCCTCCCCTCTGTACCCGCTTTCTGTCTGCTCCGGCATCTGTTCCTAATTCCTCTGTGGGCCCCAGGTTAGCCTTAACTCGGCTGTGAAGTCGCCACCAAGTCACTTAAATGCTGAGATGTGCATCGCTCCTCTCATGTCATTCCAAAGGCCACTCTGAAATTTTTCAGCTGAGAATTGGGGCACACAGTGACTACTTAGGATTTTTGTTTCATCCCATAAACATTTATCAGGCATTGTTATTGAACGCTGTGTTAGGCACAGACGGGACAAGGAGATGGGCAGGATTGGGGGCGGGTTTATCTGATGCTTTCTTTTTAAGTGGATTTATTTATTTATAGACACAGATTTGTCATTCCATTTATCGATGCATTCACTGGGTATTTCTTGTATGTGTCCTGACTGGGGATTGAGCCTGCAACCTTGGTATATCAGGGAACGATGCTCCAACCAGGAGCAACCTGGCCAGGGATTATCTGATGCTTTCTCACTGGCTAACCTTGGACATGTTACATAACCTGTCTGAACCTCAATAGCTTTTTCTGAGAAAAAGATGGATGTAACTATCTTCATCTCAAATTCTGTAATAGCTCCACTTTTTAAATAAGAGTCAGAAAGACCTGGCTCCTGAACACAGAATTTTTCACTAAATAGCTGTGAGATTTTGGGCATAGACCTTTTGTTTTTCTATATGCAAGTTGGAGATTATTTGATGACTTATTTAGTTGCCATATTCCAAGTTTCTGGAACATGATAAACAGTAAATATTAGCTATTGTTATTAAGAGGTATGTCATAAACACAGGTATATTTATGATATGTATATTATTTCATTAACCTAGGTTGTAACTAGCCTGTGAGTGAAATATTATTCTCTGCATTTTTCAGGAAAGGAACTAAAACTCAGAGGGGAAAAGATTCTTGACTAAGGTCACCCAGAGAGGGGCAGTCACACCTGGGTCTCTCTGATTCTGAAGCCAGTGGTCTTTTCTCTAGACTTTGCTGCCTCTCTGTGGGGAAGAAGTAGCACATGTTTGAATCTGTACAATGAAGCGATGCTTTGGCCTGACTTCTGAGTGATTTCAGGGCTGGCGTATCAATCCAGCCCCTTCTAACAGAGAAGGGAGCCATGCAGGCAGCAAGGCATAGTAGAGGTTTGGTGAAGGAGTATTTACTGCCAGGAGGACGAACTGGGAAACCTCATGCAGGATCTGACATTTTACCTGAATCTTTTTTTCTTTTTCTTTCTTTAATTATTGTTTATTCTACTCCACTCGTCCCAATTTTCCCTACGTTGCCCTTCTCTGCCCAGCCCGCCCCCCACTCCCATGGTTAATCTTGAAAGATTGGCAGAATTTTGAAATTTAAAATATGAATAGAGTAATGAGCAGCCCAGGAAAAATGAACGGCAGCATCACAGACATAAAGCTGAGGGCACACTTTGACCAAAGTCACTCAGGCACTTGGGAACTTCAGTCCAGGTTTTCTGCCCCCAACCCAGCCCTTTCTTCATGGAAGAAAGAATTCAGGCTTTAGAATCGCATGGACCTGGACTCCAAATCCAAATCCTCTCCTGCCTGCCTGTGAGAAATCAAGCAGGGTTTTGTTTTTGCTTTTCCTTCTATTTATTTTTTAATATTTAAGAAAAATAGAAACCATTCAGTTTGTGAAATGTTCTTCCCCTTTGCCCCTCAAGTGAGCTACCCAGTCTCCTTACCTGAACAGCTTGAATAAAATGAGTCTCTCAGAATGGATACAGCTGGACTCCTTTCTTCCTCAAGATGTCCGGTCAGGGACTGGATGACCTGAATATTTGCTCCAGGACAGAATTTTCAGGAACAGAACCAGTGGGCTCAGTACTCAGAAGACTAGGAGATCCGGCGATCATGCCAGCCTGCAGGGAGCTGTCCTTGGTCTTGAGTGGGAGTTCCCACCAGACCCCCTCACACTTTCCCCCGCGCCATGTTCTGAACTGTGTGTGGTTTGGGACACCATGTTGCCTCTGTCCTGTCCTCACAGCCAGAGAAGCCAGCTTAAACCAGAGCTCAAGTTCTCTGAGACCTCCCTCCCCTAATCTCTGTGGAGTTCAGGAACAGATGATAAAGATTGTTTTTCTCCTGAATCTCCACTGGGCAATGGCACCTCACTGGGAATCCATCGTTAGGCCCTATCAGTAAGCATGCATTGATACTCTGCTGTGTACTCGAATGTGTTCTGTATGCTTAGGAACACAAAAAATTACCAGACTTAACGTCTGCTTGGGAGGTCTGTGGCAAAGGTGGATATGGAAACACATAAGGACCAGAGATTGGGGAAGGAGGCTAGTCTGGTATGAGGACTTATAGGAAATTTTCAGGAGAACGTGGTAACCAAAATGAAGTTTCAGAAAGCCTTCTAAGATTATATTCACTAAACACAAGGCAAGAAACACTCTGTATGCATGCCCTGACTGGTCTGGCTCAGTGGGTTGGGCATCCTCCTGCAACCCAAAAGGTCGCTGGTTCGATTCCTGGTCAGGACACATGTATGCGTTGTAGAGACTGGAGCTTTGCCAGAGGCAACCAATCAATGTTTCTCCCCCTCTCTCTCCCTCCCTTCTCCTCTCTCTAAAAATTAATAAATAAAATATTGTTTAAAGAAACACTCTGTATGTGTAACAGGTACATATTAAGTCATATGCAATTTTTTTCATGCACCTTCTTCTTTGTCTTCGGAATAAATGTAGGCTTTCTTAGGGCAGTAGTTCAGGCCCTACACTGCATGTACCCAAGCAAGTTTCCAAGACTCACTTGCTCTACACCATCTCTGACTCCTCCCCATGGCTGAAGCTTGTGACTCCTTTTCATATGTCCATACCTTGGTGTATTCTTATCCTTCTGCCTGGAGTACTCTCTCCTGCCCCCTTTATTCCTGCAGAAATGATTTCTCCTTTAAGGTTGTGAACGCTTGGAAAAGCTATCACTAGTCTCCATCATCACTGACCCCATCCCCTCTTCTTTCTTTATGGATTTTTAAAAATTAGTAAAATAACACATAGCACAAAATTTGCTATCAGAGCCATTTTATTTTCTTTTATTTTGTTTCCTGACCCAAGGAAATGTTTATTGATTGAGAGAGAGAGGAAGGGAAAGACTGACAAAGAGATGTGAGAGAGAAATATCTACTGGTTGCCTCCTTATGTGCTCCCACCGGGGATGAAACCTGCCACCTGGGTGTGTGCCCTGACTGGGAATCGAACCTGCAACCTTTTTCTGGTGTACAGGATGATGCTCCAGCCAATGGAGCCACCCATCCAGGGCTATCTTAGCTATTTTCAGGCGTACAGTTCAGAGGCATTAATCACATTCACATTGTTGTGCAACCTTCAACCACCTTGTATCCACAGAACACTTCATCCTGCGAAATTGAAACGCTGCCCCCATTAAACACAGATTCCCCATTTATTCCACCTCCAGCCCCTGACACCCACCCTTCTCCTTTCTGTCTCTAGGGATCTGTCCACTTCTAGGGACCTCATATAAGTGAAGCCATGCAGTATTTGCCTTTTTGTGACTGGCTTGGGTCATTTACCAGAACATCCTCAAGGTTCATTCCTGCTGTCGCACTTACTAGAATTTCCTTCCTTTAAAAAAAAAAAAAAGTTTATTGACTTTATAGAGAGAGGGGAATGGGGAGAAAGAGATAGAGAGAAACATGGATGTGAGAGAGAAACATCGACTGGTTGCCTCCTAGACACACCCCAACCAGGGATCAAACAAGGCAAACTACACCTAAGTCAGGTAACCACAAGGTGAGGGCTTTGGGGGAAGGCTCAGGTTAAAATCCTGACTGTGCCAGATACTAGTCGTGTGAAACTGTTTCTCCTATACCTGTACCTTTTGTGTTCAGTTTAGTTGATATCTTCATGCCTCAGTCATGGAGGTCTTGGTGTGGATTTCTCCCAATATGAAAAGATTGGAGGTTTCAACATACCTGGAGAAACTTTTCAACTGTTTACATTATGAAGCAAATATTTACTTTTTATAAGAGTTTGAACCTTATGGAAGTAAATATTCCCTTTCTCATTTTAAATCAGCTATCCACAGGCAATATAAGAAACTGCTGTTTCATATTTTTCCAGAAATATTTCTATACACAAATATATACAAGTTTTTTTTTTTATCAAATGAGACCATACTATACATACTCCTATTATTTCTTTATTTAAGCTTCTACTGTGATTCATCATTCCATATCAATATATATGTCTCCTTCATGCTTTTTAACAGTTATATCATAGTCCCTTATATATAGGCACCATAACTTATCTTAACAAATTTAGGATGTTTCCCATTTTATTACCACAGTAAACAATTCTAAAACAGAATTTTTTTTTGTATGAATGTCTCTGTATTGGCACATATCTGTTTGTAAGGTATGTTCCTCATTGTGGCATTTTCTGGATCAAAAAATGTATAATATAAATGTGGAGATATACAGTCAAATTGTTTCCTAAAATTTTTTTTCAATATATGCTCCAATTGACAATACGTGAGGGGAGAGAATAATCTTTATAAAGACTTAATAGGGCACTTCAGATCAAGAAGTTAGTGCTATGCCATGAGATCCTCAAAGACAGAATATGGCCTTGGCCATCCTCCATCCTTGGCATGCAGCATGGAGACTACACATAAATATTCACAGAAAGGAAAGAATGGGACTTCTGGCCAAGATGGAAGCATCTCCCTCCACAACTAAGAAGGAATACAACTACCTCAGAACTGGAGACAACCAGAAGTTCCAGGAAATCGAGCTGCATGAAAGTCCGACAAACAAAGATATAAAGAAGAAATACTCGTCCAGACAGGTAGGAGGGGCGGAGCTGGAGCAGAGAGGATACAGTGTGGTGGCAGCAGCAGCAGTAGTGGCAGGCTGGCGGAAAGCACAATTACACATTTTTTAAAAAGTAGGGAGGGACTCCCGGGGAGCGCACCCAGCACAAGACCAGACTGCGAAGCTCACAGTTCCAGCACTGGGGAAAATAAAGCCTCAGTGCTTCTGACTGTGAAAACCAGTGGGGGTTGGGACAGAAAAAGAAATTGCCAGTCTCTCAGCAGTCTTTGTTTAGAGGCCCCCACAGTCCTAGAACGTCCACAGACCCACCCACTCTGGGAACCATGGTCAGGGCTACAGCTAGAGAGGCACCAGTCCCATATGGAAATGGGAGAAGTGCCTGGAAAAGGGGAAAGTGTTGAGGAAGTGGCATTGTTCCCTCTCAGACCCCTCCCTCACACACAGTGCCACAACGTGGTGAAACAGGTCGCCCCATATTGACGAATCCCTAAGGCTCTGCCCCTTACAACGTACCATATGCGAGAGCTCTACCTAAGACACAGAGGCAAACACACACAGGAGCCTGTCAAGATGAGGAGACAGAGAAGTACGACCCAAAAGGGGGAACAGTTCAAGGTTCCAGTGGGAGAACTAAGCGATGAGGAGATAGCCAACCTAACAGACACAGAGTTCAAAACACTGGTGATAAAGATGCTCACAGGCTTGACAGATACGCTTGAGTATGGCAAACGCATAAGGAAAGAAGTGAAGGCTATGCTAAATGAAATGAAAGAAAATCCACACAAAACCAGTGGTGAAAGGAAGGAAACTAGGGTTCAAATAAATGATTTGGAACATAAGGAAGAAGTAAACAATCAACCAGTACAGAATGAGAAAACAATAATTGAAAAAAATGAGGAGAGGCTTAGGAACCTCTGGGGCAACTTTAAACATGCTAACATCTGAATAATAGGGGTGCCAGAAAGAGAAGAGGAAGAGCAAAAAATTGAAGGCTTATGTAAAAAAAATAATAGAGGAAAACTTCCCAAATTTGGCAAAGGAAATAGACATACAAGTCCAGGAAGCACAGAGAGTCCCAAACAAGCTAGACCCAAAGAGCACCACACCAAGACACATCATAATTAAAATGCCAAAGGTTCAAGATGAAGGGAGAATCTTAAAAGCAGCAAGAGAAAAGAGAGTTACCTACAAAGCAGTTCCTACAAGACTATCAGCTGAATTCTCAAAAGAAACTTTGCAGGCAAGAAGAGACTGGCAAGAAGTATTCAAAGGGATGAAAAACAAGGACCTACAACCAAGATTACTCTATCCAGAAAAGCTATCATTTAGAATGGAAGGGCAGATAAAGTGCTTCCTAGACAAGGTAGAGCTAAAGGAGTTCATTATCACCAAGCCATTATTATACGAAATGTTAAAGGGGCTTATGTAAGAAAAAGATCAAAACTATGAACATTAAAATGACAACAAATTCACAACTATCAACAACAGAACCTAAAAATATAAAAACAAAAACAAACTAATCAAACAACAAGAATAGGAACAGAATCACATGTATGGGGATCATTTGGAGAGTTATCATCTGGGAGGGGGAAGGGGGAGAAATAGGGAAATGGTACAGGGACTAAGAAGCATAATCGGTTGGTACAAAATAGAATAATATAGGAAAGCGTGAAGCCAAAGAACTTATATGCACGACCCATGGACATGAACTGATGGGGGTGGGATTGCTGGAGGGAAGGGAGGTACTGGGTGGAGGGGAGCAAAGAGAAAAAATTGGGACTACTGTAACAGCATAATCAATAAAATATACTTTAAGGCCCTGGCTGATGTGGCTCAGTGGATTGAGCATCAGCCTGCAAGCCAACTGTTGCTGGTTCGATTCCCAGTCAGGGCACATGACTAGGTTGCATGTCAGGTCTCCAGTTGGGGGCGTGAGTGAGAGGCAACAACACAGTGATGTTTCTCTCCCTTTTTGTCCTTTCCCCTCTCTAAAAATAAGTAAATAAACAAACAAATAAAAATATATATATATACTTAAAAAAAAGAAAGGAAAGAATGAAGGAAGGAAGCTGCTGTCAGAGGACTGTGAAGTTGGGTGAGTGGTGAGTCCTGGTAGCAGGAAATGGATCTGAAGGATGAACACAAACTCCAAACTGTAGCTGTGCCCAGGCTGCAAGCTGGGGCTGTTGTAACAGGTGGGGAAATGGATGCATCAGGTGTGGATGGGACTCAGGACTCTGCTAGCTTCTTTGACATCTTGGGAGGCCTCTTTCAGTTGCAAGCCAAAAATAATACTCGAAACGGATTAAGATAAAAATGGGAGTTTTTTGACTCTTGAACTGAACATTTTCATGCGATACAGGGAAAATCCAGACACTCAAACAAAGAGATCAGCTTCAATGTCTTTCTCGGGCTCGCAATCCAGGCATGGGCCCTGACTAGGAATCAAACCAGAGACCTTTTGCTTTGCAGGATGACGTCTAGCCCACTTAGCCATGCCAATCAGGGCTCAATAATCTTCTTGCCTCTATGTGGGTTTTATTCCACATGTGCTCCTTCTAGGTGCCTCTTACCAGGTTCCGGTGTACATCCCACCAGTCTCAAGGACATGAAAAGGGCAGCAAGTCCTCCCCAAGCATAACCAGCACAGATCTTGAGATTTATTCTCACTGTACTGACCTGAGTTCTGTGCTAATCTCAGAAGCAAAAACCACTCATGGAGATAAAACATAGTAGTGGCCAACTGAAATAGCAGGAGTGGGGAGCAATGGATACCCTCAAACTGGACTTGAGCTGTGTTAAGGCATCACACTAGAGCTGGCCACCATGTCAGGGAACCTGTCCCCTCAAAGAGGGGACATCCTGAGGACACATCTGAATATTCACCCATTCTTCATTCATTCTTGTGGCAAACATTTATTGAGTGACTGCTATGTGCTGGACATGGTGCCAGGTGCTGAGGAAAGAATACTTAGTTGAAACGGACATGGCCAACTTACAGTTTAGTCATTGCACAGATACAGTTAAAATTGTCACTGAGTAGATGTTTTTCCAAAGAAGAAGACATGCAAATGGCCAACAGCTGCATGAAAAGATGCTCACTGTCACTAAGCACCAGAGAGATGCAGATTAAAACCACAATGAGATATCAGCTCACACCTGTCAGAATGGCCACCATCAATAAATCAACAAACATGTGCTGGTGAGGATGTGGAGAAAAGGGAACTCTCATGCACTGTTGGTGGGAATGCAGGCTGGTATGGCCACTATGGGGAACAGTACAGAGTTTCCTCAAAAAACTGAAAATGGAACTGCTTATCTTTCTTATCTCTTAGTTAACTATAAACAATCTGTAGCAAAGAATGAATGAAACCTTGCACCTAATGCCAGTGTGGCGTCAAAATGTCTAACAGACCCTGACACAGACTGGTTACTGCTTTATTGTGGGGACCGTTCCTTGTGGTTTTGTGAAGTGTAGCCCAAGCCGTGAGCCAGCCTCCCCCCAACCCCCAGGAGGCTGTTAAGTCTCAACAGAACACTGGAAGGTTGAGGCAGGCCAGACCAAAGGCCACTCAAAGGGTTCCCATGGGAATTGGGTTTAAAGAATACATATTATTCTTTAGAGCTTGCTCTGCTTTTCTTATCTCTTAGTTAACTATAAACAATCTGTAGCAAAGAATGAATGAAGCCTTGCACCTACTGCCAGTGTGGCGTCAAAATGTTTAACAGACCCTGACACAGACTGGCCGCTGTGCCCTCTACATTGATATCTGTAATCAATAACTGTCAACCATAATCCAGGTGCCTAAAAGCTATTAATGATTTATGAATTTTGACCTTTTATCTCCCATGCGTACCCTTCTCAATAAAAGGCATGAGGATGGGAGGTCTTGCGCTTTCTCCACTAGAGGGAACAGCCACCTCCTTTCCCCATCAGACAAAATACAGTGTCCTGGATAAATTTGTTCTGCCGTGGTTGTGAAACCTCTGCTGGACAGAGAAGTTTCCAACCGAGCCTAGGGCATTGAAGGCAGCTCAGCCTCACTTTATGACCCAACAATCCCGCTTCTTGATAAATACCCAAAGGAGATGAAAACAGGGTATCAAAGAGATATATGCATGCCTGTGTTTATTGCAGCATTAGTCACAACAGCCAAGACAGGGAACAACCTAAGTATCCACTAAAGGGTGAACAGATGAAGATGTGGCACATACACACAATGAAATATTACTCAGCTATGAAAAGGGAAGACATACTTATACTAAAAAACAATTGCAAAAAAATATTGTTCAGAACATACTTATACTCAAACATTACTGTTTGTTGACCTGAAATTCATATTTAACAGGGTGTCTGCATTTACAGTTGCCAAAGCTAGCGATGGGACTTCATGTGACCTGTGCTATCACCCTGATTTAAACACGGCTTCAGTTCCTGCTCCACTCCCAGGAAGAGAACCCTATCACACTCACCTGGAGGATGGCCGGATTCAAGCCAGTGGCTAGGGATGTTGGCGCCTTTGCCAAACAGGGAATGACCGGAGGAGGATCGGAAGTTGGTGCAACTGAGGAACTGCAAACCCCTCCGAGTAGCGGGTCCAGCAGAGGACTGGGCGAACCCATCATGGACTGCGGGTCCCTCTTCTTTGAAGACACACCCAGTTGAGCGCGGCTTTCACCCCTTGTTCCGAAGGCTAGAGATGAGCGGGCTGAGCATGACCAGGGTGTGGGGGAGACCCCACCTGCTAGCTCTCCAGGAAATAGCTGGCCTTGGGTCGCAAGTGGATGACCCCGTTGTGCCATAAAACAGAGTGGCTAGGACCAGGTGAGAGGCACGGTGGACGGGGCTTGTGGTGCCCGGTGGCCGATGGCATCCACAGGACGGCGGGGACAATCATGATCAGCACTGTGGCTGCCAGCACGCTGGCCTCGAAGGCCCTAGCGTCCGCACACACCAGGCTCAGCAAAGGCGCCATGTCACCGAATAAGTGGCAAGTGGGGGGGGGGGGCTGCAGAAGAAGCGAAACAGCCAGACTGTGAAGACCAGCGCATGGGGACACCTGCCAGCCAGCACGTGGCAAAGCCGTGGGCTCCCTGCGGCGACGCAGTGCAGGGTCCTGCAGAGGCCACGTGGCGGTCCCAGGCCATGGTGGCGAGGAGGCGGCACTCCGCGGTGAGCAGGACAGCGACAGCGGCGGCCGAGGCACCACGTCCGGCGAGAAGCAGGTCTCCAGCAGGGCCCGCTGCGCGGGAGGCAGAACACCGGCGCGCACAGGGCCGGCCCCGCGCGGGTGGGCGGCAGTGCGGTCGGCGCGGTGCCGGCAGCGGGAGCAGGAGGCGGCCGGGAGGAGCGCGGCGCGGCAGGTGCGCAGAGCCCAGCGGCACAAACGCGTGCCCGGCCCGCTGGCCCGGAGCGGGGCCACTGAGCGCTTGGGGGACCTGCGGGCACCAATCCCCTGCAGGCGGTGCGCGCAGCCCTGAGGAGCCTGCGGGAGGGAGGAGGACAGGAGAACCAACAGGAGACTAGAGCCCATCTTGCCCTGTCCCCCAGTGCCAGCGGCGCCTCCTTGAACGCCTCCCCGCCTCCAACCCCCACCCCGTGAACCTGGGATGAATCTAAAGGCCTCGCTAAGGCCCGGCAGCCCTGGCTGGCCCGGCTCCGCCCCCCTCTGTGACCGCATCACCACTCCGCTGCATCACACCGCTTGTTCTGCCTCAGGGCCTTTGCACTGCCCTTTGCCAAAGCCCTGGGTGGGCTGGTGTTTGGCTTCCTCTCCCTGCCCGTCTCCTTCTGACTTTGTTCACTGAGTCCAGCCTCAAAGACCTCTGCGTTTTCCCTGATGCCCTCCACGGCCTCACCCCAGGGCCTTTGCTTGAGACACTGCCTTCCTGAATTTGTGTAACTTTTTTTTTCTCTTCCTGCAAGTGTCAGCTAAGTTTCCCTTTCTTGTCAAACAGTCCTTTATCAATGACCTGATTTAAAGTATCGCCCCCCACCCCAAACTCCAGCTGGGTTGGTTAGAGCATCGCCTTCACAGGCCAAGGTTGTGGGTTCCATCTGGATCAGGGCACGTACAAGAATAAACCAATGAATGCATGAATAAGTGGAACAACAGCTCTATGTCTGTCTCTCTCTCCCTTCCTCTCTCTCTAAAATCAATGAACATTTCCTCTGGTGAGGATTTTTTTTAATGCTTAGCACATAACAAACCCTATATAAAGTGTTACCTGTTACATCTGGGCGATGATGAAAATGAATGTCTTACATTGGCTTGGAATCCAAAATGCCATTCAAGTCCATGCCCGGCATATTTTACTTATTTCTTCCTGGCGATGATTCTATGGGGCCCTTCTTTTGCCCAATATCAGGAATCAACAAACAATAGCCATCGCTAAAAAGCCTTCACATTACTTTTAAGCGGTTGGAAAAAATCAAAGGAATAATATTTTGTGATACATGAGCATTAACTAAAATTCAAATTTCGGTGTCCTTAGATAAAGAATTTGGGGATATTTTTGTTTCGTTTTTTGGTGTTTTTTTTAATCCACCCCACCAGGGCCTCTTTAGAGTCACAGAGACAGATGCACCAAGAGACGCGCAGATTCCGAGAGACAGGGATGCGCATGGGGTCACAGAGCTGTGTCGCCTCCCAGCTCTGCCTTCCCAGCTGTTCCCATCAGCCCAGTGCAGTGGGCGACCCCTGCCACCGCGGCGTGGACTTCGCGGTTCCGAAGGCTGTAGGTGCGTGGGTTCAGGACGGGCGTGGTGACGAGACAGAAAACGGCCGCCCGCTTGTGATGCTTGGCGGGGACGGCTCTGGAGCCCGCTGAGGCGCAGGGACCCGGCAGTCACCTTGCGGTCGGAGCAGCCTCCACAGCCAGGCGCCAGCGCAGGTGGGCCGAGCCTTGAGTTGGCTCCTCAGCAAAGGCTGCGGGCGCAGGGCCGCCAGCGTCAAGGGGTAGGAGGAGATGGTGACGGCCCAAGGCATCAAAGTGATGGGCGCGCCCAAACCACAGGCCGCCCCCGCCCGCGCGGTCGCCGCACCTCGGGCAGCTCCCCGAGGATCTGGTCCCCGGGGCTTCCCGGGCAGAAGGGCAGGCACAGTGCGGGTCCTTCACGACGACCCCGTAGCGCAGGGGTGGCGCGCTGCCTGGGGAGTCCCCACGTAGAGCTGGGCCCCTGGGCGCTCGCCTGGTGCTCAGGGAGGCGGGGTGCAGCGGGCAGGGCCCTCGTGGGCAGGCCCAAGAGTGGCAGCGCCCACGGCCCCAGCGGCACAGCCCGAGGGCCCATCCAGGGGCAGGAGCGCAGCTGTGAGGCTCCACTGTATACGCTTCGGGGGCTGGGGGTGTCCGCGCTGATCTTTCTGTCTCCCCTTTCCCCACCTCGCCCTCCCTCCCCTCCTCTCCTCCCCACGCTCCCTGTTTCTGTTCCTCTTCCTCCTTCCTCCCATCTCTCTGGTCCTCTACCGCCCACCCCCACACCTCCTCCTTCTTTCCTTTTTCTTTTCCTTTTGCAATACTTTTTTTTTCTCTTGGACGGCCATCCTCTGCCTCCACGTCCGTGTGCCTTTGCGAAGGAAACAGCTGAGGTTGCCAGACCCGACTTTTCTCTCCCTCAAGGTCAGGGCTCTGCAGTCCGCCTCGCAGGGTCAAGAAGGCGGGAGCAGTGGACGCACTCAGCACAGCGCCTCGCTTCCATACATTCCTGACCTGATTTTTCTACCTGTTACCGGACCGAAATTCTGCATGCCCGATTAAGGGAGGTCGCCCGGGCCTGGTCAGGTGACTCCGTTGGTGGGAGCGTCGTCCTGTGCACCAAAAGTCTGCAGGTTCGATTCCCGACCCGGGCACGTACCTCGGTTGCAGGTTGGAGCCATCCAGGGGCTCACAGGCGGCGGCCTGACCGATGTTCCTCTCTCACGCTGATGTCTCCCGCCCTCGCTAGAGGCGATGAGCGTGTCTTCGGGGAAGGATTGAAAAAATAAGCTTAGGTCAGCTCTCCGTCCTTTGGCTAGTGGCCCACCAAAGTCGTTCATGCCTGAAATAAGCTGGACGGCTTTTTCTGTCTTTTTTTACGTTTTGCAACTATTTTGCAGAGAATTGCCTTATCAATTATTTGGAAGCGTTGGTAAAACACATTCTGCCCTCCATTTCTCTCTCTGTCTCTATTTTACTTCCTCTCCCTGAGACCCACCCCCATTTCTGTCGTCATCTCTCTTGCTAGTTATTCTGTCTCTCCCTTCCTCACCACACGGCAGCGTTGCTTGTGTTTTGTATGGAGGGGGTCACAGAGCCTGTTCCCAGCGCCTCACGACCCCCACACCCAAACAGAAGCTCAGGGTGTCGCATCCAGCCGCGTCTCACTCTGCTGCCTTTTCTCTCCCAGCCTCTACTCTCCCTCCATTCGCGCCCATGGCCCTGTCACCTCCCCCCAGTCCTGAGATCTCTTCACTCCCTGGACCAAGTCCCACTCCCCAGAGGTCCGAGGCTGTGCTTCCCAAGCCTGGAACCCCACGTTGGGTCACAGGGGCTTTTGTGCACGTTGCCTGCCGGGAGGAGGGGCTCTCTCTCAAGGGCCTCAGGACCATCAGGACTCCCCCCCCCCACACACACCTCTGCAGGTGTCTTTCCTTCGTCACCAATATCCCCTCTGGGTCTCACAACCCCTTCAGCTCCCCCTTTCCCTGGTTCGCCCATCTCTCTGCTTTGCTTCCCCACATTTTCCTTTCACTTCTGTTGATCCCTGTGCTTTATTTGATGTCTATTCCCACATCTCCGGCTGTGGGTCCTCTCACGGGATCTTCCGTTGTCCCTCTTCCTGCTGCCCTTCCTTGGTCTTTCTCTCCCTTCTCTGCTCTGCTTCCCACCTTTATTTGTGGCGTTCTCCTTTCCCCTCTGCCTGACCCTCATCTTGTCTCCTCTTTCATCTGCCTTTCCTTCCTTCCCTCCTACACTGTCGCCATCCCCACAGTTCCCAGTGTCCCAGTCCCTACGATGTCTCTGATGGTCTCTCTCCACCTCTTGGGCCATCCCTCTGCCTCAGCTTCCTTCCCCCTCATCACCCCACTTTTCTCTCCCGTCGTCCCTCATCAGCCTCCCCTCCTTCCCCTCTTCAGTACAGTGGCTGGTGTCACCCCATTGTAGGGACAGCCCAGATCAGGACCCGTGTCTCCACTCCTCCCTCCCCTCCAGGCACCAGGGCCCAGAACGGACAGGCTCAGAGCAGGCAGTGAACAGATAACAATCTGAGAATGCCTGGGAGGTCTCTTTCTCCTCTTCGTCACACCCACATGCATGCGCGCACACGCACACACCTAGGCTCTTGCTTCACATCCTCAGAGGAGATAGTATAGGACTGCTTTTTAAAAATACACTTGGTGGCCCTGGCCCGGTAGCTCAGTTGGTTAGAGCATCATCTTGATGGACTGAAGTTGCTGGCTCAATCCCTGGTCAAGACATAGACAAGAATCAACCAATGAATGCATCAATAAATGGAACAACAAATCGATGCTTCTCCCTCTTTATTTCTCCTCCTTCCTCTCTTTAAAAATAAATGAATAAGTAAATAAATAAATAATTATAAACAAGACTTATTGGTGATTTTTTGAATACAGTCATGCCTGCCTTGGTCCTCATAGGACTCAGAACTTGCCACGAATGAACGGCGAGGAATGAGGTAGCCCTGTAATAATTAGAACTACCACTTACCTCCCTTGTCTTTCTCTGTCCCTTCTCTCTCGCTTTCTACACACTTTCCCGGGACGTTCCTGGGCTGATTGTTTCATGCGTTGACTCATCCAGGCTCCATTTCCCACACACTCGTGTAGGTGTTGCTGTGACAATATTTCGTAGATTTTGTTAATGTCAACAGTCTGTCTGCTCTCAGTAAAGCTCATCCTCAGTAAGGTGGGTGAGCTTCCTCTAATCAGCTGTCAGTGTGTGTAACAGATTTGTTCGTGGGCCCAGCCGAACCCAGAAGGACCTAACCGAACCAAGTCCCCAGCTAATAAACAAACAAACAAACATAAATAGAAACTGTAGGGGACGGTGAAAGCTGAAGTTACAAAAGGAAGGCCAGCTCGCTTGGCCGGGATCAGGTGTTTGCAAGGTCCTGCCTGATTGTCTACATTTGCTGATGGGTCAGGTACTTGCAAGGTCTTGCTTGACTGAACGCGTCTGCAACATGGAGCCTTTTGATAAGGAAAGCTGGAGCCCTGGGGGCTGGAAACAAAGCAGGAGCAGGGAACATCCTGTCCATTAGATTAGAGCAGGAGCTGCTTGCAAGATACCGGAGAACACTCTGCCTACAGCTTTCTCGGGAGTTTCTCATCAGTTTCCTTTCTTAGAAGTTTCACTTGTTAGTTTTACCTCCTGACTGCTGATGTTATGGAACATTATAAACAAACTTGGTGGACTCAGGCCGGGGTCACTGTCTCTCCATCCGAGGGCAATGGACCACCTGACCCCCGCTTTGCATTAATCTTGTGTCTTATGTCTGTGTTTTTCTTTTAATCTCCAGGTCGCCCCCCTACCCCCTTGACACCTTAGGTTTTGACATTGAGCTGCGCGGGTCACAGCACAAAACAAAACAACAACAAAAAACGTTGTTGTTATAGCCTCTGAGTTAGCTCGCTTGGGCTGCCTTAACTACGGATTGGGTTGGCAAAAAAGTCCATTTAATTTTTTCCATAAAATAAAAGACACATTTTTCATCTTCACCAATATCTTTTTTGATTAGGATATTTTGAGTACGTCGGCTGTTTCCCGCTAGTGTCTTCTATGGGGTAGAGGCCAAGGGTGCTGCCTAACATCCACCAAAGCGTAAGACACCCCACAGCAAAGAATGATTTGGCCAAAATGTCAATAGTACGTAGAAACTTCACAAACCACGTTTGACGTGCTCTGTCAGCCACAGCACTTCTCCATACACTGCACAAATCGCTTTTTTGCATTTCAGTTGCATTTTTACCTTTCTTTAAGTAATAAAGCATAATATGCCAAAAATGTCACATATTTTCTTTCATCTTTAATAGTAAAACTGGAGCACTAAAATCCACCAAGTTTGATATGTTTTTTAAAATGCACACTGATATGACAAGACAATTTAACAAAATTGTATCGAAGAACGTTAAAGACAACTTTAAGCGCTACTAGAGCCATCTTAGGGAAAAAAAACGTAAGGAACTTTTTGGCCAACACAATACCACACACTGTGTAGCTCAGACAACACAGGTGTGTAGTGTCCCAGCTCTGGGGGCACATAGTCTGAAACACAGGTGTCGGTGGGGTTGGTGCCTTCTGAGGACAGGGAGGGAGGCCAGTCTCCTTGGCTTGAGGATGAACATCTAATTCCTGTGAATGCTTTTTTTTTTTTTTTAATTCTCACCCGAGGATATATTTACTGATTTGTTTTTAGAGAGAGAGGAAGAGAGAGAAACATCAGGGTGAGAGAATCAATTGCCTCCAGTACAGGCCCCAACCAATGATCGAACCTACAACCTAGGTATGTGCCCTGACTGGGAATCGAACCTGCGACCTTTTGGGGTATGGGATGATGCTCCAATGAACTGAGCCACACTGGCCAGGGCCTGGGCACCTTCTTACCATGAAAAGACCAGAAAGTTCCAGAAGGATGAGGGGAAACACACCATACCATTGAGGTCTACATGTAAAATCGAAATTTGACATGTGAATAAATCGTGTATGATGGTTAAACGGGCAGCCTTGGGGGTACCTAAAATAATGTGGTGTCTCACAATCTAGCACATTGATGTTGGTGAATTACATTCATCTTCCCATCTTATGTTCACACGTTTCTCCGCTTTCCCAATTACCTGAAAATGATCTGCACCCATTTTTCTAACGAACAAGGAACGACTTGATGAAGGCTGACAGAATCCCTACCTGGGAAGCACTTTAATAACGGCTGGCCAGTAGTAAGTCCTGTGCACATGTGAACTAGTGTTACAGAAACAAGGGAGTCCAAAAACAAACCCGAATTTGCGGCTGGGAGATAGGCAGCAGGAAGCAGCTTTCAGGATGCCCTTGCATGCCTGGAGCTAGTGGCTGGATACATTGTTGCAAAGATCCGCTTTACTTCCAAGGCTCAGGAAGATGGGAGGGATCTTGGACTGTGGGCTGGTATGGAAGAAGCAGACAGAGCCTACGGAGGGTTCTGTGAATGGTCAGGACGGTTTGCAACACCCACTGTGTGAGAGGACGCAGGGGGAGAGAGGAGGCAGGGAGGGAGAGAGAAGGAGCTGCGGACATTTTGGGCTGGCTCTGGCTCTAGGAGGCTCTCTCTCTCAGGCTCTCTCTGGCCCTCACGCCCTCACTCTCTGGCTCTTGTGGGCTCCCTCCATCTGGCTTGGAGCAGGGGTCTCCAGGCTGCTTTAAGAAGAGGCTCTTGCCAGGCTGCTTTGAGAAGGAGAGCAGATCCATGCGGTTTGCAGGAAGAAGGCAGTTTGCAAGGAGGCTGAGAATCCAGGCGGCCCTGCATTGAGAGCTGGCGGGCACCACAGCACAGAAAGGACCTCCCCAATCGGAACTGAGTGATTGGTAGCTACTGCTAAAGCTGAACTGTGCCTGGGAAGTAGGGAAACGGTGTCTCTGACTTCTGTAAGACTGGCCAGGTCTGGGAGGGGGAGGCAGGACTTTGTGTAAATAAACAATTCTTTTTCTTTTCACCAAACTCTGGTATTCAGAGTTATGATTCTGGCGGCGGGCAATCGGGCCCCTGACTAAACAGCCCGTGGGTTCTGTTTCAGTCGGAGCAGCCCAGGGCTTCTGTTACACTAGGACGGTCTTTGGCTCACATCCTCAGATTTGTCATCTTCTTTGCTCTGGACCGGAATCACATCAAATTCTGAGACGAATGGCTTCCATGCCTCAATGGCGGAGTGCGGGCTGCAAACCCCAGCTCCCACCCTTTTGTGCTGTGTGGCCTGGGGAAAGTGAATTAACCTCAGACTTGTTTTTCTAAACCTGTGGACTGCAGCCCCTCCACAGAGAGAAAAATCCAACTCCCATAAGACGGGCCCAGCCCACCAACTGCTTCCAGGCCGTGGTAGGCGTAGCTCTGAACAGCTCTAGCCACGCCCCCAGCCACCCGCCCCTTCTCCGGCTTCTTGGGAGGGCAGGGACTCCTTGCCCTACTTTATTACGACGCAGCGCCTTCTGGGAGTTGTAGTTTTGTTGACGCAGGAGCTGCGGCCCACAGTCATGCGCAGACGGAGCGCGGCGCCTTCTGGGAGTTGCAGTTTTGTTGACCCAGGAGCTGCGGCCCACAGTCATGCGCAGACGGAGCGCGGCGCCTTCTGGGAGTTGCAGTTTTGTTGACCCAGGAGCTGCGGCCCACAGTCATGCGCAGACGGAGCGCGGCGCCTTCTGGGAGTTGCAGTTTTGTTGACCCAGGAGCTGCGGCCCACAGTCACCGCGCAGACGGAGCGCGGCGCCTTCTGGGAGTTGCAGTTTTGTTGACCCAGGAGCTGCGGCCCACAGTCACCGCGCAGACGGAGCGCGGCGCCTTCTGGGAGTTGTAGTTTTTGGAGCCGCGCGCGGGCAGCACTCGCCCTGGTATACACGCGCAGCCGCACTGCTTGGTGTTTGAGCTCCCTCCGCGGGACTAGACTGTTGCGGCCTGCACGGCCGCGCCACCGCGGGACGAGGGGGTCACCGGAGATCTGCGCGCGCATGGTAGGTCCGGAGGGGACCCTCACCCGAACCCAGCAGGGTAGGCGGCAGCCGCCAGGCCTTCGGAGCTGGGCCCAAGGGGCGAGGGCGCGGCTATGGGTGTGCGGATGTGCGCGTGTCCGTGTCTGTGTGTGTATGTCCGTGACTCCAGCGGCGTGTGCATGTGTTACCGTGTGTTAGCGCCTGCGGGACTCCAGAACTTTGTGCCCGTGCAGGTGTGTAACCTGTTCGTGTCACTCAGCCTCAGCGTGCGAGTCGGTCCCCCGGGTCACCGTGTGTTTGCGGCGTGTGCAGAAACGATCGTGCGTCTGAGCGCGCGGGGACCGCTGCCCGTGTGTGACTTTGGGCACGGGTGCAGCTTGCTCTCCTGGGTGTGAGGGGTGTGACTCCACGTGTGTGTGTCTGGGTGCGCCTGAGCGTGCCTGTGCGCGCAGGGGCCTGTGTGTGTCCCGTGTGTGCACGCTCACGGATGACTGCAGGTGCGCTTGGAGCCGCCCAGTGTGCAAGGCTGCCTGCCTCCTGTGTACGGGGGTGGCCGTGGAAGGGCGTGTGAGCGCCGGGCTGGAGCCGGGGGTGCTGTAGCTGCGCCCATGCTGCCCGCGTGCGTCTGTGGGTTACGTGACGTGTGTCTGCCCTGAGCGTGTCTGCGTCTCCCCTTCAGCTGCCTGTGTGTGTGTGTGCGCTTCCTGGGTTTGCCCAACGGAAGCCGCGTACCTCTCCCACGCGCACTCACACTGAACACCCTGCATTTTTGCCCCGCCCACCCAGGTCTGCCCCACGGTCCTCTTTCACGGTCCCCATTTCTTTCTCCCACAGATGCCGAGCGGACCCACCGAGGAACGGCGACCAGAGCAGGGTCCACACCCTGAGTGACGTGGACAGTACCTGATGCGCCCGAGACCAGGAGGTGGGTACCACTGCCCTCTCTGCGGACCCAGCTGGGCTGACACAGGCCTGAGGGCTGCCGCCAGGGGTGCAGCAGGATGACAGGTCCCTGCTCAGAAGTCATTTGCCATGTGAGGCCTGGGCGGGAGGGAGAGCATTCCAGGCACAGCCCGTGCAAAGGCCCTGAGGCAGAAGCATGCCTGCTGTGTGTGGAGAACAGGAGCAGTGCATGCCCCAGGCAGGTGGGGGCGTTGTAGAGGGCGAGGTGTGGAGCCAGGCGGCCCCCGTGTGGGTCCTGGCATTGCCACTTCTGGGCGCCTCGCTGAGGAAAAATGAGCTAATGTGCGGGAAGAGCGTATAGAGTGCTGGGCACGTAGCCTGTGTCCGGTGAGTGCTGGTCGTCATTGCTGCCATAACAATACTGTCATGATGGCTTCGGAGTGGCTGAGACCAACGCCTCTCAGGCGTTCCTCTGCCCACAAGGCCCCTGGGCTTTTTGCAAGTGGCCAAGCCTGCGGACGGACTGAGCTCGGCATTTGTCACAGGAGCTGTGAACCTTTGCCACATAATTCCCCCAAAAAGAAATGGTTTCACTTTGCCTATTTTGAAGGCTAAATTGCATTATACCCAATAAATTCTTCTGCATCCTACCTTGTTGGCCAACCCTGTATTTGAGGTTCTGAGCTGGTGCGTTAGCTGACGGGCATTTGTACCGATGCCGTAAGTGGTTCCGCTGTGTGAACGTGCCCTGTTTACTTGTCTAGTTTCTTGTCGAAGGGTGTTCGGATTGCTTCTGGTGTGTGGCCGATACAGACAGCCTCTGACAGCCCTCCTGGCACACACGTGTACTCACGTTCCAGAAAATGTAAGTCCTGGGCCACTGCGGATGCGTGTCTTCAGCCGTCCTAGGAAATGTGGTTTTCTTAGAGCATGCGCCCCTCGCAGTACATTATACGCAGTATATCATATGTGGAGGTTACTCGTTCCTATGTGTGTGGAATGGACTGACTTTTCTCCCGAAAAGGGAACCGTCCCTGTGGGTGTATAAGTGGGCTCCGGCTGCTCTAACAAAAATCCCAGGGGCCGGCCGGCTTAAACCGCAGACGTTTATTCTGTGACCGTTCTGGAGGCTGCAAGTCTGAGATCGGGGTGCCTCTGTGGTCCAGGTTCTGGTGAGGATTCTCACGGAGTCCCCACACCGTGGACGGAGCCAGCCCTGTCTCTTTCACTTCTTATGAGGAGACTAATCCCATCATGGGGGTCCTACCCTCGTGACCTCATTTAACCCTAATCACCTCCCAAAGGCCCCACTTCCAAACACCATGACTTAAAGGGTTAGAGCTTCCACATATGGGTTGTGGGGTGGGGTGTGAGGCGGAGCTGCCTCCAGAGCCCCGGCTCGGTTAGAAACTGCTCTGTCCAGCAGAGCTTTCATGATCATGGCAGAACAAATCTACCCAGGACACTGTATTTTGTCTGAGGGGAAGGAAGGTGGCTGCTCTCTCTAAGGGAGAACAGCAATCAGACCTCTGTCCCTCATGCCTTTTACTGAGAAGGATACACATGTGTGGGGAACCGCTCCCTGTGGTTTAGGGAATTGTAGCCCTGTCTGAGCCTGATCCTCCGCCCGCCCCCCCCGCCCCCGGCTGTGCTTGTCTTTAAGTCTCAACAGAAGGCTGCGCGGGAGACATAACCAAAAGCCACTCAGAGGGTTTCCATGGGAATTGGATTTAAAGAATGCTTGTTATGCTTTAGAGCTTGCTCTGCTTTTCTTATCTCTTAATGTAACATAAACAATCTCTAGCGAAGAATGTATGGAACCTTGCACCTAATGCCAATGTGGCATCAAGATGTTTGACCCGGCTGCTGTGGCTCAGTGGAATGAGCATCGGCCTATGAGCCAAGTGTCACTGGTTTGATTCCCAGTCAGGACACGTGACTAGGTTGCATGTCAGGTCCCCAGTTGGGGGCGCAAGTGAGAGGCAACCACACAGTGATGTTTCTCTCCCTCTCTTTCTCCTTTTCCCTCTCTCTAAAAATAAGTAAACAAACAAACAAATAAAATTTTTTTTTTTAAAGGTTTTTGATAGACCCTGACACAGACTGGTCACTGTGCCCTCTGTACTGGTACTTGTAATCTGTTTTTGTCAACTGAATCCTAACGCCTAAAAGCTATTGATGATTCATGAATTTTGACCTTGTATCTCCCATATGTATCCTTAATAAAAGTCACGAGGGATGAAGGTCTGATTGCTGTTCTCCCCTAGAGAGAGCAGCCACCTTCCTTCCTCCCAGACAAAATACAGTGTCCTGGATAGATCTGTTCCGCCGTGGTCGTGAAACCTCTGCTGGACAGAGCAGCTTCCAACCGAGCCTGGGGCATTGGAGGCACGTCCGCCTCACACATGGGAGATACAAGGTCAAAATTCATAAATCATCAATAGCTTTTAGGTGCCTGGATTACAGTTGACAGTAACAGATTACATGTACCAGTACAGAGGGCACAGTGACCCGTCTGTGTCAGGGTCTGTTAAACATCTTGACGCCACACTGGCAGTAGGTACAAGGCTTCATACATTCCTTGCTAGAGATTGTTTATAGTTAACTGAGAGATAAGAAAAGCAGAGCAAGCTCCAAAGCATAACAAGCATTCCTTAAATCCAGTTCCCATGGAAACCCTCTGAGTGGTTTTCTGTCACATCTCCCACGCAGGCTTTTGTTGAGACTTAAAGACAATCTGGGTGGGCAGTGGGTCAGCTCAGGCCGGGGCTACAATTCCCTAAACCACAAGGAGCGGTTCCCCACATCTACCCCTTTTTTGTCTTTTGTGATACTTACAGAAGAAAGGCCTATAAAGCTTGCTACTTGCTTTTCTTTAATACGATCACGGGTAAACAACTTGCAGATACATCGAAGGACACAGAGTATAGTAATGATTAATAAACATCCAGCTGCTCCCATTATCCAAAAACATAAATTTAGACCTTGAAATCAATTTTTGGGGTTAAACCATTGAAGGTTATCACTTAGGGTTTGAAGCAATTTTTGTTCAGCAAGCTGCTTAATGTCCATAAGCTGCTGATGGAGCTCAAACTGCAGTTGATCAATCTGGCCTTTAAGATCAGTAGAAAAGGCCCCTCGAAGAGGATGTTGGATGTCTCCAGGAATGCTAGCTGGAATTCCACCGCAGGGGAGTTTTGAAAACTCTGGGTCACAAGTGAGCTGTTGCCTGGTAACCAGGGCAGTCTGACGTTCCCCCAGCCACAGAATGGCTGATTCTATGGCTGAGAGTTGGGCCAGGGTTTCCTGATCAGTGCGAGTCTGCTGGATCATCTCCTGAGTGGTGTTGGTGAGCAGGGTTTCCACTGTGTGGGCAGTCTGGACAGGCTCCATGAGGGCAGTCCCAGCAGTGGCAGCTGTAGCAAGAACAACAGCAGAGATAATACAAGCGATAAGAGTGCCTATAAAGCTTCAGACTCTAATCTCAGCAAGAGCTTGATTGACTGTGGTGAGACCCCTAGGGTCTCGCCATTTCCTGGTGACATTTAACCCTTTGAGTGCCATGCCTAATTCGAAATTTGGATCAACATGAGAAAAAGTTATATCAATATATAACCTGAGGTATAAAAAAACAGAACAAAACATAAAATACGAACTATTTCATTGTTATTTACATTTATAGCCATCGAAAAAAGAGTCACTGGGAGTGACGCTGGCACTTTTGGGAAAATTTGTCCGCGTCGCTCCCAGCGATGTTGGCACTCAAAAGAGTTAACTGGCAACCAGATTTCTGACTGCCTCCATACCATGAAGATGGTTGTTAGATTAAGCTGAGTGACATTGGTCCGAGTGATGCAGCTAGCGTAAATAGAGCCAGCAGTAACGTGAAGATGATATACGTTAAAGGAGTGATTATAATTAAGCTGTGGCACCCCAGGAATAACAAGAAACAAGTAAGGGTGAGAGGTACACACAGTAACCCATGCCTTATTTAAGGTTTTGGTGTCAAAGTAACCTTTTCCTGTCTCAGGGTCCTGACTGTATGAGAAAAGTCCTACAATTATTTTTATAATATAAATGGCAATCCCATTTTCCATATATTTGCATGCCATGGGCTACTGTGATTTGAGACAATATGCGAATAAAGGGGGCCCCAGTACCTAGCCCTGTCCATGCTAGTTTGGCATAGGTAATGTGGGGAAGTGCCTTGACTAGACCATTGCTGGTATTGCCTTTAATTCCCCAATAGGCTCTCCAGTTCTCAGCCTGTCAGGGGGTGCCAGGAGTTCTCATAACGGAGGCCTCTGTGCTTCTGCAGAAAGACCACGTAACAGTCTTTGCTGGGCAATTAATTGGCTCTCAGAGAAGCAACCCCGGGGGAGCACTGGCTGATGTCCAATATTCTCTTCGGATCCCGACTGTCCGTATCATGGACATATTAGTTTCCTGCTTTCCCTTATACACAGCATGGGCATAGAACTTATTCATTAGAGGTAAGCACAAAGTGCCAGATAGCATGGAGAAGCAAGCAGGCAAATGCTCTGATATATACGTAGTATTGCTAGGAATGGGCAACCAATGTTTGTTTACTTCTAAAGGCCCGTCAGGTGGGAGCCAGGTGCCTCCTGTCCACTTTGTGTCATTCTTGGACAGGGGAGGCTCAGAGTTCCACCAAGTAAGGAGCTTAAAAACTGGTGGATCAAGTACATGGCTCCCATATATATGTTCTGTCTCAGCAGAGAGGCCCAGACCTCCGAGACAGCTTCATATGACTATAATTGTCAGAGTTTTTATCGAATTGGAGGACACCACAGATCAAAAGGCTAGAAAATGGTTTTCAAGGGTGTCCTGCGCTCCAGTATTTTTTATTACTTCCTCAGCTTTATTATTAAGGGTTTTCAAATCTTCCCAAGTTATTTTTCTAGGTTCAGGAGGGGCTGCGTTCCAACCCCCAGTCCTCTTGCTCGTCTCCTCTGGCGCTGGTGACGGGCGTGGTTGCGGCATCAGCGCTCGTTATTGCCAGCTGAGACAGCTGGTGGGTCAGGTCCTCAGGTTGCCTGATCCGGTCCGACTGGGTGATCCACAGGTGCAGGCCGTCCGTGATACGGTTTCACTCTTTTTGCTGGTAGCCGCAAAGGTGCTGTGGAGGTAGAAACACAGGTCTATCCCCACCCCTAGGTTAGCAGATCAACCGGGCCTTCCCAATTCTGTGCTCCTTGAGGGTCCGATACAGCACTAGGGGGCGAGGTTCTCTGTCTTCCAGTCCATGACGACAGAAGTGTTTTTCAATAGGAGTAGTAAGGGAATCATCACAATTTAAAAAATTATAAGTATAGATTGCTAGATTAGTTAGGTTCTTCGGGGAGGACTCCATACTCCCCCTTTTCTGTTTTTTAAGAAGGCTTTTAAAAGTATGGTGGGCCCGTTCAACTGTGGCTTGGCCCGTTGGGTTATATGGAATTTCTGTTTATGTTTAATGTCCCATCTTTATAAAAATTCTGGGTGGAACGGAATATATAGTCCGGTCCATTGTCAGTTTTTGTTTGCCGTGTTCGGCCTAAGGAACTAAATGTCTCAAGCCAGTGTGCTCGAATATGCTCGACTGATTCTCCTGTTAGAGCAGAGGCATGGAATACTCCAGAACAAGTGTCTATAGATATATGGAGATATTGAAACTTTCCAAAAGGTGGATAATGAGTGACATCTGTTAGCCAAATTAATCTGGGGGCCAGTCCTCGAGGGTTGGTCCCACCACTAGGAGGTGCTGCACCCAGCACCTGGCAATCCGCGCATTCCCGAATAATTTGCTTAGTTTGAGAGCGAGGAATGCCAAATCCTCTGTGAAGCACTTGAGAATTTTGGTGGTAAAACTGATGAGAGGCAGCTGCCTTCTGAAAGGTAGTTAATACGCTGACTAAGGCGTCAGCATGTTTGTTGCCTTCTGTCATAGGGCCTGGAAGTCCTGAGGGAGAGCGAATGTGGGTGACAAATATGGGATGCGCTCTCCTATCAATTAGACTTTGTAAAATTAGGAATAAGCTAAGTAACTGGGGATCTATAGACTCCTTAAGTAAAGCTTGATCTATGTGGAGTATAGTGTACACCATATAGGCAGAATCACGAACTAAATTTAGAGGTTCATTTGGCCATTGCTGGAGGGCCATAATGGCTCCAGAGTTCAGCTCTCTGGGTGGATGAGTGGCTGTGAGTTACACAGTCTTTCCAACTCTCTCCTTCCCTCCATGTGATGGCTGCTTTTCCAGTCTTTCCTGATCCATCTATGGAAATAGTTTTTGCCCCAGATACTGGTGTAAGACTAATTTTGCTTTTAACATGCAGATTTAATTGAGGCATATTTTGTAAAAGTCTATCTGAAGGAAGATTGATCTCAAGCTTTCCAACATAATCAGCTATAGCACATTGGAAATCCAGAGATTGACTAAAAAGCTGTTGTAAATACGTTTGAGTTAGAGGCAAGTGAATAACCTCCGGGTCATAGCCAAACAGTTGCTGAGCTCTCTCTCGTCCCTTGATTATTAGTTGACAAAGGGCAGAGATGTAAGTAGTTATAGTTTTTTGAGGTTGGTGGAAAGAAATAACCATTCAGTCATAGTAGCTGCCCTGGAAGTCCCGTAGGGGAGTGTAATGTAGGAAAGCAGAAAAGCCTGATTGGCTAGGAACGCTTAATTCTTTCCACTTGCCTTGTCCTAATGTGCTGACTTACAATGTCTAGTTCCTTTAGAACCTAGGAGACCAGGTACCAGATGAGTTTAGATCTGGGTCTCCCTTAAGAGTATTAAAAAGGCGAGCAAGCTGTTGAGTAGCTATGCCTAAACTGGGCCGTATCCAGTTAATAACTCCTAATAATTGCTGAAGATTATTAAGGGTTAACGGGGTAGAAGGAACAATTTCTACTGCTTGAGGTCGTATTGTCCTATTAAATAAGGTGAAACCTAAATACTGCCAAGGCTGACACTGCTGGACTTTTTCTGGTGCTCTCTGCAAGCCTGATTGAGGGATTGTTTTTTGTAGAAATTCAAAGGTTTCAGCTAATTGCGCCTGTGAAAAGGTGGCTATTAAAATGTCATCCATATAATGATAAATGATAGAGATGGGAAAAGCTTGCCTGACAGGTAATAAAGTTTGGTGAACAGAGTACTGACAAATAGTGGGGCTATTTAACATTCCTTGAGGAAGAACTTTCCACTGATATCTTTGTAAGGGCTGAGAATTATTGATCACTGGGATGGAGAAGGCAAAGTGTTCTTTATTCTTTTCAGCTATGGGAATAGTGAGAAAGCAGTCTTTTAAATCAATGACTAGCAAAGCCCTGTCTTTAGGGATACAAGCTGGGTTAGAAACACCGGGTTGAAGTGCTCCCATTGGCTGTATAATTAATTTCACTTATTTTCCTGAGATCATGAATGAGTCTCCATTTTCCTGACTTTTTTGGAACTATGAAGATGGGCGTGTCCCAGGGGCTATGTGACAGCTCTGTATGTTTTGCTTTTAATTGCACTTGTATTAATTTTTGAGCCTGTAATAATTTCTCCCCTCTGAGCGGCCACTGGTCAACCCACACGGGCATATTAAGAGAGCCACGTGAAGGAGAGAGGAGATATACAAACAGTGGCCACTGGGGAAAAGGAGGCAAGTTAACAGTCTTGCCCCACTGAGTGAGTAAATCTCATCCCCAGATGTGAAGGGGGGCCTGCAGGACGTAGGGTTGAATTCGTCCCACGTGGCCGCCAGAACCGTAACAACCAAGAGTCCATGCACTTCTTTTAGGCTGCGAGATGCCTTCTATTCCAGTAATGGTTAAATCCCCTTCAGTTAGAGGCCAGTCCGGTGGCCAAAATTGACTGGATACGACAGAGACGTCAGCTCCAGTATCCAACAGTCCTTGAAATGTTTTATCTTTAATTTTTACCTCTAGGAGTGGCTTTTGTAGTTTAATAGAGGCAGCCCAAAAAACAGATTGGTTATCAGTGCTGCCAAAGCCTTTATTTTCTCTCTTTAACATTCTGAGTTGCAGGCACAGCGTAAGGAAGAAGTATAAGCTGTGCTATGCGAGTGTTAGCAGGTATGACATGATAGCCCGTGGCTTGTATCATAACTTTGATTTCTCCATCAAAATCGGAGTCAACAACTCCTGCTTGGGTAATGACACCGTTAACAGTAAGGCTAGCTCGGCCAATTATTAAACCTACGTATCCTTTAGGCAAAGGTCCCCATACTCCAGTAGGAGCAACACAGATGCAATCTTGTTCTTTAAGAGTTCATTGCTGGGTGCTGACCCAGTCCAGGCCTGCGCTCCCGCTTGTGGCTGCTCAGGGGTCTGTGACTCGGCACCGCCCTGAGTCCAAAGCATTTTGATTGTTGGGGCCTTGGGGGCTCCCGTTGTGGTTCCGCGCGGAGCCCTCGCCCCTCTCCCAGTGTCCCTGATTATCCATTTGCTGTTCTTATCAAATTTAGATTCGCAGTCCCTGGCCCATTGTTTGCCCTTGTCCTTCTTCGGGGGTTTAGAATTCCCTTTCTGATTGTTGCGGCACTGCTTTCTAAGGTGGCCCGCTCTTGCACACGCGGAGCACGCGATTTCTTTCTGACTTTCGGCGGTTGCCATAGCGATGGCTGTGGCGAGCGGAGACGCCCTATGATTTTCTGTGCCAACATTTTAGCTGGCTTGAATAAACTAGCTAATATTTTGAAAGTTTTGTTTAATAGGATGAAGAACTGTTTTGCAGTCTTCATTTGCGTTCTCAAAAGCCTTCTGGAGTAAAAGGGTCTTTGCCGCCTGGGAACTTCCCATTTGTTTGTGAATAGCTTCCTGTACTCTATCCGTGAAATTCAGATACGCCTCAGCGGCTCCCTGTCCGACGTTAACAAAGGAGGTCTGTCCTCTAGTTTTCGCCTCCAGAACCGCTCTTAAAGCTTTGAGAGCCACTAGAGAGCACTGAGCAGAAGTTTGAGGATTTAAAGCTGCTTTGTTGCTCAGGAGTTTCAAATTCATTCACTCCTCACAGCACATCCAGCTGCACTGGGTTTTCAGTCCCAGCATTTTCCTCTGCCTGGCGGCGGCACCTGCCCATACACTCTGAATGCCAAACAGTAAATTGCGCAGGCGTGAGATCAGGTCTAGCCAAAGCCTGCCGGTCACCGGGGGCCATACGATAGCCCTCTGTCATAGCCTTTAACAGCCCCAGACTGTGTGGGGACTGGAGTCCCCTGGTCTCTAATACTTTACTTTAAATCCTTATAAATTTCAAAAGGCACCGGCTCATGGTAAGGCTGCTGCCAGTTCTGTGAAATAACGGGAAAGGCTGGTAAAGCTTCCAGGCCTCCTGCCTTCGCGGTGTCCCTGAGGCTCTGCGGCCTACTGGTACTGGTATGCATATCAGGGGTGGTAAACGCCGGATCACCCTGCCAGAGAGAGTGGCAGAAAGAAAAGTCCTCCTTCCCTAACTTAACTGTGGGGAACCGCTCCCTGTGGTTTAGGGAATTGTAGCCCTGGCCTGAGCATGACCTACCGCCCCCTCCTCTGCCCCCCCCCTCCCCCCGGCTGTGCTTCTTTAAGCTCAACAGAAGGCTGTGTGGGAAACATGACTGAAAGCCACTCAGAGGGTTTCCTTGGGAACTGGATTTAAAGAATGCTTGTTATGCTTTAGAACTTGCTCTTTCTTATCTCTAGATGTAACATAAACAGTCTCTAGCAAGGAATGTGTGAAACCTTGCACCTACTGCCAGTGTGGCGTCAAGATGTTTGACAGACCCTGACACAGACAGGTCACTGTGCCCTGTGTACTGGTACATGTGATCTGTTACTGTCAACTGTAATGCTAAGGCCTAAAAGCTATTAATGATTTATGAATTTTGACCTTGTACCTCCTGTGTGTATCCTCCTCAATAAAAGGCATGAGGGATGGAGGTCTGATTGCTGTTCTCCCCTAGAGAGAGCAGCCACCTTCCTTCCCCCCAGACATAATATAGCGTCCTGGGTAGATCTGTTCCGCCGCGGTCATGAAACCTCTGCTGGACAGAGCAGTTTCCAACTGAGGCTGGAGCGTTGGAGGCAGCTCCGCCTTACACATGGGAGATACAAGGTCAAAATTCATAAATCATCAATAGCTTTTAGGTGCCTGCATTACAGATTACATGTACCAGTACAGAGGGGCACAGTGACCTGTCTGTGTCAGGGTCTGTTAAACATCTTGACGCCACACTGGCAGTAGGTACAAGGCTTCATACATTCCTTGCTAGAGATTGTTTATAGTTAACTGAGAGATAAGAAAAGCAGAGCAAGCTCCAAAGCATAACAAGCATTCCTTAAATCCAGTTCCCATGGAAACCCTCTGAGTGGCTTTGGGTCATGTCTCCCACGCAGCCTTCTGTTGAGACTTAAAGACAAGGGTAGGGGGGGCATGTCTGGCTCCCAGCCGGGGCTACACTTCCCTAAACCACAAGGAGCGGTTCCCCACAGGGGTGACCACACAATTGGGTCCTAGTAGAAGGCTGTATTTAAGAGCTGAAGGATTTGTGTTTTTGCAGGATCTTTTCAAATTGTTTTTAGTTCCATTAAGTCAATGATTCTCAACCAGGGGTGGTTTTGTACCCCCAGAGGATACTCAGCAATGTCTGCAGACATTTTTGGCGGCAGCAGGGCTGCTGGCATCCACTGTGTACAGGCCAGGGATATCGCTCCTGTCCTCTTGAGGCACGGGACTGTCTCAGGCCGCAGTGCTCTGATCCAAATGGTCACCAGTTCGGAAGTTGAGATCCAGTGCTGGGCCCTTCCCAGCACAGGACAAATGATAAACCTCTTTGGTGTTTTCCTTCTATTTCTTCCAGATCCGGTACCGAGAGGCGAAATCGAGGCAGCAGCTCAGGAGCAGGGATGGATGGACTCCTGGTCACTGGCGCCTCCCTGGGCTCTGAGTTGGGAGAAGCCCGCATACAGGAGGGTCACTTCAGGAAGCAACAGGAAAACCCGGAAGGCTGTTTGAAACCAGACGCCCATGAGGAAGACCACGCAGGGCTCAGTGCCCTGGAGTGTGATGACTTTGACCGCGTCCCCGGAACCAGACCAAGCCCTCCCGTCACCCAGGCCACCCGCAAGCCCCAGAGGCGCGGCGCTCGGGGAAAGAGCCCACAGGACGCAGCAGCCGGGGCCCCCAGGAAGCCTTGGAAGTGCGAGGACTGCGGCAAGGCCTTCCGTTACCCCTCGGCGTTCACCCTGCACCGCAGGACGCACACCGGGGAGAAGCCCTTCGCGTGCGCAGAGTGCGGGCGCACCTTCAGCCAGCGCGTGCACCTGACCCTGCACCAGCGCGTGCACACGGGCGAGCGGCCGCACACCTGCGACAAGTGTGGCAAGGCCTTCAGCCAGGGCTCCTACCTGGCCGCGCACTGGCACACGCACAGGGACGAGCGGCCGCACGTGTGCGCGGACTGCGGCAAGGCCTTCACGCTGCCCGGGCACCTGGCGCGGCACCGGCACGTGCACACGGGCGAGCGGCCCTTCGCGTGCGGCCAGTGCGCCAAGGCCTTCGGCCGCCGCGCGGCCCTGCTGGAGCACCAGCACGTGCACACCGGCGAGAAGCCCTTCACGTGCGCGCAGTGCCTCAAGGCCTTCCGCTTCTCGTCGGCGCTGCTGCGCCACCGGCGCACGCACACGGCCGAGCGGCCCTACGCCTGCGGCCGCTGCGCCAAGGCCTTCACGCAGCTGGCGCACCTGGCGCAGCACCTGCGCGTGCACACGGGCGAGAAGCCCTACGTGTGCGCGCAGTGCGGCGCGCCCTTCAGCCAGAGCGCCTCGCTGGCCGAGCACTGGCGCCTCCACACGGGCGAGAAGCCCTTCGAGTGCGCGCAGTGCGGCAAGGCCTTCCGGCAGGCGTCGCAGCTGAGCCAGCACCGCCGCGCGCACACGGGGGAGCGGCCCTACGCGTGCGAGGACTGCGGCCGCGCCTTCGGCAAGCGCTCGGAGCTGGCGCGCCACCACGTGGTGCACACGGGCGCCCGGCCCTACGAGTGTCTGGAGTGCGGCAAGGCCTTCCGCAACCGCGCCTACCTGACCCAGCACCGCATCGTGCACACCGGGGAGCGGCCCTACGAGTGCGGCAGCTGCGGCAGGGCCTTCGGCTTCTCCTCCGCCCTCATCCGGCACCAAAGGACGCACACGGACAAGAAGCCCCAGCAGCGCAGCCTGTGCAAGGACAGCGCTGCCCAGCCGCCACACCCGCCTGGACACCTGCCCTCGCCCCGGGAGGAGAGGCCTGCTGGCAGTAGCGACCCTGCAAAAACCAACAAGGACCAGCAGAGTAAGGACTGAGGGTGAACGGACCTCCTGGACCAGGCACCGTGCTGAGCGCGTTTACACCTCGTTCCCACCTCGTGGCACTAGAGGGCAGAGATGCCCTGTCATCCCCACACTGCCTGTGAGGACACCAAGGCTCAGAGATGCTTGGTGACTTGCCCAAGGTCACGCAGGGAGGATGTCACAGAACTGGGACTGCTCCCTACATCTGCCAGACTCTCTGATTCCCCTCCCCGCCACCTCCCTGTTTCAGTTATAAACGTGACCCACCAAAGCAGACCCCAATAAGTATCTGTGGGTCTCTGACTGGCCTTGTAATTTTCTTTGTAAGAATTTTTATTTTTACTTTTTATTTTTAGAGAGAGCAGAAGGAAAGAAGAAAAAGGGAAAGAAACATCAATGTGTGGTTGCCTCTCCTGCACCCCCCAACTGGGGACCTGACCCACAACCCAGGCATGTGCGCTGAGTGGGAATCAAACCAGTGACCCTTTGGTTTGCAGGTCGGTGTGCTCAGTACACTGAGCCTTACCAATGAGGGCCTTTTTGTATAAAAAGATTTTATTTTACTTTTAGAGAGAGAGGGGAAGGGAGGGAGAAAGAGAAGGAGAGAAATAGTAATCAGTTGCCTCTCTCACGCCCCACAACTGGGGACCTGGCCTGCAACCCAGGCATGTGCCTTGACTGAGAATTGAACTGGCGGCCTTTTGATCCAACAGGCTGGTGTTCAATCCATTGAGCCATACCAGTCAGGGCGTAATTGTTGACTTCATGATTGAGCAGGCATTTGTTCAATAAATTAATGAAAGGTTCAGCCCCTTTGGTGAGGACCTTGGAGGAGAGAGGGTGCCTTTTTTACTTCTAGCATCTTCTGAATAGGCCTGGCACACAGTAGTTCCTCAAGAAGTACTGAGTGACTGAATGAACAGTGTTGTACATCCCAGCACCATCCTTGGAGTCATTCAGGGTTGGGGACGATTTGGTTGGTTTCTCCCTGTACCCCAGACATCGTCCATCCCAGGTCTCAACACACAGTACGTCCTGTCCTCATGAGATATAAATTTAATTGGCCAGGTACATTAATGAGTAGTAGGCTGGCATCCTCAGCAGTAGCACTGGATTCCCTCAGGGTCAGACACCACACATTCTGGTTCTTGGCGGGAACTTGACCCAAACTTGGCCAAGCCCAGACCGCAGCGCATAGTAGGTCCTCCAGAAGTGCTGAAGGTCCGAATGAATGGCTGCATATCCCAGCACCAGCCCTGGAGTAATTCAGGGGTGGGGACGAGGCAGTTGCTTCCTCCCTGTGCTGCAGACATGGCCCACTCTGGGCCACAGGAGATAAATTCGGAGGTCAGGGCTCTGGCTGGTGTGACTCTGGGTTGGACATCATCCTGCAAACCGAAAGGTCGCCAGTTCAATCCCCAGTCAGGGCACGTGCCTGGGTTGGGAGTTTGGTCCCCTGGGGCACCTGCAGAAGGCAGCCAATTGTTGTGTCCCTTTCACATCTCTGTCTCTCCATCTCCTCCCTCCCTTCCCTTCTCTCTAAAGTCAAAAGCAAAATGAAAATTGATAAATCAGTTATATGAGTAATAAGTGAACATCCTCAGCACCAGCCCTAACGTTCCCCCGGGACCACGGACCACACAGCCTGGCTCCTCCCTGTGATCCGAACTAACCCAGCTCCAGCCTCAGCGCACAGTAGGTGCTGGGGGGCGGGGGTGCCTGAGGAACGGATGCCTGAGTGAGAGGAGAACGGGGGCAACGCCCCTGACAGCTGAAGGGCTGTGGGCGCGGCCAGGCCAGCGTCTGCTCAGATCCTCGGCCCCTTCCCGGAACGCCGGCCGGGTCAGAGTGCGCAGGCGCCGGGCGGGCAGGTGCGGGGGGGGGGGGGGGTGCTGGTCCCGAGTTGCACCTGCGGGGGGGGGGCGCCCCCTGGTGGGAGAGTTCGGAAAAACCCTGATTTCGGCGCGTTTGCGATGCGGTTGCGGAGCAGGCCAAGGAGCCGGAGCTGGCCCTCGGCGTTCCTCCCCCACGCGAAACTCACAGACCCGTCACTGTGAAGACGGGGAGCGGGGGCCTCGGGAGAGAGGGCAGGGGAGGCGCCCAAGGAAGGGACGGCGTTTGAGCAGAAACCCGAAGGAAGTGGCAGAGCCCTGTGAGCCGAGCGAAGAGCGTGCCAGGCAGGCGGGGCAGCCAGTGCAACGGTCCCGAGGTGGCGCGTGAGAGGCTGTGGGAGCCGCAACGGGGTCAGTGGAGCTGGAGTGGAGGAACGGGGACAGGAAGGATGACAGCCGGGGCAGGTCGTGTGGAGCTGCACAGCCACTGTGCGGACTTCGACTTTTACCGCTGAAGTGGTTGAGGATTTTGAAAAGCCTCACATAAGGGTATGTTTGTTGATTTGAGAGAGGAGGGAGGAGAGAGGGGTGAGAGAAACATCCATCGGTTGCCTCTGGTGTGCACCCCCACTGGGGATTGAACCCACAGCCTAGGTAGTTGCCCTGACCAGGAATCGAACCTGCAACCTTTTGGTGTGCGGGAGAACTCTCCGACTAACTCAGCCCCCCGCCAGGGCTGAATGGGTTTCATTGTGGTTTAATGGGGTCTTTCTGGCTGTGGGGTGGAAAACAGACCTTCAGGGGTGCGGTGGCCACGTCTGCCATCAATGAGATGGCATTCCTGGCACATGATAGAGCCCAAGCCAGTGGCCACAACACGTGTGATTTCTGTTAGCGTCATGATTACCTTCAATAGCCCACAAATTTGATCGGAACTGTGGCACTGTCCGAGCTCATCAGAGCTCCCAGGATGGTCTCCATGTGCACCCGCCCCGCCATTTCCATTTCGCCCACCTGCAGCCCGTTCTCCACCCGCTCCTAAGCTCCTTCTTGTCTCGGGCCTTTGCAGCTGCTGTTCCCTCAACCCTTAAAGACTGGTCCCTGTGCAGGGCAGCTACAGGGGTGGAGTGTATAGGACCAGAACCTGCCTCCAGTTCCCCACCTGGCCACATGGAAGAGGGAGAACAGGGTCAGTGATAGCGACCCCTAACCATGTGGAGGAGAGAGAGGTCACCCCCAAAAGGAAGGCACCTGGGGCGGGGGGGTGGGGGTATCCATGGATAAGAAGGCCCTAGGAACCTGCTATAAATTAAGCCAATTTCAGCCTGAACTTTGGTGCAACGTGAGTGAATAATTCATCTTTTTGCTTAGAGCTCATTTGAATTAAGCTTCTCTGTTTGTTACAGAAACAGGGGAGTCCAAAAATCCCCGGAGTTTGTGGCTGGGGGATGGGGAGAAGGAAGCAGCTTTCAGAATGCCTCCACACGCCTGAGGCTGGTGGCTGGTGTCTTTCATTATGTAAATTGCTTGGATGCTTCCAAGGCCTCAGGTGGATGGGAGGGGTCTTGAACCAGGGGACGGTATGGAAAGCACACAGAGCCTACGTGGGGTTCTGTGAATGGTCAGAGCTGTTGGCAACACCCACTGCGTCAGAGGACGCAGTCAGGGAGATATAGGCAGCTGCGAACACTTTAGGGGGACGGCGCGCTCTGAGGCTGTCTCCCTCGATGGCGGGTGTTCACAGGGGTGCTCTGGAGACGGAGAGGAGATCCACGCGGTTTACAAAAAGAAGACAGTTTGCAAGGAGGCTGAGACTCCCGGAGGTTTTGCATTGAGAGCTGAGGGGCACCGCAGCACAGAAAGGACCTCCCCAATCAGATTGAATGATTGGCAGCCGCTGGTAAAGCTGAACTGTGTTTGGGAAGTGGGGAAACAGTGTTTCTGACCTTCCTAAAACTGGGTAGGTTTGTTAGGGGGGAGGCAAGGATATGTGTAACTGTTAAATAAACAATTTTCTTTTCACTCAACTGAAGTATTAAGAGTTGTAATTCTGGCGGCGGGCAATTGGACCCCTAACTAAAGAGCCCGTGGAGGTGAGCGAGGAAGCTGTTGCTTTTCTGAGTCTCTCTCTTCCAAGGCTCGCTCCGCTGGTCCTCATGGCCCGTGGAAATCAGCGAGAACTTGCCCGCCAGAAAAAATATGAAGAAATCCCAGGAAATTAGCAAGGGAAAAAGAAAAGAGGATAGCTTGACTGCCTCTCAGAGAAAACAAAGGGACTCTGAGATCATGCAACAAAAGCAGAAAGCAGCTAATGAGAAGAAGTTAATGCAGACAAGAGAAAAATGATGCTGACAATTTGGAAAACCTGGGTGCTATTGCCAACTAGGTGTATGATAAGCTCTGTAATCAAGATTTTGCAGAGTCAAGAGTCATTACATATTTATAACATAGCCTTATAAAAACTATTTTAAACTTTACCTTTCACCCTGAATTAGTGTGATGTTTCAGAACCATTCTTCAAAGAATATAACACTAACCATTGCTGGGGGGAGGGGGACATAAGGGGACTAAATGGTAATGGGGAAAAAAATTCAATAAAGATTATATCAAAAATAAAATAAAACACTATGCATGTTAAAAAAAAAAAAAAAAAAAAAAAGAGCCCGTGGGTTTGTTTCCAATTGGAGCAGCCCAAGGGTTCTGTAACATGTTTGCAACCAATAAAATCCTAAGGAATGTAACAGTCGAGAGGAATAATCCTCAGGTGTGGCTTGTTGAATGCAACCAGCCCTAGAGAAGGGGGAGGAGAGAGGATCTGGTACTTCTCCAGGAGGCGCAGAAGCCATTGGACATCCTGTTAAAACAAGAGGACACAGAATCTGCACACAGACACACATACAACACACACACACACACACACACACACAGGAATTTTAAAAATCAGGGCAGCAATGTTAGCCACTGTCAGACGAGTTACTTAAGGCAAAGGATTAAACTGGTTAAAGACGACCGTTTTAGATTTGACAAAGGATTCAGAATCAGGTTTTCACTAACATTTATTGAGTTCCTACTAAATGCCAGGCACTGTGCATGGTGTATACATATATTATTTATTTGGCAAAGACAACAATGCTATACTTACTATATGCATCAAATTACATAGTTTATGAATACATAAAGCCAAGATTATAAAAATATATTGACAAACAATTGTACTAACAGATTTTCACATCACCTTTTTTTAAAATTTGTTTTAAATATGTTTATTGATTTTAGAGAGGAAGGGAGAAAGAGAGAAAAACATTGATGTGAGAGAGAAACGTCAGTTGGTTGCCTCCTAGTTACGTGCCCTGACCGGGAATCAAACCTGCAACCTTTTGGTATACGGGAGGACGCTCCGACTAACTAAGCTACCTGGGCCAGGGCTCACATAATCTTATTGGTTTCTGTCAGATAGGATAGGCCAAAATTACATAACACCTGACTCTGAACAACATGATTGATAAGACTGAGTTTATTAACAGACATATAGAGTTTTGAGTTCTACAGACAGAAACTACATTTTCCTCTTAAATGTCCATGAAACACGTACAAACGTTGGACATGTTCTAAGCCGCAATAAAAGCTATTTAAAAGGTTTGGAAAGCAGATAGCTTATAGGCTGCATTCTCTCTTCACAGTGCAGTAAATCAAGAAAACAAAACTAATTTTAAATAAACCCAACTACCGAGTTTCAAAGCACTCTTTAGAAACACTACAATCTAATATTTAGGCAACAGGAACGAGAACACGAACGGTCAAACTTTAATAGATAGTCAAGGCTATAATTAGAAGTATGTACGACTAAATAAATGATCATAGTAAGTAATGGTGTCAAAAGAGAACACAAATGAATACTCAGAGACAGAGACAAGAAGTAGAAATAAAAGATAAGCCCGATACGTATTAAAGGAAAACAAAAAGTACAGAAATAATGGACACACATAAATCCTAAAACTAGTTCTTCAGAAAAATAATAATAAACTCGAAAAACACTGGGCAACTCTAATAATGATGAATAAACCGCAAACAGATGTTGAAAGGAAGAAAGGGGAGCTGATATTCTGAAAAACTGGAAGGAATGAAGACTATTCTAGGGGTTAAGAGAACACTAAATCGTCAAAATTAGTGTGAATGAGCAGACAGCATGAGAAGAAACTGAGAAAGCTGTCCAAGGATTAGCTGGATTGTCCCCTCAACAGCAGTAGGATTTCTTTCTAAATGTCAAGGAATTGATATTTCTCAAGCTACTTTTTTAAATCTCTGAAGTCATGATGCATCTCCCAGTTGGTGGCATCTTACCATTAAATAGCATTTCTTTCTTTCCCAGTGGTGTATAAAATTATGCATTTTACAGTTGCTGATGTCTTAAGTTCAATGAAATACAGTAACACAAAACCTCACACAAAAAGGTTAAATACAAAAAAAAAAAAAATCATGTGCATGGGTGCGTGAAAGGCATTTGCTAAGATTCAATACTGGTTCCTGGTGTCTCACCAGGACGCCTCCTTCACGGGGCGACTCCTTCCGAAGGACTTAAATGTAGAACACCATGGGCATCCCCGTTAACACCAGGAACAGAAAGAGCACGCAGACAATGAGGAGCAAGGTTGTTTGCTGTGGGGACCTGGGCCACTCCATGTTGCCCTGAAACAGAAGGGGAAAAAGTATAAATATGCACCGAAAATGGGGGGAAGGGGTTGCCACTGCCACCTGTGGGAAAATGGAATCATGGGACTGGCGTGCAGCCAGAACAGCTTTTTGAATCAAGTGACTAGATATCAGGTAAAGTACGTCGTATCGCTATGGCCCAGGAGAGGAAAGATCAGGGTGTGATGAAAATTCCAACGTGCCATATAAAGTCTCACCGTTTTAAATAGCATCTAGACTCTAATGACCCCCAAATGTGTGTGTGTGTGTGTGTGTGTGTGTGTGTGCGCGCGAGACCCACCCTCCTCCTGAATTCCCAACTTATAAATCTCACCGTCTTCTTGCCATCTTGACACTTGGCGATCTAACGGGCATCTTAAATGGGACGTGCCCCAGATATCCTAAATCCTTGTACCCCCAGAAAGCTCCCCAGGCTATTTTTTTCTCTCTCCCTACCTCCATTCAAGCCAGACGGATAAATGGGTGGATAGATGACGGATGAATGAATGGACTGAATATATGGATGAGCAGACAAGTGAAAGTCTGGGTGGCTGAGAGAGGGGACAGATGAATGACTGGGTAAGTTACGATGACTTTATGAGCGCAGGGTTGAGGGTACGTATTGGTGGAGTTACACACACCACACAGAGCCTCTACACGCCATGTCTGACTACCATAGGAGTGTGTTCCATTTCCCATGAGTGACGCCTTGGGGCTCATATCCCTGAACAGGCTTTTGTGAGCAGGGAACTTGCAGGGAGGGAATGTGACAACTCCCCGAGATCCATAGGGAGGGGCATTTGTGAAAGAGGAGGGAACCCCAGCTTACCTTGGATTCCTCTGACTCCTCTTCTTCCACCGAGTTCCACTCCTGGGGACGCCTGGTCTCTTGAGAAGACAGGTCTGGGTGGGGAGGAGGGAGAAGGGCAGAAAGGAGCCATGCGTGAGTGACCAGGCCAGCTGGGGGGGCTCTCTTGTTCTTCCCACCTGGCATCCTATCCGTTTTCTGCTAACACACACACACACACACACACACACACACACACACACACACACACACACAGGCTCATGTGTTCACGTGGGGCACAAAAAACCACAGACCTGAAGTCTGATCCCGTTTCCGTCCCTAACTCCCTGGAAGGCTCGCAGTGGGCCCCTGCCGTCCTCTGCCACCTGAGTCCCTGTTCCTTCACTCGTCAAATGGTGAGGCGGCCCCTTCCCTGCAGGCCTCCGGCCACACTGAATGAGGGAGCGGTGCAAAGAGCCACGGAAGAGAGACAGAGACGGGGCGATGGAGGCTTCCCCAGCTCCGGGCCACCGGTGGGGAAATCGCCCCGCAGCGAACTTCAACGTCCCCCTCACCCCTAAGCGGGCGCAGACTGGGAGTCAGACCACAGGCGGACGTCCCCACTTTCCCTCCAGGAGCCTGCACCTCCTCCTCGCCACAGAACAGGGGTCCCTGCTACCCACGCGTCTGTTCCAGGCCTGCTCCATGGAAGGCCCCTGCCCGTTAGAAGGTCCAACCGCATTCTGCTGTAGAGTGTCTTTCGGGGGTCCCCAAATCAGCAAAGGGCACCACGCTTTGTCTCACTGTGTGGGCCCAAACCCGGGACCCTTCCCCGACAGCGTTTCTGCCCTCCCCTCCTCTCCCCCCGCGTCCACCGCCGCCGCCACCACCACACCTGGCCAGGTGGCCTGTCCCCCGAGGATTGCCGGGGGCTCCCACCTGACCTCCTCACCCTGCGATTCCTTCCCACGTGCGCTGGACGCGGGCTTCTCCACCTCGCCACGCGCATTTCCGCGCCAGCGGCGGGGCTGCCGGGCACGCGGAGGGAGGTCTGGGGCAGCATCCCCGGCCTCCACCGCTGGATGGCAGGCGCAGCTGCCCAGTGACGGCCACCCAGGTCGCTCCCTGCCATCGTCACGTGCCCGCGGCGGGCAGTGGGGTGTGCCGTCGCCCCCAGTTCCAACCCGCTCGGTTAGAGAAACCTTTGGGGAACGCAGGGCAGATCCTGTCTTTCTCCTCTTCAGAGCCTTCCCGGGGTTTCCCAGCGCTCAAACACCGCAGTACCCGGCCCAATCCCTGCCGAGCCGCGCAGGCGGGGCTCCCCCCCACCCCCACCCCGCGAGGGCCTGTCCCCGCTCGGGTCCCCGCAGTCCCTCCTACACGCCCCCCCACCCCCACTCCGTCACCCCGGTCGCTGCATGCGCGGTGCAGGCTGCCCCACGCTCTCCTCCCCAGCGCTGGGAACAGATGAGTCCTTGTCCTGCCCCGTCACCTCCCCTGACCACAATGCCCTCCTCGCATCACCCTGTTTTACTGTCTTCACAGCTTTCGTCCACTTGTCTTTGCGTTTAGTAACTGTTTTACGGTCTGTTTTCTCCACTAAATTCTGAGCCCCAGCCCTGGCCGGGTGGCTCTGTTGGTTGGAGCGTCCTACTGTGCGCACCGAAAGGTTGCAAGTTCCATCTGGGGGCTGGGGGCCGGTGAGACACAACTGTCGACGTGTGTCTGTCTGTCTGTCTGCCTCCCTCTCCCTCCCTCCTTCTCTTCCTCTCTGTCTAAATCACTGAACATGTCATTGGGTGAAGTTGTGGTTTGTTTTTTTTTTTTAAGATTTAAAAAAATCTGAGCTCCACTGGGCCCATCTTGCTCATGGGTGGACCATGCGTGGCCAATGTGTAAGTTGGTGCTTGTGGGACATTTTTGCCCCCAATGTCTCCCCCTCTTCACTCCTCCCTGTGTGCACACCCTGGGGAGCTCCGTCCCTCACTGACGCCGGACTCGGCCCTGAGGCTTATTTTGGCCAATGGCCAGTAAGCACCCGAGTTGCCTGTACAGGCTTAGTAAGTGCTTGTGAATTGGGGTTTCCGCCTGTTGTCTGGTGACCTCCGGTGAGAATTAGCCTGGAGGGGGCTGCTGGCAGGAGAGAGCCTGCAGCCAGGCAGCTGAGTAAGGTCATCATCTCCATCAACCAGCTGTCCCCTGAGGCCACTACATTTGGGGGTGACTTGTTATGCAGCAAAAGCTGACTATCACAAGGCTCCATAAAAATGTATTGAATAAACAAGCAAAGCAGTGAACGCCTAGTCTTCCCAGGGTTCGGCCACTACCTTTCCTGCCACCTCCCACGGGGCCCCTGCCCCTCACCTCTCTGGTCACTGTCACAGACGGATGCCCCAACCTTCACCGCCACCCAGTCTTTGAGGAAGGTGGCGCGCTTCTCCCAGGCCCGGCCCTCCCGAGGCAGCAGCGTCTTGGTCCGCTCCGGCTCCAGCAGCCCCCGCAGCTGCTCAGGCCTGAGACTCTTCATGTCTGCCGGAGGCGATGCTTTCAAGGTGGCCTTGTCGTTCTGTCCCAGGGTCCCGTCGGGTTCCCCAGGCACAGGATTCAGAACCTGGGAATTGACAGACATTTAGTCATTCAACAAATACAGAGTTGCCACTGTGTGCCAGGCACTATTTCTAGATGCCTCGATGGGAAACTGAGCTCCCTGCCCTTGTGGGGCTTACTTTCTGGTGGGGGGAGAGGGACAGACAGCGTGTCAAATGATGAAATGATGATAAGTCTTCTGGAGACAAATAAAGAAACACACACATGCACACTTATTCCATGTTCCAAACCACAGAGCCTGGAGTTTTTAGAAGGAGACAGTCATGTACAGAATCCCCATGGCTGCAGCGAGAAAAGGACCCGTCTTCCCACCAGCCTCCTGTTGCCCTGACTTCCTGCTTGGTTGTCCTATGTAACAAGGGAAGTGTGTGCCAGGTACAGATTAAAAAGTCTAATTTAAAACTAAGTATTCTTCAACGTTCTCATCCTATAGCTTGTCAACCAAAAGTCGGGAGGTTGTTTGCAAGAAGCCATCTAAACGGTGACTTATGATTAAGAAACCCTTTACCTGAGACTCTAAAACCTTCGGTTTAATGCTCTTGTTCTAGGAAATGGTACATATTGCTGAACTTGCATTGTGTAACCCTCTGCCTGCCCTCATGAATCGTAATGTTTTAAAAGATTGATTTATTTATTCTTAGAGAGAGGGGAAGGGAGGGAGAAAGAGAGGAAGAGAAACATCGATATGAGAAACATCAGTCAGTTGCCTCTCACATATGCCCTGATCGAAAACTGAACCTACAACCCAGGCATGTGCCCTGATCGGCAATCGAGCCAACGACTGTTCACGTTGTGGGACAATGCCCAGTGAACTGAGCTACACTGGTCAGAGCATAAATAGTAATTTTTTTTTTTAAATCCTCACCTGAGAATTGTTTTTATTGATTTTAGGGAGAGAGGAAGGGGGAAGAGAGAGAGAGAGATAAAGAGAGACAGAAACATCGCTCAATTGCCTCCTGTACACACTCCAACTGGGAACAGAATCCACAAGCTTATGGTGCACAAGACAACACACCAACCTACTGAGCGAGCCACCGGCCACAGGTATAGTAATTTTTTTTTTTTAAAGAGAGGGAGAGAAACATCAACATATGAGAGATACATTGATTGTGGACCCACCTGCAACCCAGGCATGTGTCCTGACTGGGAATTGAACTGGTGATCGCTTGGTTTGCAGGCCAGTGTTCAATCCACTGAGCCACACCAGTCAGAGCTATAGTCATTTTTTAAAAGGGGTCACCAGTTTGATTCCTAGTCACGGCACATGCCTGGGTTGTGTGCCAGGTTCTTGGTTGGGGGCGTGCGAGGGGCAGTCACATATTGATGTTTCTCTCCCTCTCTTTCTCCTTCCCTTCCCCTCTCTAAAAATACATAAATAAAATATTTTTTAAAGTTAGCTTTATATCAAAAAGAAAATAAAAGGAGTAGATCCTCTTGGTGAAAAAGAAACAAAACAAACAAAACAAAAATTCATAACCATTTTCTTCTTGCTTGAGTTGATGCAAATTGAAGTTGTTAGATCACATTTAAAAACCACAAAGTAGTTGTTCTAGATTCAAAGAAAAGTTAGCAACTCAACAATCAAATGTCTGTGTGTCTGTTCTCTGTTTCCAACAACTGTAATAGAATAAACAAGAGTAAAAAATAAAATTTAAATTAAAAAATGCCTGTGAGATCATGTCTGGAGTCTGATTCAAAGAAGCATGATGTAAAAAAAGTTTTAGGCCCTGGCCAGGTAGCCCAGTTGGTTAGAGCATCATTCCGATACACCAAGGTTGCAGGTTTGATCCCCAGTCAGGGCACATACAAGAATCAACCAGTGAATGCATGAATGAGTGGGACAACAAATCTCTCTCTCTTTCTCTCTCCCTCCCTTCCTCTCTCTCTCCCTTCTTCTCTCTCTAAAACCAATACAATTTTTAAAAAACAAGTAAAAAATACTGAGTATTCTATGACATCAAGGGATTCCCACTGACTTTTTTTGAAGTGTGGAAACAGCCTTATAGATAGTTAAGAAAATGTCCATCTTATTTTCACAACGAACACAGGTTGTTTTCATGTCTTGGTTTCCACATCATGTTGGGTGCGTATATTGGCTTAATCACTTTGGAAAATGACTTGGTGAAATCTAAAGCAGAATATGCAGGCGCCCCAGCACCCCGCAATTCCACTTCTAGATCCTCAGCCAAGAGAAACAAAAAACCGATGTCCACACAAACACGCGTCCCTGGATGTTGCAGTCAGCTGCATTCACCACACAAAACTGCTCACATTCATAGTTAAAGCTACTCAGAGTCGTCATAAAAACCGTTAACAACCCAGAGGTCTCTCAGCAAGAGAATGGATAAGTAAACCGCAGTTTATTCATAGAATGGAATACTACTCTGGATAAAAGAGATAAGGACATACATATTACAACATGCATAAACCTAAATATATATATATATATATATATATATATATTGGACTGAGTGAAAAAGACCAGACACCTAGAAGTATATATGTGTGTGTGATTTTATTGATTAAAATCAAAAGCCTGGTACAGGCAAAATGAATCAATATTGATAGAAATCAGAAGATGGTCATGCTGCAGGGCAGGGGGCAAGGGGAACTTCAGGAGGGCTGGAGGTTTACTTTATGGTTATGTTATTTTATTTTTAAAATTGATTCCAGAGAGAGAGAGAGAGAGAAAGAGAGAGAGAGAGAGAGAGAGAGAGAGAGAGAGAGAGAGAGAGAGAGAGAGCTGTGTTGTTTCACTTATCTATGACTTCATTGGCTGATTCTTGTATGTGCCCTGACCAGGGGTCCAACCTGCAACTCTGGAGTATCAGGACGATGCTCAAACCAATTGAGCAACCCGGCCAGAGCCTGGAGATGTTCTATGTCTTGATCTGAGCGGTGTTCCCAGGGATGGAGACATTCTGCCAATTCACTGAGCTCTACTTGGACTGAATGCCCTGGCTGGTTTAGCTCAGTGGATTGAGCGTCGGCCTGCGAGCTAAGTGTCGCTGGTTCGATCTTCCAGTCAGGGTACATCAGAGAAGGAAAACTCTAACTCCAAAAAACCTCCGCTGCCTTGCGGCATACCTCTTCAGGGGAAAGGCTAAGGGAGTAAACCCCGACAGAAAATCCGGAGCCGGAGTCCCTAAGGCGGTTTGACGTTGTAGTCAACACCGGCAACTCCTGCGGCGCACCTGAACCCAAGCTGTATTGACTCCGTCTTTCCCTTGGACCCTTCAGCTGCGAAGAGAGGGGGGTCTGCTGCATGGGCAACAGCAGACCCTCCATATTACCCTGCCCAGGCTCTGTAGCTTCAGCGTCATCGCAAGATGTCGATTCAACACGGGAGGAGACAGATACTACCATGTCACTCCCGAGTCGGACTGCACAGCCATTCTCGGCAGTGCAGATAGACTCTTAAGAAGCTACACCATCGTCTCTCGAGACGGACGGCTGCCAACGACAACGACGACTTGGACTGAACTGGGCACTTCCTGTCCATTACTCAATGTATTTTAGACCTCACTGAGACAGAACACTAAAACAAAATACTAATTGTCTAAGTTTTGGGTAACTTCATCTGTGATTTGCTGTACATGTCTGTGTCAATATATATAAATGTAAATATATGTATATAGATAGATAAATAGACAGAGAGAGAGATAAATGCTGGCTTTTGGAATTACACATTGCATGAATTTTGTTGTGTGGTTTGAATATGGTTCTGCTGAATTGTCAACACCATTGTGGGGTCTTTTATAAAGTCCTGATTGTAAACATAGAAATACTTCTCTACTGTAAGGAAAACGTGAGCCAGTGGCAAAGGATACGTGGTTTGGGGAGATGTCATAGGGAGTAGTGGGGATTGCAGCAAAGGAGAGATCGGGTGCCCAGTCTGAAGAGGCTGACCCATTCAGCATGGCCAATGTTTGTCAAGTGAAAACATAAGGCCCAATATGTCCCAACTTCTGATTTCTCACAAGAACAATGGAAATCTGTGTTTTTAGATGACACCTTCTGCATTTTAAAATGTCAATGATTGATGCAAATGTTTAAAAGGAAGACACTCGGACTGGCCAGGTGGCTCAGTTGGTTGGAGTGCCGTTCCAAAAGGTTAAGTACAGGTTTGATTCCCAGTCAGGCAACCAATCAATGTTTCTCTCTCACATTGATGTTTCCCTTCCTCTCTTTCTCCTCTCCCCTCTCTCTAAAATCAATAAGCATATCCTCTGGTGAGGATTTTTTAAAAAAGGAAGGCACTCTGGGAGCCAACTAGCTCAGGTGGTGGGGCTGGGATGGGCCCTGGGCTGCCAGTTTGCACTGTTGGGGTGGATTGGGGAGGACTCAGTGGGGTGGGGGAGGTTGCAGGGGGTTAGAGAGGACGCAGGGGGGTTGGGGAGGACGCAGGGGGTTAGAGAGGACGCAGGGGGGTTGGGGAGGACGCAGGGGGATTGGGGAGGACGCAGGGGGGTTGGGGAGGACGCAGGGGGATTGGGGAGGACGCAGGGGGGTTGGGGAGGACGCAAGGGGGTTGGGGAGGACGCAGGGGGGTTGGGGAGGACGCAGGGGGATTGGGGAGGACGCAGGGGGGTTGGGGAGGACGCAGGGGGGTTGGGGAAAACGTAGGGGGGTGGGGAGGAGGCTGGAAGCACAGACAAGTTTCCAAGAAGCCACACGTTGGCCTTGATGGGAAGTGGCGAGAGCACTGGAAGGGGTGCTGCTGTGTCTACTGTTTTGCTTTACTTCGGGCAGGAGACATGGTCGATCACGGAAACGCAGGTGCGAGGGGTGACAGAGGAGAAGCAGGAGCGATGGGGTCCAGGTCAGAAGCAGCTGGACGGAGAAGGGAGGGGAGGGGACGGAGAGATCTGCGGGGGCGACCCGGTGCGTGTTCAGGGGAGTTTACGCCCACAGCTGTGTTCCCGGTGAAACAGCAAACAAATCCTCCCTGAGCGGAAAGGACAGCGAAGCGGTAACAGCGCCGACCGCCGCACAGTACGGTGATCGCAGCGCCGCGGCCCGGCTCCTGCGGCGCTCCGCGGCCTTTGGCTCGTCTAACGCGCACCATGATTTTCCGCGGCAGACGCGGTACGGTTCCCATGCACCCACGGAGAAGGCCCCTGGGCCAAGCCGCAGGGACGATGGGAGCCGGGCGGGGAGGAGAACCCTGTCTGCCTCCAGCCCCTGAGGCCCAGCCATTGAGGGGGTTACCCAGACACACACGGCGCACACGGACACGGAGCCCACGCCAGGCCAGAGCGCGAGTGCGCACAGCGACACACGAGCGCGCGCAGACAAACGCGGGGTCATCCTGCCCTCCTCGCGCCAAGGCCTAGATTCGGGTGCAAGCCGCTGACCAGTGGACAGACCACCCTTGGCCGAGAGACAGACCCAGCCTAGCCTTCTCCCACCGGATGCGCGGGAGACCCCCTCCCTGGAGCCGCCTCCTTGGCGCGGCCCTGGCCCCTCACCCCAAGCACACCCGCGCCCCCAGCCCCATTTCCCCGCCCCCTTCCGCCCGCAGGGTCCCTGCAAGGACTCACCCTCCCCAACCAGACCCTGTCCCGGCACTGCAGAGCTGGCACCGCAGCGACCGACAGCTGCGCAGACGCGGAGGCTGCGGTGGGAGGTGGGGTTGGTGATGGGGGGGGCGGGCAGGGGAGCAGAGGCCGGTGGGCGGCCTTCTCCCTTCCTCCAGCCTGGGCCCCAGGGAGCATGCGCTTGCGGAGGGGAGGGGAGTGGAGAAGCGACAGTGACGATGCGCCAGCGGTGCCCTGGGAGTGGCGTGAGGTGGAGGGAAGGGGCGTTCTGTTCGCCATGAAGTTGGCCACAGTGGGATGAGCCTTCCATTCCCTGCGGATGGACCGCAACTTCACACCACAGGGTGGGAACGGGGGATCGCAACGGAAGGAGCTGGGCAGGGGTGTGGCAGCACTGGGGACCGTGGGGTCAGATGCTGGCTTTGCCCTTTGTCGCTAGTGTGTCGTTAGATGTGTGTCACTTATCTCCGCGCCTCAGTCTCCCATTCTGTTCAGTGGAAATAATATGCTGACGACATCGCAGGTTTGCTATGAAGGTACAAAAATTAATAATACCTATACACCGTATAATAGCTAATAGCTGTTAGCTAATAGCTGCTGTTATTATTCACGTTGACACTGCCGTAACCACTTCCGGATTGCTCCCGAGGTGGCTACATCAATATTTTATTTTATTTTTTAAATAAAGTCATAGGTAAAGAGGATAAAGATCTCCTTTTATATAATCATATCATCGATTCTCTGCTGTGCTGGTGAGGTGGAGAAAATTTACATGCTTGTTGATTAGGTCTCCCTTCTCATCTGTGAGCTCCCTGTTCATACCCTCCCTGCTTTGCGCGCAGGTTACTTGCCGATTTGTAGGTTTTCTTTATATGTCCTGGATACCAATCCTTTGCCTGTTCATCTGGAGCAGGTGTTTTCTCCTGGCCTGTGTGTCCAGTGTTCAGCCAAGAAAGGGAGTGATGGGAGATGAGACCAGAGAGGCATCCAGGGTCTCGAAAGCCACAGTAACAACTTTGAGTGCGGTCACGGGTGCTCTGGGAAACCATGGAAGGAAGCGCACAGAGGAAGGGTGTGATAGAACTTGATTTACATTTTCAAGGCATGACTGAAACTGCTGTGCGAAGACTGCCTGAGGAGAGCCAGCGGGTGCAATGGGAAGAAGACCCTTGAGGAGGATGTTGCAATAAACCAAGTGAGAATGATGGTGTCCAGGATGAGGTGGTGGTAGAGGGATGGAGAGCAGGGGACAGATTTGGGGTGTACTTTGGAGATGGAGCTCAGAGGACTGACTCCCTGATGGACAGGGCGTGAGAGGAGAGGGAATGGGAGCTGAAGGAAGTTTTTTGTTTTTTTGTTTTTACTTTGAGCCTGAGCAGCTGAGCGCCCTGTAGTGCACTGGGTAGGATCAATTAAATTAATTAATTTATCATTATTATTATTTTTATTTATTTATTTATTTTTTTGCGTGCATGAAGAAAATCTAGAATTCCGCTCTGGCTGGGTAGCTCAGTTGGCTGCAGCGTCATCCCGATATGCCATAGTTGAATGTTTGATTCCTGATTAAGGCACATACAAGAATCAACCACTGAATGCATAAATAAATGGAACGATAAATCGATGTATCTCTTTCTCCCCCTTCCTCTCTCTTTAAAATCAGTCCGTAAATAAAAACTTTTCAAAAATCCAGAATTGCCTTTGGGGCATGCTAAGTATTCCACGCCTGTGCTTCTGAGGTTAACATCAGGAGAGCCTGGATTCCTGAGATACCAGCAATTGGAGCCTCTCGGGTGAGGGTTGGGGAGTGGGCTCAGAAACCTGCTCAGAAGAGCACATGCCACTAGCGGAGGCCCCTGGGAAAGTTGGCTCTGGGCACTGTCGCGGTGCCACAACCCCCAGCTACACTTCTCCAGGCACTGAACCGCAGTGGAAAGGCGTCCATTGTGCCGATCTCCCTCGGCCCTTTGAGACCTGTGTGGTGCTGAACACTTTCCCCCACTGACCTGTCCGTGGTGCTGAACTGCCCCCACTAGACCTATCCGTGGTGCTGAACCCCTTTTCCCACAGATGTGCGGCGGTGCTGATCTTCCTTCCCCCGTTAGATCTCTCCGACGTGCCGAAGACCTTCGGATAGGTCTGTCCGTGGTGCCGCTGAACCTAACGGGGGCTGGTTGAGGTGCTGAATCCCCTTTCATTATTGTATTTAAAATCCTCACTCAAGGATATGTTTACTCATTTTCAGGGAGACAGAAAGGAAGAGAAACATTGATGTGAGAAACATTGATCAGTTGAGTCCCACATAAACCCAGACAGAGGGCTGAACCCGCAACCTTTTGGTACAAGGGACAAGGCTCAAACAAGCTGACAAACTGGGCCACAGTAAAACCTCCTTTCAGAGCGACCTGCTCCTGGTGCTGAACCAGGCTGTCCAAGTTGTCCCCGGCACTGAACACTTTCCCCATACACCTGCCTGTTGTGCTGGATCAAACCGGCTGGAGCTGTCAGTTACTCAATCTCTAGGCAGAACGCACAGCTCTGTCTACCTGACTTCTTCAAAGAACCGATCCTCCTGGGAAAGAGCCTTGTTGCCTAGAAACAAAGCTCTCTGGGTTGTGGGGAGCAGGGCATGAAAGCAAATGAGGGCAAAAACGGTAGTAATTTTTAAGAGGCAGCTTTGGCTTTTAGGATGGTAGAGCCTGCCTACAACCTGAAATTATTAACGTGGAGCTTCTAGAAGACTTCTGTGGGAAATGTACCGCTCCCCCCCCCCCCCCGCAAAGAAGCACAGATGTTCCAAGGTTCAGGATGATGGTTACCTTGGTTTAGGGAATACTGGAAGAGTACTACAGCTATATGGGAGTTACTGGCAAGGTTCTAGTTTTATGTGGTGGTGGGGTGTCATACAGATATTACCGTGTATTTATTAAAATACAGCATGGCTACATTTTATGTTAACTTAAAATTATAAATATTTGAAATCATGCTATTTGGCATTTTTTTTTTGAATGACAAGAAGCCTCGCAATTTAAACTTTCCTAAGAATCCTTACTTCCTAATGAGATCAGTTGTGTACATTGTAAACTGTACTTGCTATTTTAGGATCATTAACTTGAGAGACATGACATTCATCTCTTGTTAGGGTTGGCTTTGCATTATACAGATTTTGAATTGTGCAAGGTTCCTGGTGCCCTGGCTGGTGTGGCTCAGTGGATTGAGCACTGGCCTGCGAATCAAAGGGTTGCTGATTCAATTCCCAGTCAGGACGCATGCCTGGGTTGCAGTCCAAGTCCCCAGTTGGGGGCACACGAGAGGCAACCACACATTGATGTTTCTCTCCCTCTCTTTCTCCCTCCCTTCCCCTATCTCTAAAAATAAATAAAATCTTAATAAAAAAATGAGTCCCCGGCATAAAAATCCAGCCACTCTGGAATTGATAATTGATGAATGAATGGAAATGGTTGGATATGTTTCTTCTTCCCAAAGATCCTGTCACCAGGGAAGCCACAGCTGCCACCATCACTCAAGACATAGACATTCATAAAACACCCACTATGTGCTGAATATTGCAAGATACACCTGAAGTGTATGTTTTCCCCTAAGAGGATAATTTTCAAACCTCTTTTAGGGGAAGGAAGCCTTGAGAGCCTGATTTGAGCTTTTGACCAGCTAGGCCCACTGCACGCTGGCTCTTCCCTATTTTTCTAATCTTTCATGGAGTTTTGGCCCAGTGGGTTTTGACATTCCAAATTCTCTAAAGAAACTGGAACTCATTACATTAAAAGTATTTTTTTATTTATTAGTGTCTGTCTTGTTTTCTGTAATTTCATCTCCATGATGGGGGGCGGGGAGACTGTGTTTCTAATGCACCACTGAGTCTCCAGCTTTTAGAACAATTCTTGGCACATACCAGATATTCAATATTTTTTCTGAAGGGTTAAATGAATAAAAGATGATGCTTGTAAGTGTAAAATATTCCAATCTCTTAATGTGGACGCCTCATTAAAATTCATGCTACAGTATAAAAAAGATTCACTGAAGTTGTATTTCCTCAAAAGAGAAAAGAAAAAAGACAAACACAGAGTGCACAGTAGATAGGATTGTCAATTGTTTTTTCACTTAATGCTGTAACTCACAAGACCTTCTGTTATCGGTATCTTCAGCTCTTCCTCACCATTTCTTACCCAGACAGATCCTAATGGATTTATCCAAACTACTACAACAGACCCTTGGGTGTTGCCAATATTTCTTCTTTCCAAGCATGGCTCCATTGAACCCAAGACTGAGAAGACAACCCTGTCGCCTGATATCGATACAGCTGCCTTCTCTTTGCTGACTGGGACTGTGCTCCGGTGTCACCTTCTGAGAGGGGTCCTCCTTCACTAGCCCCTCCCTTCACTTCCTACCCCGTCACCTGTGATCTCACTCAGAAATGAGCAGTGGGGGCTTTGTGAGACAAAGGGCTGTGGTTCCCTCACTGCTGGACTCCCAGTGCCTGGATCAGGGCCTGGCACAGAGGAGGCGCTCAGGTACTTGTTCACTAAGTGACTCACTGTTCGCCTGAAGCCTCTCGTCTCTTGAGATTCCTGCTATCAGAGGACGCAGAAATTCTAGGTGTCCATGGATTAGGCATCCACTGTCTCATGTCTTCAAACAGCCTCTCGCCCACCACTGAGCGGGAAAGAGAACAATGCAGGCTCCTTCTTAACCCAGTGCCCTCCCCTCCCTGGCCTCACTCCCCTGTCACGTGAACCTCTGTGTGCCACACGAATTCAGCAGTGAAAAAATGTCAGCTTCACACTTGCCTCTCCTCCCTCTCCACTTCTCACCACCTCTCAGCCCTTCTGGGAAGCGGGTGATCACCTGTAAGGAAACATTCCTTCTAGGCAGCTCTTTCAGAAACTTGGACCAAAGGAAAATTCCCCTGATGACATTTCATGCCCCAGGGAGTGTTTATTGGGTAAACGAGCGTCCATGATAAAAGGAGACGGGAAATCTTATTGAACCTCCTGGTGCTGCTGGTGGGTGTGTGGTGGGGAGATGGACAGAGGTAACTTCCCGCTAATATTTCTCCCTGGTTGTGGGCGACCAGCAAACAACCCCCAGGGAACCCAGTTCTGCTTAACAGGCAGGAGACATGGTGCGACCATGCCGAAGCCAGGAAACGACGGCGGACGCGCTCACAGAGGGACCCGGAGAGACCAGACAGGAGCGGACACACACACGAGCAAAGGGAGACCCAGGAGGCCCCCGGGACACGCGTGGGGACAAGCACGGAGACACAGCGATGGCCCGGAGTCTCAGCCCCGCGCGGGCAAACACGTAGCAACGTCACCAGCACCACCGCGCTCCAACCCGCACCCCCTCCCGCACCCACACGCCCCTTCCCAGGGCCCGCTGCCCTTCTCCTCACACTCAGCCCACCCACAGCCGGACTCCCCGCGCCACTACCTCAGAGGTGAACGAGGCCGGCTAGGCCACGCCTTCGCACTGCGCCTGCGCAGACCGGCCGACTACACTTCCCAGAAACCCGCGCGCCGCCGTCTCTCGGCTCGGGCCTCCCCTCAGAGCGAGCGGTGCTATCGGGACTTCAGCCCGTGAGGCGGACGCTCGGCTCCGAGTCCCTAAAGCCCCTGCAGCACCGACGTCAAGATGAGGGGGGCGGGTTCGTAAAAGATCAGAGGGAAGGACGCGCAGTAGAGCGAGAACTGGAGGAAGACGACGTCAGGGCTGGGGCCATGGAGAGGAGGCGTGGGTGGAGGCAGTGGGGGCCCCGGAGGGGAGGGACAGCGAGAGGGGTGCGCGGAGAAGGGGAGGGGCCGGGGGCAGAGCGAGCGGAGGGGAGGGAGGGGGAGGGGAACCCCGGAGGAGGCGGGAAAAGACGCGGCTGCCCCTCCGCAGACGTCCCCGTGCAGCCTTGCAGGGCGTGTGTAAAGCGTGAGGGACGCAAGAGAGCCGGTGGTCGTGACCAGAAAAGGAGTGTCAGCCGTCCCGTTAGGTGCCGCCCCTGTTCTGGGCGTGTTATCCTTACAGAACCAAAGTGGGGGTGCCGCTGCCCGCCGCCCCCATTAGGAAGCTCTAGAGACAGAGGCCGGTGGGAAAGGAAGTTTTTCATTCCGACGCTGAGGGTCCGCGATAACGGCAGCCTCTTGTCGGAAAGCCCACCCGCTCCGGAAAACCAAGGAAAAACCCAGCCGTCCGCAGCCGGACCGCAGCAGGAGGCAGTTTCCGGAGCTGCTGCTCCCCTTCAAAGCACCGTGATTTGGAGGCGCAGGTGCCGCTGAGCACTCACCGGGGCAGCTCAGCTCGCACCCGCCGCTGTCCGGTTTCAGGTTCCCTCCCGGGACCCATAGACGGCGGCGTCCGCGAGGCCGATTCCTGAGCCACAAGGTCCCGTCAACTCACCGGACAGTATGTTTGCAGGTGGATCAGAGAATGGCCCTTCCTTCACCTGGGCTTATATTAGATTCAGGCGTGGGAGGTCTGACTGCCCAATGAATTCCCCAATTTACGCGTGCAGGAGAGGGGGGCGGTGTACCCACGACCACTCTCTTTTTTCTTTTCCCCAGGATAGATTGACAGGCTCGTCTTCGGTCCAGCCACCCCCTCACCCCACGCCCCGCCGCCATTCTGCCCTCTATAGTTCAAGTCCCTTCCTTCCTCTGATCCCAGCCCCGCTGAGGATCAGAAAGGGGTAGGAGGGCTTTTCCCTTCCCCATTCATCTTGCTGTTACTTCGCCCACTCAGTGCAATACTTCCTCCTGCTGCCCTCTTGTCAGGGTTTCTGCCTCCAGGAAAGGATGCTTCACATTCTAGGGAGGAGCTCCATCAACAACTGATGTTTCTCTCCCTCTCTTTCTCCCTCCCTCACCTCTCTCTAAAAATAAATTAATAAGTAATAAGTAAATAAAACAAATAAAGTTAAAAAAAAACACCACCCACTATGCGATGAATATTGCTTATCGCCTTCTCTAAGATGATGATTTCCACACCTGTCTAAGGGGCAGGACGCTATCAGTGTCTGATTTGAGCTTTTGATCAGCCAGACCCACTGAAGTCTGGCTCTTCCCTCCTTTACTAGAGTTCTTGACCCAGTGGGTTTTGATATTTCAAACTAAAGGAATTTGAACTTATTATATTAAACATCTTTTTTATTAGTGTCTCCTTTGCTTTCTGTAAATTGGTCTCCACGATGGTAGGGGCTGTATTTTTTTTTTCAATTTGTAAATTAAAAAAAAAATTTTATTCTATTACAGTTGTCCCAATTTTCCCCTGTCCCCTTCCCCACAACCAATCACACACTGTTGTTCATGTCCATGGCTTATGCGGACTCTGTTTTTTTTTTTTAAGATTTTATTTATTTATTTTTAGAGAGCGGATAAGGGAGAAAGAGAAGTAGAAACAACAATGTGTGGTTGCCTCTCACGCAGCCCCCAACCAAGGACTGGGCCTGCAACCCAGGCATGTGCCCTGACTGGGAATCTTAACAAGTGACCCTTTGGTTGGCAGGTGGGCTCTCAATCCACTGAGCCACACCAGCCAGGGCATCCAGATATACTATTATTGTTTTCCTGAAGGGTTAAATGAATAAAACGTGATGTTTGCAAATGTAAAGTAATCCAATGACTTAAATTGGAAAACTCATTAAATTTAAAATGAACTTTTTCAGCTGAATCAAGTCCATCTGTTGTGTGGATGATGCCAAGGGAACACTCCTAAGTAAGAATGAACTCAAAAGGAGAGCTACTTCACTTAAAAAAATTTTTTTAAAATTTATTTGAGAGGGCGAAATTGTTTTTTTGTTTCACTCATTGAAGGATTTTTTAAAAAGTATATATTACTGATTATGCTATTACAGTTGTCCCAATTTCTTTTGCCTTTGCTCCACTGTGCCCAGTACCCCCCCTTCCCTCCAACAATTCCACCCCCCTTAGTTCATGTCCATGGGTCGTGCATGTAAGTTCTTTGGCTTCACCCTTTCCTATACTATTCTCAACATCCCCCTGTCTATTTTGAGCCTACCACCTATGCTTCTTAATCCCTGCACCATTTTCCCATTTCTCCTCCTTCCCCCTCCCAGCTTGATAACCCTCCAAATGATCCCCCTATCTATGATTCTGTTCCTGTTCTGGTTGCTTAGTTTATTTGTTAGATTAAGTTGTTGACAGTTCTGAGTTTGTTGTCATTTTAATGTTCATAGTTTTCATCCTCTTATATATAAGTCCCTTGACATTTCCTATAATAAGGGCTTGGTGATGATGAACTCCTTTAGCTTTACCTTGTCTGGGAAGAACTTCATCTGCCCTTCCATTCTAAACGATAGCTTTGCTGGATAGAATAATCTTGGTTGCAGGTCCTTGCTTTTCATCACATTGAATACTGCTTGCCAGTCCCTTCCTGCCTGCAAAGTTTCTTTTGAGAAATCAGCTGATAGTCTTATAGGCACCCCTTTGTAGGTAGCTCTCCTTTTCTTTTGCTGCTTTTAAGATTTGATCTTTAACTTTTGGCATTTTAATTCTGATGTGTCTTGGTGTGGTCCTCTTTGGGTTCAGCTTGTTTGGGACTTTCGGATATTCCTGGACTTGTACGTCTATTTCCTTTACCAAATCAGTTTTGAACTCTGTATCTATTAGGTTGGATTTCTCCTTGTCACTTTATTCTCCCACTGGAACCATGATTTTTTCCCTCTTTTGGGTCATTCTTCTCTGTCTCAACTTGAAAGGCTCCTATGTTTGCCTCTGTATCTTAGGTAGAGCTGTTGCACCTGTTACATTGTAAGAGTCAGAGCCTTAGGTATTCGTCAGTGCAGGGCAACCTATTTCACCACGTTGTGGCACTGTATGTAGGGGAGGGGTCTGAGAGGGAACAATGCCACTTGCCCAGCATTCACCCCTTTTCCAGGTACTTCTCCCATTTCCCGTATGGGACTGGCACCCCTCTAGCTGTTGCCCTGGTTGTGGTTCCAAGAGTGGGTGGGTCTGCAGATGTTCTAGGACCATGGGGGACCTTTATTTATTTATTTTTTTCCCATGGGGGACCTTTAAACAAGCAGACTCTACTGACAGACTGGCAGTTTCTTCCTCCACCCCAAACCCCACTGGTTTTCAGTCAGAAGCAATGAGGATTTATTTTCCCTGGTGCTTGAATTGTGAGTTGTGGGGTCTAGTCTGGTGCTGGGCACGCTTCTCAGGTATCCCTGCTGACTTTTTAAAAATGTGTGACTGTGCTTTCCACCTACCAACCACGGCCACTGTCACCCCCCGTCTCCCCACTGCATGCTCTCCGCCCCACCTCCGCCCCTCTTTACCGTCTGGATGAGTATTTCTTTTTTATATCTTTGTTGATTTGACTTCCATGCAGCTCAATTATCTGGAACTCCTCGTTGTCTCCAGTTCTGAGGTAGTTATATTCCTTCATAGTTGTGGAGGCAGACACAACGTGTCTACCTACACCATCATCTTCGCCGGAAATTGCATGGTGTTTTTCTTATATGTGCCCTAACCAGGGATCGAACCCAAAACCTTGGCATATCCAGGCAGTGTTTCACTTACTGAGCCACCAGGAGGGTCCCAGTCTCAGGTCAAGTGGTAAGTACATTGCGCTCTGTCTGTACCACTGGAGCACATCAGTAAATTAGCAACTGTACAGAAGTGGGAGCCACTCTAGTATTAATCACCACCAGCTTGCTACCATATTGGTGCTGCCACGAGGGGGAAAGGCAGCAGGGCCCAAGGCAGGAGCCTCAGTCAGAAGCCATTTACCAACTATCAAAGCAGCATCTCAGAGAATTAACAACTGCCATGGCTAGTATGGCTCACTGTATTGAGTACTGCCTGGGAACCAAAGGGTCACCAGTTCGATTCCCAGTCAGGACACATGCCTGGGTTGTGAACCAGTCTGGGTTGGGGGCATACTAGCGACAGCCACACATTCATGTTTCTCTCCCTTTCTCCATCCCTTCCCCTCTTTCTAAAAATAAACAATCTTTAGAAATAAATTAACAACTTATACAAAAGTAGTAACTACTCATTTAATAAATGCTTTATGTATTATTTATTGTTCATAGAGCAACATTCTTATATTGATTGTTGTTTATTATTGGTAGTAGATTGCTATAATCATCAATAATGAAATATTAAGTAAAACATGACTGAGTCTGTGGGCCATTCAAAGATTGGATAATGAGTCTGCCTGAAGGCACTTTATTTTCACAAGAATTACAGTCTGCACGGGGTGGATGGAGAGTCTGTGATGTGAGAGAAGATTTCTCTTCTGTACTTGAAATAATCATGTTTGGAAAGAGGGCCTTCCCTGATCTCTGCTGCTGAGGGTCTATACCCTGCCTTCTGGCCTGACCATTCCCAAGTCTAGAATGCAGGGCTGGGGGGGGCAGGTGGCCTCATACGTTGGGCAGGCTTGCTGGGTTCCTGTGGGGTATTTGTATGCCCTCCCCACAAGTGTTGACACTCATTTCAACAGGACAACATGTATATGTACCTTTTGCACCTGAGCAGTGTTTAAAAAGACATTGGTCTCTCTTAATTACAACTTTTATTTTAAAACAATTAACTGACCACTGAGAAACTGTGACATCAGATGCAATTACTGTTACTGTCTAATGCTGAAGAAAAGTTTTCTTTTCATCACGAACCACTCAACAAATTCTACTGTTGCAGAGAATGTGAGGGCTGGGTGTGGGGAAAACAAGGACACACACAGATGGTGACAACCTGACATCTGGACTAGATCCATGCGATGTGACAAAGTGATAATGTCCCCATGGAGCCTACCTCCCCTGCTTCCTTTCAGCTCCCCCCCCCCCCTACGTTACAATCAATGAGATGGAGAACCACATCTGGCGGAGTCCAAGCTCATGAGACAGTTTACAGGTCTGCATCCATGGTCCTTCTGGACACTTTCCAAGATACTAGACCTACAGGGGGGTCTTGCTTCCCACAGAGCCCTGTGAATGCAGCAGAAGCAAATGGTGAACACTGCGTGGCCTGTTCTCTGCGCCCACATTCCTAAGACCTCTGTGGACAGGACTTCTGTAGAGTCCTACTGGAGAGCTCCAATGTCAAGTCTGGCACTGGTGCATGGGCTCAGGACTCACCTGTCAGGTGGGGATTTTGAGAATCATGCCCCTCTGCCAAGTGTTCCTCCTCCCCTGGTGTCACATAAGGTTGAAGATACTGCTGAAGGTTTCCATGCACTTGTCACACTCATAGGGCTTGTCTCCCACGTGGATCCTCCAGAGGACAGGGAGGAGGAAGTTCCTGATAAACGCTTTGCCCAATGGCCAAAATTACAGGGATTCTCCAATGTGTGGTCAGTCAGGTGCTCCTACAGGGACAAGTGTGCCCTGAAGCTCTCCCGGCAGATGGAGCACTGGAAGGACTACTTCCCAGTGTAGCAACGGTGCTTCCTGAGCGAGTAGTTCTGCCTGAATGCCTTGCCACACTGGCGACATGTGTACGGCTGCACTTCTGGTGCAGTGTGAAGTTCCCTTTATGGCTGAAGACCTTTCATCAGTGCCCGCACACATACATCTCCTTGCCAGTGTGCGTCCTCTGGTGCTGGATGAGGTGAGGTTTCTGGTTGAAGGCCTTCCCACAGTCACCGCAAACATACGGCTTCTCCCCAGTGTGTGACCTCTGATGCACAATGAGGCTCATCTTCTGGTTGAAGGCCTTGCCACAATCCCTGCACACATAAGGCTTCTCCTCGGTGTGCGTCTTCTGATGTATTAAGAGGCTCCTGTTCTGGCTGAAGGCCTTGCCACAATCCCTACACACATAAGGCTTCTCCCCAGTGTGCGTCCTCTGGTGCAGGACAAGGTTCCATTTCTGCCTGAAGGCCTTTCCGCATTCCGCACAGGCATATGGCTTCTCCTCGGTGTGCGTCATCCGGTGTTTCTTCAGAGACTTCTTCCGGGTGAAGGCCTTGCCACAGTCTGGGCACACATACGGCTTCTCCCCGGTGTGCATCCTGTGATGCACTGTGAGGCTCCTATTCTCACTGAAGGCCTTGCCACACTCCCCACACACGTACGGCTTCTCCCCAATGTGTGTCCGCTGGTGCGCGATGAGGCTCCTGTTCTTGCTGAAGACCATACCACACTCACCACACACATACTGCCTCTCCCCAGTGTGCGTCCGCTGGTGTGTAATGAGGCTCCTATTCCGTTTGAAGGCCTTGCCACACTCACCGCACACATACGGCTTCTCGCCAGTGTGCATCCTTAGATGCACTATGAGGCTCCTGTTCTCACTGAAGGCCTTGCCACAGTCCTGGCACACGTACGGCTTCTCCCCCGTGTGCGTCCTCTGGTGCATATTGAGGTTCCCTTTCTGGCTGAAGGCTTTGCCACAGTCCCTGCACACATATGGCTTTTCCTTGGTATGCGTCCTCTTGTGTATGTTCAGGTACTTGTACTGGCGGAAGGCCTTGCCACAGTCACGGCACACATACGGCTTCTCCCCAGTGTGTATCCTCTGATGCACTGTGAGGCTCCTGTTCTCACTAAAGGCCTTGCCACAGTCCCCACACACATACGGCTTCTCCCCGGTGTGCGTTCTCTGGTGTACGTTCAGGTTCTTCTTCTGGCTGAAGGCCTTCCCGCAGTACCGGCACACATACGGCTTTTCCCCGGTGTGAGTCCTCTGATGCACTATGAGGCTCGAGTTCTCGATGAAGGCCTTGCCGCACTCCCCGCATGCATATGGCTTATCCCCGGTGTGCGTCTTCTGGTGTGCATTCAGATATTTGTTCCGGCTGAAGGCCTTGCCGCACTCCCGGCACACGTACGGCTTCTCACCAGTGTGCACATACTGGTCGGTGGCGATGTAAGTCTGCCATCTGAACTGCTGCCCACATGTAACGCACAAGAATGGCTTCTCCCCGGTGTGAATTTGATATTCCTGCTTAGGGGATGAGTTATAGTTGAAAGGTGTGCCACAGTCCCTGCACTTGTAGGGCTTCTCTGCAACAGACTGGGAGGGGGTACCCAGGCCTGAAGCACCTGAGTTCTTCCCACACATGGTGAACGGGTGTATCCCTGCTCCTCTCTGTCCTTCCACTCTGGTAGGGTCTGACATGGGGCTTTGCTGGACAAATGCCTTAAATTCATGACATTCAGAGGCTAATGCTTGGGACATGTCCAAACGCCACAGACAGGTCCCTGGGCTCCCCAGTCGCCATCTCACTGGGTCACCCTGTGTCCCCGCTCCTTCATAGGCACAACCCCAGGCACCATCTGTTGTAGCTCCTTCCGCCACCACTGCAATGAATTGTCTGTCTTCCCAAACATCATCCTGTGGGTCCGATTCTTTCAGGTCAGGTCTAGTCTCCAAGTCTAAAGGGAGGGGGAAAGAAATGACTCAATATAGTTAACCAAACTGGGAGGGACAAACTTCCTGAGACACAAGGCACAACCTGAAAGCAGGGGGATAACCTGTCATGGGCACAGAGGGAAGAAGTGAGCAAAGAGTGAGAAAGGTCTCTTTGGGAGTGGGTGCAAAGGTGGCCAGCAGAGCTCAGAGCTGGGTGAACACACCACTGGAGAGAAAGAGGAGGAAGGCGGGCTTGGAGGGGCAGATCCAAGGCTCCCATAAATCCAATGAGGGTTCACTACACCCGGCTGCACTTTTCCAGGTCTCGTCCTGCACACCCCCAGCCAGCTGTTCTTCTTAAAGGTTCAACTAATTAGAAACAATAAAGCAAGAGCCAAGCCAACTCAGGTGTCGCTGTGCTGGTTGTCCTCTGTCTCCCCACCACCCAACCAAGCTCCTGCCTTCCTACACTGCTCAGGAGTGGCCTGGCCCTGGCTGACTCTTCACCCTCCTCTTGCACACTCGTCCCTACCCGCTGACCACAGCCACTTCAGTCCCCTCCTGTGTGTGTCCCGTGGGCCCCTCAATCTCTGTTTCCAGCCCAGGGGGCTGTCCTGAGTTCCGGACTCTGTACATGGACACCGGGATTCCTCCCAACATTTAAGTACTGAAATCTTACACAAAAATATCATTAAAAAGGGAACATCTGGCCACACAGAGGCCCCCTTCCTAGGAGGCCACACACACACACACAAAAAACTGGTAGTAGTAAGCAGCTGCTTCCCTTTTCCCAATTTAAGTCCCTACTAGCCCCATAAAATGTGAGTTACAGTCCCCTCCCCTGAGTCCTGGGAGCCTGGATTTTAATCTCTCTATATGCTGACAATTCCTAAATGGATGCCCTGCCCATACTCCCTCTCTGAGCTCTGCTGAGGAATAATCCAAGGACTACTGGACACCCTCTTTGGTATTGAAACCTAACGCATTGGATGTGACAATTGTGATTTCGGAACCTCTAGTCCCAAATGATAAAAAGAAAACAATGGACCCATCAAACAGACTCAGAAAACTAAGTCACACATACAATGACAAATATAGTATGATTCCACTCATATGAATGGAATCATCAAACAGAGAGAAGGTAGGACCCGGGTGTCAGAGCTTGGGGAGCAGGTGGGGAGCTGTTTTTTAGGGGTGACAGATTGTCAGTTGAGGCTGATTAAGAATTCTGGAGGTAGATGGTGGTGATGGTTGAACAATAATGTGATTGTTACTTCATACCATGGAACTGTACACATGAAAATAGTTAAATGGTCAAAAAATAGTTAAAACAGTTAATGTTATATCATGTGTGTTTTGCAGCCATTAACACGTTAAGCGCCAAGCCTGTTTTGTCTTCCTTTCCGTTTAGCCCGCGATATCTGAATTCACCTATATGCTGGTGTATATCGTCAGTCATCAGTGACTGACATGATGTGAACGGAAAGTATAGTGTCAAGTCACTGGTGACTGACATGGCACTTAATGTGTTAAATTTTGCCCTGGGTGGTGTGGATCAGTGGACTGAGCACCAGCCTGTGGACTGAAAGGTTGCAGGTTCAATTTCCAGTCAGAACACACGCCAGGGCTGCAGGCCAAGTCCCCAGTTATGGGCCGTGCCAGAGGCAATTTATTGATGTTTCTTTCCCCTTTCTCTCTAATCCTGCTCTAAAAATATACAAATACAATATTGAAAAAAAGAAAGAAAATAAATTTATTAAAAATTTTATTTATTTTTATTTAAAATATATTTTACTGATTATGCTGTTACAATTGTCCCTAATTCTTTTCCCTTTTCTCCCCTCTGTCCACTAAGGGAGGGGAGGGGTCCTTCCAGCAATCTCACCCCCCTTAGTTCATGTCCATGGGTCGTGCATATAAGTTGTTCGGCTTCACACTTTCCTATATTATTCTTAATGTCCCCCTGTCTATTTTGTACCAACCAATTATGCTTCTTAGTCCCTGCACCATTTCCCCATTTCATCCCCTCCCCCTCCCAGGTGATAACCCTCCAAATGATCCCCATACCTATGATTCTGTTCCTGTTCTGGTGGTTTGCTTAGTTTTTTTGTTTGTTTTTTAGATTCAACTGATGATAGTTGTGAATTTGTTGTTGTTTTAGTGTTCACAGTTTTGATCTTCTTTTTCTTAAACAAGTCCCTTTAACAATTTCATGCAATCATGGCTTGGTGATGATGAACTCCTTTAGCTTTACCCTTTCTGGGAAGCACTTTATCTGCCCTTCCATTCTAAATGATAGCTTTGCTGGATAGAGTAGTAATCTTGGTTGTAGGACCTTGCTTTTCATCACTTTGAATATTTCTTGCCAGCAAAGTGTCTTTTTTTTTTTTAATTGTTGTTCTATTACAGTGGTCCCATTTCCTCCCCATTGCTCTCCCTTGCCCACCCACCAAAGTTTCTTTTGAGAAATCAGCTGATAGTCTTATAGGAACCCCTTTGTAGGTAACTCTCTTCTTTTCCCTTGCTGCTTTTAAGAGTCTCTGCTTATCTTTAACTTTTGATATTTTAACTATGATGTGTCTCTATGTGGTCCTTTTGGGTCGAGGTTGTTTGGGACTCTCTGTGCTTCTTGGACTTGTATGTCTATTCCCTTCACCAAATTTGGAGAGTTTTCTTTCATTATTTTCTCATATAAGTTTTCAATTTCTTGCTCTTTCTCTTCTCCTTCTGGCACCCCTATGAGTTGTGTTAGCAGGTTTAAAGTCATCCCAAAGGTTCCAAAGCCTCCCCTCTTTGTTTCAATTCTTGCTTTTTTCATTTTATACTGGTTGACTGTTTATTTTCTCTTCCATTTCAAATTATTGATTTGAACCCCAGTTTCCTTCCCTTCACCATTGGTTTTGTGTGGATTTTCCTTCGTTTCACTTAACATAGCCTTCGCTTCTTCCCTTCTGCGTTTGCCGTACTCAAGCATTTCTGTCAAGTTTTGAACATTATTATCACCAGTGTTTTGAACTCTGCATCTGTTAGATTAGCTATCTGCTTGTTGCTTAGTTCTCTGATTGGAACCTTGACCTATGCCACCTTTTGGGCCATGCTTCTCTGTCCCCTCAACTTGACAGGCTTCTGTCTTTGCCTCCGTGTCTTAGGCACCTGTTACCTTTAAGGGGTGGAGCCTTTGGTATTTCTCAGTGTGGGGCAAACTGTTTCACCACGTTGTGGCACTGTATGTAGGGGAGGCGTCTGAGAGAGAACAATGTCACTTGCTCAGCACTCGCCCCTTTTCCACGCAATTCTCTCACGTCTGATATGGTATTGGCACCTCTCTAGCCATTGTCCTGGTTGTGGTTCCCAGGATGGTTGGGTCTTCAGACGTTCCAGGACCCTGGGGGTGCTTTAAACAAATGGACTCTGCTGAGAGAATGACAGTTTCTTCTGCCACTCCAAATCCCACTGATTTTTCACAGCACTGGAACCGTGAGCTGCGCAGTCTGGTGTGCTGCTGGGCATGCTCCCTAGGTGTCCCTCCCGACTTTTATAATGTGGGACTGTATTTTCCACTGACTGGCCATAGCCACAATCAATGACACTGCCTCCACATTGTGTACTTTCCACCCTGGCTGTGACCCTCCTACCTGTCTGAATGAGTATTGCTTCATATATCTTTGTTTGCTGGACTTCCATGCAGCCTGGTTCTCTGGAACTTCTGGTTGTCACCAGTTTTAAGGCAGTTGTATTCCTTCCTAGTTGTGGAGGGAGACACAGCATGTCTACCTATGCCTCTATCTTGGCTGGAAGTATTTTTATTTATCTTAGAGATAGGGAAAGGAAAGGAGAAAGGGAGGGAGAGAAGCTTCAAGTTGCAAGAGAAACAGATCTGTTGCCTCTTGCACGCCTGCAGCTGGGGACCTGGCCCACAACACAGGCATGTGCTCTAACTGGGAATCAAACCAGGGATCCTTACCATCACAGTCCAGCACTCAATCCACTGTAGTACATGAGCCAGGGCAAAAAATAAATTTTTTTATAATTAAAAAAAGAGATTTAGTAGTCATGCTTGACTTATCCGCCCCCTCCCAGCATCCAGATGGTTAACAAATGCCACCACACATGAGAACAGAGGGCACTGGACCTGACTGAAGCATCACCACTGCTGCCGATGCAGTCAGCAACAGACTCTCTCTACAACCCACCATCGACTCCATGGGAAGAGGACCTTGAGGGTCAGACAATCCTCCAGCACTGTCACAGCACACTGGGGGTCAGAGGTAATGCCTTCCTACGCTCCCGACTGCTCTACACCATCCATCCCCACTTGTCTTTGATTCCCTTGTCCAGGCCCAGTGCTTCTTGCCTCAGGGCCTTTGGTCCTGCCCAGACCCTGGATTCCCCATGGGTGCTCATCCTAAAGCCTCTGTTAGCCTTTGTCCTCCACAGGGCCTTCTCTACCCACCCTACAGTGGAAGGGAAGCCATTCTCTCACACGTGTCTTTGTGAGCACTCTTTACAATGCTCTTCCCCAATCTGCACCCTGCCAGCTCCTGCAGTGGGAGGTGAGCTCCATGAAGGCAAGAGCCTCTTCAGTCCAAGTTCCCACACAGTGTCCAGCACACAAAATGCACTGATAAACCTTCACTGAGTGTCTGCCACGTGCTGGCATGGTATGAAGTACTTTTAAGATTATACCCCTTGCCCTGGCTGGTGTGGCTCAGTGGACTGAGCCTCGGCCTGAGAACCAAAGGGTCACCGGTTCAATTCCCAGTCAGGGCACATGCCTGGGTTGCAGGCCAAGTCCCCAGCTGGGGGCGCATGAGAGGCAACCAAACATTGATGTTTCTTTCCATCTCTTTCTCCCTCCCCCTTTCTCTAGAAATAAATAAAGTATTTAAAAAAAAAAGATTATACCCCTTTTACAGATGGGGAAACTGAAGCTTGAGAATGGAGTCCCACCCAAAAGGTCACCTAGCACATTCCATCATGTGATCCAATCTGAGTCACTATCTGGCCTCCTGTGACTATCCTATCTGGGAGGAAAGTATGACAAGTATGTAAGGTAAGAGAACAATACTGGTTTTGTGACTCTGAGGTGTGCGGGTGATTCCGGATGTCAGACCAGGTGGTAGCCTCTTCCAGAGGGAAGAAAGGAAGAGAGTGACAGTGGGTGTGTTTGGGGCCCTTGGATGTGAGACATGCTGGGGACATACTGGCCTGTGGCTGCAGAGATAAGACAGAGAAAAGCCTTGGTTGTGAATATGGTCTGAAGTGCAATCCCCAAAGAAAGTAATTTAAAAACTGGACTTGCTCAAATTACAAACTTCTGCTCATCAAGAAATGGTGCCCGGCATCTGGATATGCACATTCAAAGGAGCGACAATACGTGGTGATGCAAAAAGATGCGACTTTGGGTGGCGGGCACACAATGTGATATAGAGATCATTTATCTAGAGATGTAGATGTACACTTAACCTATCTGATCATATTATCCAATGTCACCCCAATAAATTTCACTTAAAAAAAAAAAGTGATGTCAGCCGTCTTTTACATCAGTCACAGCAATTAACTCAAAATGGAACAAACACCTAAACAAAGAGCTAAAACTCTAACACTTGTAGATAAAACAGACATCATGGCCTTTGGACAGGCAATCATCCCTCCAATATGACACCTGAAGCAGGAGCAACAACAAAATAAAGTGAACCACATTGAAATTAACAACGTGTGTGTTCCAAATGATGTCATCGAGGAAGACAAAAGATGATACACAGAATGGGGTAATAGTTACAAGCACGTATTTCATAAAGAAATTAAAGCAAAAATTAACAACAAAAGACTATGTAAAGAACTTTCAAAAGTGAATAACAAGGAAGCAAACAACCCAACTTAAAAAACAGGCAAGAGACTTGAACCAGACACTTCACCGAAGAGAACAAACCGATGGCAAAGGAGCACCTGGAAAGCCCTCAGCACCAGCTGCCAGCTAGGCCGTGGCAAGACCACTCACCAACCACAGTGGCTGCAGTGAGAAAGGCTGAGTATATTCAGTTCTGACAAGCACACGGAGCAATGCAATGCCCAGCGCCTGCGGTGGAAGTAAAAATGAGACAACTGCGTCCTGGCTGGTGTGTCTCAGTGGATTGAGTGCCAGCCTGCAAACCAAAGGGTCACCTATTCGATTCCCAGGAAGGGCACAGGCCTGGGTTGCGGGTCAGGTCCCCATTTGGGGGCATGTGAGAGGCAACCACGCATTGATGTTTCTCTCCCTCTCTTTATTCCTTCCTTCCCTTATCTCTAAAAATAAATTAATTAATTAAAAATAAAAAGAGAAACAACTGCTTTGGAAAAAAAGTCTGGCAGTTTCTGGAAATGTTAAATACACACCTATGTATGACCCAACCATGCTCAACAGAAAGGACATCATGTATCTACAGAAAAATGTCCTGAACTGGAAACAACCCATAAGTTTACCATCTAGTGAATGGAAAAACACATGGTCGTCTCTTCATGAAGTAGAATATTACTCTATAATCAAAGAAATGAGTTACTCTCCTGTCTGGGTGGCTCAGTTAATTGGAGCGTCATTGCGTGCACCAAAAGATTATGGATTCAATCCCAGGTCGGGGCCTGTACGGGAGGCAATGAATTGGTGTTCCTCATTCTCTTGCTGTCTCTCAAATTAATACATATCCTCGGGTGAGGAATAAAATATAAAACGTAAAAAAGAAAGTAAAAAAGAAGGGACCTATTGAATTATACAGATGACAAGGATGAACTGCTAAGAGATGATGCCAAATGAAAGAACTCAGATAAAAACAAACAAAAGAAAAAGAGTACCTGCCCTATGATTCCATATATATCATTCTCTAGAATAGGCAAACCAAACCACAGTGGTCACTGGGGGTTGATGGTGAGGGGAAGGAAAGAAGAACTTTTCAGGGTAATGAAGGTGTCTGCATCATGATGACAATTTTCAGGGTGAATACAAATGTCAAAATGCATCAAATTGTTCACTTTTAACTACCTGCAATTAACTGTGGGTAAATTAAACCATCCCCAAAGCTGTTAATGAAATGGGACCATACACTAATTCTGAGAGTTAAGAGTTTTTCCTGAACAATATTGTCCAGAAACATTTTCTGTGTCGGTGACTAGAGTGCCCATCTTTGAAAGGTGTTGTGATCTCCGTCATATTGATACACCCTGATATGTTTGGACAGTCTGGTAGGTGAACATCTCTTGACTTTTCTTCCTATGAAAAACTCTACACACATATAGGGAAAAATTTAAAGGACCTATTCTAGAAATGGAATTGCTTGAAATTTGGTTGATAACACCGAATTGTCTTCCAAAAGAGTTATCCCAACTTCCTGCTCCTATAATGAAGAGTCCCTTTCCCTACACCTTCTTAGTACATACTGTTGTTACTCACTTTTTAATACTCACTCAAGGAGATGCTTAGAAAGGAAGGAAGTGGATGGGGAGGGAGAGGCGGAGAGAGACAACCAAATGAGCCACATCCAGCCAGGGATGGTATTCTTTTCATCTCTGGGTACCTCATGGGTATAATTTTATTTCTGTGACTCAACTGGTACTTTTTTGATTATTAGTAAGGTTTATAAATCTTTTTATATTTATTTTTAAATGTTTTGAGAGAGGGGAAGGGAGGAAGAAAAGGGAGAGAAACATCACTGTGAGAGAAGTACATTGATTGGTTGCCTCTCACATGCCCCCAAGCGGGGAATCCAGACCTCAACCCAGGCACGTATAAGGACCAGGAATTGAACCAGCGACCTTCTGGTTTCCAAGCCGGCGCTCAGTCCACTGAGGCACACCAGCCAAGGCAAGTTTATAAATTTTCTGTCAAGTTTAAATCCATGCATTTCTACATCTGTGAATTGCACACTAATAATCTGGGTCCATCTATCATTCATTCAGTCTTTTTCTCATCTTTTCTTAACAGAGCTTTATATATTTCTAATCCTCTGTTACACATGCGGTAAATACTCCTCTCCACTTCATTACCTATCAACTTTATTTTTAGCTACGAATAATTTAAATGTCCTACCAAGTCAGATCTATACATGTTTTTTATTTCTGTGTTATCCTAAAGTGACAGGCAGGTGGTGAGTAACACTGCCAAGCGTCCCCTTACCCAGCGAGACCAGGTTCCAGTAGATCTCCATCATCACATGTCTGTACAGGTCCTTCTGCGCAGGCTTCAGCAGCTGCCACTCCTCCTGGGTGAAGTCCACCATCACATCCCTGAACGCCACTGAGCCCTGCAAGAGGAAGCGCACACCACTTACCACACGGCCCTCCTCACAGATGGCGGGAGACATGGCTGAGGGCTGAGAGGATCAGGAAGGCACACGGGATGCACGTGATGTGGTGTCTACAAGGTGCACAGGACAATGCTCCAACCACCTGCACCACACGCCTAGGGCACTAATTTTTTTTAAAAAACCACTTTATTGAGTTATGATTGGTATACTAAAAGTTGCATGTATTAGAAGTATACAACTTGATAAATTTGGACATATTAGACTGGCCAAAAAGTCCATTAAGTTTTTTTCATAGGGTGGCACTAGTAGCACTTAGTTGTCTTTGATTCAAAACAAGTTTGTTAGATTGTATGGTGACAGCTGCCACATTAGCATGCATTTTATAAAAAACTTATCAAACTTGGTGAATTTTTGTGCCCCCATTTTAGTAATGAGGATGGAAGAAAATATGCAACATTTCCAGTGTATTATGCTTTATTACTTCAAGAGAGGTAAAAACACAAGAGAAACGCAAAAGGAGATTCTGCTGTGTATACAGAAGGTGCTGTGGCTGATCAAACGTGTCAAAATCGTTTGGGAAGTTTCTTGGTACTATTGACATTTTGGCCAAACAATTCTTTACTGTGGGGCTGTCTTATGCATTGAAAGATGTTTAGCAGCACCCCTGGCCCCTACCCGCTAGGAGCCAATAGCGGGAGAGAGCCGACATAATATGTCCAAATCAATAAAGATACTGGTGAAAATAAAAAATGGGTCTTTTCCTTTATCACCTCCCCAAGTTTCCTCCTGCCCCCTTTATTGTTGTGCTTATTTCATTTTAATTTTTTAAATATAACTGTTGCAGAAATCTTTTCCTAAGTCTGCCCACCTGAATGAACTCACTTAATGAAATTTTAATTAACAGGCTCCATGTATTGAGCCTGGGCTGGAACGGGCTGATTCCCCCAGACATGGGGCTTTTCACCAAGTGCGCTGAAACCCTCTGAGTGCTCAGCATGCACATGTCTGAGGCCACTCAATCCAGGGCTTGATCTGTTTGGGATTCTTGGAAAATGTCACAAACCACTTCACTCCAGGAAAAATCTCACCTAGTTCCAAGAGTGAAATCAGGCTCTATTTTCTTTTTATTCCTCACTGTAGGATATATGTATTGGTTTTAGAGGGAGAAAACACAGGGTCAGAGAGAGAGAGAGAGAGAGAGAGAGAGAGAGAGAGAGAGAGAGAGAGAGAGAGAGAGACGCTTTGATCTCTTTGCCTCATGCATGTCCCCAGACTGGGGATTGAACCCACAACCTTTTGGTTTACGGAACGATGCTATAATCGACTGAGCATTTAGCCAAATCATACTCTATGGTTAAAAAAATCAGAATGCAATTACGCTAAAAGATATTAAGAAAAAAAATTAAACCCCTAAACCCAACCATAGAAAAATGACAACCATTGGGAAATCCTAAACAATGCTGGTAAGAAGGAAACCAAGGCAGCCATCACAGAGAAGGTCAAAGTGGAGACATCATGGTGGAGTCACATAGGAAAACAGTCGGATTGTTCCTTAAATGGTTCAATATACTGTCATCAAAGGACCCATTAATTTCTGCTCCTACACCCATGGCAAATGAGAAGCTCAAACAAAAAACTGTACATGAATATTCACAGCAGTATTCCCAATAACCACCACAAAGTGGAAACAACCCAAATGTACACCACCTGAGAAAGGCATAAACACAGGGTCTACCTGTACAATAGAATAGTACACAGCCATGAGAAAAAGTAAGCAGCTAGATACAAAAGACCATATGTTGTGTGATTCCATTGGTAAGAAATATCACTGAAGCTTCTGGCCAAGATGGAGTCATAGGTGGATGAGTTGTGCTTCCTCACACAACCATAAGAAGGATTACATCTACCTAAAACCAAACCAAACATCGAAAACAGCCAGAAAACCGAACTGCATGGAAGTTCGACAACCAAGTATTAAGGAAGAAATATTTATCCAGACGACTAGGAGGGGCTGACCTGGGTAGCCTGGGCTGAGAGAATGTGGCGTGGTTGGGCAAGGTAGAGGTGGCAAGGCAACGGCTGCATCTGGCAGAACCAGTGGTTCCACATTCGCAGTCTGCATTCACATGTGGCAGACAAAAACTGGGAGGGACACTGGGGAGCTAACCCAGCACCTGGCTAGACCTCACACCTCAAGAGTGCCAGTGCCAGGAAAATAAAGCCTCATAGCTTCTGGCTGTGAGAATCAGGGGGGTTAGCATGACCGAAGAAACAGCCTGCCTCTCAGGACTCAGTTAGAGGGCTCCCACAGTTATAGAATATAATGAAAACCCACCCACTCTAGGAACCATCACCAGGGCAATGACTAGAGAGGCACCAATTGCATACCCAAAATAGGTGAAGTGACTAGAAAAGAGGCGTGTGTCCAGCAAGCAACATTGTTCCCTCTCTGACCCTTCCCCCACATACAGTGCCACAAGATGGTAAAATGGGTCACCCAGCACTGATGAATCCCTAAGACTGTGCCCCATACAATGTAACAGGTATGGCAGCTCTACTTAATACACAGAAACAAATTAGGGAGGCTGCCAAATTGAAGAGACAAAGAAATATGGCCCAAATGACAGAACATATCAAAACTCCAAAAAAAGAACCAAGTGAAAAGGAGATAGTCAATCTATCAGATGCAGAGTTCAAAATACTGGTGATACAGATGCTTAGAGAAATGGGTGATGTGGCCACAAAATAAAGGAAGAGTGAAGATTATATACAGTGAAATAAAGAAAAACATACAGGGAACGAGTCTTGATGGGAAGGAAGCCAAGATTCAGATCAATGATTCTGAACAAAAGGAAAAAACATTTGCCCAGAACAGAAAAAATAAACAAGAATTGAAAAAAATGAGCAGTGAATTAGGAAACTCTGGGACAACTTTAATCATATCAACACCTGAATCACAGGGGTATCGGAGAAGAGGAAGAGCAAGAAATTGAAAATTTATTTGAAAAAATAATGAAAGAAAACTTCTCTAATTTGGTGAAGGATATAGACATACAAGTCCAGGTAACACAGAGAGTCCTAAACAAGCTAGATCCAAAGAGGACCACACCAAGACACATCATAATTAAAACACCGAAGGTTCAAGATAAGCAGAGAATCTTAAAAGCAGCAAGAGAAAAGAGTTACCTACAAAGGGGTCCCTATAAGACTGTCAGCTGACTTCTCAAAATGAACTTTGCAGGCAAGAAGGGACTGGCAAGAAGTATTCAATGTGATGAAAAGCAAGGACCTACAACCAAGACTACTCTATCCTGCAAAACTAACATTTAGAATAGAAGGGTAGTTAAAGTGCTTCCCAGACAAGGTAAAGCTAAAGGAATTCATCACCACCAAGCTATTATTACATAAAATGTTAAACGGATTTATTTAAGAAAAGGAAGATGACCAAAACTATGAACAGTGCCCTGGCTGGTGTGGCTCAGTGGATTGAGTGCCAGCCTGCAAACTGAAGGGTCGCTGGTTGGGGGTGTGCAAGAGGCAACCACACAGTGATGTTTCTCTCCCCCTCTATCTCCCTCCCTTCCCCTCTCTCTATTTTTAAACTATTAACAGTAAAATGAAAACAAACTCACAACTATCAACAACTGAATCTAAAAGACAAAAACAAAAACAAACTAAGCAAACAACCAAAACAGGAACAGAATCAGAGGTATGGGGGTCATCTGGAGGGTTATCAGCTGGGAGTGGGAAGGAGGAGAATGGGGAGAAAGATACAGGGGTTAAGAAGCATAATTAGAGAACTGTAATTAAAAAAACAAAAAATTAAAAAAATTAAAAAAAGTAGCATAATTGGCTGGTACAAAATAGACAGGCGAATATCAAGAATAGTAAATGAAATGGAGAAGCCAAAGAACTTATATGCACAACTCATGGACATGAACTAAAGGGAGGGATTGCTGGCCTGACCCTAATGAAGGAGGTACGAGACGGTGACACAACTCACCAGGGTCTTCTGGGTCATCGGCTGGGTGTCCATCCTTCCAGTGCCCATGGTGACCAGGGCACAGGCAGGCTGTGCAAAGGGGGAGAAAAAGAAGGGCACAGTGAGAGACCATGTAAAACCCTGAGCCAAATGTAAACAGTACAGACAGACACCCCCACTAGGTGGGAGCTATTTCCACTCACCCCATTTCACAGATGAGGAAACTGAGGCCCCCAAAGAGAAACCATATGCCTGAGAACACCAGGCTGAGATTAGAATTGGGCTGAGTATGGCAGGGTCCATGTGCCTGGTGGACACACCACTCCCACACACTGACACTCCCCCACACACACATGTGCACACAGCCAGTCCCAAAGTTTGGAGGAACAGGACTCTGCCCCTGCCCTGGGACTGACTGCTGGCCTCAGCACCAAGAGACACCCCAGCACCACCCCACCCTCTAGTTCACCCCTAGATCTCCTGAGGTTACTGTGAAGCTCAATGATCAAATACATGTAGGGAGCCATGTGACCCCATTGGTTGGAGTTGGCAATGAACAAACTGTCAGGTTCAATCCCTGGTCATGGCCCAAGGCTAGAATGTGGGTTTCACCCATAATCCCAGGTCTGAATGCATGTGGAAGACAACTGATCAATGTTTCTCTCTCTCTTCCTCTCTAAAATCAATAAACATATATATATATATATGCATATAACAATGTTTCCTATAGTAAGGTTCCTAGAGAAAAACACCAACCAACCAAAGAGCCAACTGACCCTGGATTAATGGATAGGTGAATGGGCATCCAGTCTGAAATTCAAGGTCACTTCTCGGAGCAAGTTATTTTATGTTCCTGAGTACAGTGACTATATGAGTTTTTAAACAGAATTTAATTTTTACAAATGTCATCTTTCTCAACTTGTGTTGTCTGAGCCCTATCCCTGCATCAAGAGGTCAACAACACAGGCTCCTTTTGCTGGATGAGGAGCCACCAGAGCCGACATACCCAGGAGGCACAGTAGGTGCAGGGCCCCTAACACCTGTAGGCACCCTTGAAAATATCATTATTTCTTTTAATATTTTTTAAAATTTATTTTTATTGTTTTTCTATTACACTTGTCCCACTTTTTTCCCCCATTTCTTTTAATATTATAAGAGAAAATGTGAATCTAATCCAGCCTGGCCTACATTTGTCCTTACAGCAATGCAACCAGAAGTCTAATTTTTACTTATTTAAAAGGAAGCCATGAAGGCACAGTGGGCCTGGAACTGGTATGTGCACGGGGCTGGTGACGGCTGACCAGCGTGGCCTCAGAGCTGTGGCTGCAGTGCCTGGGGTGGTGGTGGCGGCTCATGCTCCTCCTCCTCTGACCAAAATTCCTGACATTTCTTTCCATCCTTTGTTTCTAAGGAGAAACAAGGATTTGCCATCCATCGGGTGGTTAATGCAAGAACTCAGGAACTCGAATGACTGGGTGTGGAGTTGACTGATTCACTTTAAGTCTCGGCGTCTCAGTTTCCCCATCTGCAAAATGGGAATAGTGACGGTCCATACCTGAGTTACTGAAAAGCCTATAAAATGCCCAGAACCAAAACCTGAGTACCCAACACACAATCCCTGAACAACCCACCCCGTCAGCATGGGGCGGGGTCTCTGACCTCTTCCTCAGCCCCGCCCCTTGCGACCACCCACGCCCCGCCCCCCCGCCCCCCCACGGCCAGGTGAGGCTCTGAGGGCAGGAAGCAGGTGGGCTCGGGCCGGCAGGCGGGCAGCTCCGCCAGGCCCCCTGTGCAGGAGGGCAGCCTTCCCCACGCTCTCGGGAGGGCCCCCCACACGCACCGCACACACGGCAGCCACCCCCGCAGACAGAGGCGCGGGGCACACGCGGGGGGAGCCTCGGACAGGACAGACGCACCCGCACGCGCAGACACACTCACCCCCAGACGCGCAGACAGGCGCCGAGGAGACCAGACACGGCGGACGCCTGGATGGGGCCTCAGGCTCAGTCCCCGCGGACGGACACGACGGCGGACGCGCTCAAAGACGCGGGCACAGAGGGACCGGGGACACCAGACAGGAGCGGACACACACACGAGCAAAGGGAGACCAAGGAGGCCCCGGGACACGCGCGGGGACAAACGCGGAGACACACAGCGACGGCCCGGGGTCTCAGCCCCGCGCGCGCGCACACACACACACATACACGGGCATCACCTTGACCCCCACCATCCAGCCTCAATCCGCACCCCTTCCCTACTCCACACGTCCCTTCTCCGGCCCGCTCCCCTTTTTCTCACGTCCAGCCCGACCACAGCCGGACTCATCACGCGGCTACCTCAGAAAAGTGAACGACGTCCAGTATGACCCTCGCTCGCACTGCGCCTGCGCATACCGGCCGACTACACTTCCCAGAATACCGCGCGCCGCCGTCACCTCCGCTCAACTTCCCTCAGATGGAGCGCTGCTAACCTGACATGATCCTGAGAGGCGGGAGTGCGGCTCCATGTCCCAGAAGCCCCAGCGGCACCAGGGTCAAGAAGGAGACGTTCGTTCAGGATCAAGAGGCCCAAGAGAGCGGGGAACTGGAGGAAGACGACGGAACAGGACTGGGGCCACAGAGAAGAGGCGTGGGTGATGGAAAGGGGGCGGCGGAGGGGAGAACAGGGAGAGCGGTGCAGAGAGAAGCGGCGGGGGCCGCCGAGCAGAGCGAGGGGGAGGGGAATCCCAGTGGAGGCGGGGCCTCGGTGGAGGCGGGAAAAGAGGCGGCAGCCCCTCAGCAGACGTCTTGCGTCGCAGTCGGGGCCCAGGTGGTCGTGCTGCCTTGCAGGGAGTTTGTAAAGCCTGAGAGACGCTAGAAAACCGATGATCATGACCTTAAAAGAATCAGTCCTTCCCGTTAGGTGCCAGCTCTTGCTCCGAGCGCGTTATCGTTACAGAACTAAAGTCGGGGATCCGCTGCCCACCGTCCCCAACAAGGAAGCTCTAGAGGAAGAGGCCGGTGGGAAAGAAAAGAGGGTTTTCATTCCGACGCTGAGGCTCGGGGACAACGGCAGGCTCTTGTCGGAAAGCCCACCCGCTCCGGAAAACCAGGGAAAAACCCAGCCGGACCGCAGCAGGAGGCAGTTTCCTGAGCTGCTGCTCCCCTTCAAAGCACCGTGATTTGGAGGCGCAGGTGCCGCTGAGAGTCCCCCAGGGCAGCTCAGCTCGCTCCCCGCGCTGTCCGGGTTCAGGCTCCCTCCCGGAACCCGCCTGGCGCGCCGACATCCGCGAGGCCGCTCACAGAGCCACAAGGTCCCACTTACTCACGGGGTAGTACGTTTGACAGGTGTGCCAGAGAATGGCCTTTCCTTAACCTGGGTTCATATTAGTCTCACGTGGGGGACGGTCTGAATGCCCTATTTCCGCGTGCTGAGGGAGGGGCGGTGTACCCACGACCAATCGCTTCTTTTCCAAGGATAGACTGACAGGCTCATCTTCGGTCCAGCACCTCCCCCCCGCCAGGATTTTGACCTCTGGTGCAAGTGAGATCCTTCCTCTGGTCTCAGAGGATACCCTACCAGGTATCAGAAAGGGGTAGGAGGGCTTTTCCCTTCTCCATTCACCTTGTTCGCACTACGTCCACTCAGTGCAGTGCTTCCTCTTGCAGCCCTCTTGTCTGGCGAAGACTATTTGCCGCCAGGAAGGATGCTCCATGTTCAAAGCAAGATCTCAGTCACCAAGGCAATTCTGCCCCACCCACCACTTCGCCATTGCTCAGGGCACATCGAGATCTGCTCAGGTGGTCTCTCCTGATCCTGCCCTTTCCTTCTCCCAGTGGCCCAGACTGGCTACCTGTACATTAAGGTGTACAGATTTAGTCCTGGCAACCGAGCTACTTTCCAGATGAGCACAGTGATACAGATAAGGGCTGTTGCAGGAGAAAAAAGTGGGGGATTTGAGGTGGGAAAGGTCTCTAATCTCGCGGGCCCTTTTACACCAAAAACTAGAAAGCATTCTCTGAATGTCTCAGTGACCACAAAAAATATCATTGCAGCTGCCTTAGGTGGTGATTAATGACTTCTTTTTCTTTCTTTTTTAATCCTCACCAGAATATATGCTCATTGATTTTAGAAAAAGAGGAAGGGAGAGAGAGAAATCAATATGAGAGAGAAATATCAATTTGTTTCAACATGCAACCTTTTGGTGCACAGGACATTGCTGCATCTAAGCCCAGCCAGGGCGGAACGCCCTTTCAGATAGACCTGTTCAAGCTGTTGAGTCAGGCCTGGTGAGCTGGCCCTCTTACTGAACCCTTTTCCCCACAGACCAGACCATCTTGCTGAATGTCATTAGGACACCTGTCCCCAGTGCTGAGTCAGACCAGTGGAGCTGTCCCTGACTAAACCTCTAGGCAGAATGCACAGCTCTCTCTACCTCCTCTACAAATAATGGATCAGGCTGAGAATGAGCCCTGCTGTTGTCTGGAAACAAAGCTCTCTGGACCATGGGGAGCATGGGATGAAAGCAGATGATGGCAAAAACGGCACAGTCTTTTTAAAAAAGATTTCATTTATTTATCTATTTTTAGAGAGTGGAAGGGAGGGAGAAAGAGAGAGAAACATCAATGTGTGGCTGCCTCTCACACACCCCCAACTGGGGACCTGTCCTGCAACCCAGACAGGTGTCCTGACCAGGAACCAAACCAGTGACCCTTTGGTTCGCAGGCTGGCACTCAATCCACTGAGCCACACCAGACAGGGAAAGAAATATTTTTACTATAATTTCAAATTTCTTTTAGAGTTTGGAATATCAAAACCCACTGGGCCAACAACTCCTTTAGAAAAGTAGGGAACATGCAGAGTTCAGTGGGTCTAACTGATCAAAAGCTCAAATTAGTGACTGTAAGCTTCCTGTTCCTTAGACAGGTGTTGAAATTACCCTCTTAGAGGAAGTGGACACACCTCAAGTGTATCTTATAAATTTCAGCACCTAGTGGATGTTTTATGATGTCTGCGTCTTGAGAGATGGGGGCAGCTGTGGCTTCTCTGGTGAACAAATCTTTGGGAAGAACAAACATATCCATCTGTTCAGTCATCAGTTCTAGAGTGGCTGGAATTTTATGCTATGGGCTCATTTTGAAGGCTCTCCACCATTCAAGGCTATGGGAAGCCGGGGTGCTGGGTGGTGGCAAATGTAGCTCAGCCCCAGAGTGGAAAACCACTGGGAGTGTGGCAGCACACAGGACCCACTCCACACACCAGTTTTCCCGTGGGGAACCAGGCCTGCATTTATATAACAGTTAAAAAGCTTGCTTTCTGCTAAAGGACTCCCGCACCCGTGGCTGAGAACAACAGATGTTCAGCATGTAACCTTGAACCAGTCTCTTAGGGCCTATTCTGGGCCAATTTCTAAGAACAGGATGTGGCTAGACAAGGTATCCTTATGACCCATGCATGTGTAACATTCTTTTCTCTAATATGTAAAAGTAGTAATCATGTAAGGCGATGATTGGCACTACAATTCACAATTTTCTTGGATGTAATCCACCTAAGAAACCAATAAAAGCCTGTTAAGGCAGGGGCAAACTGCACTCTCCTCTAGAAAGTGGCCAGTTCTGTCCCCTCTTCTCCACAGGATTCTTGCAGTCGCTGTGCATTTATTCCCTCATCCACAATGCCGTGAACTCCGCTAGTCAGAGGTCTGCGACACAAGGCCAACCCTAATGAGATGATAGGCATGTCTCTTCACCCACTAAAGTGATACCAAAATAACAAAAACGGTGTACAATGTACACAACTGATCATATTAGAAAGTAAGAGTTTTTGAGAAAATTTAAATTGCAAGGCTTTTCATCATTCCAAAAAAATGAGGGATTCTGGCCAAGATGGAGGCCTAGACTGATACGTTCCGTCTCCCTCCACAACTAAGGACTACAACTACCGCAAAACCAGAAATAACCAGAAGTTCTAGAAAATAAAGCTACGTGGAAGTCCAACGTATGAAGTTATAAACAAGTGGTGCTCTTCTGGACGGGTAGGAGGGGCAAAACCGGGGCGGAGAGATCGAGCTGTGCAGGGTAGCACCCCTGGCTGCAGTCCAGACTCGTAAGTTTGCGATTCCAATGCTGGGGAAGGCAGACCCCCATTGCTTCAGACTGTGAGGCCCAGAGAGCATGGGGACAGAGAAGGAGGCTCCCTGTCTCTCAGCGGAGAGTGACTGGCAGGAATCCACCTTGGACTACCGCCCCCATACAAAGTGCCACAGTGTGGTGAGAAGGGTCGCCTGTTAGTGACGAGTGCATGGGGCTCTGCCCCCTATAGCGTAGAAGATGTGACAGCCCCACCCAGGAAGCAAAGGTAAACAAACCTGTCAGGATGGCAGGGATAATGATAGAGATACCAATCACTCAGCTGACCAAAAAGCAAATACACGAATTAAGGACGAACAGATAGATAATCTTTCTGACGCTCAGTTCAGAGCTATAGTTATAAGACAGCTTACAGGACTTCCGGCCAAGATGGAGGCATAGACCAACACGCTCTGTCTCCCTCCACAACTAAAAAGAACTATAACTACCACAAAACCAAAAATAACCAGAAGTTCCAGAAAATAAAGCTACATGGAAGGCCAACGTATGAAGTCACAAACAAGTGCTCATCCAGATGGGTAGGAAGGGTGAAACCTCGGCTGAAAGATCGAACTGTGCTGGAGGCAGCAGCTGCAGCAGCGAACAGCGGGACCCAGTAAGCAGACACCCATATTTGGGGGGAGGAGAGAAGCGCCTGGGAGCCGGTCCTGGCTGCAGACCAGACCCGTAGGCTCGCGATTCCAATGCCAGGGAAGGCAGACCCCGTTGTCTCGGACTGTAAGGAAGGCCTGGAGGACATGGGGATGGAGGAGGCTCCCAGTTCCTCAGTGGAGAGTAACAGCAGGAACCCATCTTGGACCCCCACCCCCATGCAAAGCGCCACAGTGTGGTGAGAAAGGTCTCCAGGTTGTGACGAGCACACGGGGCTCCGCCCAATATAGCATAGGTGGTGTGCCAGCACCCTGCCCAAGAAGGAATGATAAACAAAACGGTCAGAATGGCAGAATTAATGATTGAAATACCAATCACACAGCTAACATAAAAACAAAGGCCTTGACCGATGAACAAATAGCGAATCTTTCTGAGGCTCAGTTCAGAGTTATAGTCATAAGGTAGCTTACAGACCTAACAGTGGGGCTGAATCAAGACAGGGAAGGAATGAAGGCTAGTCCTGCTGAAATGAACAAAAATATACACAAGACAAATGGTCAGGAAGGGAAAGCCAGGGATCAAATCAACAAATCGGAACACAGGGAGGCAGCAAACAGTCAACCAGTGCAGAAAGGGGAAGCAAAAAGTGAGGAATATGAGGAGAGGCTCAGAAACCTCTGGGACAGAGCGAACGAACATTCAAATTATAGGATTGCCAGAGGGTGAAGAAGAAGAACTAGAAATTGAAACATTATGTGAAAAAATAATGAAGCAGAACTTCCCTAACTTGGGGAAGGAAATGAACTTACAGGTCCAGGAAGCACAGAGAGTTCTGGATAGGCTGGACCCAGGGAGGACCACACCAAGACACATTATAATCAAAATGTCAAAAATTAAATATAAAGAGAGAATCTTAAAAGCAGCAAGAGAGAAGAAGAGAATTATGTACAAAGGGGTCCCAATAAGACTGTGAGCTTATTTCTCAAAGGAGACTGCAGGCAAGAAGGGACTGGCAAGAAATATTCAAAGTAATGAAAATCAAAAACCTACAGCCACGATTACTCTATCCAGTGAAACTGTCATTCAGAAGAGAAGGGCAGAGAAAGTGCTTCCAGGACAAAGTAAAACTGAAGGAGTTCATTAGATCCAAACCACTGTTACATGAAATGTTAAAGGGACTTGTTTAGAAGGAGGATCAAAACTAAGAACATTAAAATGAAAACTGTACTACAACAACCAACAACAGAAGCTAGGGAATTGAAACAAAGGTAAACTAAGTAGGCAACAAGAGTGGGAAAAGAATTATAGGTATGGGGAACATTTTGGGGGGCGGTCAGCGGGGAGGGGGAAAGGGGGAAGGGAGGGAGATGGTATAGGACTTAAGAAGCATAGTAGGAGGGAGTGGAGTAGACAGGAAAATGTTGAGAAGAACTATGTGCACAACCAATGGGCATGGACTAAGGGGGGATAGACAACAGGAGGGAGGGGCGTCACTGGGTGGAGGGGAACAAAGGGAAAAGAAATTGGGACAACGGTAACAGCATCATCAATAAAGAATTTTTTTTAAAAAAAAAAGACAAACAAGAAAAAAAATTGCAAATGACATTTGTCCCTTCAGTTTTCACTTAGTTGTGTAATTGTTTTAATTCACTTTGCCTTTGCCGAAATTTAGGTATCATCTCTGTAGTGCTGAGTCTCATCTGGAAAATTTATGTAAACTACATTCTCCTCACTTATTATATGGGTAGAATGGGGTAAAGGCAAGAAAAATTATAGTCTATGCATATTTCTGTTATGCTTTCTGTTTCCGTAGTTGGTTGTGAGGTGATTATGCCTTATTCTGTTCGGAAAATGGCCTTTTAGTTGTACAGCCAAAGACATTTAGTATCTTCTGGTTCCTTAAGGTGTTGTACCATTTTATAAGAAGAATTTTTTTTTTAATTGTTTGTTAAGAATTTTGACAGGTTGCCTTCTAAAGTAGCCACAACTCAGATAATGTCAAACCTAAGGTGATTACAAAAGTAAGATGTGAATTTGTCATGCTATTAAATTGAAATTGGTAACAAAATGTATCCCTTCCAATTTACCTCTTTGAGTTTTAGAGAATTGAAAAATTTATTTTATTTTAAAATAATTTCTACATGTGAGCAGCGAGACTAATTCCAGTTTTAAAATTTTTATGGACAGACTTGATAAACTGGAGACCCTGCAGCGGGATCCCTCAGGTTGTAGTGTCAGGATGTTAGCTGTACTGGAGGTCTTTATGTGCTACACATAATTTGTATAAAGTTTTATATGTGTAAATTGGGTACAGAAACAGTTCTCCGTTTTTCTAAGGGAATGAAGTAAATGTAGCATCGTGAATAAATATAATTTGTATTAAAAAAATGACATTCAAATATCGTGATCTCGAGTTTATAATTCAAGTGAACATAAAATATAGCCATGCTGTATTCTTGTAAATACACAACACTATCCTTTTTTGACTCCACCTTGCAACGCAAAAACTAGAACCTTGCCAATAACTCACATGTAACTATATAGCACTCCCCCAATTTCCCAAACCATGTTAACTGTCATTCTGAATACTTACACATCTGTCTTGTTTTTTATTTTTTGGGATACACAGTTTTTGCCACAGAAACATTTTAATTATGATGTGTCTTGGTGTGGCCCTCTTTGAGTCTAGCTTGGTTGAGATTCTTTGTGCTTCCTGGACTTATATATTTATTTTCTTCGCCAGATTTGGGAAGTTTTCCTTCATTATTTTTTCAGATACGTTTTCGATTTCTTGCTCTTCCTTTTCTTCCGGCACCCCTATAATCAGATGTTGGCATGTTTGAAGTTGTCCCAGAAGTTCCTAAGCCTCTCCTTGTTTTCTTCATGTTTCTTCATTCTGTACTGGTTTACTGATTATTTCTTCCTTATGTTCCAAATAATTGATTTGAACCCCGCTTCCTTCCCATCACCATTGGTTTTGTGTGGATTTTCTTTCATTTCCCTTAGCTTAGCCTCAATTTCTTCCCTTATGTGTTTGCCATACTCAACCATGTCTGACACGTATGTGAGCAACTCATTCCACCACGTTGAGGCCCTGTATGTGGGGGAGGGGCCTGAGAGAGAACAATGCCCCTTGGTCAGCACTAATCCAGTTTCCAGGCACTTATCCCTCTTCCCATATGGGACTCATGCGCCTCTAGCTGTTGCCCTGGTTGTGGTTCCAAGAATGGGTGGGTTTGCACTTTCTAGGAGCGTGGGGGCTCTAAACAAGGCTTGCTGAGACCAGCAGTTTCTTCTACTGCTCCAAACCCCACTGGTTTCCAGTCAGAAGTAATGAGGCTTTGTTTTCCCTGGCACTGGAACCCTGTGCTATACAGCTAGTCGGGGGCTGGGATCGCTCCCCAGGTGTCCCTCCCGAATTTTATGTGTGACTGCGCTGTCCGCCAGCTGGCCACATCCATGGCCTAGATGCTGCCACTACCACCAGCACCCACTACCACAGCAGCCAGACCACATCCTCTCCACCCCCCCCTACTTGTCAGGATGAGTATTGCTTCTTTATAACTTTGTTTGCTGGCCTTCCATGCAGTTCATTTTTCTCACAGATATGGCTGTTTTTAGTTTTGAGGTAGTTGTATTTCTTCTTATTGTGTTGGATGGTGAAGCGTGCCTACCTACACCTCCATCTTGGCCAGAAGTCCCTTGAACTTTATTTTTATAATAAACCACTGGATCTCCACCTCTTACAAGTATTCTTGGCACATAACAGATATTATGTTTTTAAACATTTTATTTATTTTAGTCAGAGGGTAAGAGAGAAAGAGGAGAGAAACAATGACATGTGAGAGACAGATTAATTGGCTGCCCTTTGCACACCTCCAACTGTGGAACCAGGCCCACAACCCAAGTATGCGTCCTGACCAGGAATCAAACCAGCAACCTTTCATTTTTGAGAATGTTGCTCAATCCAATGAGCCACACCACCCAGGGAATCCAGATACTGATTGTTTTCCTGAAGTTAAATGAATAAAATGTGATGTTTGTAAAATATTTCAATGACTTCAGTTGGACTTTTTTTTTTTAATATGCTTTATTGGTTATGCTGTTACAGTTGTCCCAATTTCTTTTCCCTTTGTTCCCCTCCACCCAGTGACACCCCCTCCTCCAGTTGGACAGCTTATTAAATTTAAAATAAAACGTGAACTGAATCAAGTCCATCTGCTCTCTGGGTGGCACCAAGTGAACACTCCTAAGCAAGGGTCACCTCCAAAGGAGACCTGCTTCACTTTTTAAGTTATTTATTTACTTGAGAGGGAGACTTCGATTATTTTATTCCACCCATTGAGGATTCATTGGTTTTCTCCTATGTGCCTTGTTCAGGGATTGAACCCAAAACCTTGGCATATCCTGGCAGTGCTTCACAACTGAGCCACCAGCAGGGTTCCAGGCTCAGGTCAGGTGGTAAGTACACTGTGATCCGCCTGTCCCACTGGAGCACATCAGGAAATCAGCAACTGTACAGAAGTGGGAGCCAGTAGAGTATTAATCACCATGAGTTTGCTAGCATTTCGGTGATATGCAAGGCGGGCCAAGGCAACAGGGCCCAAGACCGGGGCTTCAGGGGCCTCAGTCAGCAGCCATTTACTGACATTCTCAAAAGCATATCAAAAAACTAATAACTGCCATGGCTGGTGTGGCTCACTGGATTGACTACTGGCCAGTGAATTAAAGGGTCATCGGATCAATTCCCAGTCAGGGCACAAGACTGGGTTGCGAGCCAGGTCCCAGGATGGGGTCCTACTAGGGGCAACCACATATTCATCTTTCTCTCCCTCTTTCTCCTTCCCTTCCCCTTTCTAAAATAAATAAAATCTTGAGAAAAATAAACAACTTGTACGAAGTAGTAACTAATTACCCATTTATTAATAAATGCTTTATGCGTTATTTTATTAATAGAGCAACCTTCTTATATTGTCGGCCATTTATTATGGTAATAGATCGCTATCGTGAACAATAATAAAATATTAAGTAAAACATGACTAAAGCTGTGGGTGAGGCATAGAATGGATAATGCACCCACCTGACGGAGGCAATGTACTTTCACAAGAATTCCAGACCCCACAGGCTGGGGGTGGGGCCAGGCTGTGAAGTGAGAAGAGCATTTTTCTCCTATAACTGAAACAGCCCTGCTGGGAAGGGGTCCTTCCCTGATCTCTGCTGCTGAAGGTCTAGGCCCAGCCTTCTGGTCTGACCATTCCCAAGTCGGGAATGCTTGGATGGGAGGGGCGAGTGGCCTCATAGCTTGGGCAGACTTTTTGGGTGCCTGTGGGGTATTTGTACCCTCCACCTGCCAAGCATTGACACTCATTTTGACATGACAACATGTATATGTACCTTTGGCACCTGATCTGTCTTTAAAAGGACATCAGTCTTCCTTAATTACAACTTTTATTTAAAAACAATATTTAACAGGCCACTATGAGAAACTATGACATCAGATACAATTACTGTTACTACCTAATGCTGAAGATTTCTTCCCATCATGAACCACTCCACAAATTCTGCCGTTGCACAGAACATGAGGCCAGGGTGTGGGGAAAACATGGACATGCACAGATGGTGACCACCTGGTATCTGGACTATATCCAAGTAGTGTGACAATGTGACAATGTCCCCATGGGGCCAACCTGCCCCGCTTACGTTCACCTCCCCCTCATCCACTTTACTATCACAGAGATGGAGACCCATAGATACTAAATGTGGTGTCCAAGCTCATGAGACAGTTTACTGGTCTGCATCCACGGTCCCACTGGACACGCTCCCAGATACTAGACCTACAGGGGGTCTTGCTTTCCACAGGGCCCTGCAGATGCAGCAGAAGCAAATGCTGAACACTACATGGCCTGTCCCCTGCACCCACATTCCTAAGACCCATGTGGGCAGGACTTAAGTAGCGTCCTACTGGTGGGCTTCCACGTCAAGTCTGGCACTGGTGTGTGGGCTCACGAATCACTAGTCAGGTGTGGATTCTGAGAATCATACCCCTCTGCCAAGTGTGGATCCTCCCCTGGTGTCACATAAGGTTGAAGATCCTGCTGAAGGTTTCCAGGACTTGCCACACTCATAGGGCTCATCTCCCATGTGGATCCTCCGGTAGGACAGGGAGGAAGTTCCTGATGAACGCTTTACCACACTGGACACAGTTACAGGGCTTCTCCGTGGTATGGTCAGCCAGGTGCTCCTACAGTGATGAGCGTGCCATGAAGCTCCTCTGGAAGATGGAGTACTTCTAGGGCTGCTCCCCACTGTGCAAGCAACGGTGCTTCCTGAGTGAGGAGTTTTGCCTGAAGACCTTGCCACACTGGCCACATGTGTACAGCTTCTCCCCCATGTGAGTCCTCTCGTGACGTTTCAGCTTCCCTTTCTGACTGAAGGCCTTGCCACAGTCACCGCACACATAAGGCTTCTCCCCCGTGTGTGTCCTCTGATGCACAATGAGGCTCCCCTTGTGGCTGAAGGCCTTGCCACAGTCCCGGCATGAGTATGGCTTCTCCCCGGTGTGCGTCCTCTGGTGCTTGATGAGGTGCACTTTCTGGCTGAATGCCTTTCCGCAATCACTGCACACATATGGCTTCTCCCCAGTGTGTGTTCTCTGATGCACAATGAGGTTCATGTTCTCACTGAAGGCCTTGCCGCACTCCCTGCACACGTACGGCTTCTCCCCACTGTGTGTCCTCTGATGCACTATGAGGCACCTGTTCTCACGGAAGGCCCTGCCACAGTCCTGGCAGGCGTAGGGCTTCTCCCCAGAGTGTGTCCTTTGATGCACTATGAGGCACCTGTTCTTACTGAAGGCCTTGCCACAGTCCTGGCATGCATAGGGCTTCTCCCCAGTGTGCGTCCTCTGGTGCTGGATAAGGTGGGATTTCTGGGTGTAGTCCTTGCCACACTCCCGGCATGCAAACGGCCTGTCCCCAGTGTGCGTCCTCTGATGTGTAATGAGAATCCTGTTCTGGCTGAAGGCCTTGCTGCAGTCCCCGCACACATATGGCTTTTCCCCAGTGTGTGTTCTCTGGTGCAGGATGAGGTTCCTGTTTTGGGTGAAGGCCTTGCCGCAGTCCCCACACACATACGGCTTCTCCCCAGTGTGCGTTCTCTGGTGTACGTTCAGGTTCTTCTTCTGGCTGAAGGCTTTCCCGCAGTACCGGCACGCATACGGCTTTTCCCCGGTGTGAGTCCTCTGATGCACTATGAGGCTCGAGTTCTCGATGAAGGCCTTGCCGCACTCCCCGCATGCATATGGCTTATCCCCGGTGTGCGTCCTCTGGTGTGCACTCAGATATTTGTTCCGGCTGAAGGCCTTGCCGCACTCCTGGCACACGTACGGCTTCTCACCAGTGTGCACATACTGGTCGGTGGCGATGTAAGTCTGCCATCTGAACTGCTGCCCACATGTGACGCACAAGAATGGCTTCTCCCCGGTGTGAATTTGATATTCCTGCTTAGGGGATGAGTTATAGCTGAAAGGTGTGCCACAGTCCCTGCACTTGTAGGGCTTCTCTGCAACAGACTGGGAGGGGGTACCCAGGCCTGAAGCACCTGAGTTCTTCCCACACATGGTGAACGGGTGTATCCCTGCTCCTCTCTGCCCTTCCACTCTGGTTGGGTCTGACATGGGGCTTTGCTGGACAAATGCCTTAAATTCATGACATTCAGGGGCTAATGCTTGGGACATGTCCGAACGCCACAGACAGGTCCCTGGACTCCCCAGTCGCCATCTCACTGGGTCATTCTGTGTCCCCGCTCCTTCACAGGCACAACCCCAGGCACCATCTGTTGTAGCTCCTTCTGCCACCACTGCAATGGAAGGTATGTCTGCCCAAACGTCTTCCCATGGGTTCAATTCTTTCAGGTCAGGTCTAGTCTCCAAGTCTGAGAGGAGGGGAAAGAAAAGACAACACACATGTAGTTAACAATGCGGGGAGGGAGGACCTTCCCAGGACACAGGGCACAGCCTGAGAGCAGGGCACAGCCAGTCGTGGGGACATAGGTACAAGGGAAGCAGTGAGCTGAGACAGTGAGGTTGAGAGAGGTGAGCAGAGAGCGAGAAAGGTCCCCTAGGGAGTGGGTGCAAAGTGGCTGGGGGGAGTTCAGAGCTGGGGGAAGACCACTGGATAGAAAGAAGGGGAAGGCAGATCCATGGCTCCCACAAACTGAGTGACGGTTCAGGGCACCTGGCTACTCGCTTCCAGGCCTCGTAGTGCACACCCCCAGCCCACTGTGGTTCTCAAAGGATTGACTATAGTTAGAAATGATAAAGTGAAGCCGACTCATGTGTGGCTGTGCTGGTTGTTCCATCTCCCCACCGCCCAGCCAAGCTCCCGCCTTCCTACGCTGCTCAGGAGTGGCCTGGCCCTGGCTGCTGGGTCCTCACCCTCCTCTTGCACACTCGTCCCTCCCAGCCGCTCCAGCCCCTGCCTGTGTGTGTCCCGTGGGTTCCTCAACACCATCTGAGTTTGAGACCCCACCCGAGTCCTGAGAGCCCAAATTTCAGTCTCCTATCTACACTGACACCTTCTAAACAGATGCCCCCGCCCAGACTCACTCTCTGAGCTCTGCTGAGAAATAACCCAAGGTCTACTGGCTGCCCCTCTCCAGTATTGCAGTTGAACGCAGTGGATGTGAAATTTGTGTTCAGAACCTCTAGTCTCAAATGACATTAAAAAAAAAAAAAAGACCCATCAAACAGACTTAGGAAACTAAGTCACACACACAATAACCGATAGCATATAATTCCACTCAAATGAGGCAACTAGAATCATCAAATTGATAGAGACAGAAAGTAGGACCTGAGTGCCTGGGATCTGGGAGTAGATGGGGAGCTCTGCTTTAGGGGTGACATAGATTGTCAGTTGGGGACAATTAAGAATTCTGAAGGTGGAATGGGGTGATGGTTGAACAATAATGTGATTGTACTTCATGCCACGGAACTATACATGTGAAAATATTTAAACGATCAAAAAATAGTTAAACAGTTAATGTTATGTTATGTATGTTTTGCAACTATTAAAAATAAATTTTGCCCTGGCTGGTGTGGATCAGTGGACTGAGCACCAGCCTGTGGATCGAAAGGCTCCAGGTTTGATTTCCCGTCAGAGCACATGCCTGAGTTGGGGACCAAGTTCCCAGCTGTGGGCCTGCGAGGGGCAACTTATCGATGTTTCTCTTGCGTATCAATGTTTCTCTTCTCTTCCTCCCACCCCACTCTCTAAAAATACATAAATAAAATACTTAAAAAACAAGACAGCCAATTAATAATTTTTTTTTATTTATGTATTTTTAGAGAGAGGGAAAGGAAGGGAGTAAGAGAAGGAGAAAAACATTGAGTTGCAAAAGAAACACAGATCTTTTGCTTCTTGTGCACCTGCAACTGGGGACCTGGCCAGCCAGGGTGAAAAATAACACTTTTCATAATTTAAAAAAAAGAGATATTCAGTAGTCACCCTTGACTCGCTCCTCTCCTCCCACCGTCCATATGGTTAACAGTTGCCATCCCATATGAAAAGAGCTGGAAATGGACCAGACTGACCCATCACCACTGCCCTCAATGCAGCCAGCCACCCCCATTCTCTAAGCCCACTGTCCACTCGGAGGGAAGAGGCTCTCGAGGGTCGGAGCAAACTTTCCACCAACGTCCCAGTATATGGGCATCAGAGACAATTCCTTCCCACTCCCCGACGAGTAGGGCACCATCCAGTCACACTCACCTTTGATTCCCTTTGATTTCCTTTTCCAGGCCCAGTACTTTCTCCCTCAGGGCCTCTACACCTGGTGTTCCCAGAGCCTCCCCATGGGCGCTCATCCTTGAGCCTCAGGGAGCCTTTGTTCCCCACAGGGAGGCCCTCTCTGTCCACCCTCCGGTGGAAAGGAGGCTCCCACCTGCCTTTATCTCACCTGCATCATTGTGAGCGCTCCTTACAAGGCCCTTCCCAGATCTGCTCCGTCAGCTCCCGCAGCGGGAGGTGAGCTCCCTGAAGGCCAGGACTGTGCTGGTCCCAGCTCCCACACAGTGCACACAGAAGGCACCTGATAAACCTTCACCGAATGTCGGCCATGTGCTGGCATGGTATGAAGTGCTGGTAAGATTAAACCCCTTTTACAGATGGGGAAACTGAAGCTTGAGAATGGAGCCCCACCCAAAAGGTCACCCAGCACATTCCATCACGTGATCTAATCCCCAAGTCACTATCTGGCCTCCTGTGACTGTCCTATCTGGCAGGAAAGTATGACAACTATAAAAGGTAGGAAATGATACTGGTATCGTGACCCTGACGTCTGAGGGTGATGCCGGATGTCACAGCAGGTGGTGGCCTGGGGCATGGAGGCTGAGGGTAACTTTCCAGAGGGAAGAAAGCAGGAGGGTGACGGTGGGTGTGTTGGGGGCCCATGGGTGTGAAACACGCTGGGGACATACTGGCCTGTGGCTGCAGAGACTGTGCAGAGAAGGATCTCAGTGGTGAAAAGAGAAGAAGCCAAATCCCCACAGAAAGTAATCGTAACACTGGACTTGCTCAAATTACTAACCTCTGCTCATCACGAAATGGTGCTGGGCACCTGGGTACGCACACTCAAAGGAGCAATGATACGTGGTGATGCAAGGAGATGTGACTTTGGGTGGTGGGCACACAATGTGATACACAGATGACCTATCACACAAATGTACACTTAACCCCACAGGTTCCGCTTAACCAATGTCACCACAATAATGTTCATTAAAAACAAACTGATGTCAGCCCCTTTGAAATCATTCACAACAATTAACTCAAAACGGAGAAAACACCTAAACAAAGAGCTAAAATTCTTAAACTTGTCGACAAAATAGGAGTAAAAATCGTCATGGCCTTTGAATTGGCAATTATCCCTCCAATATGTCACTGAAAGCACAGACAACAACAAAATAAATAAGTTGGACCCATTGAGATAAAAAATGTGTGTGTCCCAAAGGATGCCACCAAGGAAGAGAAAAGATGACCTACAGAATGGGAGAAATAGTTACACAACCCATCTCTCATAAAGGACTTACAGCAAAAATTAACAACGAAAGAAACTGTAAAGAACATTCAAAAGTGAATGAGGGGGGAGCAACGGGGGAAAAAGTGGGACAACTGTAAAAGAAAAACAATAAAAATAGATTTTAAAAAAGAGAGAATGATAAAAAAGCAAACAACACACACACACACACACACAAACAGGCAAAAGACTTGAACCAGACACTTCACCAGAGAGAACAGACCGCCAACAAATGAGCACCTGGAAAGCCCTCAGCACCAGCTGTCAGCTGGGCCGTGGTAAGACCGCTCACCAACCAGAGTGGCTGCAGTGAGAAAGGCTGAGCGTATTCAGTTCTGACAAGCACACGGAGCAGTGCAATGCCCAGCGCCTGCTGGTGGAAGCAAAAATGAGACAAGTGCTTTGTGGAAAGGTTGGCAATTCTGAAAAGTTAAATACACACTGTTGTATGACCAACCAATGCTCAACGGAAAGGACATCTTGTGTCTACAGAAAAATATCCAGAACGGGACACAACCCATTTGCTCATCATCAAGTGAACAGATAAACACACGGTGGTCTATTCATGAAGCAGAAGAAAACTCTGCAATAAGAAGTGAGTTATGGCCACGGCCAGTAAGCACTGTTGACGGGATCATCATAGCGAGACCAGAACTTGTGGATCAAATCCCAGTCAGGGCCTTTACAGGAGGCAAAGGATGGATGTTTCTCATTCTCTCCCTCTTTTAAATCAATAAACATACCCTTGGGGGAGGACTTAAAAGTAAAAAAAAGAAAAATGAAAGGAAAAAGAGAATGGAACTATTGAATCCTATATAATCGTGGGTGAACCTCAAAATTATGAGGCCAAATGTAAAAAGTGAGATAAACAAGAACAAAGGAGTACATGTCATATGAGCCCAAACATATAAAATTTAGAAAAGTCACTGTAACCCACAGTGGTCACTGGAGGATGGTGGGAAAGGAAAGAAGAACGGTTTGCGCTAATGGACGTGTGTGGTCTACGTCACACAACTGACGTACCAGGTAATATGGTGCCAAAGTGCATCAAATACTTGGTTTTAACTAATCACAGTTAATCACGGGGCAGTTAAAGGTCCACAAAAGCTGTTAATGAAATGGGACCGTACACTAATTCTGGAAGTTAGTTTTTCTGGAACAGTATTGTCCAGAATAACTTTCTGTGTCTGTGACTACGAAGAGTGCTCATCTCTGAGGAGCATCGTTATTTCCTTCATGTTGACACACTTTGATAGGTTAGGACAGTCTGGTAGGTGAGCATCTAGGGCATTTCTCCTGGTTTTTCTTTTCATGAAAAGCTCTGCACACTTATAGGAAAATTTTTAAATTTGAAGTTTGGTTGATAACACCAACTGTCTTCCGAAAGACCTGTCACAACTACATGCTCCTATAATGAAGAGTCCCATTCTTCACAACTTCATACTACATATGGCTGTTACTCTTTTTTTGTGTGTGTTATACCACATCCCAAGATATGCTTAGACAGGGAGGAAGTGGGTGGGGCGGAGAGGTGGAAAGAGAAAAAGAGAGAAATATTCATGAGAGAGAAACATCAATCACTTGCCTCCCTTATGTGCCCTGACTTGGAATCAAACTTGCTACCTAGATATGTGCCCTGACAAGAAATTGGACACGCAACCTTTTGGTGTAAGGGAGGACGCTCCAATTGAGGTAGGCCGGGCCTAATATTCCTTTTTAACTCTGTGTACCTCATGGGCAAGAATTGTGTTTCTGCGACTCAATTGCTACTCTGTTGACTATCAGTATGGTTTATAAATCCTTTGAATAGTTTAACTTGATGTATTTCTACATCAGTGAACTGCATGCTGATAAGCTGGGTCCATCTCTCTATTATTCACTTGGTCTTTTTCTCGTTTTTTTCCCTAACAGCTCTTCATATATTTATAATCCTCTGACTGTCATACATGTGGTATATACCCTTCTCCACTTCATCAACCATCAACTATATTTTTATATTTGTTTCCTTTTTTAAAAGATTTTATTTATATTTAAAGATGGGAAAAGAGTAAGAAAGAGAGGGAGAGAAACATTGATGTGCTATTGGTTGTCTCTCACATGCCCCGAACTGGAGAACCTATCTGCAACCAGTCATGGGACTTGACGAGTAATCAAACTGGTGACCTGTAAATTGGCAGCTTGGTGCTCAAACCACTGAACACACTAGCCAGGGCTCAAGTTTATTTTTGTTTTCGAGTAAACTGAACACTCTACCTAGTCATATCTGTCCTTGTTTTCTATTTCTGTGTCATCCTGAGTGACAGTCAAGTTTTAAGTAATGTGGTGAAGCTGCCCCTTACCTAGTGAGACCAGATTCCAATAGGTCTCCATCATCACGTCTCTGTACAGGTCCTTCTGTGCAGGCTTCAGCTGCTGCCACTCCTCCTCGGTGAAGTCCACCATCACATCCCGGAACACCACTGAGACCTGCGAGAGGAAGCACACACACTCACTGCAGAGCCTCCTCACAGGGGTCGGGAGACGTGGCCAGAAGGACTGAGAGGATCAGGAAGGCACACAGGATGCATGTGATGTGGTGTCTGCAGGGTGCAGAGCTCTCAAGGGTCTGACCAATCCGTGTCCTCATTGCCTAAGTGCACTGGATGGTCCTTGGATGGACAAATAAAACTATGGGGCTCTTTGCCAGGAAGACAAACAACCCAAATAAACAATGGGCAGTGGGGCTGAATAGATTCTTCTCCAAAAAGCACATATACATGGCCAACAGACATATCAAAAAATGTATGTCATAACCATGAGAGAGCTACAAATTAAATCATAATGAGATATCATCTTACATTAGAGCCGGGGATGAACCCACAAACTTCTGGTGCAGAGGGCGATACTCCAGCCTCCTGTGATGTACCACAGGGTAATAATTTTTTCTTTAAAAAAACAAGACTGTCATCATGCCAAGAAGCTTGATCCTAAGGAAGGAGGTAAGGGAGGGTGACATGACTCATATGCGAACATCCGAATAATAGGGGTGCCGAAAGGAGAAGAAGAACAAGAAATTGAAAAGTTATGTGAAAAAATAATGAGGGATAATTCCCAAATTTGGCGAAGGAAATAGACATAAAAGTCCAGAAAGCACAGAGTCCCAAAGGAGCTAGACCCGAAGAGGGCCACTCCAAAACACATCACAATTAAAACTTTGAAGGTTAAGGATAAAGAGAGAACCTTTTTTAACAAAAAATATTTTATTTATTTATTTTTAGAGAGAAGGGAAGGGTTAGAGAGACAAACATCAATATGTGGTTGCCTCTCGCATGCCCCCAACTAGGTACCTGGCCTGCAACCCAGGCATGTGCTGTGAATGGGAATCAAACTGGCGACCCTTTGATTCCCGGGCCAGTGCTCAATCCACTGAGCCATGCCAGCCAGGGTGGTAATAAAAGAGAATCTTAAAAGCAGGAGGACAAAAGCAGAGAGATACCTACAGAGGAGTTCCTGTAAGACTATGAGCAGATTTCTCAAAAGAAACTTTGGAGGCAAGGAGGGACTGGCAAGAAGTATTCAAGGTGATGAAAAGCAAGGACCTACAACCAAGATTACTCTATCCAGCAAAGCTATCATTTAGAACAGAAGGACAGATAAAGAGCTTCCCAGACAAGGCAAAGCTAAAGGAGTTTATCATCACCAAACCACCATTACATGAAATGATAAAGGGAGTTATTTAAGAAAAAGATAAAACCCAGGCACCAGGCACCGACCAGGAGTCAAACCAGCGACCTTCTGCTTCATAGGTTGGCACTCGTAACTATGAAGACTTTGGAAATGCCTTAAGGTACTCACCCCAACCTTCCTCTACAAGGAATCGCCCATGAAGACAACACAAAGCCCTACCTGGTTTCGCTCAGTGTTCTGAGCATTGGCCTGTGAACCAAAAGGTCTCCTGTTTGATTCCCAGTCAGGGCACATGCCTGGGTTGCGGGTCAGGTCCCCAGTAGGGGGCGTGCAAGAGGCCACTCACTGTTTGTCTCTCAAAATGATGTTTCTATCCCTCAGTTTGCCTCTTTCTAAAAAAATGAATAAAATCTTTACACAATAGCTCCCCATTTCATAATTAAAAACAAAACAAAACAAAAAGAAAAAAAAGATACAAAAAGCACAGCAAAGATTTATTCCCAGCCATGACTGGGTGTTTCAATTGGTTGGAGCGATGTCCCATACACCAAAAGTCTGCGGGTTTAATCCCAGTTTGGGGCAGGAGTGTGACACAACAAATCGATGTTTCTCTCACATTTGTATTTCTCTTTCTCTTCTTCTTTTCCTAAAACTCAATAAACATATCCTCTAGTAATGATAAAAAATATATATACCCCCAGATATTTATATATATATATATATATATATATATATATATAAATATATAACTTATTGATTTGAGGGACAAAGAGAGGCTGTTTTACTCACTGAAAAATTCATTGACTGTTTCCCGTATGTTCCCTAACCAGGGATGGAACCCACAACTTTGGCATATCAAGATGATCCTCTCACCAACTGAGCTACACCTGTATATTTTTTGTTGTAAAATATTTCATCCATAGAAGGAAACTTGGAGAAAAATACCACAAAGAGGCACCTAATAACACATCATAAAACATCAAGGCCACAGCCAAGGACATTCACATGGCCATCTGGACAAGCAGCCTCCTTCCATCCCCCATCATTCCCCTGGACATTTAGTGCTGTCTGCCTATATCTGAAGGCCCTCGTCCAGCACATCCTGCCCAGGGCCTCTGTCACACTTCATTGAACATGTTTAAGCCACCACTTCCCAGGTGCACAGCGGTGTTTCCTGAAAGCCCCAGGGTATGGCAGCTCACTGCTGACCTATCCTGTCCCCTGTGGTAGAAAAATGCCAGGGTCAAGACGGTACTCTCCCAATGTGGGGGGGATACAACCCAAGGAGACTAGACCCCAGACATGGGCCCTGAAGGAGTTTGGGGTGGAGGACAGAGGGACATCCCTGCCCAGAAGCCTGATCTTAAGGAAGGAGGTGAGAGGGTGACATGACTCACCAGGACCTTCTTGGTCAGCGGCTGGGTGGCCATCCTTCCCGTGCCCATGGTGACTGGGGGACAGACAGGCAGGCTGGGTACAGGGGGAGAAAGAGAAAAGCATCATGATAGACCATGTCAAATACAGACCCAAATGCAGACGGACACGCTCACATATTAATAGTGAACACGTGTGGGGGTCCCATAGCATCCAAGGCACTCAACAAACATCCCTGATTTAATCCTCCTGACACCCTACGAGGTAGGGACTATTTCCACTCACCCCATGTCACAGATGAAGTAATTGAGAACCAAAGATAAGCCATGCACCCAAGAACACAAAGCTGGGATTAGAACTGGGCTGATTACATCCAGGTCTATGTGATTGGTGCACAAGTCACAGCCACACACTGATACTCCCGCAACATGCAACACATGCATGCACACACTGCCAGTCCCACAGCCTGCAGGGAGAAACAGGACTCTCTGACCCTGACCAGAGGCTGACTGCTGGCTACGGGTACCAGAAGACACCCCAGCAACGCTCCCACCTACTGGGTCTCCTCCAGATCTCCCGGGGCTACTGTTGAGGCTCAATGATCAGATATATGTAGGGAGGCTGGAGCCGTGTGACTCCATTGGTTGGATCATCATCCCTAAACAAAAGGTCTGGTTCAATCCCTGGTCGTGGCCCAAATCTAGAATGTGGGTTTCACCAAATCCACGAATACATATGAAGGAAGGCTTGAATGGAATTTAATTTTTACAGATGTACTCTTTCTGCAGTTGTACTTCCTGACTCCTATCCCTGCACTACGAGGTCAAAAACATGGCTGCTCATAGCAGGATAAAAAAGCCACAGAGAGCTGACTTACCCAGGAAGCACACTGGGCAAAGGATCCTGATACCTGCAGGCGCCCTTTAACATGTTAAGTGCTAAGCCTCTTTTGTCTTGCTTTCCAGAAAGTATAGTGTCAGTCACCAGTGACTGACATGGCGCTTAATGTGTTAAAATATCATTTCTTTTAATATTATAAGAGAAAAAATTAACCGAATCCAGTAAGGACTACACTTGTCCTTATAGCAGTCAATAACAACACTAATTTTTACTTTATTAATACAAAGGAGGCCATGAAGGCACAGTGGCCCTGGAACTGACATGTGCATGGGGCCTGTGACCGCTGACCCCAGTGTGGCCTCAGATCTGTGGCTACAGAGCCTTCGGTGGCTGAACTCCTTCTCCTCCTCCTCTGCCCAAGCTTTCTGACATTTCCTTCCCTCCTTTGTTTCTAAGGGGAAACAAAGACTTGCCACCTGCCAGGTGGTGGGTGTCGAAGTGCAGGAACACGGATGCCTGGTGTGGAGTTGGGGGATTCACTTAGTCTCTTCCTCAGTTTCCCCATCTGCATATTGAGGTCGGTGAGGGTCCCTACCTCACAGTTACTGGGAGGCCTATTAAGTGCCCAGAACCATGCCCTGAGCACCCCACACACGCCCTCAACAACCCACCCCGGTCAGCATGCGGCGGGGTCTCTGACCTCTTACTCAGCCCCGCCCCTTGCGACCACCCACGCCCCGCCCCCACGGCCAGGTGAGGCTCTGAGGACAGGAAGCAGGTGGGCTCGGGCCGGCAGGAGGCAGCTCCGCCAGGCCCCCTGTGCAGGAGGGCAGCCTTCCCCACGCTCTCGGGGGGCCCCCACACGCACCGCACACACGGCAGCCACCCCCGCAGACAGAGCGCAGGGGCACACGCGGGGGGAGCCTCGGACAGGACAGACGCACCCGCACGCGCACACTCACCCCCAGACGCGCAGACAGGCGCCGAGGAGGAGACCAGACACGGCGGACGCCTGGATGGGGCCTCAGGCTCAGTCCCCGCGGACGGACACGACGGCGGACGCGCTCACAGACGCGGGCACAGAGGGACCGGGGAGACCAGACAGGAGCGGACACACACACGAGCAAAGGGAGACCCAGGAGGCTCCCTGGACACGCGTGGGGACAAACACGGAGACACACAGCGACGGCCGGGGTCTCAACCGCACGCGGGCACACACGCAGCACCCCCTCCCGCATCCACACGCCCCCTCCCAGGGCCCCACCAGGTCTCCTCAGGCCCTCGGTAGAAGCAGCCAGAATCCCCAGAGGCTCCCTCACGAAACTGCCTGGCGTCCTCTAGGAACCCAATCACACTGCGCCTGCGCGATCCGGACTACACTTCCCAGAAGCCTCCGCGCAGAGCGTCGATACCCTGACGTGAGCCTGCAAGGCGGGCGCGGCCCTCAAGTCCAGAGGCGCGGTTGTGGGGAGCTCAGCGGCATCGGGGGAAGGTCGCGCAGTGGAGCGGAGCGGGAGGAGGACGACAGAGCAGCGGGGAGGGCGGAGGGGGTGGCGGCCACGGAAGGCGAGAGGGAGACGGCGGTGCAGGGAGAAGCGAAGGCGGCCGGGGAGCAGAGCGAGGCGGGGCCTCGGTGGGGGCTGGAAGAGACGCTGCGGCCCCTCAGCACATGTCCGGCGTCCAGCACCGACCCTCATCGCCATGCTGACAGGCAAAAACTTGTAAAGCCTGAGAGACCCAAGAAAAGTGTCAGCCCGTCCCGTCAGGTGCCAGCCCCTGTTCAGTGCACGTTATTGTTACAGAACCAAAGTGGGGGTGTGCTGGAGCTTGACCTAAAGTGGAAAAATTTTACAAAACCCCCATGGGGACAGTTGCTCGCAAACAAGTCACGTATCAGGCAAGCGCAGGTAGCAACTACCCCACCCCTGCTTCACAACGGATGTCATAGTCTATAGTTTTGTTCTTTGCGTTGCCCACGGTAACGGTTATCTTGTGCCTCTACCCCAGCAAGCAACCCAGGACATGGGTTTATACTATACAAGCAGCTTTGTAGTGAGGCTCGGGGCTACTCACTCAAATCCCTGCGTGGAGCCAGCTAATAAAGGCTCTTAAAATTCCAATTTAGTTGTCTCCGACCGTTTGGATCTCGCGCTTGCTCCACAACACGGGTTCTGCTTCCCGCCGCCCCCATTAGGAAGCTCTAGAGGCAGAGGCCGGAGGAAAACAAAAAGAATTTTCATTCCTGCGTTGAGGGTCCGCGACAATTGTCTGAAAGCCCATCCCCTCCGGAAAATCGAGGGAGAAGCCCAGCCGTCCGCAGCCGGACCGCAGCAGGAGGCAGTTTCCGGAGCTGCTGCTCCCCTTCAAAGCACCGTAATGTGGAGGCGCAGGTGCCGCTGAGCACTCACCGGGCAGCTCAGCTCGCACCGGCCGCTGTCCGGTTTCTGGCTTCCACCCGGGACCCACAGGCGCCTATGTCCCCGAGGCCGCTTCCTGAGCCACAAGGTCCCGCCAACTCACTGGACAGTATGTTCGCCAGGTGGATAAGAGAATGACCCTTATTTCCCCTGGGTTTATATTAGTTCCAGGTGTGGGATGGGCTGAACGTCCAATTACCTTCTAAATTTCCGCCTGCTGAATAGGGGGACGGTTAACCCACGACCAATCGCTTCTTTTCCTCAGGATAGACCAACAGGCTCGTCCTCCTTCCAGCACCTCCCCCTGTCCCTGTTCTGACCTCTTTCGTACAAGTCCCTTCCTTCCTCTGATCCCAGCCCCAATCACGATCAGAAAGGTGTAGGAGGGCTCTTCCCATCTCCATTCCTCTGGCTTGCACTGCGCCCACTCAGTGAAGTGCTTCCTCCTCCTTCACTCCTGTCTGGATCACACTATCTGCTTCCAGGAAAGGATGGTCCACGTTCCAGGCACAAACTTGGTTACCAGGGAAACGCCCCCGTCCGCCCCCCCGCCACTTGGCCATTGCTCAGGGCAGATGGAGATCCGCTCAGGTGGCCTCTCCTGATCCTGCCCTTTCTTTCTCCCAGTGGTCCAGCCTCGCTCTCTGTATTCTTAAGATGTACAAACGGATTTAGTCCTGGCAACCAAGCTACTTTCCAGATGAGCACAGTGATACAGACGAGGGCGGTCACGAGAGAAAAGTGGGGGAGTTGGGGTGGAAAGAGGCCTCCAGGCTGGGGCCCTCTTACACCATGACCCACAAAGCCAAGTGTAAAAGCATTCTCTGAATGTCTCAGTGACCACTGAAATGCTACTGCAACCGCCTTAAGTGGTGAGAATGCCTTCTTTATCTTTCTTTTTCATCCTCACTAGAAGATAGCTCACTTATTTCCCCTAGGAGGATAATTTCCACCCCTCTCTAAGGGTAACAAAGGTTTCTGTCTGATCTGATCTTTTGAACCTCTACACCCCATCAACTCTGGGTCTTCCCTAATTTTCTAAAGGAGTTGTTGGAGCAGTGGTTTTGCTATTCCAAGCTCTAGAGATAACATTAAAATTCTCTTTTCTTTATTAGTGTCTCCCTTGCTTTCTGTAATTGGTTCTTCATGATATTGGTGATTATATATTTATAATTTTAAGTTTTTACTTTCTAAGTATATTTTATTGGGTATGTTGTTAGTTGTCCCAATTTTTCCCTTTGCCTCCACCACCCAGTAGACTCCTGGCCTCCAGCAATCCCACCCCCCTTAGTTCAGGTCCATGGGTGAAGCATGTAAGTTCTCTGGCTTCACCCTTTCCTATATTATTCTTAACTCCCCCGTTTTGTACCAACCAATTATGCTTCTTAATACCTGCATCATTTCCGCATTTCACCCTCTTCCCCCTCCCAGCCCACAGCCCTCCAAATGATTCCCATACGTATGTTTCTGTTCCTGTTCTGGTTTGCTTACTTGGATTTTGTTTTTATTTGTTAGATTCAGTTGTTCATAGGTATGAGTTGTTGTCATTTTAATGTTCATAATTTTGACCATTCTGTTAGGTAAGTCCCTTTGACATTTCATATAATAATGGCTTGGTGATGATGAACTCCTTTAGCTTTACCTTGTCTGGGAAGCACTTTCTCTGCCCTACGATTCTAAATGATAGTTTTGCTGGATAGAATAATCTTGGTCCTTGCTTTTTATCACCTTGAATACTTCTTGCCAGTCCCTTCTTGCCTGCAAAGTTTCCTTTGAGAAATGAGCCGAGTCTTATAGGGACCCCTTTGTAGGTTAATCTCCGGTTTTCTCTTGCTACTTTTAAGAGTCTCTCTTTAACCTTTGGCATTTTAATTATAGTGTGTCTTTTCTGGACCTTTCTGGGTCTAGCTTGTTTGGGATACTCTGTGCTTCCTGGACTTGTATGTCTATTTCCTTCACCAAATTTGGGAAGTTTCCCTTCATTATTTTCTCACATAAGCTTTCAATTTCTTGCTCTTCCTCTTCTTCTGGCGTCCCTGTTTTGGATGTTGCCACATTCAAAGTTGTCCCAGAGGTTCCTAAGCCTCTCCTCCGTTTTTGCCAATTCTTGTTTCCTCATTCCATATTGGATGACTGTTTTTATATTCATTATGTTCCAAATCATTGATTTGAACCCTGGTTTCCTTCATCATTTGTTTTATGTGGCTTTTCCTTTGTTTCATTTAGCACAGCCTTCACTTCTTCCCTTATGTGTCTGCCATGTTCCAGCATATCTGTCAACCCTGTGAGCATCTTTATCACCAGTGTTTTGAACTCTACGTCTGTTAGACTGGCTATCTCCTCTTCGCTTAGTTCTCCCACTGGAATTGTGATCTGTTCCCCCTTTCGGGCCCTACTTCTCTACCTCCTCATCTTGACAGGCTCCTGTTTAATTTCCTGTGTGTCTTAGGTAGAGCTGTCGAATCTGTTATTTTATGCTATCACAGTTGTCCCAAATTATCCCCATATCCAACAGCCAACTCCACACTGTTGTTAATGTCCATGGGATAAGGGGACTGTATTTTTATAATACACCACTGGATCTCAACCTCTTACAAGTTTTCTTGGAACATAAAACATGTATTTTTTAAATTTTATTTATTTTACAGAGAGGGTTACAGAGAAAGAGAAGAGAAACAATCACATGTGAGAGAAACATCAATTGGTTGCCTTTTGCACACCTGTAATAGTGGACCTGGCCCACAACCCAAGCATTCTCTCTGACTGGGAATCAAAACAGCAACCTTTTAGAGTGCAGTCTAATACTCAATCCACTGAGCCACACCAGCCAGGGCATCAGATATTCTATTACAGTTTTCCTGAAGGGTTACATGAATTAAGTGTGATGCTTATAAATGTAAAATATTCCAATGACTTACATTGGATGACTCATTAAATTTAAAATAAAATTTGTGAGGTGAATCAAGTTCACCTTCTCTGGGTGGCACAAGGTTAAGACGCCTAAGTAAGGATCACCTCGAAAAGGAAAGATTTAGTTCACTTTTTTAAATTTTTATTTTATTTATTTGAGAGGGAGACATCGATTTTTATTGTTCTACTCATTGAATGATTCATTGTTTTTTTTCTCTATGTGCTGTGACCAGGGATCAAATCCGAAACCTGGGCATATCCAGCAGTACTTTACGAACTGAGCCACCGGGAGGGTCCCAGTTGCATGTAGGGTGGTAAGTACACTGCACTCCGTCTGTCCCACTGGAGCACATCAGTAAATTACCAAGTGGACAGAAGTGGGAGCCAGTCTAGTATGAATCAGCACCAGCTCACTACCATTTTGGTGATGCAAGGAGCAGCCAAGGCTGCTGGGGCCAAGACAAGGGCTTCAGGAGGCTGTCAGCAGCCATTAACCAATGTTCCCAGAAGCATCTCACATAATTAACAACTGCTGTGGCCTATGTGGCTCACTGTATTGAACACAGACTTACAAACCAAAGGGTTGCCTGTTTGATTCCCAGTCAAGGCACAAGCCTGAGTGGTGAGCCAGGTCACGCCCAGTTCGATGTGCACAATAGGTAACAACACATTAATGTTTCTTGCTGTCTCTTTCACTACTAAAAATAAAATCTTTAAAAAAAAAATTAATAATTTGTATAACAGTAGTAACTAATTACAAGTTAATTAATAACTGCTTTATGTATTCTTTTATTATTAATAAAGGGACTTATATGATTTTGTTAATTATTAGTAATATATCGCTATCATCACCCATAATGAAATATTAAGTAAAACATGAACTAAGGCTTAGGGCAAGGCATAGACTGGATAATGCGCCCGCCTTATCGAAGGCACCTAATTTTCACAAGAATTCCAGGCCACAGGGAGAGGATTTTTCCCCTGTAACTGAAACAGCCCGGCCGGTAGGGTGTCTTTCCTTTATCTCTACTGCTGAAGGTCTAGGCCCTGCCTTCTGGCATGACCGTTCCCAAGTCCGGAATGCAGGGCTGGGAAGGGCAGGTGGCCTCATAGCTTGGGCAGGCTTGCTGGGTTCCTGTGGGGTACTTGTACCCCCATCCACCAAGTGTTGACACTCATTTTGACATGACAACATGTTTATGTACCTATTAGACATGAGTGTTTGAAGGACATTGGACTCCCTTAATTACAACTTTTATTTTAAAAACACTAACAGACCACTATGAGAAACTATGATATCAGCTCCAATTACTATTACTATTTAATGCTGAAAAAATAACTTCCTCCCATCATGAACCACTCAACAAACTCTACTATTGCAAAATACATGGGGGTTGGGTATGAGGAAAACAAGGACACCCACAGATGGTGACAACCTGACATCTGGACTAGATCCAGGTAGTATGACAAAGTGACAAGGTGCCCATGGAGCCCACCTCCCCTGCTTCCTTTCACCTTCGCCTCTTCCACTTTATTATCACAGAGATGGAGACTCAGAGATACTAAATGCGATGCCCAAGCTCATGAGACACTTTACTGGTTTGCATCCATGGTCCCACTGGACACGGTCCCAGATACTACACCTGTAGGAGGTCTTCCTTTCCACAGGACCCTGCAAATGGAGCAGCACCAAATGGTAAGCACTGTGTGGTCTGATTGCTGCACCCACATTCCTAAGACCTGCGTGGGCAGGACTTTGGTAGTGTCCTACTGGTCAGGTCCCATATTAAGTCTGGCACTGGTGTGTGAGTCAGGAATAACCTCTTGGGTGTGGATTGAAAATCATGCCGCTCTGCCAAGTGTACCTCCTCCCCTCTTGTCACGTAACGTTGAAGGTTCTGTGCACTTCTCATACTCATAGGGCTTGTCTCCTATGAGGATCCTCTGGAGGACAAGGAGGAAGAAGTTCCTGATGAACGCTTTGTCACACTGGCCACACTTAAATGGCTTCTCCACGGTGTGGTCAGCCAGGTGCTCCTACAGTGACGAGTGTGCCATGAAGCTCCTCTGGCAGATGGAGTGCTACTAGGGCTACTCCCCACTGTGCACATGCCTGTACTTCCTGAGCGTATAGTTTTTCCTGAAGGCTGTCCTACACTGGCCACACATGCACACTTCTCCCCAGTGTATGTTCTCTGGTGTGTGATAAGGTACTCATTCCAGGTGAAGGCCTTGCCACCGTCCTGGCACACATACGGCTTATCCCCAGAGTGCATCCTGTGGATAAGCCATACGTGAGGTGCGACTTCTCACTGAAGAAGGCCTTTCCACAATCGCCACAAGCAAACATCTCCCATGTGGGTCCTTCGGTGTATGATCATACACTCGTTTTGGGTAAGACCTTCTGCCAGTCCCTGGGCTCATAGGCTTCTCCCTGGTGTCGTCCTTTGGTACATTTTGAGGGTCTCTTTCTGGCTCAAGGCCTTGCCACAATCACTGCACACACACAGCTTCTCCCCAGTGTGTGACCTCCGATGCACAATGAGGCGAAGCCTTTTTGTGAAGACATTTCCACAGTCATAGCACAAATATGACTTTTCCCGAGTGTGTTTCCTCTGATGTGCATTGAGGCTTGTTTTGCGGCTGAAGGCCTTGCCACACTCCCCACACACGTACGGCTTTTCCCCAGTGTGTGTCCTTTGATGCAATATGAGATCCCTGTTCTCAAAGAAGGCCTTGCCACATTTCTGGCAGGTGTACGATCTCTCCCCAGTGTGCCTCCTCTGGTGTACTTTGAGGTTCGATTGCTGGGTGAAGGTTTTCCCACAGTCACTGCAAACATACGGCTTCTCCCCGATATGTGACCTATGATGCACAATGAGGCCTGTGCTTTGGCTGTAGGTCTTCCCACACTCCCCACACACATATGGCTTCTCCCCGGTGTGTGACCTCTGATGCACAACGAGGCTCGACTCGTAGCTGAAGGCCTTGCCACATTCCCCACACACATACGGCTTCTCCCTGGTGTGTGACCTCTGATGCACAACGAGGCTCGTCTTGTAGCTGAAGGACTTTCCACAATCCCCACACACATACGGCTTCTCTCCGGTGTGTGACCTCTGATGCACTGTGAGGCTCATCTTGTGGCTGAAGGCCTTACCACACTCCCCACACACATAAGGATTCTCCCCGGTATGTGTCCACTGGTGTGCGTTGAGCTTCCCTTTCTGGGTGAAAGACTTGCTGCAGTCCCTGCACGTGTATGGTTTCTCCCCCGTGTGTATCCTGTAGTGCACTTCAAGGGTCGCTTTCTGGGTAAAGGCTTTGCCACACTCATCACACACATAAGGCCTCTCTCGGGTGTGTGACCTCTGATGCACAATGAGGCCTGTTTTCTGGCTGAAGGCCTTGCCACAATCCCCACACGCATACGGCTTCTCCCCGGTGTGTGACCTCTGATGTACAATGAGGCCTGTTTTCTGGCTGAAGGCCTTGCCACAATCCCCACACACATACGGCTTCTCCCCGGTGTGTGACCTCTGATGCACAATGAGGCCTGTTTTCTGGCTGAAGGCCTTGCCACAATCCCCACACACATACGGCTTCTCCCCGGTGTGTGACCTCTGATGCACAATGAGGCTCATCTTGTGTCTGAAGGCCTTGCCACACACCCCGCACACATAAGGATTCTCACCGGAGTGCGTCATCTGGTGTGTGTTGAGCTTCCCTTTCTGGGTGAAAGACTTGCCGCAGTCCCTGCACGTGTATGGTTTCTCCTTGGTATGTATCCAGTGGTGCACTTTGAGGTTCCCTTTCTGGGTAAAGGCTTTCCCACACTCATCACACACATAAGGCTTCTCTCGGGTGTGTGACCTCTGATGCATAATGAGGCTTGTCTTGTAGCTAAAGGACTTTCCACAATCCACACACACATACGGCTTCTCCCCGGTGTGTGACCTGTGATGCACAATGAGGCTCGTCTTGTGTCTGAAAGCCTTACCACACTCCCCATACACATAAGGATTCTCATCGGAGTGTGTCCTCTGGTGTGCGTTGAGCTTCCCTTTCCGGGTGAAAGACTTGCTACAGTCCCTGCACGTGTATGGTTTCTCCCCGGTGTGTATCCACTGGTGCACTTTGAGGTTCCCTTTCTGGGTAGAGGCCTTCCCACACTCATCACACACATAAGGCTTCTCCCCAGTGTGTGACCTCTGAAGCACAATGAGGCTTGGCTTGCCACAATACCCGCCTTTGTAGGGCTTCTCCTCTACAATGGGTTTGGTGGGCGTGCCGAGGCCTGAAGCACCTAAGTACTTCCCACACATGGTGAACGGATGTATCCCTGCTCCTCTCTGTCCTTCCACTCTGGTTGGGTCTGACATGGGGCTTTGCTGGGAAAATGCCTTAAATTCATGACATTCAGGGGCTAATGCTTTGGACGTATCCAAACACCACAGATAGGTCCCTCGGCTCCCTTGTGGCCATCCAGACCGGTCAGCCTGTGTCCCCGAACCTCCATAGGCAGAGCCCCAGGAACCATCCTTCGTAGATCCATCCGCCACCACCGCAACAGAGGGTCTCTCTTCGCAAAACTCTTCCTGTGGGTCCGATTCCTTCAGGACACGTCTAGTCTCCAAGTCTGAGGGGAACGGGAAATATGATGACACACATGTAGTTAACAATGCGGGGAGGGAGGACCTTCTCAGGACACACGGCACAGCCTGAGAGCAGGGGACAGCCTGTCGTGGGGACACAGGGAGAAGGGAAGCAGTGAGCTGAGACGGTGAGGCTAAGGGAGGTGAGCAGAGAGTGAGAAATGTCCCCTTGGTAGTAGATGTAAAGGCGGCCAGGGAAGCTCAGAGCTGGAGGACGATCCCTGGAGAGAAAGAGGACGGTAGATCCGAGGCTCCTGCAAACCCAGTGAGTGTTCACAGAACCCGGCTCCTCGCTTCCAGGCATCGTCGTGCATGGCCCCCGTCCACTGTGCTTCTCAAAGGATTGACTCTAGTGAGAAATGATGAAGTGGAGCCGACTCACGTGTGGCTGTGCTGGTTGTTCCCCGTCTCCCCACCGCCTAGCCAAGCTCCCGCCTTCCTACGCTGCTCAGGAGTGGCCGAGCCCTGGGTGCTGGGTCCTCACCCTCCTCTTGCACACTCGTCCCTACCCTCTGACCACAGCAACTCGAGTCCCTGCCTGTGTGTGTCCCATGGGTTCCTCAATCTCTGCTTCCAGCCCAGGGGGCTATCCTGAATTCTGGACTCTGTACATGGACTTCAGGGTTCTTTCCAACATTTAAACACAGAAATATCACACCAAAATCTCATTAAAAAAGTAAACATCCAGCCACACACAGCGTTTCTTCCTACAAGGCGACAAGGAAAGTATGAGTGGTAAGCAGCTGTCCCCATCTTGCCTTTAATCCCCCAGTGGCCCCACAACACCTGACTTTGAGACCCCTCCCCTGAGTCCTGAGAGCCCAGATATCAGTATCCTCTCCATGCTCACACCTCCTAAACAGATGCCCCTCCCAAGACACCCTATATGAGCTCTGCTGAGAAATAATCCAAGGCCTTTTGGGCGCCTTAACCGATAGTGCACCTACCATGTTGGATGTCAGAAACTCCCATCCCAAAGGATATGAAGAAAAAAAGACCCACCAAACAGACTTAGGAAACTAAGTCACACGTACAATGACTGACGGCATATAATTCTACTCCTATGAGGTAACTACAATCTTCAAATGATAGAGACAGAAATTAGGACCTGACTGCCAGGGCAGGAAAGGGAGATGAGAGCTCTTCTCTAGGGGTGACAGATTGTCAGATGGGGGCGACTGAGAAATCTGATGTAGATGGTGATCATGATTGAATAATAATGTGATTGTCCTGCATGCCACAGACTGTGGACATAAAAACAGTTATACGGTCAAAACAGAGTTTAAGCATTAACGTTATGTTATGTATGCTTTGCAACCATGAAGAAGAAACTTTGACCTGGCTGGTGTGACTCAGCAGACTGAGGGCCAGACTGTACATGGAGAGATGGCAGGTTGGATTTACAGTCAGAGCACTTGCCTGGGTTGCAGGGCAAGTCCCCAGTGCTGAGCTGTGCGAGAGGCAACTTATTGATGTTTCTCTTGCACCTCAATGGTTCTCTCCTCTTTCTCCCACCACCCTATCTAGAAATAAATAAATATCAGAAAAAGAAATATAAATTTATAAAAAAAACTGTACTTTATTATTTTTAGAGACAGAGAAAGGGAGAAAGAGAGGGAGAGAAACATCAAGTTGCGAGAGAAACACACATCGATCACTCAGCACCTTTCAGCACGTGATCCAATCCCTGAGTCAGTATCTGGCCTCCTGTGACTATTCTATGCAGGAGGAAAAGTATGACAAGTACATAAAGTAGAGGAATGTTCCGTGACCCTGAGGTCTGGGGGTGATGCCAGATGTCAGAGCAGGGGGTGGCCTGGCACATGGAGGCTGAGGCATACTTTCCAGAGGACAGAAAGGAGAAGAGTGACGTGGGTGTGTTTCGGGCCCACGGGTGTGAGACACACTGGGGACATAACTGGCCTATGGATGCAAAGATGGGAGAGAGAACAGTGTGGGTGTGAATATGGTCTCATGTATAATCCCCAAAGAAAGTAAATGAAAAACTGGACTTCCTCAAATTATAAAACTCTGCTCATCAAAAAATGGGGCTGGGAACCTAGATATGCAAATTCAAAGGAGGGATGATACATTGTGATGCAAAGAGATGTGACATTGGGTGGCAGGTAGACAATGTGATACACAGATGATTTATCATACAAATGTACACTTAAAGCTATAGGTTCCTATTACCAAATGTACCTGCAATAATTTTCACTTTAAAAAAAGTAATGTGCACCCCTTTTAAATCATTCACAACAATTGACTCAATATGGAACAAACACCTAAATAAAAACCTAAAATTCTAAAACTTGTAGACAAAAAACGAGTAAAAATCCTCACGGCCTTTAAATAGACAATTGTCCAATATGTAACCAATAGCACAGGCAACAACAAATAATCTTGACTGATCAGCATTAAAAACATGTTTGATCGAAATGATGCCATCTAGGAAAAGATGACCCACAAAATGAAAAATTTACTTACAGAGCACATCTCTCATAAAGGACTTAAATAAAAAATTAACAATAAAAAATGTTAAGAACATTCAAAAGTAAATGATAGAAAAGCAAACAACACAACGAAAAAGTCAGGCAACAGACTTGAACTAGACACTTCACTGAAGAGAACAGACTGCTGACAAATGAGCACCTGGAAAGCCCTCAGTACTAGCTCCCAGCTGGGCCGTGGTAAGACCGCTCACCAACCACAGTGGCTGCAGTGAGAAAGGCTGAGCGTACTCAGTTCTGACAAGCACACAGAGCAATGCAATGCCCAGCGCCTGCTGATGAAAGCAAAAATGAGATAACTGCTTTGGGAAAATGTGGGCTTTATGAAAAAGTTAAATAAGTATCTAGGTATGTCCCAAGGATGCTCAACAGAAAGGATATCACGTGTCTTCAGAAAAATAACCAGAGCTGGACATAACCCATTTGCTCATCATCAAGTGAGGTGATAAACACATGGTGGTCTATCCATGAAGCTGAAGATCACTCTACAATGAGAAAAAATAAGTTACAGCCCAGCCACGAAGCACCACTGATGGGAACATCACAGGCATCAAATGTCTGAAGGTCAGACCGGTAAGGGGCCTGTATGGGAGGCAACAGATTGCTGTTTCTCATTTTGACTGTTTCAAATGAATAAACATATCCTTGGGAGCACATCTTTTTTTAAAGTTAAAAAGAAAAAAAAGGAGGAAGAAAAAAGGGAAGGCAACCACTGAATCATTTAGACATCATGGGTGAACCTCAAAGTTATAATGGGAACTGTAAAAAGTCAGATAAACAAAAAAAAAGGAGTACATGTCATATGAGTCCAAACATGTAAAATTCTAGGAAAGACACAGTAACCCACAGTGGTCACTGGAGCGTGGAGGGTGGTAGAAAAGGAAAGAAGAACGGTTTGTGCAAATGGACGTGTATAGTCTACGTCACAACAACTGACGTACCGGGTAATATGGTGTCAAAGTGCATCAAATAATTCGCTTTAAGCCCTGGCTGCTGTGGCTCAGTGGATTGAGCGTCTGCCTGCGAACCAAGTGTCGCTGGTTCGATTCCCAGTCAGGGCACATGACTAGGTTGCACGTCAGGTCCCCAGTTGGGGTGCAAGTGAGAGGCAACCACACAGTGATGTTTCTCTCCCTCTCTTTCTCCTTTCCCCTCTCTCTAAAAATAAATAAATAAATAAATAAAATTAAAAAAAAAAATCATTCGCTTTAACTATTTGCAGTTAATCGTAGGAGCAGTTAAAGATACACAAAAGCTGTTAATATAATGGGACCATACACTAATTCTGAAAGTTAGTTTTTCTGGAACAATATTGTTCAGAACAACTTTCTCTGTCAGTGAGTACGAAGAGTGCTCATCTCTGAGGAGCGTCGTGATTTCCTTCAAGCTGACACACTTTCACAGGTTAGGACAGTCTGGTAGGTGAGCACAGGGCATTTCTCCTGGTTTTTCTTCCTATAAAAACTCCCCTCACTTATAGGAAAAATATTAGGTGACCTATTCTAAAATGGAATCGTTTAAAATTTGGTTGATAACACCAAACTGTCTTGGGAAAGAGCTGTCACAACTTCATGTTCCTAAAATGAAGAGGCCCTTTCTCTACAACTTCATACTACATGCTGCTGTTACAGTATTCTTTTATACCTCACGCCAAGAAATGCTTAAGAGAGGGAGGAAGTGGGTGGGGAGTGAGAAAGGGAGAGAGAAAAGAGAGAAACATTCATGAGAAAGAAACATCAGTCAGTTGCCTTCGTAATGTGCCCTGACTGAGGACCAAGGTCACTACCTAGATATGTGGCCTGACAGGAAATCAAACTTGCAGCCCTTTGGTGTAAGAGAGGACGCTCCAAACAACTGAGCCACACCTGGCTGGGCCTGGTATTCCTTTTCATCTCTGTGTATGTCATGGCAAGAGTGGTTATTTCTGTGACTCAGTTACTACTATGTTGACTATGAGTATGGTTTATAAACCCTTGGTAAAGTTTAACCTCGATGTATTTCTACATCTGTGAATTGCATGCTGATGAGCTGGGTCCATCTCTCTATCATTTGCTTGGTCTTTTTCTCGTTTATCGCTAACAGCTCTTTATGTATTTACAATCCTCCATTCTACATGCAATAAATACTCTTCCCCACCTTATCACCCATCAACATTTTTATATTTATTTTCTTTTCTTTAAAAGATTTTATTTATTTACATGTAGAGACAGGGAAAAGCAGTAACAAAGTGTAGGACACAAACATCGATGTGCTATTGGTAGCCTCTTGCAGACCCCAAATGGGGAACTTACCTGCAACAGAGGCATGGGACTTGACTGGGAATTGAACGGGTGACGTGTGCCTTGGCAGCCTGGTGGTCAAACCACTGAGTACACTAGCCAGGGCTCACGTTTATCTTTAGTTTAAAATAACTTTAACACTTTACCTAGTCAGATCTGTCTATATTTTGCATTTCTATGTCATCGTAAAATAGGTGGTGAATAATGCCCCTTACCCAGCGAGACCAGGTTCCAGTAGGTCTCCATCATCACATCCCTGTACAAGTCCTTCTGCGTAGGCTTCAGCTGCTGCCACTCCTCCTGGGTGAAGTCCACCATCACGTCCCTGAACACCACCGAGACCTGCAAGAGGAAGCGCACACCACTCACTGCAGGGCCTTCTCACAGGAGTCGGGAGACGCGGCTAGAAGGGCGTAGAAGATCAGGAAAGCACACAGGATGCATGTGACATGGTGTCAACAAGGTGCAGAGCTCTGAAGCGCCTGACTATGCTGTGTGCTCAGTGCCTAAGTATAGTGGACAGTCCTCGGACTGACAAAAAAACTATGGGGTTGTTCACCAGGAAAACAAACAATCCAATTAAACAATGGGCAAAGGGCCTGAATAGATGCCTCTCCAAAAAGCATGTACACATGGCCAACAGACATATGAAAAATTTTAATCATCAATTATGAGAGATCTGCAAATTAAACCATAACGAGATGTCATCTTACATCGTGAGCCCAGGATGAACTCGCAAACTTTTGGTGCACAAGACAATAAATACTCTAGCCTTCGGTAACATACCCCAAGTCAATAATTTCTTTTTGAAAAAAACCAGACGGGTATAACTGCCCAGAAGTTGTATCCTAAGAAAGGAGGTACGGGATTGTGACCTGACTCACATACAAACATCCAAATAATAAGAGTGCTGGAAGGAGAACAGGAAGAACAAGATACTGAAAACATACATGAATAAATAATAAAGGAAAACTTCCCAAATTTGGTGAAAGAAATAGACATACAAGTCCAGGAAGCACAGAGTACCAAACAAGTTAGACACAAAGAGGACAACACAAAGACACATCATAATGAAAATGTCAAAGGTTAAAGATAAAGAGAGAATCTTAAAACCAGCAGGATAAAAGCAGTTACCTACAAAGGAGTTCCCATAAGACTATCATCTGATTCCTCAATGGAAACTTTACAGGCAAGGAGGGACTGGAAAGAAGTATGCAAAGTGATAAAAACCAAAGACCTATAAACAAGATTACTCTATCCAGCAAAGCTATCATTTAGAATGGAAGGACAGATAAAGTGCTTTCCAGACAAGGCAATGGCAATGGAGTTCATCATTACCAAAGCACTATCACATGAAATGATATAGGGACTTATTTAAGAAAAAGAAGATCAAAACTACAAACATTAAAAGGACATCAAACTCACAACTATCAACAACTGAATAAATGGACAAAAACACACAAAACAAACAACCAGACCACTTGGAGGGCGAACAGCTGGGAGGGGGAAGGGGGAGAAATGGGGAAATGGTGCAGGGATTAAGAAGGACAATTGGTTGGTACAAAATAGACAAGGGAAAGTAAAATATAGGAAAGGGTGAAGCCAAATAACTTACAAACATGATCCATGGACCTGAACTAAGGGGTGTGGGATTGCTAGAGAGAAGTGGGGTACAGGATGGAAGGGAGCAAAAGGAAAAAAACTGGGACAACTGTAACACCTTAATCAATAAATTATACTTAAAAATAACAAACAAAACCTTATAATGAAAGAAAAACCACTTTATTGAGGTATGATTGGTATACTAAAGGCTGCATGTATTATAGGTATACAATTTGATAAATTGGGAAGTATTGAATTGGCCAAAATGTCCCTTACATTTTTTCCTTAGGGTGGCTCTAATAGTGCTTAGTTGTCTTTACCTTCATTTGAAACATGTATTGTGACAGCTGTTATATCAGCATGAATTTTATAAAAAGTTATCAAACTTGGTGAATTTTTGTGCAATTTTAATAATGAAGATGGAAGAAAATATGCAACATTTTCAGTGTATTATGCTTTATTATTTTAAGAGATGTAAAAACGCAACTGAAATGCAAAAGAAAAACCATGCAGTGTATGAGGAAGGTGTCCTGACCGAATGAGCACATCAAAAGTGGTTTATGAAGTTTCTACGTACTATTGACATTTTGGCCAATAATAACTATTTGACATTCTTTGCTGTCGGGTGTAATACACATTGGAGGATGTTAGAGAGTACCCCTGACCTCTACCTCCTAGAAGCCAATAGCTGGAAACAGCCGACATACTCAAAATGTCCAAATCAATAAATATACTGGTGAAAGTGAAAAATGGGTCTTTTCCTTTATCACCTCCCCAAGTTTCCTCTTGCACCCCTTATACTACTTTTTTAATTTTAATTTTTTAAATATAACTCTTGCCAAAAATTTTTCCTAAGTGTGCCCACCTGATTGAACTCACTTAATGAAATTTTTACAGAGCAGACTCCATTCACAAAGCCTGGGCTGGGACAGGCTGAACACCAGAGAAGGTCCTGGGCATCTGGGAGTCGACACTGTACAGGAATGGTGGGGAAGTGAGACTCCAGGCCCCCCCCGCCTCAGAAGGTCTGGAGATTCCCCTACAGATGGGGCTTCCCACCAAATATGCTGAAACCCTCTGAGTGCTCTGTGCCATTGTGTCTGAGGCCACTCATTCCAGGGTATCTTCTCTTTGGATTCATGGCTAATGGCAGAAACAACTTCACCCCAGGAAAAACCTCACCGAGTTCCAAGAGTGAAATCAGGCTTTATTTTTAAAAATCTTCAGTCAATGATATATTTATTGATTTTAGAGGGAGAGGAATACAGGGACAGAGAGAGAGAAACATCAATCTGCCTCATGCACATACCCAGACCATGGATGAAAACCACACCATTTGGTGTACAAGATGATGCTATAACCAACTAAGCACCTATCCAGGTCACGCTCTGTTATTTAAAAAAAAAGGATGGCCCTGCCTGGAGTTGCTCAGTAAATTGAGCGCCGGATTATGAACTAAGGGGTTGCTGGTTCAATTCCTGGTCAGGGCTCATGCCTGTGTTTCAGGCCAGGGCCCCATTTGGGGGAGCACGTGAGACAACCACACACTGATGTTTTGCTCCCTCTCTTTCTCCCTCCCTTCCCCCTCTCTTAAAATAAATAAATAAAACCCTAAAAAAAAAGTAATTATACTAAAAATATTAAGAAAAATTAATTGAACCCTTAATCTCAACCACACAAAAATGACAACCAAGGCAGCCATCACACAGAAGATAAAGGTGGAGATATCATGGTGGAGCTGTGATGAACAACAGTCGGATTGTTCCTTAACTGGTTCAATATACTGTCATCAAAGGACCCATTAATTGCCGCTTCTACACCCAAGAGAAAAGAGAAGTTCAAAAAAAAACTGTACATGAATGTTCACAGCAGCGTTACTAATAACCACCAAAAAGTGGAAACAACCCAAATGTACACCACCTGATAATGTATACCACCTGATAAATGTAAAACACAGGGTCTACTGTATAATGAAATAGTATACAACCGTGAAGAAGAACACCTGCAACCACATAGATGAACATCAAAAACGTGATGCTTGAAATTCTGGCCAAGATGGAGGCGTAGACAGACATGCTGCGTCTCCCTCCACAACTAAGAAGGAATACAACTACCTCAAAATTAGAAACAACCAGTAGTTCCAGAAAATCAAACTGCATGGAAGTCTAGCAAACAAGGATATAAAGAAGAAATACTCATCCAGACAGGTAGGAGGGCCGGAGCCCGGGCAGAGAGGACACGGTATGGCGGTGGCAGCAGTGGCAACAGTTAGCAGGCCGGCAGAAAGCGCCGTTACACGTTTTAAAAAGTCAGGAGGGACACCTGGGGAGCATTCCCAGCTCCTCACGGGAGCAGCTGACTGTCCCAGCTCGGGGGAAAATCAAGCCTCATTGTTTTTGACTGCAGACCAGTGGTGGTTGAGACGGAGGCAGAAACTGCCGGTCTCTCAGCAGTCTGCTTGTTTAAAGGGCCACCACAGACCTAGAACATCCACAGATCCACCCACTCTGGGAACAATGGCCAGGGCAGCAGCTAGAGGGGTGCAAGTCCGGTGCGGAAGTGGGAGAAGTGTCTGGAAAAGGGGCGAGTGCTGGACAAGCAGCACTGTTCCTTCTTAGACCCCTCCTCTGCATACAGCACCACAACGTGGTAAAACAGGTCGCCCGGTACTGACAAATCATTAAGGCTCTGCCCTGTACAATGTAGTAGGAGCGACAGCTCTGCCTGGGACAGGGAAGCAAACAAGCACAGGAGACTTCCAGCCAAGATGGAAGCCTAGACTGACACATCCTGTCTCCCTCCACAACTAAGAAGGAATACAACTACTGCAAAACCAGCAATAACCAGAAAGTCCAAAAAATAAATGGAAGTCCAACATATGAAGTTATAAAGAAGTGGTGCTCATCCAGATGGGTAGGAGGGGCGAAGCCAGGGAGGAGAGGTCAAGCTGTGCTTTCCGCAGCAGTAGCAGCAGCGACAGCGTCGGGACAGTGGTAAAAACAGACACCCGTATTTAAGGGGAGATGAGAAGCGCCTGGGGAGCATCCCCTACTGCAGACCAGACCCATCAGCTTGCGATTCCAAAGCCAGGGAAGGCAGACCCACATTGCCTTGGACTGTGAGGTCCCATGGGGGTGGGGACAGAGGAGGAGGCTCCCAGTCTCTCAGCGAAGATTGAACAGCAGGAATCCATCTTGGACCACCATCCCCACAGAAAATGCCCGGTTGTGATGAGTGCACAGGGCTCTACCCCCTGTAGCGTATGAGGTGTGACAGCCCTGCCCAGGAAGCAAAGGTAAACACAAAACTTTTCAGGATGGCACAGATCATGATAGAGATCCCAGTGACACAGCTGAACAAACAGCAAATGTCTAATCTAATGGCTCAGCAGATAGGAAATCTTTCTGAGGCTCAGTTCAGAGCTTTGGTTATAAAAGCGCTTACAGACCTAACAGCAGATCTTAAACAAGACGGGGAAGAAATGAAGGCTAGTCCTGCTGAAATGAACAAAAAGACATATGAAACTAGTGGTGAGGGCAAGAAAACCAGGGATCAAATCAACAAATTGGAACACAGGGAAGGAACAAACAGTAAACTAGTACAGAAACAGGGAATGAGAAGTGAGGAAAATGAGGAGAGGCTGAGAAACTTATTCGTCGTCGTCGTCGTCGTCGTCGGCAGCCGTCCGTCTCGAGGGACGATGGTGTAGCTTCTTAAGAGTCTATCTGCACCGCCGAGAATGGTTGTGCAGTCCGACTCGGGAGTGACACAGTATCTGTCTCCTCCCGTGTTGAATCGACATCTTGCGATGATGCTGGAGTGTCCTCTCCAGTGAAGCTGAAGCTACAGAGCCTGGGCAGGGTGATATGGAGGGTCTGCTGTTGCCCATGCAGCAGACCCCCCCTCTCTTCGCAGCTGAAGGATCCAAGGGAAAGACGGAGTCAATACAGCTTGGCTTCAGGTGCGCCGCAGGAGTTGCCGGTGTTGACTACAACGTCAAACCGCCTTAGGGACTCCGGCTCCGGATTTTCTGTCGGGGTTTACTCCCTTAGCCTTTCCCCTGAAGAGGTATGCCGCAAGGCAGCGGAGGTTTTTTGGAGTCAGAGTTTTCCTTCTCTGATGTGCCCTGACTGGAAGATCGAACCAGTGACACTTAGCTCGCAGGCCGACGCTCAATCCTCTGAGCCAAACCAGCCAGGGCTCAGAAACTTATTAAACAGCTATAAACGGCCTACATCCGAATCACAGGTTTGCCAGAATGTGAACAAGAATAAGTAGAAATGGAAAAATTATGTAAAAAAATAATGAAGCATAACTTCCCTAACTTGGGGAAGGAAATAGACTTACAAGTCCAGGAAGCACAGAGAGTTCCAAAAAAACTGGACCCAAGGAGAACCACACCAAGACACATTATAATCAAAATGGCAAAAATTAAGGCTAAAGAGAGAATGTTAAAAGCAGCAAGAGAGAATAAGAGAATTATGTACAAAGGGGTCCCAATAAGACTGTGAGCTGATTTCTGAAAAGAAACTCTACAGGCAAGCAGAAACTGGAAAAAAATATTCAAAGTAATGAAAAGCAAAAATCTACAGCCACAATTACTCTATCCAGCAAAGCTGTCATTCAGAATAGAAGGGCAGAGAAAGTGCTTCCAGAACAAAGTAAAACTGAAGTTCATCAGATCCAAACCACTGTTATATAAAATGTTAAAGGGACTTGTTTAGGAGAAAGAGGATCAAAATTATAAACATCAAAATGAAAACTGTATCAAAACAACCAACAACAGAAGCTAGGGAACCAAAACAAAGGCAAACTAAGTAGGCTACGAGAGTGGGAAAAGAATTATAGATATCGGAACATTAGGGGAGGAGGTAAGCAGGGAGAGGGAAGGGGGAAAGGGAGGGATTATGGTACAGGAATTAAGAAGCATAGTAGGAGGGAGAGCAGTAGATAGCTGGAAGATGTTGAGAAGAACTATATGCACAACCAATGGGCATGGACTAAGACAGGGGGCAACTGGAGGGAGGGATGTCACTGGGTGGAGGGGAACAAAGGGAAAAGAAATTGGAACAACTGTAACAGCATAACCAATAAAGCATATTAAAATAAAAAATCGTGGAGGCTGACCGTGCGGATTTAACTGAGGCTGAGGCTGACTATGTGAATTTAACTGGGACTGACGATGCAGTTTTAAGGAAGGGACATACTTTGCTGCTTTGAAAAGGAACAGACTGACCATGTGGATTACAAAAGGACTAACTATACAGTTTACAAGGAGGCTGAGAATCCACGAGGTTCTGGATTAAAAGCTGTTGGACCCCATGACACAGACAAGGTCTCCCCAATCAGGATTGAATGATTGGCAGCTCCTGATAAAGCTCAACTGTGTTTGGAAAGTAGGGAAAGGGTTTCTCTAACTTTTCTAAAACTAGCCTGGTTTGGTAGGGGGGAAGCAAGGATATGTGTTTATAGGTGTTTTAAAGAACATAAGACTTAACAACAGAAATCCATAAATAACTAAATCTATATAACTGTTAAATAAACAATTCTTTTTCTTTTCACTAAAAAAAAAAAAAACAAAAAAAAAAAGTGATGCTCAAGGAAAACAGCCAGATTTAAAACACCTTAGCTCTTGTGATTCCATTGATAAGAAATGTCCAGCCCTGGTCGGGTGACTCAGTTTGCTGGGGCATCATCTGTCCAAACAAAGTCTAAGGGTGTGGTCCCTAAATGGGGCTGACGCAGGCAGCAGCTGATTGATGTTTTCCTTGCCTCTCTTTCTCCCTCCATTCCCTTCTCCTTAAAAATAAATAAATAAAATCTTATAAAAATATAATCCTTCAAAAATACTAACATTCCTGAGGACCAGCAGAGCATAGGATAAATAATTTGCTCTCCTACATAAGTGGTGAAAAAACATTTTCTAAATAACAACCCTCACTAACACCATAAATGATGCTACTGAGGACGATATCAGTTGTTGCTTCCCACAAGGATAGTTTATACCACCTATTATTTATATTCAGTGAGCAGAATAGACACCCAACAACTGCTAACGTGAATCAATGGCAGCCCACGCTGCACCGTGGTGAAAGAATAAACTGTCCCAACCTATAACTATGAAGACTTCGGAAAGGCCTTAAGATACCCACCTCAACCTTCCTCTACAAGGAATCGCCCATGAAGAAAACAAAAAGCCCTGCCTGGTGTGGCTCAGTGGTCTGAACGTTGGTCTGTGAACCAAAAGGTCTCCTATTCGATTCCCAGTCAGGGCACATGCCTGGGTTGCGGGCCAGATCCCCAGTAGGGGGTGTGCGAGAGACAACTCATTATTTGTCCCCACAAAGATGTTTCTCTTCTCCTCCCTCAGTTAGCCTCTTTCTAAAAAACTGAATAGAATCTTTACACAGTAGCTCCTCCTTTCAAAATTAAAAAGAAAAAGAAAAAAATGATACAAAACGCACAACAAAGATATTTTCCAGCCATGACTGGGCGTTTCAATTAGATGGAGCGCTGTCCGATAACGAAAAGGCTGCGGGTTTGATTCCAGTTTGGGGCACAAGTGCAAGGCAACAAATCAACATTTCTCTCACATTTGTATTTCTCTTTCTCTTCTTCTTTCCCTAAAACTCAATAAACCTCCCAAGTGACAATTAAAAAAAAAGGATTTACCACCAGACATTCATATTTATAGGTTTATATCTATATATATATATTATTTATTGCTTTGAGAGAGAAAGAGAGGCTGTTCCACTCACTGAGAAATCCATTGACTGTTTCCCGTATGTTCCCTAACCAGGGATGGAACCCACAACCTTGGCATATCAAGATGATCCTCTAAACAACTGAGCTACACCTGTATATTTTTTGTTGTAAAATATTTCATCCATAGAAGGAAACTTGGAGAAAAATACCACAAACAACCACCTAATAACACATCATAAAACATCAAGGCCACAGCCAGGGACATCCACATGGCCGTCAGGACAAGCGGCCTCCTTCCATCCCCCATCATTCCCCTGGGCATTTAGTGCTGTCTGCCTATATCTGAAGGCCCTCCTCCAGCACATCCTGCCCAGGGCCTCTGTCACACTTCATTGAACATGTTTAAGCCGCCACTTCCCAGCGGTGTTTCCTGAAAGCCTGAGGGCATGGCAGCTCACTGCTGACCTACCCTGTCCCCTGTGGTAGAAAAATGCCAGTGTCAAGATGGTACTCTCCCAATGTTGGGGGGATACAACCCAAGGAGACTAGACCCCAGACATGGGCCCTGAAGGAGTTTGGGGAGGGGGCAGAGGGTCATCCCTGCCCCGAAGCCTGATCTTAAGGAAGGAGGTGCAAGAGGGTGACATGACTCACCAGGAACTTCTTGGTCAGCGGCTGGATGTCCATCCTTCCAGTGCCCATGGTGACTGGGGGACAGGCAGGCAGACTGGGCACAGGGGGAGAAAGAGAAAAAGCATTGTGAGAGACGATGTCAAACCCAGAAACAAATGCAGACAGGGACACACACACACACATTAACAGTGAACACGTGCGGAGGTCTGATTGCAACCAAGGCACTAAACAAACGTCCCTGATTTAATCTTCCTGACACACTAAAACGTGGGATAAATTCCACTCACCCCATGTCACAGATTGAAGTAATTGAGGACAAAACATAAGCCATGCGCCCAAGAACACAAGGCTGGGATTAGAACTGGGCTGATTACATCCAGGTCTATGTGATTGGTGCACAAGTCACAGCCACACACTGACACTCCCGCAACATGCAACAAAATGCATGCACACACAGCCAGTCCCACAGCCTGCAGGGAGGAAACAGGACCCTCTGCCCCCAACCAGACACTGACTGCTGGCTACAAGCCCCAGAAGACACCCCAGCACCGCCCCCACCCACTGGGTCTCCTCCAGATCTCCTGGGGCTACTGTTGAGGCTCAATGATCAGATAAATGTAAGGAGACTGAAGCTGTGTGACTTCATTGGTTAAAGCGCTGTCCTGAAAGGTCTGGTTCAATCCCTGGTCACGGCCCGAGCATACAATGTGGGTTTCACCACTATGAGAAATGCTCACAATAAAACACCGGGACATAGGACTTAACAAGTAGACGAGGCAGTTGTTTATTCACAGATCTGCAGGTCCTGTCGCACCCAAATCAAACGTGTGCAGCGACAATCAGAGAAGGCTGCTTTTTATCCTAACTCCTGTAATCCACCCCCCCGACCCTTCCCCTTCCTTCTCCTCTTGTTTATGAATGTTGGATACTCCAGTGTTACAATCAAAAGTGATGAGCTAAATTAACGGAGGGTGATGATTAACTAAGAGTGATCTGGTTATAGGTCTGTCTCCAGATCTCCCTTGAAGACTCCCTAACTTATTTGCTGACTTTCCCATTTCCCTGTTTGGTGATGAATACTCTGCAACCATTGATCTCTGAGACATTTGCGATCAGCTGAGGAAAGTCATTTCCTGATTAGTCACTGTGGTAATACTGTTGACTTGGACTCGAAGACCCCCTGATTCAAGATTATATTTGTCCTTTGTTGCTAATTATTTTCTACTGGCTTGAGAGTCACCAGTTTCTCTGACCCTTACATCACCGACCACAGGTTGGGGTGCCAGTAGGAAGCAATTGATCCATGTTTCTCTCTCTCACTCTATCTCTGAAATCAATAAACATCTAACATCTGAACAATGTGTCTTATAGCACTGTTGCTAGAAACAAACACCAACCACCCAACCACCCAAAGAACTAACCAACCCTGGATATATGGGTTAAGTTCTGAGTGTCCAGGTTGCCGCGTAGAAACACGAGTTATGTCATGTCCCCGGGTGCAGTGACTTCATGTGTTTTTAAATAGATGATTAAAAAGACTTATTTATTTTTAGAGAGGGAAGGGAAGGAAAAAGAGAGGGACAGAAACATTGATGAGCAAGACACACACCAACAAGTTGCTTCTTGCATCATATTAACCAGGGATGCTGCCCACAGCCCAGGCACCAGGCACCAACCAGGAATCGAACCAGTGACCTTGTGATTCACAGGTTGGCAGCCAATCCACAAATTCACATGAGGGAAGGTTAGCACAGAATTTAATTTTTATAGATGTACTTTCTGCAGTTGTAGTTCCCGACTCCTATCCCTGCACCACCAGGTCAAAAACATGGCTGCTCATAGCAGGATAAAAAAGCCACAAAGAGGCGACTTACCCAGGAAGCACAGTGGGCAAAGGCTCCTGAAAACTGCAGGCATCTTTTAAAATATCATTTCTTTTAATAAGAGAAAGAATTAATCGAATCCAGCCTGGACTAGAGTTGTTTTTATAGCAGTCAATAAGAACACTACTTTTACTTTATTAATACAAAGGAGGCCATAAAGTCACAGTGACCCTGAAACTGACATGTGCATGGGGCCAGTGACCTCTGAGCCCAGTGTGGCCTCAGATGTGGCTGCAGAGCCTGAGGTGCCAGCTGCTCCTGCTTCTCCTCCTCTGCCCAAGCTCTCTGACATTTCCTTCCCTCCTTTGTTTCTAATAAGAAACAAGGATTTGCCACCTGTGAGGTGGTGGGTGTCGAAGTGCAGGACCACGGATGCCTGATGTGGAGTTGGGGGATTCACTTAGTCTCTTCCTCAGTTTCCCCAACTGCACATTGAGGCTGGTGAGGGTCTCTACCTCACAGTTACCGGGAGGCCTGTAACAAGCCCAGAGCCATGCCCTGAGCACCCCACACACGCCCTGAACAACCCACCCCGTCAGCATGGGGCGGGGTCTCTGACCTCTTAGCCCCCGCCCGCCCCCCCAGGGCCAGTTGAGTCTCCTCTGAGGGCAGGAAGCCCGTGGGCTCGGGCCGGCAGGCGGGCAGCCCCGCCAGGCCCCCTGTGCAGGAGGGCAGCCTTCCCCACGCTCTCGGGAGGGGCCCCCACACGCACCGCACACACGGCAGCCACCCCCGCAGACAGAGGCGCAGGGGCACACGCGGGGGGAGCCTCGGACAGGACAGACGCACCCGCACGCGCAGACACACTCACCCCCAGACGCGCAGACAGGCGCCGAGGAGGAGACCAGACACTGCGGACGCCTGGATGGGGCCTCAGGCTCAGTCCCCGCGGACGGACACGACAGCGGACGCGCTCACAGACGCGGGCACAGAGGGACCGGGGAGACCAGACAGGAGCGGACACACACACGAGCAAAGGGAGACCCAGGAGGCCACAGGGACACGCGCGGAGACAAACACGGAGACACAGCGACGGCCCGGGGTCTCAGCCCCGCGCGCACACACGCAGCACCGTCACCGCGCCACCCCGCTCCGACCCGCACCCCCTCCCGCATCCACACGCCCCCTCCCAGGGCCCCACCAGTTCTCTTCAGGCCCTCGGTTGGCGCAGCCGGACTCCCCACGAGGCTCCCTCAAGAAACTGCCCGGCGTCCTCTCGGACACGCCCCCACCCTGTCGCAGATGCGCCTGCGCAGACCGAGCGACTACACTTCCCAGAAGCCTCCGCGCCGCCATCACCCTCATCCCAGCCTCCCCTCAGAGCGACGGTAAACTGACGTGAGCCTGCGAGGCGGGCGCGGCCCTCCCGTCCAGAGGCGCGGTTGTGGGGAGCTCAGCGGCATCGGGGGAAGGTCGCGCAGTGGAGCGGAGCGGGAGGAGGACGACAGAGCAGCGGGGAGGGCGGAGGGGGTGGCGGCCACGGAAGGGGAGAGGGAGACGGCGGTGCAGGGAGAAGCGAAGGCGGCCCGGAGCACAGCGAGGGGGAGGGCAGGGAGGGCAGGGAGGGGGTGGGGAATCCCAGAGGAGGCGGGAAAAGACGCGTCAGCCCCTCAGCACACGTCCGGCGTCCAGCACCGACCCTAATCGCCATGCTGACTTGCAAAAAAGTTGATAAGCGTGAGACACGCAAGAAAACTAGTATCAACCCGTCCCGTTAGGTGCCACCTTCTGTTCAATGAATGTTATTCTTACGGAACCAAAGAGAGAGTTACGCTCCCACCCCCCCATCAGGAAGCTCTGGAGGCAAGGCTGGTGGGAAGGAAATCGGTTTTTCATTCTGATGCAGAAGGTCCGCGACAATGGCAGCCTCTTGTCTGAAAGCCCAACTCCTCCGGAAAACCACGGAAAAACCCAGCCGTCCGCAGCGGGAGGCAGTTTCCTGAGCTGCTGCTCCCCTTCAAATTACCGTCATTTGGAGCCGCAGGTTCCGCTCAGCACTGACCCGGGCAACTCAGCTAAACTGGGCGCTGTCCCATTTCAGGCTCCCTTCGGGAACCCACAAGCGCGCAAGTGCGCACGGCCGCTTACAGAGCCACAGGGTCCCGGCAAATCTGCAGGAAGACGTTTGCCAGGTGGGCCAGAAAATAGCCTTTCCTTTACATGGGTTTATATTAGTTGCAGGTGTGGGACGGCCTGAGCGTCCAATTACTTTCCACATTTCCGCCTGCTGAATAGGGGGACGGCTAACCCAGGACCAATCGATTCTTTTCTCAGGCTAGACTGACAGGCTCGTCTTCCTTCGAGCACCTCCCGTTGTCCCCGTTCTGACGTATTTGGTGCAAGTCCTTTCCTTCCTCTGATCCCAGCCCTAATCAGGATCAAAACCGGGTAGGAGGGCTTTTCCTTTTGCATTCCTCTTGCTTGCACTACGCCCACTCAGTGAAGTGCTTCCTCCTCCTACACTCCTGTCTGGATCAGTGTCTGCTTACCGAAAAGGATGGTTTCCTTCTCCCACTTGTCAGGCCTCGCTCTCTGTGTCCTTAAGATGTACTAACAGATTTAGTCCTGGCAACCAAGCCATTTTCCACATGAACACAATGATACAGACAAGGGCGGTCATGAGAGAGAAAAGTGGGGTGTTGCGTTGGTTGTGGTTTCGGACGCTGAAATAAATCCGGCAGGCAGGATGATTGGCCAGTAACGAACGGAGGGCTGTGGCTCGCTCAGACCATCAGCGGAGAGCGAGAAGCCTCATCCTCTTTTTATTAGGGAATAGAATAGGGTGTGACATTCCAGCCAACAACAGGAGAATTTTACAAGTGAAAGAATTCTTACAAGAGCATTAATATGTAAAATACGGCCAGGGTAACTCCTGTTTTATCTAGCACCTGTCAAGGAAGTAAGGAAGATCCACTAATCCTCAAGGCCAGCTCCATATCAAGACTTCATTAAAGGAAGCAGATGGAGTACACAACAGAACCTGTTTTACCCAGGATTACATGACTCAGTGGCCTCGACAGCCTAAAGCCGAAGGCGGAGACGAGAGATGCCACCTGGGTGGTGGGGCACGAGAATGCCCCTACCCAGAGATCTGTCTTCCTGCAACAGTGGGGGAGTTGCGGTGGAAAGAGGCCTCCAGGCTGTGGCCATCTTACACCATGACCCAAAAAGCCAAGTGGAAAAGCATTCTCTGAATGTCTCAGTGACCACAGAAATGCTACTGCAGCCACCTGAGGTGGTGAGAATGCCTTCTTTATCCTTCTCTTTCATCCTCACGGGAAGGTATGATCACTGATTTTACAGAGAAAGGCAGAGAGAGAAATCGATGTGGCAGAGAAACATCGATCTCTTGCGACATACAACCCTTTGGTGCCTGGGACATTGCTTCATCTAAGCTCTGCCACGGCTGAATCCACTTTCAGAACATCTATCTGTTCAAACTGTTGAGCCAGGCCTGGTGAGCTGTCCGTCTTACTGAACCCTTTACCCCTCGAGAAGACGATTTTACTGAATGTCATCAGGACACCTCTCCCTGGTGCTGAGTAAGACCAGTCAAGCTGTCCCTCTTGAAACCTCTAGGTAGAATGTACAGCTTTCTCTACCTCTTCTTCAAAGAACCCGTCCAGCTGGAAATGAGCCCTGCTGATATCTGCAAACAGAGTTGTCTGTGCTATGGGGAGTGTGGGATGAAAGAAGATGAGGGGGAAATCTGCACAGTAGTCTTTAAAAGGCATTGTTGTCTTTTAGGGTGGCAGGAACTGGCTACGACCTCAGCGAGATTGTTGACTCAGTTTCGAAACGATTTCTGTGGCAAAAAACGTATCCCCCCAAATGAAAAAGAAGACAGATGTGCAAGGATTCTGGAGATGGTTTCTTTGGGAAAATTGGGGAAATGCTATATAGTTACATCTGAGCTATTGCCTAGGTTCTAGCTTTTACATTGAGAAGTGTAGTCAAAGAAGGATATTATGTATTTATAAGAACAGACCATGGATATATTTTATGGTAACATAAATGATAAACACTGGAAATCATGATATGTGAGTGGAATTTTTTTTGAATGATGAAAAAACTTGCAGCTTAAGATTTCTTAAAAATGCTTACTTTCTAAGATGATCAATTGTGTACATTGTACACCGTGTGTGCTATTTTGGTATCACTTTAGTGGTTTAAGGACACATCCAATCATATCAGATTTGGCCATGAATTGTGCAGGTTTTGAATGAGCCCCTGGTATAAAAATCCAGCCACTCTAGAACTAATGCCTGAAGAGATGGATATGTTTGTTCTTCCCAAAGATTTGGTCACCAGGGAAGCCACAGCTGCCCCATTACTCAAGACACACACATCATAAACACCCACTATGTGCTGAATATTGCAAGATACACTTGTGGTGTGTCCGTTTCCCCTAAGATAATTTCCACACCCGTCTAAGGGGCAGGACGCTCTCAGTGGATGATTTGAGATTTTGATGACCTAGACCCATAGAACTCTGGCTCTTCCTACTTTTCTAAAGTGGTGTTGGCCCAGTGGGTTTTGATATTCCAAATTCTTGGAAGAAACTTGAGATTATAATAAAAATCTTTCTTTTCCTGGCTGGTGTGGCTCAGTGGATTGAGTGTCAGCCTTCGGGCCACAGGATCACTGCTTTGATTACCAGTCAGAGCTCAGGCCTAGGTTGCGGGCCAGGTCCCAGTGGGGGGCGTGTGAGAGCCAACCACACATTAATGTTTCTCTCCTTTCTTTGTCCCTCCTACCCCCTCTAAAAATAAATAAAATCTTTCTCCCTCCTTTCCCCTCTACAAATATAGAAAACCTTAAAAAATATATTTTTTTACTAGTGTTTCTCTTGTTTTCTGTAATATGGTCTCCATGATGGTAGCGACATGTATGTTTTTTCTTTGTTTTCTAACGTATATTTAACAAAAAAATTTATGCTATTACAGTATTCCTATGTTTCCCCATCGCCCTTCCCCACAGTCACACCACATTGTTGTTCATGTCCATGGGAATTGGAGACTGTACTTATTTGTTTTTAAATTATATTATATTGATTATGCTTTTACAGTTGTCCCACTTTTTTTCCCTTTGTTCCCTCCAACCAGTGACCCTTTTCTCTCCAAAAGACCCACAGGCCTTAGTTCATATCCAAGGATCGTGCTTTTATGTTCTTTGGCTTCACCCTTTCCTATATTATTCTTAACAGCCCCCCGTCTATTTTGTACCAACTGATTATGCTTCTTAATCTCTGCACCATGTCCCTATTTCTCCCCATTCTCCCTCGCAGCTGATAACCGTCCAAATGATTCTGTCTGGTTATTTGCTTCATTTCTTTTTGTTTTTGAGCTTCTGTTTTTGATAGTTGCCAGTTATTTTAATGTTCATAGTTTTGATCTTCCTCTTCTTCAATTAATCCCTTTAACATTTCATATAATAAGGGGTTGGTGATGATGAGCTGCTTTCGCTTTACATTGTCTAAATAATAGCTTTGCAGGATACAGTAGTCTTGGTGACAGGTCCTTGCTTTTCGTCCCCTTAAATACTTCTTGCCAGTCCCATCTTGCCTGCAAAGGTTCTTTGGAGAAATCAGCTGATATTCTTACAGGAACCCTTCTCTTGGTACTTTTAAGATTCTCTACTTATTTTTAACCTTCAACATTTTAATTATGATGTGCTTTCTGGTGGTCCTCTTTGGTTCTAGCTTGTTTGGAACTCCCTGTGCTTCCTAGACTTGTATGTCTATTTCTTTTGCCAAATTAAGTAAGTTTTCCTTCATTCTTTTTTCACATAAGTTTCAATTTCTTGTTCTTCCTGTTCTCTTTCCAGAACCCCTATTATACGGATATTGGCATGTTTAAAGTTGTCCCAGAGGTTGTTAAGCTCCTGCTTTTATTCTTCAATTCTTGTTTCTTCATTCTCTACTGGTTGACTGTTTAATTTTCTTGATGTTCCAAATCCTAGTCATGAACACCAGCTTCATTCCCTTCACCATTGATTTCATGTGCATTTTCTTTCATTTAACTTAGCTTAGCCTTCATTTCTTCCCTTATGCATTTGCCGTACTCAACCATGTGTGTCAAGTTTGGAAGCATCGCTATGCCAAATGTTTTGAACTCTGCGTCTGTTAGGTTGGCTATCTCCTTGTTGCCTTATTCTCCCACTGGAATCTTGATCTGCTCCCTCTTTTGAGCTATATATCTTTATTTCCTCAACTTGTTGACTCCTGTGATTGCCTCTGAGTCTTAAGGAGAGCTGTTACACCTGTAATGTCATAAGGGGCGGAGCCTTACATATTTGTCATTGCGCGGCGACCCGTTTCATGACGTTGAGGCACTGTATGTGGGGTGAATGGTCTGAGAAGTAACAAAACCAATTGCTCAGCACTCGCTCCTTTTCATGGCATTTCTCCCTCTTCCCGTATGAGACTGGCAAGCCTCTAGCTGTTGCCCTGGTTGTGCTTCTCAGAGTGGGTGGGTTTTAGGACTGTGGGAACCTCTAAACAAAGACTCTGCTGAGAGACTGTTAAGTTTCTTCTGCTGCTCCAAACCCCACTGGTTTTCACAGTCAGAAACAATAAGGCTATGTTTTCCTCAATGATGGAACAGTGAGCGGAGGCATCAGGTCTGGGCCTCGTATTGTTGCTCAGGTGGTCTTCACGACTTTTATAATGTGTGACTATTGCTTTCTGCTGGCTGATCACAGCCACGGTCTTCCAACTGACGATGCCATTGCCAACACCATCACCACCAGCAGCAGCACAGCCACATGGCATCCTCTCTGCCCCTTAACTGCCCTTCCTACCAGTCTGGATGAGAATTGCTTCTTTATATCTTTGTTTCCTGGTCTTCCATTCAGTTCAATCCTCTGGCAGGTCTGGTTGTTTTTACTTTTGAGATAGTTATATTTCCTCTTACTGTTGTGGTGGAAGGAGAGGCAGGTTTACCTATGCCTCCATCCAGGCTGGAAGTCTGTATAATACACCCTTGAACCTACACTTCTTAAAACTATTCTTGGCACATAACAGATATTCTTTTTTTGATTTAAACATTTTATTTATTTTAATCAGAGCGTATGAGAGAAAGAGAGAAACAATGACTTGTGAGAGAAACGTCAATTGGTTGCCTTTTACACACCTGCAATAGTGGACCTGGCCCACAAGCCAAGTATGTGTCCTGACCAGTAATCGAATCCTCCACCTTTCAGTTTGCAGGCCGATGCTCAATCCACTGAACAGAGACCACCCAGGATATACAAATATTCTAAAATTATTTTCCTGAAGGGTTAAATGAGTAAAGTGTGATGCTTATAAATGTAAAGTGTTTCATTTACTTAAATTGGACAAATCAAGTATAAATAAAATTTGTGATATTGTTACAGAAACAGGGGTGTTCCAAAAACCCCAGAGTTTGCAGCTGGGGGATGGGGAAAAGGAAGCAGCTTTTAGAATGCCTCCACATGCCTGAGGCTGGTGGCTAGTGTCTTTTTTTATGCAAAATGGCTTTAATGCATCCAAAGCCTCAGGTAGATGGGAGGGGACTTGGACTAGGGGATGGTATGGAGAAAGCACAGAGCCTGCGTGAGGTTCTGTGAATGGTCAGAACTGGTTACCGCACCCACTGCATCAGAGGACATAGCCATGTAACAGAACCCTGGGCTGTTCCGATTGAAACAGAACCCACGGGCTGTTTAGTCAGGGGCCCATTGCCCGCCACCAGAATCATAACTCTGAATACCAGAGTTTGGTGAAAAGGAAAAGAATTGTTTATTTACACAAAGTCCTGCCTCCCCCTCCCAGACCTGGCCAGTCTTACGGAAGTCAGAGACACCGTTTCCCTACTTCCCAGGCACAGTTCAGCTTTACCAGCAGCTGCCAATCACTCAGTTCTGATTGAGGAGGTCCTTTCTGTGCTGTGGTGCCCTCCAGCTCTCAATGCAGGACCGCCTGGATTCTCAGCCTCCTTGCAAACTGCCTTCTTCCTGCAAACCGCATGGATCTCCTTTCCTTCTCAAAGCAGCCTGGCAAGAGCCTCTTCTTAAAGCCGCCTGGAGACCCCTGATCCAAGCCAGATGGAGGGAGCCCACAAGAGCCAGAGAGTGAGGGCGTGAGGGCCAGAGAGAGCCTGAGAGAGAGAGCCTCCTAGAGCCAGAGCCAGCCCATGATGTCCGCAGCTCCTTCTCTCCTCTTCCCTGCCTCCTCCTCTCCCCCTGCGTCCTCTCACGCAGTGGGTGTTGCAAACAGTTCTGACCATTCACAGAACCCTACGTAGGCTCTGTCTGCTTCTTCCCTACCAGCCCAAAGTCCAAGATCCCTCCCATCTTCCTGAGTCTTGGAAGTAAAGCGGATCTTTGCAACAATGTATCCAGCCACTAGCTCCAGTAATGCAAGGGCATCCTGAAAGCTGCTTCCTGCTGCCTATCTCCCAGCCGAAAACTCTGGGGTTTGTTTTTGGACTCCCCTGTTTCTGTAACAGCCAGGAATTTAAAAATAAGCGACAGACATTTTAGGCAGGCTGACTGTGCAGATTTACCTAAGGTTAAGGCTGACTGTGTGGATTTAACTAAGGTTAAGGCTGACTGTGCAGATTTGACTAAGGCTGAGGCTGACTGTGAATTTAACTGGGACTGATGATGCAGTTTTAAGGAAGGGACATACCTTGCTGCTTTGAAAAGGAACAGACTGACTGTGTGGATTACAAAAGGACTAACTATGCAGTTTACAAGGAGGCTGAGAATCCATAAGGTTCTGGATTAAAGCTGGTGGACCCCATAACACAGACGAGGTCTCCCCCTTCAGGATTGAATGACTGGCAGCTACTGGTAAAGCTGAACTGTGTTTGGAAAGTAGGGAAATGGTTTCTCTAACTTTTCTAAAACTAGCCAGGTTTGGTGGGGGGTAGGCAAGGATATGTGTTTATAGGTGTTTTAAAGAACATAAGACTTAACAACAGAAATCCGCAAATAACTAAATCTATATAACTGATAAATAAACAATTCTTTTTCTTTTCACTAAACTCTGGTATTGAGAGTTATAATGATGGCGGCAGGCAATCGGGCCCCTAACTAAAGAGCCCGTGGGTTTGTTTTCAATTGGAGCAGCCCAGGGGTTCTGTAAAATATGAATCAAGTTCATCTGATCTCTAGGTGACACCAAGTGAAGACTCCTAGCAAGGATGACGTCAAAATGAGATCTATTTCACTTTTTAAAATATTTATTTATTTGAGAGGGAGACATTCATTATTTTACAACACTCTTGAGGACTCGTTCCTTTACTTGTATGTGCCCTGATCAGAGATCACCCTGAAACGTTGGCATATGCAGGAAGTGTTTCCCAACTGAGGCACCAGCTGTACACTATGCTTTATCTGTCCCATTGGAGCACATTAGGAAAGTAACAGCTATACAGACACGGGAGCCAGTGTAGTATTAATGGCCACCAGCTCGCTCCCATTTCATGGTCCAAAGAGGGGGCAAGACAGCATGGCCGAAGGCAGAGGATTCAGGGGCCTCCGTCAGCAGACATTTACCAATGTTCACAGAAGCATCGCAAAGAATTAACAACCGCTGTGACTGGTATGGTTCCCTGGATTGAGTACTGGCCTGCGAACAAAAGACATGCCCACTTGATTCCCAGTCAGGGCACATGCCTGCGGCGTGAACCAGGTCCCAGGATAGGGGAGTACTAGAGGCAACCACATATTCATGTTTCTCTCCCTCTGTTTCTCTTTCCCTTCCTCTCTTCAAAAATAAATATTTAAAAGAACTTGTACAAAGCGGTAACTACCCACTTATTAATAAATGTTTCATGAATTATTTTATTGTTAATAGAGCAATATTCTGATGTTGTTTGCTGTTTATTATTGGTACTAGATCGCTATCATCATAAACAATGCAATATTAAGTAAAACATGACTAAGTCTTTGGGTGACGCACAGATGGGTAATGCGTCCACCTGACCAAAGACACTTTATTTTCACAGGAATTCCAGGCCTTACAGGGTGCATGGGGACACGGGACAGTTTGTGAAGTGAGAGATTATTTTCCTCCTGTAACTGAAACAGCCCTGTTGGGAGGTGGTCGTTCCCTGATCTCTGCTGCTGAAAGTCTAGGCCCAGCCTTCTGGCCTGACCATTCCCAAGTCCAGAATGCAGGGCTGGGAGAGGCAAGCAGTCTCAAATCTTGGACAGGCTTGTTAGGTTTGTGTGGGTGATTCGTACTCCCTCCAGCCAAGGGTTGACACTTGTTCTGAGAGGACAACATGTATATGTATCTTTTGTACCTGAGGAGTGTTTAAAAGGACATTGGTCTCCCTTAATAACAACTTATATTCATAAAAAATTAACAGATCACTATGAGAAACTCTGACATTAGATGCAATTACTGTTACTGTTTCATGCTTGAAAAAAGGAATTTTTGTCCATCATGAATGATTCAAAAATTCTATTGTTCCAGGGAACCTAAGGAATGGGTTTGGGGAAAACAAGGACACTCACAGATAGTGACATGACAACTGGACTAGATCCAGTTGGTGTCACAAAGTAACAATGTCCCCACTTCCTTTCATTTCCTCTCCTCCACTTTATTGTCAAATAGATGGAAGACCCACAGACACTCAAAGCATGTACAACCTCATGAGACAATTTACTGGTCTGCATCCATGGTCCCTGTGCACACGCTCACAGATACTAGATCTGTTGGGTGTCTTGCTTTCCACAGAGCCCTGCGAATTCAGCTGAAGCTAGTTTTGAACATTGCATGGCCTGTCCCCAGCACCAACGTTCCTAAGACATGTGTGGGCAGGACTTCGGTAGGATGCTACAACTGAGCTCTCACGTCAAGTCTGGCACTGGTGCATGGCTGAGGACTCACTTGTCCGGTGTGGATTTGGAGAATCATGCCCTTCTGCCAAGTGTGCCTCCTCCCCTGGTGTCACAAACGGTTGAAGATGCTGCTGAAGGTTTCCAGGACTTGACACAATCATAGGGCTCATCTCACATGTGGATCCTCTGGACGACAGGGAGGAAGAAGTTCCTGATGAATGCTATGCCCAACGGGCCACAGTTACAGGGCTTCTCCATGGGGTTGTCGGTCAGCTGATCCCACAAGGCCAAGCGTGGACTGAAGCTCCTCTGAGAGATGGAGCGGTACTGGGGCTACACCCTGGTGTGCAAGGAACTGTGCTTCCTGAGTAGTTTTGCCTGAATGCCTTGCCACACTGGTCACACGTGTATGGCTGCTCCTCAGTGCGCATCCGCTGGTATACAATGAGACTATTACTTGGGGTAAGGCCTTGCCACAGTCCCAGCACACACAGGGCTTCTCTCGTGTGCATCCTCTGATGAATTAAGAGGCTCCAGTTCTGGCTGAGAGCTTGCCACAGCAACTACACACATATGGCTCCTCCCTGGTGTGCATTCTCCTCTTGTGCTGGATGATGATCCTATTCTTGCTGAATGCCCTGTCACAGTCCTGACACACATACTCCAATGGTCAGTGGGCGTCCTCTGGTGTATGGTGAGGATCCCTTTCTGGCTGACGGCCATTCAGCATTCCCCACACCCGTACAGCTTCTGCCCTGTGTGTTTCCTTTGTTGTTTCTTGAGAGGCTTCTTCCCGCTGAAGGCTTTGCCACACTCTGAGTACACATAAGGCTTTCACTGGTGTGTGTCCTCTGATGATAAATGTGGCTCCCTTTCTGATTGAAGGCCTTGCCACTTTCCACATACACGTATGGCTTTTCCCCGGTGTGCATCCTGTGGTGCAGTATGAGTTTCCTGTTCTCACGAAAAGCCTTGCCACAGTCCTGGCACATGTATGGCATCTCCCCAGTATGCAGCCTCTGATGACTGATGAGGTGGTGTCTATGGTTAAAGGCTTTGCCACAGTCACCGCACACATACAGCTTCTCCACCATGTATGTCCTTCGATGCATAAGGAGGCTCATCTTCGAACTGAAGGCCTTGCCACACTCCCCACACATGTACAAGCATATGGACTCTCCCCAGTGTGCATCCTCTGGTGATTAATGAGGTTGGGTTTGTGGCTGAAGGCCTTGCTACACTCCCCGCATGCATATGGCTTATCTACGGTGTGTGTCCTCTGGTGAAATATGAGGTACCTGTTATGGATGAAGTCCTTGCCACAGTCCATGCACAGGTACGGCTTATCCCTGTTGTGCGTCCTCTGCTGTACGTTCCAGTACTTGTTCTGGCTGAAGGCCTTGCCGCAGTCCCCACACCTACGGCTTCTCCCTGGTGTGTATGTGCTCATAAGTGGTGACATATGACTGACAGTTCAGCTGCTGCCCAACACATCATGAAGGAGAAGGATTTATCCCCAGTGTGGATTCAATCCTGCTTCTTCCGGGACAAGTTATAGCTGAAAGGCTTCCCACAATCCCTGTAGTTGTAGGCTTTCTTCTCTGCAACGAGTTTGGAGGGTGTGCCCAGGCCTGAAGCACCCAAGTTCTTCCCACACATGGTGAATGGGTGTATCCCTGCTCCTCTCCGTCCTTGCAGTCTGGGTGCATCTGACATGGGGCTTTGCTGGACAAGTGCCTTAAATTCACGACATTCAGAGGCTAATGCTTGGGACGTGGCCAAACGCCACTGACAGGCCCCTGGGTCCTGTGTCACCATCCTGCTCAGTCACTCTCTGACCCCACCCCTTCATAGGAACATCTCCAGTAACCATCCCTTCTGTATCCTTCCGCCACCAATGCAACAGAGGGTCTGTCTTCCCAAATGTCTTCCTGTGTGTTCGATTCCTTCAGGTCAGGTCTAGTCCCAAAGTCTGAGGGGAGGAGGAAAAAAAGGATGACACACATGTAATTAACAATGTGGGGAGTGAGGACCTTCCCAGGACACAAGGCACAGCCTGAGAGCAGGGGACAACCTGTCATGGGGACACAGGGAGAAGGGAAGCAGTGAGCGGAGACGGCGAGGTAGAGGGAGGTGAGCAGAGAATGAGAAAGGTCCCCTTGGGAGTGGGTGTGAAGTGGCTAGGGGAGCTCAGAGCTGGGGGAGGATTCCTGGACAGAAAGAGGAGGAAGGTAGATCCACGGTTCTCACAAACCCAGTGAGCGTTCACGACATCCAGCTCCTCACTTCCAGGCCTCGTCGTGCACACCCCTCGCCACATGTGTTTTAAAAGGATCGACTGCAGCTAGAAATGATGAAGTATAGTAGACTCATGTGTGGCTGTGCTGGTGGTCCCCTGTCTCCCCACCGCCCAGCCAAGCTCCCGCCTTCCTACGCTGCTCAGGAGCGACCTGGCCCTGGCTACTGGGTCCTCATCCTCCTCTTGCACACTTGTCCCTCCCTGCTGACCACAGCTGCTCCATTTCGCCCATTTGTGTGTGTCCTGAGGGATTACTCAATCTCTCTTTTCCAGCCGGGGGCTGTCAGGTTTCTGGACTATGTACGTGGACATCGGGATTCCTCCCAACATTTAAACGCTGAAACCTTACACCTAAATCTCATTTAAAAAGTGAACCTGCCCAATTAAAAAATGGGCAAAGGACCTGAACAAACACTCCTCGAGGAAGATATACAGAGGGTTCACAGGCATATGAAAGGATGCTCAACATCACTAGCCATCAGAGAGATGCAAATAAAAACCACAATGGAATACCACCTCACACCAGTCAGAACAGCATCATCAACAAATCAACAAACAAGTGTTGGTGGGGATGTGGAGAAATGGGAACCCTAGTGCACTGCTGGTGGGAATGCAGACTGGTGCAGCCGCTGTGGAAAAAAATATGGAATTCCCTCAAAAAACTGAAAATGGAACTGCCTTTTGACCCAGCAGTTCCACTGCTAGGATTATACCCAAAGAATCCTGAAACACCAATTCAAAACAACCTATGCACCCCTATGTTTATAGCAGCGCTGTTTAGAACAGCCAAGTGCTGCAATCAGCCTAAGTGCCCATCTGGAGTTGAGTGGATTAAAAAACTGTGGTACATTTTACACAATGAAATACTATGCAGCAGAAAGAAAGAAGGAACTCCTGCCATTTCAGACAACAAGGATGGAACTAGAGAGAACCATGCTTAGTGAAATAAGCCAGGCAAGGAAAGAAAAATACCGTATGATATCACCTGATACAGGAGACTAATGAACAACACAAACAAATGAATAAAATTGAACAAGGAACAGAGTAACAGTTATGAGGGCAGAGGAAGGAGAGAGAGAGAAGAGGGTTAAGTAGGGGAAGGGTTGAGTAAAGGAACTAATATAAATGACCCATGGACATGGACAACGGCGTGGGGATTGACTGTGGGAGAAGGGGTGGGCTGGGTAGGGGGGAGCAATGAGAGAAGAAGTAGGACAACTGTAATAGAAAAACAATAAAAATAAGTTTAAAGAAAAAAAAAGTGAAGATCTGGGCACAGGGAGCCCTCCTTCCTAGGAGACAACAAAGAAAGGGGGAGTGGTAAGCAGCTGTCCTCATCCTGCATTTAAGCCCCCACTGGCCACACAACATCTGAGTTTGAGACCCCTCCCCTGAGTCCTGAGAACCCACATTTCAGTCTCTCTATGCTCACACCTCCTAAATGGATGCCCTGCCCAGACCCCCCCTCTCAGCTCTGCTGAGAAATAATCCAAGGACTACTGAGCGCCCCTCTCTGGAACTGCAGCCTAACGCATTGGATGGAAAAATTGTGATTTTGGAACCTCCGGTCCCAAAGGATATGATGAAAAAAAGACCCACAAACAGACTTAGGAAACTAAGTCACACATACAATGACTGACAGCATATAATTCCACTCATATGAGGCAACTGGAATCTTCAAATTGATAGAGACAGAAAGTCAGATCTGAGTGCCAGAGCTCAGGAAAGGGGGATGGGAGCTCTTCTCTAGGGGTGACAGATTGTCAGTCATAGGCGATTAAGAAACCTGGAGGAAGATGGTAGTGATGGTTGAATAATAATGTGATTGTACTTGATGCCATGGAACAGTGCATGAAAAATACTTAAAACGGCCAAAAAATAGTTAAACAATTAATGTTATGTTATGTATGTTTTGCAACCATGAAAAAGAAACTTTGACCTGGCTGGTGAGACTCAGTGGAATGAGCGCCGACCTGTGACGAAGGGTCGCCTGTTTAAATCTGAATCAGAGCACATGCCTGGGATCGGGGCTTGGGTCCCCAGTTGGCAGCATGTGAGAGGCAACCAACAGTAACGTTTCTCTCCATCTTCCTTCCTCATTTGCCCTCTCTCTAAATATATGCAAAATCTTTAAAAAAACATAAAAGAAAAAATTTAATTTAAAAGAAGAGATTTAGCTCATTACACTGATCCGCCATCTGCACACCGCCAACTTAAGCAGCAGGTGAGCTCTGTCAAGGGAAGGTACTGGCCAGTCAATCTTGGACAGCATCCGAGTCACAGAAGAGACCTAATAACCTTCACCGAGTGTCGGCAACACGCTGCCATGGTACGAAGTTCTAGTAAGATTACACCACTTTCACAGATGGGGAAAACGAAGCTTGAGAACAAAGTCCCACAAAAGGTGACCCAGCACATTCCATCACTACTCCGTGTCCTCGCTGCCTAAGTGCACTGGCTGGACTCGGACTGACAAACTATGGGGCTGTTCACCAGGAAGACAAAAACCCAATTAAGCAATGGGCAAAGAGTGTGAATAGACACTTCTCCAAAGAGGGCAAACAGATGGCCAACAGACATTTGAAATTATGTACATCGCTAATCATGACACAGCTGATAATTAAACCATAATGAGATTTTATCTTACATCGTAAGCCAGGGATGAACCCACAGGATGATATTCCAGCCAGCTGTGACACACCTGCCAGACAATATTTTCTGTTTTAAAAACCCCAGATGAAAATAAAAAATAAAAAATAAAAAATAAAAATCTCAGACAATCATCCCTGTCCAGAAATTGATCCTACGGAAGGCGGTGCGAGAGGCTGTATGACTCACCAGGGTCTTCTGGGTCAGTGGCTGGGTGGCCATCCTGACACTGCCCATGGTGACTGGGGGATTGGCAAGCGTGTGCAGGAGGGGGAAGAGAAAGGCACTGTGAGAGACCATGTCAAGCCCTGATCCAAATGCAGACAGGGACACGCAACACATTAACAGTGAACATGTGCAGGGAGCCCATAGCATGCAAGGAAATCAAGAAACGTCCCTGATTTAATCCTCCTGACACCCTACAAGGTGGGGGCTATTTCTATTCACCCCATGACACAGATGAAGTAATTGAGGACAAAAAAGATAAGCCATGCATCCAAGAAGACAGCTGAGATCAGAATTTGGCTGAACATTCAGATCCATATACTTGGTGTTCACCTCACAAAAACATACGTGAACCCAATACCCGCCTGCGCACACAGCTTGGAGGGAGGAAAAAGACCCTCTACATGCGCCCTGGGAGTGACTTCTGGCCCCAGGAACCAGAATACACACCCCAGGAACCAGAATACACACCCAGCACCACCCCCACTCTCTGGGTCATCCCTAGATCTCCTGGGGTTACTGTGAGGTTCACCGATCAGGTACATGTAGGAAGCCTGGAGCTGTGTGACTGCATTGGTTGGAGCATCGTTCCGGACACAAAGGATCAGGTTCAGTCCCTGGTGGTGGTTCAGGCCTAGGTTGTGCATTTCACCGTTGATCAGAGGTCGGGGTGCCAGTGGGAAGCAAAAGATAAATGTTTCACCGTTTCTTACTCTCTCTCTAAAATCAATATACATATAAACATCGAAACATATAAATGATCTTTATTTTAGCACTACTGCTAGGAAAAACACCAAACAGTCCTGAACATACAGATACAAGGTGGGCATTCAGTCTGAAATTCCATGTCGCCTCACAGAAGCAGTAGTTCTGTTATGTCTCCGGGTGGAGTAACTTCATGAGTTTTTAAATAGAAAATTAAAAATACATATTTATTTACTTTTAGAGATCAGGGAAGGAAGGGAGAAAAAGAGGGAAACATTGATGAGCTAGAGACACATCAACCGGTTGTCTCTTGTACAACCCCAACCTGGACCCTGCCCAAGACCCAGGCACAAGTTCCAACAGGGAACTGAACCAGTGACCTTCTGGTTCACAGGTTGGTGCGCAATCCATGAAGCCACACCAGCCAGGGTTTAAAACAGAATTTGATTTTTACAAATGTCGTCTTTCTGAACTTGTGGTCTCTGACTCCTGTCCCTGCACCAGGAGGTCAACAACATGGCACTTGGGGGAGGACAAGGAAGCCACCAGAGCCGACTTACCCAGGAGGCACAGTCGGCCCAGGACCATGACATTTGTAGACATCCTTGAAAATGTCATCGTTTGTTTCCATATTATAAGATAAAAAGTGAAATCTAGTCCAGCCAGGACTACACTTGTCCTTACAGCAGGGCAACCACAAACTAAGTTTTACTTTATAAATAAAAAGGAGGACATGAAGGCACAGTGGCCCTGGGAGTCACATGTGCACGGGGCTGATGATGGCTGAACCCAGTGTGGCCTCAGGTATGTGGTTTCAGAGCCTGGGGTGGCAGCTGCTCCTGCTCCTCCTCCTCTGTCCAAGCTCTCTGACATTTCCTTCCCTCTTTTGTTTCTACAGGGAAACTGGAATTTGCCAGTTGTGGGGTGGATAATGCAGGGGGCCCAGGAAACCAGATAGCTGGGTGTAGAGTTGCAGGATTCACTTAGTCTGTTCCTCAGTTTCCCCGTCTGCATATTGAGGCTGGTGAGGGTCCCTACCTCAGTTACTGGGAGGCCTATAACATGGCCAGAGCCATGCCCTGAGCACCTCACACACACCCTGAACAACCCACCCCGTCAGCATGGGGCGGGGTCTCTGATCTCTTACTCAGCCCCGCCCCCCCCAGGGCCAGGTGAGGCTCCGAGGGCAGGAAGCAGGTGGGCTCGGGCCGGCAGGCGGGCAGCCCCGCCAGGCCCCCTGTGCAGGAGGGCAGCCTTCCCCACGCTCTCGGGAGGGCCCCCCACACGCACCGCACACACGGCAGCCACCCCTGCAGACAGAGGCGCAGGTGCACACGCGGGGGGCGCCTCGGACAGGACAGACGCACCCGCACGCGCAGACACACTCACCCCCAGACGCGCGGACAGGCCCCGAGGAGGAGACCAGACACTGCGGACGCCTGGATGGGGCCTCAGGCTCAGTCACCGCGGACGGACACGACGGCGGACGCGCTCACAGACGCGGGCACAGAGGGACCCGGGGAGGCCAGACAGGAGCAGACACACACACGAGCAAAGGGAGACCAAGGAGGCCCCGGGACACACGCGGGGACAAACACGGAGACACACAGCGACGGCCCGGAGCCTCAACCCAGCGCACACACGGGCGCGAACACACACACACACACACACACAGAGGCGCAGGCAGCACCCTCACCCTAACGACCCCGCTCAGACCTGCACGCCCTCCCGACTCCTCACGCCCATTGGCCGGACCGCACCACTGTCCTCAGGCCGGTGTCCGGCTGCAGCCACTCACCAGGCGGCAACCTCCGGAGAGTGCCAGGTGTGTCCGCTAAGGCCCCCTCTCGCACTGCTCCACAGACGTCATAAAACACCCGCTTCGTGCTGAATATTGCAAGACACTTGAGGCAGGTCCACTTCTCCTAGGAGGATAATTTCCACCCCTCTCTAAGGGTAACAAAGGTTTCTGTCTGATCTGATCCTTTGAACCTCTACACCCCATCAACTCTGGCTCCTCCCTACTTCTGTAAAGGAGTTGTTGGCCCAGTGGTTTTGCTATTCCAAGCTCTATAGAGATAACTTATTTTATTAAAATTCTTTTTTCTTTATTAGTGTCTCCCTTGCTTTCTGTAATTGGTTCTTCATGATGGTGGTGATTATATACATATTTTCAATTTTAAGTTTTTATTTGTTAAGTATATTTTACTGGGTACATTGTTACAGTAGTTCAAATTTTTCCCCTTTTGCCTCCCACCACCTAGTAGCCTCCTGGCCTCCAGCAATCCCACCTCCTTTACTTCATGTCCATGGGTCATGCATATAAATTCTTTGGACTCTACCTTTCCTATATTATTAACTTCCCCCTATTTTATACCAACCAATTATGCTTCTTAATCCCTGCACCATTTCCCAATTTCTCGCCCTTCCTCCTCCCAGCCCATAACCCTCCAAATGATCCCCATACCTATGAATCTGTTCCTGTTCTGGTTTGCTTAGTTGGATTTTGGTTTTGTTAGACTGTGGTTGATAGGCATGAGTTTGTTTTTATTTTAATGTTCATAATTTTGACTTTTTTGTTACATAAATCCCTTTGACATTTCATATAGTAATGGCTTGGTGATGATGAACTCTTTTAGCTTCACCTTGTCTGGGAAGCACTTTATCTGCTCTTCCGTTCTAAATGATAGCTTTGCTGGATAGAGTAATCTTGGTTGTAGGTCCTTGCTTTTCATCACCTTGAATACTTCTTGCCAGTCCCTTCTTGCCTGCAGTTTCTTTTGAGAAGGCAGCTGATAAGTCTTATAGGCACCCCTTTGTAGGTAACTCTCTGCTTTTCTCTTGCTTAAGATTTTGTCTTTAATTAAAATGCCAAAGGTGAAAGATATAGTGTATTTTTTGTTGTCCTTTTGGGTCTACCTTGTTTGGGATTCTCTGTGCTTCATGGACTTGTATGTCTAGTCCCTTCAAATTTTGCAAGTTTTCCTTCATTATTTTCTCACATAAACTTTCAATTTCTTACTCTTCCTTTTCTCCTTCTGGCACCCCCATGGTTTGGATGCTGGCACATTTAAAGTTGTCCCACAGGTTCCTAAGTCTCTCCTCATTTTTGAAAATTCTTGTTTCCTCATTCCATATTGGTTGACTGTTTTTATCTTATGTTCCAAATCACTGATTTGAACCCTGGTTTCCTTCCCTTTGCCATTGGTTTTGTGTGGCTTTTCCTTTGTTTCATCTAGCATAGCCTTCACCTCTTCCCTCATGTATCTGCTGTACTCAAGCACATCTGTCAAGCCTGTGAGCATCTTTACCACCAGTGTTTTGAACTCTACATCTGTTAGGTTGGCTATCTCATCATCGCTTAGTTCTCGCACTGGAATCTTGATTTGTTCCCCTTTTTGGCCATCCTTCTGTCTCCTTATCTTGACAGGCTACTGTCTGTTTACCTCTCGGTCTTAGGTAGAGTTGTCACACCTGTTACTCTTTTTGTTTTTAAATGCTATTACAGTTGTCCCAATATATCCCCATATCCAACAAACAAACCCACACTGTTGTTCATGTCCATGGGTTATGGAGACTGTATTTTTATAATGCAGCACTGGGTCTCTACCACTTAAAAGTATTCTTGGACCATAATGCATATTCATTTTTTTCATTTTATTTATTTTACAGAGAGGGTTACAGAGAAAGAGAAGGGAAACAATCATACGTTAGAGAACCATTAATTGGTTGTCTTTTACAAACCTGTAATTGTGGACCTGGCCCACAACCAAAGCCTTTGCGCTGACTGGGAGTCGAAACAGCAACCTTTTAGAGTGCAGGCCGATGTTCAATCCACTCACCCACACCAGCCAGGGCATCAGATATTCTATGACAGCTTTCCTGAAGGGTTAAATAAAGTATTATGCTTATAAATGTAAAATATTCCAATGACTTATATTGGATGACTCATTAAATTTAAAATAAAATGTGAGGTGAATCAAGTTCACCTTTCCTGGGTGGCACCAGGTTAAGACGCCTAAGTAAGGATCACCTCGAAAAGAAAAGATTTACTTCACTTTTTAAAATTTGTATTTACTTATTTGAGAGAAAGACATCGATTTTTTTTGTTCTACTCATTGAATGATTCATTCGTTCTTTTTTCTATGTGCCCTGACCAGGGATCGAACCCAAAAACTTGGCTTATCAAGGCAGTGCTTTACCAACTGAGCCACCAGGAGGGTCCCAGTTGCATGTAGGGTGGTAAGTACATTGCGTTCCATCTGTCTCACTGGGGAACATCAGTAAATTAGCAACTGTACAGAAGTGAGAGCCAGTCTAGTATGAATCAGCACCAGCTCGCTAACATTTTGGTGATGCAAGGAGTGAGCAAGGCTGCAGGGGCCAAGGCAAGGGCTTCAATTAGTTCAGTCAGCAGCCATTTACCAATGTTCCCAGAAGCATCTCACATAATTAACGACTGCTATGGAATGTGTGGCTCACTAGATTAAATACCAGCCTACGAACCAAGGGTCGCCTGTTTGATTCCCAGTCAGGGCACAAGCCTACGTGGTGAGCCAGGTCATGCCCCATTCAGTGTGCACGAGAGGTAACCACACTTTCATGTTTCTTGCTGTCTCTTTCATTCCTAAGAATAAAATCTTTAAAAAAAATTTAACAATTTATGTAACAGTAGTAACTCATTACAAATTCATTAATAAATGCCTTATGTATTAATATTAATAAAGGACATAGCATTTTCTGTTTATTATTAGTAATATATTGCTATCATCATAAATAATAAAATATTAAGTAAAACACGAACTAAGGCTGTGGGCAAGGCATAGATTGGATAACGTGCCCGCCTAACCAAAGGCACTTTATTTTCACAAGAATTCCAGCCCATACGTGGTGGGTGGGAGACATTCTGTGAAGTGAGAGACGATTTTTCTCCTGTAACTGAAACAGCCCTGCCGGGAGGGGGTCTTTCCTTGATCTCTGCTGCTGACGGTCTAGGCCCTGCCTTCTGGCATGACCATTCACAAGTCCAGAATGCAGGGCTGGGAAGGACAGGTGGCCTCATAGCTTGGGCAAGCTTCCTGGGTTCCTGTGGGGTACTCGTACCCCCATCCACCAAGTGTTGACACTCATTTTGACACGACAACATGCATATGTACCTTTTGGACCTGATGACTGTTTCAACGACATTGGTCTCCCTTAATTACAACTTTTAAATCAAAAACATTAACAGACTACTATGAGAAACTACGACATCAGATCCAATTACTGTTACTCTTTAATGCTGAAAAAATGATTTCGTCCCATCATGAACCACTCAAAAAACTCTACTATTGCAAATGGGGGCTGGGTATGAGAAAAAGAAGGACACCTACAGATGGTGACAATCTCACATCTGGACTAGATCCAGGTGGTGTGACAATGTGACAAGGTGCTCATGAAGCCCACCTCCCCTGTGTCCTTTCATTTCCCCCTCCTCCACTTTACTGTCACAGAGATGGAGACCCAGAGATACTAAATGCGGTGTCCAAGCTCATGAGACAGTTTATTGGTCTGCATCCACGGTCCCACGGCATATGCTCCCAGATACTGAACCTACAGAAAGTCTTGCTTATCACAGGACCCTGCAAATGGAGCAGCACCAAATGGTGAGCACTGTGTGGCCTGACCGCTGCACCCACATTCCTAAAAGCTGTGTGGACAGGACTTCAGTAGTGTCCTACTTATGAGGTCCCATGTCAAGTCTGGAATAGGTGTTGGGTCAGGAGTCGCCTTTCAGGTGGGGATTTTGAGAATCATGCCGCTCTGCCAAGTGTGCCTCCTCCCCTGGTGTCACATAAGGTTGAAGATCCTGCTGAAGGTTTCCATGCACTTGTCACACTCATACGGCTTGTCTCCCATGTGGATCCTCTGGAGTTCAGGGAGGAAAAGTTCCAGATGAACACTTTCCCGCACTGGCCACACTTACAGGGCTTCTCCACGGTGTGGTCAGTCAGCTGCTCCTACAGTGACAAGCATGCCATGAAGCTTCTCTGGCAGATGGAGCACTGCTAACGCCACACCCCACTGTGCGCATGCCTGTGCTTCTTGAGCGTGTAGTTTTTCCTGAAGGCCTTCCTACACTGGCCACACATACACACTTCTCCTCGGTGTACGTCCTCTGGTGTGTGATGACGTACTCATTCTGTGTGAAGGCCTTGCCACCATTCTGGCACACATACGGCTTATCCCCAGAGTGCGTTCTCTGGATAAGCCATACATGAGGTGCGACTTCTGACTCAAGGCCTTTCCACAATGCCCTCAAGCAAACAGTTTCTCCTCTGTGGGTCCTCCGGTGTATGAACAAACACTCGTTTTGGGTAAGACCTTCAGCCCGTCCCTGCACTCATAGACTTCTCCCTGGTGTCATCCTTTGGTGAATTTTGAGGGTCTCTTTCTGGCTGAAGGCCTTGTCACAGTCACTGTACACACATGGTTACTCTCCAGTATGCGACTTCAGGTGCATATTGAGGGTCCCCTTCTGGGTGAAGGCCTTGCCACAGTCACCACACACATATGGCTTCTCCCCGGTGTGTGACCGCTGATGCACAAGGAGGCTCGACTTGTACATGAACGCCTTTCCACAGTCACTGCACAAATATGACTTTTCCCCGGTGTGTGACCTCTTATGAGTATAGAGACTCGTCCTGCGGCTGAAGACCTTGCCACACACCCCACACACGTATGGCTTTTCCCCAGTGTGTGTCCTTTGATGAGATATGAGATCCCTGTTCACAAGGAAGGCCTTGCAACATTTCTGGCAGGTGTACGGCATCTCCCCGGTGTGCATCCTCTGGTGAACTTTGAGGTTCCCTTTCTGGGTGAAGGCCTTCCCACAGTCATTGCAAACATATGGCTTCTCCCCGGTGTGTGACCTCTGATGACAAATGACACTCTTCTTCTGCTTGTAGGCCTTGCCACAATCCCCACAGACATATGGCTTCTCCCCGGTGTGTGATCTCTGATGCACAATGAGGCTCGTCTTATTGCTGAAGGCCTTGCCACACTCCCCACACACATAAGGATTCTCATCTGAGTGCATCCTCTGGTGTGCGTTGAGCTTCGCTTTCTGGGTGAAAGACTTGCTACAGTCCCTGCACGTGTATGGTTTCTCCCCGGTATGTATCCACTGGTGCAGTTTGACGTTCCCTTTCTGGGTAGAGGCCTTGCCAGACTCATCGCACACATAAGGCTTCTCCCCAGTGTGTGACCTCTGAAGCACAATGAGGCTTGGCTTGCCACAATCCCCGCCTTTGTAGGGCTTCTTCTCTGCAATGGGTTTGGTGGGCGTGCCGAGGCCTGAAGCACCTAAGTTCTTCCCACACATGGTGAACGGGTGTATCCCTGCTCCTCTCCGTCCTTCCACTCTGGGTGGGTCTGACATGTGGCTTTGCAGGGAAAATGCCTTAAATTCAGGACATTCACGGGTTAATGCCTCGGACGTGTCCAAACGCCACAGATAGGTTCCTGGGCTACCCTGTTGCCATCCAGACCGGTCAGTCTGTGTCCCTGAACCTTCATAGGCAGAACCCCACGCACCATCCCTCGTAGATCCATCCGCCACCACCGCAATAGAGGGTCTGTCTTCCAAAATGTCTTCCTGTGAATCCGATTCCTTCAGGTCAGGTCTAGTCTCCAAGTCTGAGGGGAACGGGAAATATCACGACACACATGTAGTTAACAACGGGGGGAGAAAAGACCTTCCCAGGACACATGGCACAGCCTCTGAGCAGGGGACAGCCTGTCGTGGGGACACAGGGAGAAGGGAAGCAGTGAGCTGAGACGGTGAGGCTGAGGGAGGTGAGCAGAGTGAGAAATGTCCCCTTGGTAGTAGATGTAAAGGCGGCCAGGGAAGCTCAGAGCTGGGGGACGATCCCTGGAGAGAAAGAGGACGGTAGATCCGAGGCTCCCGCAAACCCAGTGAGTGTTCACAGCACCCGGCTCCTCGTTTCCAGGCCTCGTAGTGCACGCCCACCGCCCACTGTGCTTCTCAAAGGATTGACTCTAGTGAGAAATGATGAAGTAGAGCCGACTCACGTGTGGCTGTGCTGGTTGTCCCGTCTCCACACCGCCCACTCAAGCTCCCGCCTTCCTACGCTGCTCAGGAGCGACCTGGCCCTGGGTGCTGGGTCCTCACCCTCCTCTTGCACACTCATCCCTCCCTGGTGACCACAGCCGCTCCAGTCCCTGCCTGTTTGTCCCATGGGTTCCTCAATCTTGTTTCCAGCCTAGGGGGCTGTCCTGAGTTTCGGACTCTGTATGTGGACTTCAGGGTTCTTTCCAACATTTAAACACAGAAATATCACACCAAAATCTCATTAAAAAAGTTCCTTCCTACGAGGTGACAAAGAAAGTACGGGTGGTAAGCAGCTGTCCCCATCTTGCCTTTAATCCCCCAGTGGCCCCACAACACCTGACTTTGAGACCCCTCCCCTGAGTCCTGAGAGCCCAGATATCAGTATCCTCTCCATGCTCACACCTCCTAAACAGATGCCCCTCCCAAGACACCCTATATGAGCTCTGCTGAGAAATAATCCAAGGCCTTTTGGGCACCTTAACCGATAGTGCACCTACCATGTTGGATGTCAGAAACTCCCATCCCAAAGGATATGAAGAAAAAAAGACCCACCAAACAGACTTAGGAAACTAAGTCACACGTACAATGACTGACAGCATATAATTCTACTCCTATGAGGTAACTACAATCTTCAAATGATAGAGACAGAAATTAGGACCTGACTGCCAGGGCAGGAAAGGGAGATGAGAGCTCTTCTCTAGGGGTGACAGATTGTCAGATGGGGGCGACTGAGAAATCTGAGGTAGATGGTGATCATGATTGAATAATAATGTGATTGTCCTGCATGCCACAGACTGCGGACATAAAAATAGTTATACGGTCAAAAAAGAGTTTAAGCATTAACGTTATGTTATGTATGCTTTGCAACCATGAAGACGAAACTTTGACCTGGCTGGTGTGACTCAGAAGACTGAGGGCCAGACTGTACATGGAGAGGTGGCAGGTTGTATTCCCAGTCAGAGCACTTGCCTGGGTTGCAGGGCAAGTCCCCAGTGCTGAGCTGTGCCAGAGGCAACTTATTGATGTTTCTCTTGCACCTCAGTGTTTCTCGCCTCTCTTTCTCCCACCACCCTATCTAATAATAAATATCAGAAAAAGAAATAATATGTTTATTTAAAAATTTACTTCATTTTATTATTTTTAGAAAGAGGGAAAGGGAGAAAGAGAGGAAGAGAAACATCAAGTTGCGAGAGAAACACACATCGATCACTCAGCGCCTTTCAGCACGTGATCCAATCCCTGAGTCAGTATCTGGCCTACTGTGACTATTCTATGCAGGAGGAAAAGTATGACAAGTACATAAAGTAGAGGAATGTTTTGTGACACTGAGGTCTGGGAGTGATGCCAGATGTCAGAGCAGGTGGTGGCCTGGCACATGAAGGCTGAGGGATACTTTCCAGAGGAGAGAAGAGTGACGTGGGTGTGTTTCGGGCCCACGGGTGTGAGACATGCTGGGGACATAACTGGCCTATGGCTGCAAAGATGGGAGAGAGAACAGTGTGGGTGTGAATATGAAAACTGGACTTCCTCAAATTATAAAACTCTGCTCATCAAAAAATGGTGCTGGGAACCTGGATATGCAAATTCAAAGGAGGGATGATACGTGGTGATACAAAGATATGTGTCTATAGGTGGCGGGCACACAATGTGATACACAGATGATTTACCATACAAATGTACACTTAAAGCTATAGGTTCCTATTACCAAATGTACCTACAATAATTTTCACTTTAAAAAAACTGATGTGAGCCCCTTTTAAATTATTCACAACAATTGACTCAAAATGGAACAAACACCTAAACAAAAACCTAAAATTCTAAAACTTGTAGTCAAAAAACGAGTAATAATCTTCACGTCCTTTAAATAGCCAATTGTCCAATATATAACCAATAGCACAGGCAACAACAAATAATCTCGACTGATCAGCATTAAAAACGTGTTTGATCGAAATGATGCCATCTAGGAAAAGATGACCCACAAAATGAAAAATTTACTTACAGAGCACATCTCTCATAAAGGACTTAAATAAAAAATTAACAAAAAAGAAAATGTTAAGAACATTCAAAAGTTAATGATGAGGAAGCAAACAACACAATGAAAAAATCAGGCAAAAGACTTGAACGAGACACTTCACCAAAGAGAACAGACGGCTAACAAATGTGCACCTGGAAAGTCCTCAGCAATAGCTGCCAGTTGGGTGGTGGTAAGATCGCAGACCAACCAGAATGGCTGCAGTGAGAAAAGCTAAGCATATTCAGTTATGACAAGCACACGGAGCAATGCAATGCCCAGCGCCTGCTGGTGGAAGCAAAAATGAGACAAGTCTTCAAAAAAAAGGTTGGCATTTTTGAAAAAGTTAAACACGCATCATTGTAAGACCAACCCATGCTCAAGAGAAAGGACATCATGTTTCTACAGAAAAATATCCAGAGCTGGACATAACCCATTTGCTCATCATCAAGTGAGGTGATAAACACATGGTGGTCTATCCATGAAGCTGAAGATCACTCTGCAATGAGAAAAAGTAAGTTACAGCCCAGCCAGGAAGCACAACTGATGGGAACATCGTCACATGCATCAAAGGTATGAAGGTCAGATCCCAGGTAGAGGCCTGTATGGGAGGCAACAGATTGCTGTTTCTCATTTTCTCTCTCTTTCAAATGAATAAACATATCCTTGGGGAGCACATCCTTTTTTAAAGTTAAAAAGAAAAAAAAGGAGAAAGAAAAAAGGGAAGGAAACCACTGAATCATTTAGACATTATGGGTGAACATCAAAGTTATGATGGGAACTGTAAAAAGTCAGTTTATAATAAAAAGGAGTACATGTCATATGAGTCCAAATATATAAAATTCTAGAAAAGACACAGTAACCTACAGTGGTTACCAGAGGGTGGAGGGTGGTAGGAAAGGTAAGAAAAACGGTTTGTGCAAATGGACGTGTGTGGTCTACATCACAACAACTGACGTACCAGGTAATATGGTGTCAAAGTGCATCAAATCACTTGCTTTAACTATTTGCAGTTAATCGTAGGGCAGTTAAAGTTCCACAAAAGCTGTTAATGAAATGGGACTGTACACTAATACTGAAAGTTAGTTTTTTCAGAACAATATTGTCTAGAAATATCGTTCTATGTTTCCTTCATGTTGACACACTTTGACATGTTAAGACAGTCTAGTAAGTGAGCTTCGGACATTTCTCCTGATTTTTCTTCCTATAAAAACTCCACTCCCTCACTTACAGGAAAATTATTGGATGACCTATTCTAAAATGGAATAGTTTAAAATTTGGTTGATAACACCAAACTGTGTTGGAAAAGAGCTGTCACAACTTTATGTTCCTAAAATGAAGAGGCTCTTTCTGAACAACTTCATACTACATGCTGCTCTTATTATATTTTTTATACTTCATGCCAAGAAAAGCTTAAGAGAGGGAGAAAGCGGGTGGGGAGTGAGAAAGGGAAAAGGAAAAGAAGGAAACATTCATAAGAAAGAAACATCAGTCAGTTGCCTTCGTAATGTGCCCTGACTGAGGACCAAGGTCGCTACCTAGATGTGTGGCCTGACAGGAAATTGGACTCGTAGCCCTTTGGTGTAAGGAAGGACACTCCAATCAACTGAGACACACCTGACCGGGCCTGGAATTCCTTTTCATCTCTGTGTACCTCACGGCAAGACTTACATTTCTGTGACTTAATTGCTACTCTGTTGACTATCAGTACGGTTTACAAATCCTTTGTAAATTTTATCTCCATGTATTTCTACATCTGTGAATTGTATGCTGATGAGCAGGCCCATCTCTCTATCATTTACTTGGTCTTTTTCTCATTTTTCCCTAACAGCTGTTTATGTATTTATAATCCTCTGTTCTATATGCAGTAAATAAATACTCTTCTCCACTTCATCACCCATCAACATTATTTTTATATTTATTTTCTTTTCTTTAAAACATTTCATTTATTTACATGTAGAGATAGGGAAAGACAGTAACAAAGTGTAGAAGAAAAACATCGATGTGCTATTGGTTGCCTCTTGAGCACCCCAAAACGGGGAACTTACCTGCAAGAGAGGCATGGGCCTTGACTGGGAATTGAACGGCTGACGTGAGGTTTGGCAGCCTGGTGCTCGAACAATGAGTACAGTAGCCAGGACTCACGTTTATCTTTAGTTTCTAATAACTGTAACACTTTACCTAGTCAGATCTGTCCATCTTTTGTATTTCTATGTCATCCTAAAGTGACAGGCAGGTGGTGAATAATGCAGCAAAGCTGTCACTTACCCAGTGAGACCACATTCCAGTAGGTCTCCATCATCACGTCTCGGTACAGTTCCTTCTGTGCAGGCTTCAGCTGTTGCCACTCCTCCCGGGTGAAGTCCACCATCACATCCCCGAACGCGACCAAGCCCTGTGAGAACGAGCACACACCACTCACTGCCGAGCCTCCTCACAGGGGTCGGGAAACGCAGACAGAAGGGTCGAGAGGATCAGGAAAGCACACAGGATGCATGTGACATGGTGTCAACATGGTGCAGAGCTCTGAAGGGCCTGATCATGCTGTGTCCTCGGTGCCTAAGTGCACTGGATAGTCCTCCAACTGACAAAAAAAACTATGGGGCTGTTCACCAGGAAAACAAACAACCTAATAAACAATGGGCAAAGGGCCTGAATAGACACTTCTCCAAAGAGCACATACTCATGGCCAACAGACATACGAAAATTTTTAATCACTAATTATGAGAAAGCTGCAAATTAAACCATAATGAGATATCATCTTACATCGTCAGCCCGTGATGAACACGCATACTTTTGGTGCACAAGATAATACTCCAGGCTCCGGTGACATACCCCAGGGCAATAAGCTCTTCCTTAAAAAAATCAGACAGTCATCCCTGCCCAGAAGTTCGATCCTAAGGAAGGAGGTATCAGATGCTGACATGACTCACATACAAACATCTGAATCATATGGGTGCCACAAAAAGAAGAGGAAGAACAAGAAATTGAAAACTTGTGAGTCCCAAACAAGCTAGATCCAAAGAGGACAACACCAAGACACATCATAATGAAAATCCCAAAGGTTAAAGATAAAGAGAGAATCTAAAAGCAGCAGGAGAAAAGCAGTTACCTAAAAAGGAGTTCCCATAAGACTATCACCTGATTCCTCATTGGAAACTTTGCAGGCAAGAAGGGACTGGGAAGGACGCAAAGTGATAAAAACCAAGGACCTATAAACAAGATTACTACTCTATCCAGCAAAGCTATCATTTAGAATGGAAGGGCAGATACAGAGGTTCCCAGACAAGGTAACAGGAATACAGTTCATCATCACCAAACCACTATTAAATGAAATGATAAAGGGACTTATTTAAGAAAAAGATGATCAAAACTACAAACATTAAAAGGACAACAAACTCACCACTATCAACAACTGATAAAAAGACAAAAACAAACTAACCAAACAAGAAAGGCACAGAATCATAGGTATGGGGACCATTTGGAGGGTGAACAGCTGGGAGGGAGAAGGGGGATAAATGGGGAAATGGTGCAGGGATTAAGAAGGCCAATTGGTTGGTATAAAATAGACAGGGGAACTAAAAGTAATATAGGAAAGGGTGAAGCCAAAGAACTTACAAACATGACCCATGGACATAAAGTAAGGGAAGTGGAATTGCTGGAGAGAAGTGGGGTACATGACAGAAGGGAGCAAAGGGAAAAAAAATTGGCACCATTGTAACACCATAATCAATAAATTATACTTAAAAATAATATAACCTTATAATTAAAGACCACTTTATTGAGGTATGATTGGTATATTAAAAGCTGAAGATATTATAGGTATACAATTTGATAAATTGGGAAGTATTGGTTTGGCCAAAATGTCCCTTACAACTTATCCTTAGGGTGGCCATAATAACGCTTAGTTGTCTCTAACTTCATTTGAAACAAGTTTGTTAGATTGTATGTTACATCAGCATGAATCTTATAAAAAACATATCAAACTTGGTGAATTTTTTGCCTCAATTTTAATAATGAACACAAAAGAAAATATGCAACATTTCCAGTTTATTATGCTTTATTATTTCAGCAGAAGTAAAAGCGCAAGTGAAATGCAAAAGGATAGTGCAGTGTATGAGGAAGGTGCTGTGACTGATCGAGACACCTAAAGTGGATTGTGAAGTTTCTATGTACTATTGACATTTTGGCCAAATCACTTTGCTGTGGGGTGTCTTACACATTGGAGGATGTTAGGCAGCACCCCTGGCCTCTACCCCCTAGAAGACAATAGCAGGAAATAGCCAACAGACTAAAATTATATACATCAATAAATATACTGGTAATAGTGAAAAATGGGTCTTTTCTTTATCATCTCACCAAGTTTCCTCTTGCACCCCTTATTCTATTTATTTCATTTTAATTTTTTAAATATAACACTTGCCAAAAATGTTCCTGAGTCTGTCTACCTCATTGAACTCACTTAATGCAATTGGTACTGAGCAGGCTCCATGCACCGAGCCTGGGCTGGGACGAGCTGAACACCAGAGAAGGTCCTGGGCATCTGGGAGTCGACACTGTACAGGAACGATGAGGAAGTGAGACCCAGCCCCCCATCTTGGAAGGGTCTGGAGATTCCCCTAGAGACAGGGCTTCCCAACAAATATTCCAAAACCCTTTGAGTGCTCTGTGCATTTCTGTCTGAGGGCACTCATTCCAGGGTATCTTCTGTTTTGATTTGTGGCTAATGGTAGAAACAACTGCACCCTAGGAAAAACCTTCCCCAGTTCCAAGAGTGAAATGGGGCTCCATTTTTTAAATCTTCAGTCAAGGATATATTTATTGATTTTAGAGGGACAGGAATGCAGGGCCAGAGAGAGAGAGAAACATCAATCTGATTGCCTCATTGAAATACCAACACCATGGATGAAAACCACACCGTTTGGTGTACAAGATGATGCTATAACCAACTGAGCACCCAGCCAGGTCATGCTCTGCTATATAAAAAAATATAAAATGGCCCTGGCTGGTGGACACAACCCGAACGTACACCAGCTGATAAATGTACAAACACAGGACCTACTGTATAATGAAATAATATGTAGCCATGAGGAAGAACACCTGCTACAACATAAACATCAAACACGTGATGCTCAGGGAAAGCAGCCAGATTTAAAACACCGTAGCTTGTGTGATTCCATTGATAAGAAAAGTCCAGCCCTGGTGGGATGACTCAATTGGCTGGAGCATCATCTGTCCAACCAAAGTGTGAGGGCGTGGTCTCTAAATGGGGCTGATAAGGGCAGCAGCTGATTAATGTTTTCCTTGCCTCTCTTTCTCCCTCCATTCCCTTCTCCTTAAAAATAAATAAATAAAATCTTATAAAATATAATGCTTCAAGAATACTAAGATTCCTGAGGACCAGCAGAGCATAAGATAAATAATTTGCTTGCCTACATAAGTGGCAAAAAAGCATTTTCTAAACAATAGGCCTCACTAAGACCAT